>NC_138770.1:29789445-30496945 GCF_965119305.1 Pelophylax lessonae
ATCAGCATGATCCCTTGCTCCGTTAAAAGAAATTGTCATGGACATTTGACGCATTACAAGAAATACTTTTTAGGGAGCATGTTTTCTTTAAGTGTGAGGTGTTCGGAAGGTCATGTGCGACAAATATGGAAGTCTCAACCTACAGTCAATAACAAACCTGCAGGAAATTTGTTGTTGTCCGCATCCACTGTACTGAGCGGCAATAGTTTCCGCAAAATAGAAAGTATGTTTAAAATTATGAACATGAAAATAATATCCAAATCCACTTTTTTCACTTACCAAAAGCAATATATTTTTGCAGGAATACATCTAACCTGGAAAAATGAACAGGAAAACTTACTCCAAGATATAGGTAGGGCTCCATTATACCTAACAGGCGATGGACAAAATGACTCACCAGGATTCAGTGCGAAATATTGCACGTATACACTGATGGATGCTGATTCCAAAAAAATTTGCGCTTTTCATGTCCAACAGTTGGAACCCACTACCTCATCTGTGGCATTAGAAAAAATTGCCTTCAGGAAGACACTACAGCAGCTGATTGATAAAAACATGGATATCTCGACAATTGCCACGGACCGCCACATATCTATCAGAAAAATTTTGCGAGAGGAATTCCCATATATTGACCACCAATTCGATGTGTGGCATTTGGCAAAATCCGTGGGAAATAAGTTAGCTACTGGGGCAAAAAATAAAAATACAGAGGTGTTACTATCATGGATTCAGCCTGTCAAAAACCACCTATGGTGGTGTTCACGCACGTGTAAAAGAGACCCAGAGAACTTGGTTGAGAAATGGAAATCAGTTGTGCGGCATGTAGCAAATGAACATGCGTGGGAGGAAAATTCTGTATATGCCCAATGTTACCATCCACAACTGACCGAGGAACAAAAGGAAAAAAAAAAATGGCTTGTTCCAGGGTTGCCAGCACACAACCATTTGTCCAAGATATGTTTGAATCCTGTGATTTTGAGGGACATAAAGCAGTTGTCGAATTTTTGCCATACTGGTGAATTGGAGATCTACCACAGTGTATGTCTAAAATATCGGCCTAAACGGATACACTTTTTCGTTGACTCGATGATTGCCAGAACACAATTAGCTGCCTTGGACCATAACAGGAACGTTGGTCGAATCCAAGCCACGGTCAAAAAAGCATCGGCAGTCAGTCAACCAGAGGGCTCTCAACGACACTCCTTTGTTTATTCTAAAGCACGGAGAGCATGGTTGGTTAAGGCAATCTATGAACCTACATCTCAAGATTTTATGGCTGAAGTTTTGGACAATGTGTTCCAAGTTCTTATTGACCCAACACTGTCAGATTGGGAGTCACAGAGAGGGACATTTTCAAGCAACATTGCACTTGTGCCAAAACCGGACACTGCAACATTACTTGAAGACTTCCAGTCTAGATTCCACTAATTAAACTTATTTATTCTTGCTATGGACTATCATTATTCATATTAAAGGACATCTGTCATTATCATGACTTGCACTAAACCTATTACTCAGGCTTATAGTGCTGCTGATGCTGATTAAAACGATACTTACCTTATGAAAAACGTTGCAGCATTTTCGAAGAAATCTTATGTTTTTTTGTTATATGTAAATCACATGCTTGTGCCTCAGTGTTACTCGGTGACGTCACTAATGAATATTCTTGCCTACCTCCTGTCATGTCTGCTGGGGGGAGAAGGTGGCTTCAAGGAGGACTGCGCACAACACATGCGCAGCTCCCATAATGTAGTCAGATGAGGCAGACATGACGTCACTGAGTCCCATAGAGGCCCAAGCCTGTGATTGATATAGAACCAAATAAAAGGATATCTCCCCAGACGCTGCAAAGTTTTTCTGAAGGATAAGTCGTGTTTGAATCATCGTCAACCGCACTACAAGACTGTGTAACAGGTTTAGTAAGGGTGATGATGATGACAGATATCCTAAAAATGTTCTAAGTTGATAAAAGTTTAAGTTTTTATACCTCATAATCATAACCATATGTTATATATAGTACTTTCTTTTTTTAAATCATAACCTTTATGTTGTCACTTTATTAAAAAATTATTTCGATTGTTTTTGGTTTAATTTTTTTTTATAATATTTTAAAGAAGAACCAAAATAACAAAGTAAAAGAAAAAAAAAAATAGGTGGTATGTTTAGATTAAATGCATAACACATATAAGTAACTTTTATCAATATATTTTATTAAATAACATATAAATAATATATAAATAATTTATAATTATTTATACATAAACAAATATTAAATACAATATATGTCAAATAATCCTTTTTAATAGTGCAATAACATTTGCTACAGTGAAATTGTCAACAATAACAGCTTCTCTAACCATTATTTATACTCAGGACAGTCAGGTTATACATATTGACATGCTCTCTGACTAACATGGGTAAATCGTTTAATACTTTTAAGGAAAACCGTCCTATATTGACTACCTCACTATCCACAGGTAACTGTGGATGATGTTGGGGACGGTGATTTAAATGAATCCATATCCTTGCCTTTATCCATCTAGACATTTGCCATCAATTTTACTTTTTGCAGTATATGCAATTTAGACTATAACTGGCACAGGCGGGGTTTACTTCAACCTAATGACACTGTGATGTGAGTCACTCCTGCCCCTCAGCTACGCTTATGATTACTTATTCCCTGTCCCTACAGCTACCTGAGGCCAATGAGGTACTGACATCACATTGACATTAGGCTGAATAAAACACTGTGCCAGTCAGAGTATAATTGGCATATACAGAATAAATAGTCTTGTGGAAAAAAGGCTGTTCAGAAAAGGGCATGGTAGGGATCATATAAAATAGCGTCCCCACACTATCTTATGTAACATGTGGATAGTGAGGTGTTAAATATGTGACGGTTGTCCTATAATTAAACACTTATAAACAATAATCCACAATATGTAATAAATTGTAAACAATGTATTTTATAATTTTTTTTATTACAGCTGGCTTGTGTTCAGAAATTCTGAGCAAAAGGTGGTCTATTAGCATTGTAATCACTGTACCATTGAAAACCGGTGTATTGGTTTTCCATATCAGGGAATCTGGTACGTACAGCGTTTATTACACACGATGGAATCGGAACACGGTTGCCTTTTCCCAGAAATCCATAAATCATTGCAGTAAAAAAACGATAAGCAATCCATCGATAGTTTCTGAAAAATAACAAATTGGCAGCGTTGATTATATGAACATAAAATAGGTAATTGCCCGATTTATCCAACATTATGTAAACTACACCCCACACACAGTGTAATATTGTGTATAGTGAGCATTTAAAATCCACAGTTGTTCTACTGTGGTTTTGAAGAGGATGCATTTAAAGTTAAAAATCATATTTCTCAATGTTAAAGCACACTTTTCCATAGATCAGTCAAACGCCAGTGTGGTGTAAATTCGCAATTCTAATTTGGTTGCATTGTGTGACTCGTGTACTTTCCTAAACGGTGTCCCTTTTGGGTGGTAGGAAAAATTTTACTGGCACAACCGGGGGCTTTGTTAGGCTTGGTTCACATATAGCAGTATTCCGGCACAGTTTTCATCCAGCGTGCACCGGAGGGAAACTGATGCTAGAAATGATGCCATTCATTACAATGGGACATTTCACAATCATCCAGCGTCTAAATGCTGATGCTGGATTGTTGGACATGATGGAGGGCACCGGACAAGGGAACGTAGCTTGCTGCGTTCCCCTGTCCATTGCCCTGAAAGAATGGAAGCCACATGCCATACAACAGATGGCAAGTTGTCATAAATTGTGTCATCAGTTGAGGAGAGATGTAAGATGAGTTCACCTATGTCGGATTCCAGACATATGTGAACCCAGCCTAAATGCATATTGGAAAATTATATTTCTCAATTATAAATTTGACTCCTTCTATTGTTAGTTTTTTACCGCCCCCTGCAGTGCACTAGCCATCCACTTACGGTGTACTTCAATACTCAGAAGAGATGGGGTTATAAATGATGTGTGTTTTTTTCTGATAACATTATTTTAAAAAATGCTAAATTAAGATTAAACAATAATATTATAGAACAATAAATAATTTATTTGTACTTATGCTAAAGTCATGAAACAAATGTGGGCTATTAAGATTCAATTTACTCGTTTATACGTTGCTCAAGAGGTTTAGTTTAAAAAATAGTATTTAATTATTTTTTTTTTATGTTCTAGAACAGTGTTTCTCAAGTTCAGTCCTCATGACCCACCAAACAGGTCATGTTTTCAAGATTTCCTTAGTTTTTCACAGGTGATATAATTATGGTCAGTGAATCAGTCATCATCACAATTATATCACCTGTGAAAGACTAAGGAAATCCTGAAAACACCACCTGTTAGCGAGTCCTGAGGACCACGCTTGAGAAACACTGTTCTAGAACTATAGGGGCTTCATAAATAAAACATGTCCGAAAAAAATCATTTTAGAAAATGCTTCTCAAAATTTACGCTCCCTCCCTTCTTATCTCTCTACTCTGCTATTCTAAAAATTTAAAGAGACAAGAAAAATACATAATTTTTAATTTGTAATTAAAAAATTATTTAAAAAATTTACCTATTTAGTTCACGATTAAATTCTCTCTGTGACATCTGGTCAACAAGGACAGTGTAGGCCTCGAGTGCAGCTGTAGAAAGTATTTGAATTTCAAAATGAGGGTGTAAAGTAACACATTTGTTTTCTCCTCTGTAGTTATTCATTTGTGAAAATTCCCAACAACAAATACTTTCTACAACTGCACTCATGGGTTGACAGCATGTACATTGGCACCAGTGAGTGCTTCCACATCTGCCTTCAGGGTCAGGGATCGGTGCAGGCCGCTCTTCACCCGGACCCCATTCAGGGTCGTTTTGAAAGCAGTAGGGATGCAGTCGATTCTCTTCATCAATGGGAGACTGCAGGCGATGTAATAGGTTTTGAAGGAACTAGAAAATAAATAAAAAGTATATAATTAAAATACAGTATGAAACTTTTTAAAAAAAAATATCACATATAGATAATAATATATGTTGAAATTATTGGACGGGTTAACGCTGCATAATACGTTCATCTGTATGTTATAGTCTGTTTAATCCAATTATCTTGCGTCTAAACAGACAGGGTGGAAAATTGACAACGCAAAATATACCTTTAAATAATAACTAAGTGTTTGAAAATGCAGCACATCCACAGTAATTTTGTAATAGCGAGTGGGCTCAGGGACAAAGAGTGACAGTGACATTACGTATGGTACACTCCATGATATTACATGCAAGATGTAGTGATAAAAGTATTGAAATTAGCACTTTTACTTCACGCCCCTGTCCATTTCACATTCAAAGAGGGGTCCTTATGTGACATGACTATGATGCCACGTAAGCAGCGGCTGCCACACTATGCCGGGTGCTGCACTGAGATATCTGATGTTCCCGGAGCAGATCATTCATCTTGTTCCTTAGCCTTTTGATAGGGGATAACATAAAAATACTACAGACAATTCGAAAACAACAAAGAATAATATTTTAATTAATGAATATAAAATTAATTACCGTATTTTCTGACACTATTCTAGTACGCGGTGCAGGAGTAGCTCTTACTTCCCAATTATCCTCTTCATTGGATTCTGATTCCTATAGGAAATAAATATGAAAAAATTTAGAAGTATATAGGCACACACACACACCCACATATTTTTGCGTTTTAATACTAAATATACTTACATCATTTGAATTCCACTCTGAGCTTGTATTGACAGTTTCAGTAACCGTAGACTCCTGGTCGAATATTATTTCCTCCTCTGACTGTTTCAAAAAATAAAATAAAAAATTGAACAAAAAATATTAAAAGTATATATCCTATATATTTAAATAAATTGTAGATATAAAATATTATTTTTTTAATAATATTTTAATTTTAAAAGTTTGTGCAACACTAAAACATGGAGGTAATGTTCAGTGAAATTACAGAGTGTTGTATGGTTAGAAATAGAGGTGAGTAGAAGTTGTAAGTAACGAGGTGTGAAGAGGACCGAAAGAGTGTTATAGGTTGAGGAGCAGGGTTATAAAGTTATAGGGCGAGTTTTGAGGACAGACAGAGTGGGATAGGGTGAGGGGTGAGGAGGAAGGATACTGAGGTGTCGGCTTAGATACAGGGATGATGAGAACAGACAGAGTGGTATAGGGTGATGGTATGGGATGATGAGAACAGACAGAGTGGTATAGGGTGAGGGTATGGGATGTTGATAACAGACAGAGTGGTATAGGGTGATGGTATGGGATGATGAGAACAGACAGAGTGGTATAGGGTGATGGTATGGGATGATGAGAACAGAGAGTGGTATAGGGTCAGGGTATGGGATGTTGATAACAGACAGAGTGGTATAGGGTGATGGTATGGGATGATGAGAACAGACAGAGTGGTATAGGGTGATGGTATGGGATGATGAGAACAGACAGAGTGGTATAGGGTGATGGTATGGGATGATGAGAACAGACAGAGTGGTATAGGGTGATGGTATGGGATCATGAGAACAGACAGAGTGGTATAGGGTGATGTTATGGGATCATGAGAACAGACAGAGTGGTATAGGGTGATGGTATGGGATGATGAGAACAGACAGAGTGGTATAGGGTCAGGGTATGGGATGTTGATAACAGACAGAGTGGTATAGGGTGATGGTATGGGATGATGAGAACAGACAGAGTGGTATAGGGTGATGGTATGGGATCATGAGAACAGACAGAGTGGTATAGGGTGATGGTATGGGATGATGAGAACAGACAGAGTGGTATAGGGTGAGGGTATGGGATGTTGATAACAGACAGAGTGGTATAGGGTGATGGTATGGGATGATGAGAACAGACAGAGTGGTATAGGGTGATGGTATGGGATGATGAGAACAGACAGAGTGGTATAGGGTCAGGGTATGGGATGTTGATAACAGACAGAGTGGTATAGGGTGATGGTATGGGATGATGAGAACAGACAGAGTGGTATAGGGTGATGGTATGGGATCATGAGAACAGACAGAGTGGTATAGGGTCAGGGTATGGGATGATGAGAACAGACAGAGTGGTATAGGGTGAGGGTATGGGATGATGAGAACAGACAGAGTGGTATAGGGTGAGGGTAAATGATGAGAAGGAGGATTTAGAAAGTGGTATATGGTGAGTAGAATGATGAAAGTTTGATGGGTTGTATGGTGAGATACATGGGTGAGAAGGACGACCAGAGTAGTCTAGAGCAGTGATGGCGAACCTATGACACGCTTGGAACTGGTGTCACGCCGAGCACCCTCCGTGGGCACACGGCCACAGGCAGAGGCGGCTCTAGGCTTTGTGAGGCCTTAGGCAGAATTTAGACATGAGGCCCCACTCACCCCCTTCGCAGAGGTTAAGGAAGAACCCCAAGGCCGAGCATCTTATTACTGCTGCTTGTGTGGGTGGGATGTGTACCGTGGAAACCACATGGGATGAATTGGAGAGGGATGGGACTGGGAACCATGGTGTAGGGGAGAAAGAGGAGGGGGTAAAAAGGGGGGGAGTGGGTAAATAATGAGGGATGGGTAGAGGAGAACTGGAGTGAAACTGAGGGATCCTGGTCTGTATAGTAATAAAAAAAAAAAAAAAAAAAAAGGATTGGTGCTTGCATGAGGGGGAAAGACAGACAGACAGGGGGACAGATGGGCAGACAGGGGGACAGACAGGGGGACAGATGGACAGACTGGCAGGTGGACAGATGGACAGATTGGCTGGAGGACAGATGGACAGACTGGCTGGGGGACAGATGGACAGACTGGCAGGGGGAAAGACGGACATACTGGCTGGGGGACAGATGGACATACTGGCTGGGGGACAGATGGACATACTGGCTGGGGGACAGATGGACATACTGGCTGGGGGACAGATGGACAAATTGGCTGGGGGACAGATGGACAGACTGGCTGGGGGACAGATGGACAGACTGGCTGGGGGACAGATGGACAGATTGGCAGGTGGACAGATGGACAGATTGGCTGGGGGACAGATGGACAGATTGGCAGGTGTACAGATGGACATACTGGCTGGGGGACAGATGGACAGATTGGCAGGGGGACAGATTGGCTGGGGGACAGATGGACATACTGGCTGGGGGACAGATGGACAGATTGGCAGGTGGACAGATGGACAGATTGGCTGGGGGACAGATGGACAGATTGGCTGGGGGACAGATGGACAGATTGGCAGGTGTACAGATGGACATACTGGCAGGTGTACAGATGGACAGATTGGCAGGTGTACAGATGGACATACTGGCAGGTGTACAGATGGACAGATTGGCAGGTGTACAGATGGACAGATTGGCAGGTGTACAGATGGACATACTGGCTGGGGGACAGATGGACAGATTGGCAGGTGTACAGATGGACAGATTGGCTGGGGGACAGATGGACAGACTGGCTGGGGGACAGATGGACAGACTGGCTGGGGGACAGATGGACAGACTGGCTGGGGGACAGATGGACAGATTGGCTGGAGGACAGATGGACAGACTGGCTGGGGGACAGATGGACAGATTGGCTGGAGGACAGATGGACAGACTGGCTGGGGGACAGATGGACAGACTGGCTGGGGGACAGATGGATAGACTGGCAGGTGGACAGATGGACAGACTGGCTGGGGGACAAATGGACAGATTGGCAGGTGGACAGATGGACAGACTGGCAGGTGTACAGATGGACATACTGGCTGGGGGACAGATGGACAGATTGGCAGGTGTACAGATGGACAGATTGGCTGGGGGACAGATGGACAGACTGGCTGGGGGACAGATGGACAGACTGGCTGGGGGACAGATGGACAGATTGGCAGGTGTACAGATGGACAGATTGGCTGGGGGACAGATGGACAGATTGGCAGGTGGACAGATGGACATACTGGCTGGGGGACAGATGGACAGATTGGCAGGTGGACAGATGGACATACTGGCTGGGGGACAGATTGGCAGGTGTACAGATGGACAGATTGGCTGGGGGACAGATGGACAGATTGGCAGGTGGACAGATGGACAGACTGGCTGGGGGACAGATGGACAGACTGGCTGGGGGACAGATGGACAGATTGGCAGGTGTACAGATGGACATACTGGCAGGTGTACAGATGGACAGATTGGCAGGTGTACAGATGGACATACTGGCAGGTGTACAGATGGACAGATTGGCTGGGGGACAGATGGACAGATTGGCTGGGGGACAGATGGACAGACTGCCTGGGGGACAGATGGACAGATTGGCTGGGGGACAGATGGACAGATTGGCTGGGGGACAGATGGACAGATTGGCTGGGGGACAGATGGACAGATTGGCAGGTGGACAGATGGACATACTGGCTGGGGGACAGATGGACAGATTGGCAGGTGTACAGATGGACAGATTGGCTGGGGGACAGATGGACAGATTGGCTGGGGGACAGATGGACATACTGGCTGGGGGACAGATTGGCAGGTGGACAGATGGACAGATTGGCTGGGGGACAGATGGACAGATTGGCAGGTGTACAGATGGACATACTGGCTGGGGGACAGATGGACAGATTGGCAGGTGGACAGATGGACATACTGGCTGGGGGACAGATGGACAGATTGGCAGGTGGACAGATGGACAGATTGGCTGGGGGACAGATGGACAGATTGGCAGGTGGACAGATGGACAGACTGGCTGGGGGACAGATGGACAGACTGGCTGGGGGACAGATGGACAGACTGGCAGGTGTACAGATGGACAGATTGGCTGGGGGACAGATGGACAGATTGGCTGGGGGACAGATGGACATACTGGCTGGGAGACAGATGGACAGATTGGCAGGTGGACAGATGGACAGATTGGCTGGGGGACAGATGGACAGATTGGCAGGTGTACAGATGGACATACTGGCAGGTGTACAGATGGACAGATTGGCAGGTGTACAGATGGACATACTGGCAGGTGTACAGATGGACAGATTGGCAGGTGTACAGATGGACATACTGGCTGGGGGACAGATGGACAGATTGGCAGGTGTACAGATGGACAGATTGGCTGGGGGACAGATGGACAGATTGGCTGGGGGACAGATGGACTGATTGGCAGGTGGACAGATGGACAGACTGGCTGGGGGACAGATGGACAGACTGGCTGGGGGACAGATGGACAGACTGGCTGGGGGACAGATGGACAGACTGGCTGGGGGACAGATGGACAGACTGTCTGGGGGACAGATGGATAGACTGGCAGGTGGACAGATGGACAGATTGGCTGGAGGACAGATGGACAGACTGGCTGGGGGACAGATGGACAGACTGGCTGGGGGACAGATGGACAGACTGGCTGGGGGACAGATGGACAGATTGGCAGGTGGACAGATGGACAGACTGGCAGGTGTACAGATGGACATACTGGCTGGGGGACAGATGGACAGACTGTCTGGGGGACAGATGGATAGACTGGCAGGTGGACAGATGGACAGATTGGCTGGAGGACAGATGGACAGACTGGCTGGGGGACAGATGGATAGACTGGCAGGTGGACAGATGGACAGACTGGCTGGGGGACAGATGGACAGACTGGCTGGGGGACAGACTGGGGGACAGGGATGTCCTGGTTACCTCTCTGTGGTCCTGCGTTAGCATCCTGGTTGTAGAGCACCCCGGGAAATAACGAAACTGACGTCCCATGCATGCACCCGAAAAGAAGAGCAGAGGGGAGCATCCTGGGAAAACAAGAATGACACACGCAGAGGCGGCCGAAAGCTCATTGGAGCTCGGCAAGCCAATAGAATAGGACGTTTTTTAAGAGGCGGGGATAGGGAAATAGGTTAGAGAGAAGGGGGCGTGTAATATTATAATTTAGGGAGGGGGCCGAGCAGAGGAGTCACAGGGGGAGGGCAGGAGATTACAGGAAGAGATGAGTGGGCATGCTGGGAGAGGTAGTTTTAGCATGGCTGCCATAGAAGAAAACCAGGAAGTGCTGAAAACTTCGGGAGTGAATAAAAGAATAACCGCTGGGCCGATTTTATTAAAAGTGGCGACATTGAAAAGGTATTTCAATTGGCTAAATTCTGGCATTTTGTGGAATGGGGCTTCAGACTACTCCTTTAAGATGGGGCTTCTGTGAAAAACATTTCCCACACCGAGGACAGGAATATGGCTTCTCCCCCATGTGAGATCTCTGATGATTGCAAAGATGAGACTTCTGTGAAAAACATTTCCCACACTCAGAACAGGAATACGGCTTCTCCCCCGTGTGAGATCTCTGATGTGTGTTAAGAATGGACTTCTGTGAAAAACATTTCCCACACTCAGGACAGGAATATGGCTTCTCCCCTGTGTGAGACCTCTGATGCGTAACAAGGTTTGATTTTCGTACAAAACATTTTCCACAATCTGAACAGGAAAATGGTTTTAGTCCCGTGTGCAGTTGCTGATGTGTGTGAAGATGGGACTTTTGTGAAAAGCATTTCCCACACTCAGGACAGCAATATGGCTTCTCCCCCGTGTGACATCTCTGATGAATGACAAAATATCTTTTTGTTGGAAAACATTTCCCACACTCAGGACATGAATAAGTCTTTTCATCCATGTGAGACTTCTGATGTCTGGCGAGACTGGACATCTGTGAAAAACATTTCCCACACTCAGAACAGGAAAGTGGCTCCTGCCCCGCGTGCGATCTCTGATGTTTGTAAAGAATGGACTTGTCTGAAAAACATTTTCCGCACTCAGGACAGGAATACGGCTTCTCCCCCGTGTGAGATCTCTGATGCGTGATAAAATGGGACTTTCTTGCAAAACATTTCCCGCACTCATCACAGGAATATGGCTTCTCCCCTGTGTGTAATCTCCGATGTGGGTAAAGATTGGACTTGTCTGAAAAACATTTCCCACACTCAGGACAGGAATACGGCTTCTCACCTGTGCAAGATCTTTTGTGCACATCAAGATTGCATTTAAAATGGAAACTCTCCCCGCACTTAGTACAGAAAAACCTCTTATCTGTTGGAAGGATGGCACTGTCCCTCACAGTCTGAGGTTCCTCAGGATAAGAGGAATACGATGGTCCGGCACCATCCCTCACAGTCTGAGGTTCCTCAGGATAAGAGGAATACGATGGTCCATCTACACTGTGTGGTGCAGGATGGACATTTGAGGTAGCCGGGTTTTTTCCTGGACTATAGTGTGTGATGTCCTCATCTTCTACTTTACAGTCTGGAGACTCAAGTGAGACAATCCTCTGAGGTTTTCCTCATCTCCCGTCCATCTACTAAAATAGAAATAAAAAGATTATTACTAGACATGAGCAGATTGGTTCCCCTAAACCAGGACTCCGCCCACATCAGGCAGCTTTGTCTCTGAGGATCTTACAATTCCGCCCTCAAGGTAACTACTAAATGGATCCTCTGATCTCCTACCAGTTCATTTCTTTATTCATGGACCTTAGTCAGAGAGTGAGGAAACAACGAGAACTGTCTTTTATAGGAGTGACAGTGATGAGGGGATTATATGACGAGTGTCCCCTCCCCCTCTATCACTCATTGCCATCTTCCCAACACAAGAAGTTCTGCACTTCCTTATTTAGTCCATGATTTAGTCATGAATAACAGCGGGGCTGAGCTCCCCGCCAGAGGTCAGAGAGTGAGGATGGGGGGAGAACAACCAAGATGAAGACTGGACTGATCCTGAAGACCACCATCATTGGGTTACTGACTCCTCCCTCATTATCACTTTCTGTTTAAGGTTCCAAAGTCTGAGGATGTTATCACATTATTATCAACATGTAAAAGTCTGTCCTCCAATCAGATCATCAGATATAAAATGTCCAGCTGGTAGAAAATGGATGCAAAAGAAGTAAAGCCTATGTAATGTACAACTTATTATATAGGATACAAAAGTTAGTTCTATACAGTATCAGATTTATGTACAACATAGAGAATATAGTGCAGGGATCAGGAGTATGTAATGTACAATATAAATTATACAGTGTAAGGGTCAGGACTCATAATATTGGTATTCAGTAATCAGTAGAAGCTTAAATGTTTACATGAGACAAGCTGCAGAGGTCCCACACCGCTGCCTCCCGTCTCCTGAGACTGCACTCAGTGACTTGGGTGTGAGACTATACAGACATATCCCTCCACCCGACACAGCCAGCAAATATCAGAGCAAGCAAATCTGGGAAAATTGCCATCAGAGATCTTGCTAGACCTGGGCACTCTGGACCAATCAGAGAGCAGTATGGGTGGAGGAATGTATATAGTGTTAATGACCCACCTGTTCTGATCTCTGTAGGAGTGTCCTCCTCTATAAATGTCCCCGTTATTCCATCCTCTCTTCTTCTTCTGCTTTAACCTCAGCTTTTATATCTATCAGATCTTCACTCTAAAGAAAATGAGAGAAAAATCATCTGTAAAATATAAGCTCACATAAAAAATCCACACATCATTCCCACAAGTCCATGTTCTAGATACTCCATCGCACCAACCTTGTAACAGTGGGGGGATGGTGTGACCTTCCTGTGTGGAATCCCAGGAATACAGAGGACGGGGACATCTCTCTGGTGGGTTTCTGGTATTAGGTGGCTCCATCATATCCTTGTGTCCTTCTGAAAACTCCTCCATCACTCCATACTCCTCATCCTCCTCTTTATACTCTTCTTTAACATCAATATGATCATCCCCGAGGTTTCCACTCTGAATATATAATAAAACAATCATTGTATGCTGTGTATAAATTATAACTACTAATAATTGTCACTCATCTACCTGAGTACACTGCCGGGGTATAAGATTAATACTTCTAAAGGGCCAAACACACTATAAGATTTTCTGAAGTCTTTTTCCTTTAGATTTACCAAAACCATATAACATGAGGTCAAACCTAAACACTTTCAATTTGTATGCAATCTGGCAGGCCCTTGCACTACATAGAAAAAGGTAAATCTGAAGGAAATCTAACCACAAAAGTTGTATAGTGTGTATCCAGCTTAAGATCGAGGATCTTTCTATCAACATTTCTCCCACAACTCTGGGCACCTTACAATCCGCTTACTCGTATCACTAGTGTACCTGTTCCCTCAAATACCTCGTTATTCATGTGACACCTTCTCCTCATTATACTAAGCTAACCTTCCTTCTTTATTTCAAGACATACATTTATCCCTGAAACAATGGGATGCTTACTGTATAATATCTCCTGGCTAGGCGCGGTAAATGTCCTCACAATGTGGTTCCTCCCCAAACTGCTGTACCTATTGAAGACTCTCCCAGTCCAAGTCCCTCTTTCTCAGCTGAAATTGCTGCAAAGTACCTTTGTTACATTTATATGGCACCGTAAGTCCCATCGCATAGCACAATCCACTTTGCTTTGGCTGAGATCTAGGGGCGGTCTGGGAGCACCTGACCTGTTAACCACTTCCCATCCGGGTCAATTCTGGCATTTCTCTCCTACATGTCAAAATCATCATTTCATTGCTAAAAAATTACTTAGAAACTCCACACAATAAAAATATATATTTTCAGCAAAGACCCTAGAGAATAAAATGGCGGTCGCAGCAATTTTTCAAACACAATTGTTTGGGAAAAAATACACTTTAATGAATTTTAATGCAAAAAAAAAAAAAACTCACCATAGATACCTGTAACCCAATTTTTGTACAATAAATAAGATGATGTTATGCCGAGTAATTAGATATCAAACACATATCCATAGGCGATGCTTTCCAAATGTTTACAGGTTACCTGTTTAGAGTTACAGAAGAGGTCTAGTGCTAGAATTATTGCTCTTCCTCTATCGGTCACAACGATGCCTCACGTGTGTGGTCCGAACATCGTATATATATATGCGGGCGCAGCCTACGTATGCGTTTGCTTTTGCGTGCGAGCACGAGGGGACAGGAGTGCTTTAAAAACTTTTTTATTATTTATTATTTTTTTTATTATTTGTACACCAACTCTATTTTTTTTGATCACTTTTATTCCTATTACAAGAAATGTACACATCCCTTGTAATAGGAATAAGGCGTGACAGGTCCTCTTTATGGAGAAATCTGGGGTCACGTAGACCCCAGATATCTCCTCTACCCGGGAAAGCATGAGATAAATAAAACATTGATCTCTGCATTCCAGGATGAAAAACTGGCAGTGTTTACATCTGACAGCACCAGAAGTGATGTCATAATGTTGCTTTCAGCCTCCCAGGAGCATAGAGATGGCCGGGGACCATCCATTCTATGGTCAGCTCTATGGCACTGGAGGGCAGCAGGAGAGGGGGAGGAAATCCCCCCCCCCCCAGCCTGTAAATCAAGTGGATCATGACCAGCTAGGGCTTCTACAAGATAGGGAATTGCTGGCTGAAAAGAAAAATATCTGGATGATGCCTGCAGCTGCACCCATCATCCAGATATCACCACTTCAAGTCCAGGTCTTCATATGACGGCCTTCCGATGGGAAGTGGTTAAATTATTATTATGCCTCCCACCTCCACACTTTTATGTCCTGGTCTGTCCATCACCCACCCAGTCGCTGGTCTGAAATAGAATTTGGGCTTATCTACCCCACTCACCCATGCCCTTTATTATGGTCAGCTGACTCCACCATGTCCTCTCCACTGAAACAATCCTCCTCCCCTATGCTATTTATGTTGTCCATATGGAAAAAATGTTGCACACGGTATTTTCTCTCTTCACCATGTTCTCTCCTGCTTAACCTTTTATATAATCCTTCAATCCCAGACTCCCTGTCCTATGGAAGGATCCTGCCCTGGGCCGAAGCCAATAGATTTTAGTTGCGTCATTTTAAACAAACATGTATACCGAGCGCTGAGGGTACAGATCATAGATGGATTCATGGGAAGACCAGGACAAACCTATGCAGCTGTCAAATACACTTTGTATAGTGCAAGATACAGGCGTACACAAAACAAAAGACCACGCTAGGCGCCCCCAGTGGTCACTAGGAGGAGAATTATCTGCAGGACTGTGAAAACAGCAGCCAGGTCTATTAAGGGTAAAAGTCTCACAACAGTTTATTACCCACAATGTGGTGGATAAGAACAGTCAAGTTAATGAAAAAGCCAACAATACCACTGCAAAATGTCCCTGGGCATTAATGGAAGGGTCATCCAGCACTGCGGTGAGGGCTGATAGAGAGGCGCCAATCAAAGAGCCCTGGGAAATACGATACTGACACTCAGGGAACCAGACTGAGCACAGCAGCGCGCTCGGATGACGTCATGGTCGGCCAGTGGGCGGGAGCAGGAAGAACCAGAGGAAGCCTCAGGGTCCCAGCATGGAATGCAAGCTTGTAAAGTTGCCGTGATGACGTGTTTCACATGCATGCGGTTTATCAAGTTATGGGGATAAAGGCAACTGGAGTATTTAAGCTGTATGTGTCCCAAAAGAGGGGCGGGGAGTGGGCGGAGCTATGCAGATCTGGATGCCACTTAACCGATCAATGCTTATGGCTGCCATTGAGTCAGTTGCCATCAAATACAAACTCTACATTATAATCACAAATGTACAAAATATCGTCATATCAATTAGAAAGAGAAAATAATAAAAAATAAAAAGGGGAATATTTGCTTGTGCATAGTTAATAAATTGTGCATATTCTAAGAACAAACTAATATCATGATAATAATAAAAAATAATAAATAATAAAATATAATTATTAATGTTAACCACTTGCCAACCAGCCGCTGTACTTATACTGCAGCAGATTGGCTTTGTCACTAGAAATGATGTACCTGTGCGTCGTTTCGCGGGACTGCTAGTGGGGGCGTGCGCATGCACCATTTGGCTACAGGGGGAGCCAATCAGCGGGTCCGGCGGCCGCAATGTCTGTCGGGCACCTGTGATCGCTCCCCGCAGAGACAGAACAGACTGTTCTGTCAGTAATGAACACAGGGATCCTCTTTTTTATGAACACAGGTCTCCGCATTCATTCAGCAAGCCCATCCTCCACACAGTTAGAAAGCACCCCTTAGGGACACATTTAACCCTTTGATCGCCCCTGGTGTTAACCCCTCCCCTGCCAGTGTCATTATTACAGTGACAGTGCATATTTCTAGCACTGATTACTGTAGTAATGTCCCTGGTCCCCCCCAAAAGTGTCAAAAATGTCAGTTAGGGGTCCGATCTGTCTCCAACAATGTCGCAGTCCTGCTAAAAATCGCTGATCACTGCCATTACTAGTAAAAAAAAAAAAAAAATTGACATAAATATTTCCCCTAGTTTGTAGACGTGATAAGTTTTAACCAATTTAGACTTATTGGGATTTTTTTTTTACCAAAAATATGTAGCATAATACAAATTGGCCAAAAATAATGAAAACATTTAATTTTTACATTTTTTTTATTGGGAATGTTATATAGCAGAAAGTAAAAAATATTGTTTTTTTTTTCAGAATTGTCTCTCTTTTTTATTTATAGCGCCAAAAAAAAAAAAATGGCACAGGTGATCAAATACCACCAAACTAAAGCTCTATTTGTGGGAAAAAAAGGACATCAATTTTATTTGGGTACAATTCTGCACGACCGCGCAATTGTCCGTTTAAGTAACGCAGTGACGAATAATTTTTATGTGAAAGAGAACCACTGGCTGTGTAAGAAAATACCGGGGTTATGGCAGCTATCTGCTATCTGTTACCATAACTCCAGTATTTAATGTCAAAGTAGCGACATAAATAGACGGCGGGCGGTCCTTTTCCTCTTAGTAGACCTGGCTGTTGTTTTCACAGTCCTGCAGATAATTCTCCTTATAGTTGCTTAATTTTGTAGATTTGGTTACAAGAAAACTCAGACCCTTTGAGGAATTCCACACTAAGCTCCATATTCCTAATAACCTCTTTACCTCTTATATTCAATGGAAGAATTTTTCTCCACCCCTCCCTCCATCATTCGCTTTACACCGCCCAACCAAATTCAAACACATATGAATCCAAGGCCCACACCAACCACACCTCATATCCTCCATCTACAAACTATTATACCAGGTGCTCCCGGTCACTGAAAACCTTCACTTACACTATATTGCCAAAAGTATTGGGACGCCTGCCTTTACACACACATGAACTTTAATGACATCCCAGTCTCAGTCTGTAGGGTTCAATATTGAGTTGGCCCACTCTATGCAGCTATAACAGATTCAACTCACCCATACCATAACCCCCCCTCCACAAAACTTTACACTTGGCACAAAGCAGTCAGGCAAGAACCGTTCTCCTGGCAACCACCAAACCCAGACATGTCCATCAGATGGCCAAACAGCTCATGTTCTATCCAGAACTTTGAGGGTTCCTCTGACTTATTTCAGTTTACTGCATATACTGTCCAAGTATGCTGTATGTCTATTGGATATTGCAAGCTGTAATATCTATATACCCTCTTCATGGTGTACTATCTATATACCCTCTTCATGGTGTAATACCTATATACCCTCTTCATGGTGTAATATCTATATACCCTCTTCATGGTGTAATATCTATATATACCCTCTTCATGGTGTAATATCTATATACCCTCTTCATGGTGTAATATCTATATACCCTCTTCATGGTGTAATATCTATATACCCTCTTCATGGGGTAATACCTATATACCCTCTTCATGGTGTAATATCTATATACCCTCTTCATGGTGTAATATCTATATACCCTCTTCATGGGGTAATACCTATATACCCTCTTCATGGGGTAATATCTATATACCCTCTTCATGGTGTAATATCTATATACCCTCTTCATGGTATAATACCTATATACCCTCTTCATGGTATAATACCTATATACCCTCTTCATGGTGTAATATCTATATACCCTCTTCATGGTGTAATATCTATATACCCTCTTCATGGTGTAATATCTATATATACCCTCTTCATGGTGTAATATCTATATACCCTCTTCATGGTGTAATACCTATATACCCTCTTCATGGGGTAATACCTATATACCCTCTTCATGGGGTAATATCTATATACCCTCTTCATGGTGTAATATGTATATACCCTCTTCATGGTGTAATACCTATATACCCTCTTCATGGTGTAATATCTATATACCCTCTTCATGGTGTAATATCTATATACCCTCTTCATGGTGTAATATCTATATATACCCTCTTCATGGTGTAATATGTATATACCCTCTTCATGGTGTAATACCTATATACCCTCTTCATGGTGTAATATCTATATACCCTCTTCATGGTGTAATATCTATATATACCCTCTTCATGGTGTAATATCTATATACCCTCTTCATGGTGTAATATCTATATACCCTCTTCATGGGGTAATATCTATATATACCCTCTTCATGGTGTAATATCTATATACCCTCTTCATGGTGTAATATCTATATACCCTCTTCATGGTGTAATACCTATATACCCTCTTCATGGTGTAATATCTATATACCCTCTTCATGGTGTAATATCTATATACCCTCTTCATGGTGTAATATCTATATATACCCTCTTCATGGTGTAATATGTATATACCCTCTTCATGGTGTAATATCTATATACCCTCTTCATGGTGTAATATCTATATACCCTCTTCATGGTGTATTACCTGTGTGTGTATTATTGTGAAATACAATGGATGTAACTTCTTTATTTTTGTGAAATTCAATAAAAATAAAATTACAAAAAAGAATTCCCAGCACCGCTCACCTCTCCTGTCAGCAGCTCCATCATCTTCTTGGTGACTTCTAGAATCTTCTGCATGTTGTGTCTCTCAGGTTTTAGGGAGTCACATGGAGGCACTGTGATGGTCATATGATCACCTGACTTCAGAAGAGGAAATCTCTGTATTGAGGAACCAATAGGAATATCATGTTAGAATCCCAGAATCCTCCTCACCTCTCCGGTCAGGTCAGTGTTTTATTAATAGAGAGAAGAGTGATGTCATGTGACCTCCCAGAATCCTCCTCACCTCTCTGGTCAGGTCAGTGGTTTATTAATAGAGATAAGAGCGATGTCATGTGACCTCCCAGAATCCTCCTCACCTCTCCAGTCAGGTCTGTGTTTTATTAATAGAGGTAAGAGTGATGTCATGTGACCTCCCAGAATCCTCCTCACCTCTACGGTCAGGTCAGTGTTTTATTAATAGAGAGAAGAGTGATGTCATGTGACCTCCCAGAATCCTCCTCACCTCTCTGGTCAGGTCAGTGGTTTATTAATAGAGATAAGAGCGATGTCATGTGACCTCCCAGAATCCTCCTCACCTCTCCGGTCAGGTCTGTGTATTATTATTAGAGATAAGAATGATATCATGTGACCTCCCAGAATCCTCCTCACCTCTCCGGTCAGCAGGTAGATGATCTCCAGGGTGAGGTTTAGTATCTTCTCAGTCATGTGACTCCGGTCCTCCTCCATCCTCATTGGTGCCGTCATTTGATCTATACAGGTCTCCTTGTAGACGGATAACTTTGGGAAATGAAAGTAAGAATTATTTGGATGGTATTGGTCACAAAATAATAGGATGGGGATGTGAGGGGGGGGGGGGATAGAAGGGTTGCTGTACATTTAAGGATTACTGCCCCCATGGGAACACGTTTAATATTTATTATTATTATTATTATACAGGATTTTTATAGCACCAACAATGAGGGCAAACAGTGCAGTTACAATACAATTCAGTACAGGCGGAATCTGAGGACCTTGCTCCTTAGAGCTTACAATCTAGGAGGGAGGGTCAAGTGATACAAAAGGTAATTACTGTAGGGGATGAGCTCATGGAGAAAATGAAAGTACAGTTGTTAGGTGGAGGCAGGATAGAATCCTCTGAAGAGGAAGGTTTTCAGGAATCATCTAATAGCAAACAGAGTAGGAGATAGTCAGACAGATTGGGGTAGGGAGTTCCATAGGATCGGAGAGGCTCTGAAGAAGTCCTGGAAGCGAGTATTGGAGGAGGTGACGAGGGAGCTAGAGAGCAGGAGGTCTTGGGAGGAAGGAAAAGAACGATGTGGTTGGTATTTTGAGACTAGGTTAGTAATATAGCTGGGGGCCGAGTTGTGAAGGGCTTTTTAAGTTATTGTTAGAATTAAAATGTTATTTGTTTGGGTGAGTGGGACCAATGGAGGGATTGGCAGAGAGGGGTAGCAGCCACAGTTTGTAAGCTAGATGAGTCTGGCGGAAGCATTCATGATGGACTGAAGGGGGAATAGCCTATGTGAGGGTAAGCCAATAAGGGGGGGGGGTTGCAGTAGTCAAGGCAAGAGATGACCAGGGAGTGGATTTCATTGGTTAGGAAGGGGTATATTTTGGAGATGTTGCCAAGGTTGAGGCGGCAAGCTTTGGACAGAGTCCAGGATTACACCTAGCAACTTGGCATGGGGGGGATCGGCTGATGACTGAGCAGTTGATTATAACAGAGAAGTCAAGGGGAGAGGCACGTAGGGGAAGGAATATTATGAGGCTGATTTTGGATAGACTGAGTTTGAGGTAGTGGTGTGACATCCAGACTGATATGTCTGTTAGTAAATTAGTGATATGTGAGGAGACTGATGGAGATATCTGAGGGGGGTAGAGTGATAGATTTGGAGGTCATGGTATTAGAAGACATGGAAGGCTATCAGCTGACCCAGGGAGGAGTTGTAGACTGAGAATAGGTGAGGTCTGAGAACAGAACTTTGGAGAACCAAAAGGAAGGAAGAGGAGAGGACGAAGTAGAATTTTAAGTGATGCTGAAGGTGCGGTGGGATAGGTAGGGTGAGAACCAGCAAAGAGTACAGTCATGGAGACCAAAGGAGTAAAGTTTTTTAAAGAAGGAGGGGGGGGGGGGGTCCACCATATCATGGGCAGCAGAGAGATCCAAATAGTGTCCATTGGTTTCAGCCATTCTCCATAAGGAGAGCAGTTTCTGTGGAGTGTTGAGGGTAAATTCTAGACTGAAGGGATCAAGAAGTTTGTTCTCAGTCAGATGTTCACCCAGTTGGTTGTAGATCAGACGTTCAAAGAGTTTGGAGGAAAATTGGAATAAGGATATATGGGGCGAAGGTTGTTAAGATCGGTGGGGTCCAGTGAGGGATTTTTAAAGGTGGAGGTGACTAGCGCATGTTTTAGAGAGTTGGGGAAGATGCCAGAAGAGAAGGAGAGATTGAAGATGTGGGTTAGAGAGTGTAGAATGGAGCCAGATGGTGACCATAGCATTTGTGAGGAAGCAGGATCCAGGGGGCAGGTAGTTAGGTGGGCGTTAGAAATTTTTTTAGCAACCTCATCAATAGTTGCAGGGTTGAATGAGGAAAGTAATGATTGTACCTGTGGACACGGGGTTATAAGTTGGGGAGGTATCTGTTCATTGGAGATCTTCTCACGAATGTAATCAATCTTATTATTGATTGGTGATTTCCTGGGCAGTGTGTAAGTTGGTGGGTAGAGGCAGTGGAGGACGAAGAAGAGAGGTGAAGGTAGAGAAGAGTTGACAGGGACTGGATGAGAAGGTGTTAATGATAGTGATAAAATAGGTCTGCTTGGCAGTAAGGAGGCAAGAGGGAGGGTGGTATATAGAAGGTGTGGGGTGGAGAAGAGGGGTGAAAGAAAGAGAGTATAAGGAGAGAGGACACAACTACCAGAAGGAGTGGTAGAGAGCGCATGTTATAGAGTGGAAGGAGAGCTGAATAGAGAGACAGGATCACCTGCAGACTGTTTGGTGCTTTCAGTGCAGTTTGTTATTTATGTTCACTTTGTGCAATGGCTGAAGTGCAGAACTTGAAGTGCAAATCACTTGTATAAAGAATCACTTAGAGAAGGAATCACTAAAGGAAAGAACCCCCAGCAACGTTCCCCCCAGCAAAGTGCTGTCCCCATAAGGGTGCTCTAGTTTTATACTGTTAGGGGTGGGGTGGTTGTTTGTTAATAATTAATCATGAGTTAATATAAAGGATTGGTAGCTAACAAAGCAAACCTTTCACATCTAAGTCAGACTAGCAAGAGGGCAGAGTTGTAAAGATAAGATCAGCACATAACTTGGGTAAGACAATACAGAGCAACAAAAAAAAAAAATTCATAAAGATGCAGACAGGGCAACAGATGGTGAAGGCGACATTCCAAAATGCAGACAGACACAGGGCAAGAAAAGTCAGTTTTCAGCTATGGGGGGATGTGAATGGACTGAGACATACCCGAGCAACACACAAACACAGGGAGCAATAGGTTTTCAGCTATGGGCAGATGTGAATGGACTGGGACATACCCGAGCAACACACAAACACAGGAAGCAATAGGTTTTCAGCTATGGGCGGATGTGAAGACTGGGACATACCCGAGCAACACACAAACACAGGAAGCAATAGGTTTTCAGTTTTTTCAGTTATGGGTGGGTGGGAATCAGCTGGGACATACCTGTGGAGGGACAGAGAAGAAATCTTCAGGTGAGACATTCAGACGAGGCAGAGCTTAAAAAGCACATCACTTGTATAAAGAATCATTTAGAGAAATAATCACTAAAGGAAAGAATCCCAGCACCCTTCCCCCCAACAAAGATTGGATTATATAGCAGGAGGATGCTGCTGGTGGAGTAGACAGCTGTGGGGGAGGAGTCTGTTCTCTTTCCTCCAATGACAGCCCAGTGTGAGGAGGAGGAGGACAGCAGGGGGAGATGTTTGCTCTCTTGGTTAGTATTCAGGACATTGTACAGAGTGGCAGTGGGTTCCTGGGGTTCTGAATTCCAGCACCGGCACCGCTTTAGAAACCAACAGCCACTTTTACCTAGCAGCCTGCTTGCCCTGGACTACCCCCCTCAGAGGCCCCCACAGCCCCACTAACCTCTCTGAGTTATTCAGCTCTATTACTTCCCAAGAGGCCCCCAAAGTCCTTAATTCACACTTCCTCCTCAGGGATCCCAGAGTCCTTCAGATGAAGTAAACCCTCCGAGGTCCCAGGGTCCTTTATCCCCACTACCTCCTCAGAGACCCCTCAGCCCATCTACTTCCCTCAGAACCCTCAGTATTTTCCTCCCTCTGACACCAATGATGGAACATATTCTTCATGGCAGGCTGGGGAATGTTTTCTTCCTCCTGACCAGCAATGTAAGGGGCTCTATGCTCCATACTCCTGACCCCTGCACTCCATCATTGTGTTGGCTGCATATTGTAATGATTGCCCATTGGCTGCCTGTGTAGTGTAATAATTGCCCTTTGTAGGCCATGTATGGTCAGGATGGTCATTGTCTTCTCTATTTATTGTCAGTGCTGTTTGTTTAGAGGACCAAATTGCTAGAATTTATCTCCAAAATCAGGAGAATGTTCCGACCCCATAAGTGGGGAGATGCTCTAACCCCAAAGAGGTTAATCTAGGTTTCCACACTATATATGTGTGTATCATCATCTGCTGGAGATAAAAGACGTCACAGTGACTATGGAGGAAGAGGATGGACATGACGGGGGGGGGGGGGGGGGTTACTGGGTGTAAATAGAAAATAAGATCTTATTACCTCCTCTGCTGCCACTTCCAGTGATGCCTTCTTGCTACGTCGTACTAAGTAGAACTTCCTGTCTTTGTTCCAGATCACTTCCTGTCTGTACCTGACATCACTTCCTGTCTGTACTCCATAGACATTTCCTGTCTGGGTAGAAGTGAGATCTGTAACGTTAGAAAACCATACCTCATTAGAATTCCATACCCTCGTCACTTCCTGTCAGAAACAGGCACAGCTGAGCAGCGTAGCAGTGCGCATGCTCAGAGCCCCGGATACATCATTGAACAGCAGAGCAGTTGACAAGTGCGCATGCTCAGAGGGTATGAAATTATCACGGAAGTCTATGTAATGTTATACTTGCGACGGGTAAATTAAAACAGTTCGGCTGCAACATGAGTCATCTCCGCTCCTATCCCTGTCATTTGGTAAATATGTAACTGCGCTATCCCCCTAATATATATGGATACTGGGAATGACCCCTGTATCTATTGTGCTCCTTATTCCAAAGTAAAGTGCATATAGTGAACTTCAAAATGGTGCATATACTATGCATATAAAGTGCATACAAAACTGGCCATAAAACATGTATCATATAAAATGCATAAAACCTTTTGCAAATAAAAACTTTGGCAGTATATATCAAACAGTCCTTGATTTCCACAAAAACATGTAGATAGAGGAAAGTGCCGTAGTGCAAAAAGTCCTTCTTATGGTATTTGTGTTCCAATCTCAGTGTTATACCCTTCACCGATCACCTTGCTGTGGTATTTGTGGTAAGAAAACTCACTTACCAGATGTTGTTGATTCCTAGTGGCGTATGCCAGTGGGAATCAAACTGTGCTTAATATTTTGTTGTGTCCCGGTTCCTCCGTGCCTCAATGGGTCTGCCGGATATCACTCTCGGTCCACGGTGGGGTGGGAACTCTCTCTTTAGAGTGTGCTTTATGGCTCAATGTAAAATAAAAGCAAAGTGCTCCTCATAGTGTAGAGTGTTAAAACAACTCCTTTATTTAAAACATAGTTTAAAATACGCTCCAGGCTTTAAAAACACTCCAAGTTTAAAAACACTCCAAGCATAAAAACTGACATGAGCCAAAAAAGACCATAAACCATACACTCTTGGTGAGGGAAAAACACTCCAAAAATAGTGGTGAAACTTCAAGCAAAAGATACAGTCTCTGCAATAGTAACAAAATAGAGCCGCTCTTACCCCCTTTTCCAAACACTCTGCAGCCTCGCGGCGTGTTGCCATGTTTGTGTGTCACTGCGCCGTACCCGGAAGTGGGATCGCGGCGTGCGGTTCAACAGCGGGGTTTGGTGTGGGGGCGTGCGTACCAACTTGACGCGTTTTGTCAGCAAATTGACGTCTTCCGAAGACGTGAGTGAAACCACATATACATTATCCCTGTCATTTCCCTGATGTCGGCTACTAAATATAAAAGCTGCGGCAGCTGTATGAAATGTAAATGACGGAGATGTCGGCTCCGTGATCAGCTTTTATATTTATTAGCCGAGATCAGGGAAGTGAGACGGGTAGGAGCGGAGATGACTCATATTGCAGAGGAGCTGTTTTAATGTAACGGCGGCAAGTGTAACGTTAAATACACTACTGGGATAAATCCATACCCTCCGTAGGTGCACCGGAAGTGACGAGGGTATGGTTTTCTCACGGGTATGGTTTTTTCACGGAACAAGATCACCATATTGTAACTGCAGCCCTGAGAAACATCTCATAATAACCATTCCTGTATAATATATATTTTACAGGGCTAAGTTCAAAACCAAGGTATACCTGAAAAATAAGATAACTCTTTTTGGGGAAGAAAATGCAAAAAATATATTATAAAGCATAAAAATATATATCAGTCCACTCATAACAAAGATGTTAAGCATAAATTACAAGGATGTAATGGTCACATAGGAATGGTGGTGAAGATCTCTCAAAGTCAGAACATTTCCTTGAAGGCTTATTTATATAAATAAAATAATTAGGGGGGCGCGGTTTACCACCAATGTAGATGGCCGCTCTGTAGCTTGGCTCCAACAAAAGACAATTTACCAGACAGCATTACAGCCACATGGGGACACAAAATTCTCCACGGACATCTCACAGCCCCGCTGCCCACAAGTATGTTCTCAAAGAAGAGAAAGGGCTCCTACAGGCCTGGGAAGGTGACAGATTTCTTCCCTCAGCCGTGGCACTTCTCCTTCCAAGATGATGCCAGCACCTCTCCTGGACACAGACACAGCGGATTGCCAAATCAAGGCTCATCATGAAGCAATCCCTCTCAGGGGATGTATGCTCGCAATGCCAGCAGAGGGACTCAGGATCTTCCTCCTCCTCCTGCAGCCCAGCTAAGACCAAACTAAAGCTACAGAACACAGACGAGGAGGTGATTGCTAGTGATACCTCTCTAGAGGACAGCAGGGAGTTACAAGACTCCAATCTGGAATTCCCCACGATGAATAAACCAGTCAAAAACACAACTCTGAAGGACATGTTAGTCTCTCTTCGCTCCAACATCCATGGAGACATCATGAATTTGCCTCCAATTTTAATGAGATGGTAGATTCACAAAATAACAGAGATGATAAAATGCACTGGATCATATCCAAACTGGCAGATTTGGAGGACAGGTCCAGAGGCAACAACATCAAAACCCAAGGTATCCCCAAATCTGTAAAGCAGCCAGATCTGAAATCTTACTTTAACAACATACAAACAAAAGTGCTTCCTGATGCTCCCTTAGATCAGTGGTCCTCACCTCCGGTCCTCGGGGCCCACTAACAGGCCAGATTTTAAGTATTACCTTGGGGAGATGCAGACTAGAGTACTGCAATCACTGAGCAGCAAATGGTATCACCTGTGATGTATTTCAGTTATCTTGCAAACCTGGCCTGTTAGTGGGCCCTAAGGACCAGGGTTGAGGACCACTGCCTTAGATGATCTAATAATTAACCATATTCAAAAACTGCCTAAACCCAGACACATTCCTGATAATGTACCTCGGGACACCATAGTTAGAATCCACTTCTTTCATACCAAAGAAACGCTGCTGGCAATAGCTAGAAACAAGGATCGCTTATCAGCATACACCATGCAACAAAGACAACTGGGCTCCATCACCAAACCTCAGTGTAGCACTGCCCCCTAGAGGACTGCTGGTGATTGAAACTTATGAATTCCCCTGGGTTACCCGTAGCAACTGCATGCGGAATTCTTAGCACTTTATGTTCTTGGCTCAGTCAGCGATCAGTCTAGGGCATTGGTGTCCAACCTTTTGGCTTATTTGGGCCACATTGAGTGTAGAGAAATTTTCTCGGGCCGCATATAAAATATATACTATAGTTAAGGTATATAAGTAATAAAACGCTGACGCCCTTCCCGCGCTTCTGCGCCCCCCCCCCCCCCACTAATTTAACACAACTAGTGGATAATCCCCTCCGAGGCAGCCTCTGCTTACAATTAGTTGGAAGCCGCTGTGGCTGTGCCCCCGACTCGACTTCATTCCTCCCCAGCAAAAAAAAAAATTGTCTGGGGTCAGTGGGCCGCATTGCCTGCGGTTCTGGGTCGCATGCAGCCCCCGGGCCACAGGTTGGACATGCCTGGTCTAGGGGTTGATGTTTTTGTTGTTTTTATTTTATATTGGGATGGGAGAAGGGATGAGTGGGATACTCCAACCTTGAACTATTCACAAATTTAGTGGAGTTCGGACTTGAGGATGCGGCAAGGCCGCTACTTCATCCTGCCACTTGAATGAAGTTGTGGTAAATGTTCCTGTTTGTATTTCTCTTAAGTACCCCCTTTCTCTATACCGGCTGACACCCGTCCACTGACTACACTCTCCGGAGTGGTCCCCTTCTTGGGCAGACCCCTGAGCAAGATCCTCTGTACTCACGATACTGCTTTCCAGATTCTAACAGTGCCCCAACTCCTCAGTCAGTTCTCCTGGACCTCTGGATTGAGCTCCACACAGTGCTGGTTCACCATGCTGACTGCCTGTGACCATCACGAACTGCTGCAGAAGAGGAGGCAGCCACCACCCTCCTTCTGGCACTCTGCTTCCCACCAAAGACCTCTACCTCATGTGCCCCTGGCTTTTTATACCCTGCCCCACAATTCACCAAAACAAACAGTCTGTGCCAATGCCTGGGGCTGTATCAAAAGCCTGTGTGTCATTGGCCAGGTTTCCTCCACTATCCAATGTGCCTCCCCATTGGATCAGCTGGGGACACTCCCTCAGACCAGATGAATCACACACTGGGCAAACCTAACTCACAGATCCTGCTCTCTGTTAAGCAGAGTGCAATATATAATTTACCTGCTGCTCCTCTGATAGGCAGACAGAGCCAAAACTATACTCACTCTCTAGCACCTACCTAGGAGGGGGCTACATCAACTACAACAGACATTTTTTTTAAATTGTGCCTGCAGGGGTAGAGTATGAAGCAGGCGTTCATTGAAGGCCACAATTGGTTAGCCCCAGGATACTAAGGGTGTTTCATCTGTTGTGGTTTTCTGCATCTTTTGGCTCTGGATTCCAGATATTTCAATTTAGATTTTGGGGTATGTATCATAGCAGAATGATCCTGTACAGTGCCCTCTGAGTAGCCTATTCGGCATTCTGCCTCACAGTGATGGAATTTATCCATGTCCCGGTGTATCAGGCTGATATGGGTTTGGAGTAGCTCTATGTTAGAGGTGTTGATTGGCAGCTGCTTATTGCCTGCATTACAGCATTATAGTTGTCTTCCTCCACAGCAGCCAAATCACAATCCTCGGTTTGATGTGGTGGGAAAAACAGAAAATCTGCATCACCAACATTGAAACGCAGAGTTGTCCGCAGTATCCCTAGTCTGCAGGTTACCAGAGTGCAGTCTGCCTCTTGTCATCTTCAGTGGTCAGGAAAGGGCAGAAAAACAGGTCCTCTAGTAGCAGTCTTACCAATAGTATGGATATATAACTCACATGGCAGCAGAGCTCCTCTAACACACGGCTGTCCTGGTCGCCATTTTGGACACGCTCCCCAAAAAATTGAAGATTAATAATGTATCACTTTAAGTATTTAGAGAAATCACTGCTCTGGCCTGAATGGAAATCTTTTTTTTTTTTTTTTGCTTCAGAACATGTTACCCGGGGCATTGCCACCCCATGCTATTTTTGATATAGGCCATCTTGCCTACCAGCTCAGAAAATTGGCATTTTTATTCTGCTCCCTTTTTAATTCAGTGGGGCTTGGCATCTGCAAAATCTTTGAAGTTCACTTAACCATGTTCAAACCAAACACAGGGAAGTTCAGCTCATCACCAGTAGAGAGTACGTGGGTGCAGGTATCCTGACAACCAGTGACGCATCCCTGCTCATCCCATTTGGTTGTCAGCTGGGGGTTCCTGGCTGACTAATGAATGTAAACAAAGGGGTGGTGTGCAATGTCTCCCCTTAAATTCATACCTGGCCCTTCAGGTTTAGTGTGGAATTCAAAGAGAACCGTAGACACAAAAAATAAGTAAACAGCGTTAGGGCTGCAGGATATTGGGCTAAAAAGTACATTGCGATATTTTGTTTTTAACTATATATATCGCAATATTTCTCCCAGACAGTCTCCGGAGGAGGGATCAGTGAGCAGAGCTCAGCTTTCTGCCAGGGGATCCGCCACACTTGTAGAACTTCTCCCGCCCGGACAGCCCGAGCCTTGTGTCGGAGCCGGAGTGTAGAGGAAGCGGGCTGAGTGAAGTGTCGGTAGCAGCCTTTGTCCCGCGGTGCTCCTCCGCCATGCTCCGGACGTCTCTCCCCCCCTCTCCTGCTGCTTTGCACTGTAGCCTCTCCGCCGCCATGCAATCCGCCCCGCACTCCAGCCCTCCCAGCTCTGCCTCTTTGTCAACAGCCGACCATTACTCCGCCCTGCTCCGCTCGTTGCCTCTCCATTGAATCTATTTACAAACAATTACAGCCTGATCCCGCCCCCGATGCAGCCAGGAGAGACAATGGGCGGAGTAATGGTCGGCTGGATACTAGAGGCAGAGCTGGGAGGGAAGTGTGGGATGGATGTAATCACTGTGAGTCCCGACTTCTCCCTGCCTCCCTGCCTAATGCCTGAATATCGTGTCTTCAGCGATATGAATATCGCCCATGCCTGCAGAACGATAGTCGATATCACATCGACTATCGTTCAGCCCTAAACAGCGTTGTGTCCCCCAAAAATGTATACCAGGCCCAAATGTGTACGCAGGTCACCATTACAAACAAGAACAAGGCAGCAAATAATCCACATCCTTATCTCCTGCAAAAATGTCTAAATAAGCCGAGAAGGGAGTGAGCAGATATCAGCAATAAGCCCAGACATAATTGGGAGCAGACACACTGCACTCTATACACAGGTCTGTATATGATATACTCCTGACCACTGCACTCTATACACAGAGCTGTATATGATATACTCCTGACCACTGCACTCTATACACAGGGCTGTATATGATATACTCCTGACCGCTGCACTCTATACACAGTGCTGTATATGATATACTCCTGACCACAGCACTCTATACACAGGGCTGTATATGATATACTCCTGACCACTGCACTCTATACACAGAGCTGTATATGATATACTCCTGACCGCTGCACTCTATACACAGGGCTGTATATGATATACTCCTGACCACTGCACTCTATACACAGGGCTGTATATGATATACTCCTGACCGCTGCACTCTATACACAGGGCTTTATATGATATACTCCTGACCACTGCACTCTATACACAGGGCTGTATATGATATACTCCTGACCGCTGCACTCTATACACAGCGCTGTATATGATATACTCCTGACCACTGCACTCTATACACAGGGCTGCATATGATATACTCCTGACCACAGCACTCTATACACAGGGCTGTATATCATATACTCCTGACCACTGCACTCTATACACAGGGCTGTATATGACATGTTCCTGACCACCGCACTCTATACACAGGGCTTTATATGACATGTTGCTGACTAGAGATGGCCTTGCGGTTCACCCGGCGGTCGGTTCGCAGCAAATTTAGCTTGTTTGCTACCCGCCAATTCTGCGAACACATATCGTTGTTTGCGGCGGCCATATTAGTTTACATTGGTGAGAACTTTGACCAATGACACAGTCGTCAGGTAGAACGGGACAGTCAATTGAAACATTTCAGCACATGGACATGCCCCCTACCCTATAAATAGACCTGAGCTGTCGGCCATTTCACATCCTGCTTTTTGTCAGCGTAGGGAGAGGTTGGCTGTGCTCATGAGGGAGAGATTGCCAGACACAAATAGCTCTGTTAAGATCCACAAAAGTCCTTTTCAGGGCTGGTATTTCGGTATAGGTCTACTACAGTATCTTTTCAGGTTAGGGACAGGTTTCCAGTCGGTGCTTTAGGGGCAGTTAGAGATCAGCAGCAGTGACACAAATCGCTCTGTTATGCCCCATACACACATGCAGATTATCTGCAGACTTTTGTCTGCAGACTTACCAAAACAATATAATATGAGGTCAAACCTAAACATTTTCAATTTGTATGCAATCCGGCAGGCCCTTGCACTACATAGAAAAGGTAAGTCTGCAGACAAAAGTCTGCAGATAATCTGCACGTGTGTATGGGGCATTAATGTCCACAAAAGTCATTTAAAGGGCTGCAATTTTTTTGGTATTGGTGTGCAGTGCACTATATAGGGGGGAGGGGGTAATCCACGGTATAATATACTTTGTAGAAAGCATATTATAGTGGATTAGTAGTATTATTGTGCACTGTGCATCATTGTGACAGGTGTGGTGACTGAGCGTTGCTGCAGCAATACTACAAATAGTGACAAAAGCACATCCTGAAGAAGCGTGCTGCGTCATGCGAAAAGCGTTGACGTCACACGCGTCCATACCTCACGACCTAGGCTCCACCCACCAACCCGGATCTACACGCCATCGCTACTCCTTTCGACAGGGATCACGGAAGTCTCATGGCTAATCCCGCAGCAACTTCTATCCACAGAGAATCACCGGCTATCTCCCGCGCTCCCGGTGGGCACAATAACATGCAAACATCTTTAATTAGATGACCGGACACCATATATCTGGAAATCAATGGAATACTCCTTAAATGCCTTCTATCAAGACATGTGAGTTCTGGATTTCAAATGTTTAATCGCTCATTAAAGTCATGCTGATACTGACTGCAGCCCTGCATACCCCCATGCCTATTAGAACTGTGAAGCCTCCTCTCCACTGCCTATTTAGGAATGGAGGGTCTACATATATCTATACAAAGGTGGAATAATACCTCCCTACCAATTGATTCCTAAGCATGGAGAGCAGTAGAGCATCACACAAGGCTTGAACTCTTGCATATCCGCTTGCTTTATGCTATGCTGCTTATATGTCATCAGTCTGTCTGCTTTATGCAATGTTGCTGATACTCTGCAAGTCTGCCTGCTACATGTCATACTGTTGAATATTCCCTGCACTGCCTGCATTGCCATTGCTTTCTGATTTCCTGAATACATATAGGTGCTTATCCGGGACTCTTTGTCATTACAAGTGCCTAAACCGGAATGTGACACTGTGGAATTAAGCTCATTGTTTGGATTCGGTGGATGGAATACTGGCCCCTGCTAATTAATTAATGATATTCTGAGTTTTCACTCCCCCCCCCCCCTCACCCTGCCTCACTTTTCCTGGATGAACTTTAACATAAGTTTGCCGGCATCTAAAGATTACTCCATGTGAAGTCCTTTATCTTAAATCTTGACCGGGCTTCATTAAGCCTTCTAGTGATCTGTGGATCAGAAGTGGGAGGGTTCTTTCCAGGGGTATATCTGGGGTGGTCTTTATTTCAGATGGCCCGGGGTGGTCTGGGTGGTGGGTGGAGCCTTAGTGGGGTAACTGTGTCATCTTAGAGGTGGACCTCTTACACTGTGTTTTATCCAATGTCCATTTGCTTCTTTACGTTTATTTGCATTTTGTATCTACCTATTGCCTTACAGTTTTATCTGCTTCAATAAAGTACATATTTTTAACCATTTACTAATGTTCAAGCCATATATGCAACTCCTTTCTTCCCAATTTTTTTTCATAGTGACAAAAGCACTTTTAATGTATTATAACTGGTGTGATAGACCAGTGGCCCCCATTACCACATATTGAAGTGGGGTTATCTGAGTATACTTTCTTAAGTGTATTTGTGTCCTGACACAATATTGCCTCTTTTGCGGTGTTAAGTCTGATACACACAGTGCCAAACTCCCTGGCCAATTTTTTGAACAACTGGTGTGATAGACCAGTGGCCCCCCAATACCACATATTGAAGTGGGGTGTTATTTAACAGTATACTTTTCTAAGAGTGTATTTCAGTCCTGCAAAAATTTGGCCTCTCTTGCTGTGTTAACTGTGCTACACACAGTGACAACAGTAATGCCCCATACACACGTGCAGATTATCTGAAGACTTTTGTCTGCAGACTTACCTTTTCTATGTAGTGCAAGGGCCTGCCGGATTGCATACAAATTGAAAGTGTTTAGGTTTGACCTCATATTATATGGTTTTGGTAAGTCTGCAGACAAAAGTCTTCAGATAATCTGCACGTGTGTACGGGGCATTACTGGCCAATTATTTGTAGAACTGGTGTAATAAATCTGTACCCCCCCCCCAATACCACAGATTAAAGCGAGGTGGTATCTGAGTATACTTTCATAAGTGTATTTGTGTCCTGCAACAATATTGCCTCTTTTGCTGTGTTAAGTCTGATACACACAGTGCCAAAACTCACTGGCCAATTTTTTGAACAACTGGTGTGATAGATCAGTGGCCCCCCAATACCACATATTGAATTGGAGTGTTATTTAAGTGGAGTTGAGCGGACACCTGGATGTCCGTGTTCGGCGGGTTCGGCCTAACTTGAAAAAAAAGTCCAGGTCCGTGTCCCGGACTTTTTCCGAACTTTACCCGGACACCGAACCCCATTGAAGTCAATGGGGACCCAAACTTTCAGACACTAAAATGGCTCTAAAACACCAATGGAAAGGGCTAGAGTGCTGCAAATGGCAGCAAAATGTAGTTAAATTAATTTAAATTAATTTTTAATAGCAGATTAGAACAGCAATCTGTAGTGAAATATAGCTGAATGCTGCACACAACAGACTGATAAAAATAGATTTTTTTTCTCCCTCCTCCTCAGTGGGCTCAAGTGAGGGCAAAAAGATTGTTCACTGCACCACCCCCCACACAGCAAAATCGATGTAGACTGTCCCTGCCTAATCTCCAGCCTGGCCCTAATATGCTCAATAAGATCGTTCACTGCACCACCCCCCACACAGCAAAATCGATGTAGAAGACTGACCCTGCCTAATCGCCAGCCTCGCCCTAAAATGCTCTAATAACTTTCCCTGCCTGCACTCCGACCTGTCCCTGCATTCTTTTCGGACACAATTTTTCACAGAATCACTGTCTGTCCCTAATCAGCAGCCAGCACGTATGATGTGTGCTCTGTCCCTAAACTACAGCAGAATGACGCGGCGCGCTGGGGCTCTCGAACTTATAAAGACATGGTCACATGCTTCAGATGGCCAATCACAGCTACTAATACATGAGTAGGCATGGCTGTGATGGCGCACACCAGTTAAACGCTTGTTGATTGGCTGTTGAAAGCCCGCCATTAAAAGCGCGCCATTACATACAAAACCAGAAATAAAATGACCGAACACGGATTTTAAACCCAAACATACAGTAAAGTTTTCGGGTCCGTGTTCGGGTAACAAAAATCCAATTATTCGGTACAAACGCGAATAATACAGTTCGTGTTCGCTCAACACTATTTAACAGTATACTTTTCTAAGAGCGTATTTCAGTCCTGAAAAAATGTGGCCTCTTTTGCTGTGTTAACTGTGCTACACACAGTGACAACAGTTACTGGCCAATTATTTGTAGAACTGGTGTGATAAACCTGTGGCCCCCCAATACCACAGATTGAAGCAGGGTGTTATATACCTTTTTCCAGATATACTGCGATTCTCTAGAGACTTTTGTGACAGGGTAATTAAAAAACATGACAGGCAGAGGAAGAGGCAGGCACTTACGCAGGGGTGGTAGGGGTAGTGCAGGAGCAGTAGGCCGGAGCTAAAGTGTGAAGTTTCAAAAGCCGCGTGCAATCACGTCAAAGGACGCACCAGACTTGGTTGAGTGGCTCACTCAGCCTTCCTCTTCTGAACCCTCCTCATCCTCTCTATCTGCACCCTCTTCACTCTCTGTGTGTGCACCCCCAAAGACACCACCACAAACACCACCACCACCACCACATACCCTCAGCTTATGTCACTGGAAATATTTTCCGATCCATCACAAGATTTTTGCAATGCACAGCCATTGTTGGCATCGGATCAGGAAGAGGAGGTAGCGACAGTCTGATGACATTACCCAGATCAGCCCTAAGTGGTTGATCCCCGCTGTTGCTGTCTACTCCGAGATCTCGATTGTTAGTGGTGGGGAAGGTGACGTGGATGATGACGTGTCTATGGATGTCACGTGGGTGGCCACAAGAGAGGAAGAGGAGGGGAGTTCAGAGGGAGAGACAAACCAGCAGATAGGGAGGAGAGGCAGGCAGAACTTGCATTGCACAAGAGGTACAAAGCAGACTGCAAATGTATCAGGAGCGAGCCATCAACCATGTACAGTCACATCTGGCACTACCAGGACGCCGGCACATGGCTCCGCAGTGTGCTTTTTTTAATGTGTCCGTTGCTGACAACAGTGTTGCCATCTGCAGCCTTTGCAGTCAACACATAAGTAGCGGTAGGCCCAACACTAACCTAGGGCAAACCGCCTTAAGAAGGCACCTGAACTCCCATTACCGAGCCCAGTGGGAGCAACACCGTCAGAACCCACAAAGCCACACTCCAGGCTCTCACCATCCAGCCTCTTCTCCTTCTCCTCTCATTTGTCCTCCACTCCACTCTCCATGATGCCGTCGTCACGTTGTTCTGGAAAAAGGCAGGCTTCTGTGGCCCAAATGTTGCAGCGTGAAAAAAGGTGTCCGACACGTGTCCGACTACATCAGGTTAACGGCCGATGTGGACGCTCTGAGGAATGATGAACCCCTGGACTACTGGGTGGGCACGCTTGACCTTTGGCCAGAGCTTGCACAATTTGCAATGGAAATGTTGGCTTGCCCCCGTCCAGTGTTCTGTCTGTAAGGACGTTCAGCGCAGCAGGGGGGATTGTGACCGATAAGCACATTCGCCTAGCTCATGACAGTGTAGACTACCTCACATTTATAAAAATGAATGAGGCATGGATCTCTGAGGAATTCAACACATGTGACCAGTAGACCATGTTTCATTGAAATTCCTCATGCCAGGCCACAAATATCCACCAGACCACCATCCACATACACCAATTCCTGGTCCTTGGCTTCGCTACATACATCGGCATAAAAGGCATTTCATGTCCATTGAATGGCAAATTTTTGGGGCCTTTCAGGGCTGATGATTTAACTTTTTTCTGTGAATGCCTAATGTACCTCCAGCCACCAAATACTACGTTCTTAGCTGTCATTTAAATCCTTGTGGGCAAATTTTTGGGGCCTATACTGGCCGACACTTACTTCTGTATCCTGTGAATGCCTAATGTACCTTCTGCCACCAAATCCTACGTTCTTAGCTGTCAGGTAAACTCATGTGGGCTAATTTTTGGGGCCTATACTGGCCGACACTTACTTCTGTATCCTGTGAATGCCTAATGTACCTCCAGCCATCAAATACTTTGTTCTTAGCTGTCAGTTAAACCCATGTGGGCTAATTTTTGGGGCCTATACAGGCCGACACTTACATCTGTATCCTGTGAATGCCTAATGTACCTTCAGCCACCAAATACTACGTTCTTAGCTGTCAGGTAAACCCATGTGGGCTAAATTTTGGGGCCTATACTGGCCGACACTTACTTCTTTATCCTGTGAATGCCTAATGTACCTTCAGCCACAGCATACTACATTCTTTGCTGTCAGGTAAACCCATGTGGGCTAATTTTTGGGGCCAATACTGGCTGACACTTACTTCTTTATCCTGTGAATGCCTAATGTACCTTCAGCCACAGCATACTACATTCTTTGCTGTCAGGTAAACCCATGTGGGTTAATTTTTGGGGCCAATACTGGCTGACACTTACTTCTGTATCCTGTGAATGCCTAATGTACCTTCAGCCACAGAATACTACGTTCTTAGCTGTTAGGTAAACGAATGTAGGCTAATTTTTGGGGCCTGGAATGGCCGACACTACTTTATCCTGTGAATGCCTAATTTTTCAGACTGGAATTGAAATTCAATGGGTCTGTAAAGGTTCCGCCAAATTGTGGAATGGATGCGGACCCATTTTACAGATGTGTGAATGGACCCTATATGTATTAGACGTGTATTTACCGGCTGCTGTCAGTTCTGGCTGAATTATGAAAAAAAAAAAAAAAACATTTTTTGCTGTAAAAAAAAAAAAATAAAAATTTAGGGCAACTTTTCCAATTGCAATACTTCTTTTTTGACATTGTCCATGTGCTGGGACTATTTGTGCACAGCTAGTACGTTTTTTGTGGCTGCAAATATGACCTAAAGGTTTTTAAAGTTTGCCTCCCATTAAAGTCAATAGGGCCCGCCGCGAACTTGCGGTTCCCGAATTTTTGAGAAAATTTGCGGCTGACGTTCGCGAACCGCCCCGGCCGATGTTCGTACATCACTATTGCTGACCACTGCACTCTGTACAACAAGGATGTATATGACATGTTCCTGACCACTACACTCTATACACAGGACTGTATTTGACATGTTCCTGACCACTGCACTCTATACACAGGACTGTATATGACATGTTCCTGACCCCCGCACTCTGGTAGTTACTGATGGTGAACTCTACATTCATGACCTGTAGCGGCTTTTAAAGTGTCATCTATGAGCAATTTTGGGTACCAAAGATTTTCCTCCTTACACCGACACACAACTTGTATTTATGTTTAATCATTTATTTTATTATAATTTTACTTTTAACAAGATTGCAGTCATAGAATCAGGAAATAGTAAAGGAAGAAATCCAATTGGTCAGGAAAATGACTTGTCTGGAATGTGGAGGCGGAGTCGGCAATAATAGAAAATGGGGGAAAGGAGAAAAAAAACCCAGATATGCCCGGATATGAAGGTGACATTTGTGTACAAGGAACACCTTAACGAATACCACTATTCTATTCTCCAGGGCCTCTGCTTTCAGAAAATATATGTTTGGGGGTTTTATCTAATCTTCAGGCCAAAATTCTGCATTTTACCATGTGTGCAAAAATAGCGCAAAAACAACTCTGGTATTTATGTCCTTCAATGTGTACTGTACTCATAAATACATGGGTATGATCTCAGGGATTTGTATGAATCCCACCACCCCCCCCCCCTCCCGACATAGGAAACTGAGGGGTCTATGCAAAGAATAAGTTGGGTGAGTGTGACAAGCATGTGTCCAGCCGTGACAAATTCTGGCCATATTCTAATAAACACAGTGATTTCCTATAATCGTCAGCTCCAACTAGTGGCCATAATGAGGTATTAGTTCCAAAAGACCTCAATCAGGAAAAAGTTCAATACTGCATTATGGCCACTAGATGGACCCAATGATCATAGGAAATCACTGAATGACATAAAACAAGACCAACATTTGTCATGGATGAATAAATGCTTGTCATATTTTTTCATCTGTTTTATAAAAACTAAACATGTGAAGTGGTAACTATTGAGCCAATCACTTCATCAAACCACACATAATATCTCCCTTCAAAGGGAAAACATTAATTATTTACAGAAAATCAAACACTATAAATATTTTCCAACCAATGACCTCCACCCAGACAAGATATGTAGAAATATAAAGACAAGCGGTGTTACCTCTTGTGCCGCACTCCGCCAAGCCACCCAAACCCACACAGGAGCAAAGGAAAGAAGTTCTCACCTAGTTTATCTCCGAGTTCTCCTTCCCTCTTGTTGGGGGATGGGAGAAGGATGAACTGAAGACAGAAAGACACGCTTCGGGGTCACCACTGGTAAGTAAAGCCTTGAAATGAAGGACATCAACTTCAGAATTTCTGTCTTGTCTGTGTAAAGTTTACTGATAAAGATATATGGGATCTCACAGCTTCTAGCTCTGTAACCCGCTATATCATTATCAGTAACCGTCACACAGACAAGCAAGACATTCTGAAGGTGATTCCTTCATTTCACGGCTCTACTTACCACTCTACACCCCAAAATTTACTTAGCCAATGAAAAGCCAACACGGTACAACACTTCATCCATGTCTCTGATCATCTCTCATCTCCTTATCAACTGTTTCTTACATGACAATCAGCCATGGAGTATATCTGAGGTGTATATCAGGTGTGCTTCTTCCCCACATATCCAGCAACATTCATAAAGAAGACATTTCCTGAACTCAAGGCACTAATACACCTCGAGGGTTGTGTGCCATCCCTGATGTACAGGAAGACAGGACTTCATTGAGGAACAATTCCCTCACTCAGGACAGGAAAGCGGCTTCTTCCCTGTGTGAGATCTCTGATGTATGTAAAGATGAGACTTCTGTGAACAACATTTCCCACACTCAGGACAGGAATATGGCTTCTCCCCCGTGTGAGTTCTCTGATGTCTGTAAAGAGAGGACTTCTGTGAAAAACATTTCCTGCACTCAGGACAGGAATACGGCTTCTCTCTTATGTGAGATCTCTGATGTATGTAAAGATTGGACTTCTGTGAAAAACATTTCCCACACTCAGCACAGGAAAACGGCTTCTCCCCCGTGTGAGTTCTCTGATGTCTGTAAAGAGAGGACATCTGTGAAAAAGATTTCCTGCACTCAGGACAGGAATACGGCTTCTCTCTTATGTGAGATCTCTGATGTATGTAAAGAGAGGACTTGACTGAAAAACATTTCCCACACTCAGCACAGGAAAACGGCTTCTCCCCGGTGTGAGTTCTCTGATGTGTGTAAAGAGAGGACATCTGTGAAAAAGATTTCCCGCACTCAGGACAGGAAAACGGCTTCTCCCCAGAGTGAGATCTCTGATGTTTGTTAAGAGTGGACTTCTGTGAAAAACATTTCCCGCACTCAGGGCAGGAATACGGCTTCTCCCCCATGTGAGATCTTTTATGTGTGTAAAGATGAGACTTTTGTGAAAAACTTTTCCCGCACTTAGAACAGCAATACGGCTTCTGCCCCGAGTGCGATCTCTGATGTTTGTTAAGAGTGGACTTCTGTGAAAAACATTTCCTGCACTCAGGACAGGAGTACGGTTTTTCTCCTGTGTGAGTTCTTTTATGCACATTAAGACCATAGTTAGAACAGAAACACTTCCCACACTCAGTACAGGAAAACCTCTTATCTGTTGGAAGGACAGCACCGTCCCTCACAGTCTGAGGTTCCTCAGGATAAGATGAATACGATGGTCCGGCACTGTCCCTCACAGTCTGAGGTTCCTCAGGATAAGAGGAATACGATGGTCCGGCACTGTCCCTCACAGTCTGAGGTTCCTCAGGATAAGAGGAATACGATTGTCCATCTACACTGTGTGGTGCCGGATGGACATTTGAGGTAACCGGGTTTTCTCCTGGACTATACTGTGTGATGTCCTCATCTTCTACTTTACAGTCTGGAGACAAAGTGAGACAATCCTCTGAGGTTTTCTTCATCTCTCGTCCATCTACTAAAATAGAAATGTAAAGATTATTACTAGACATGAGCAGATTGGTTCCCCTAAACCAGGACTCCGCCCACATCAGACAGCTTTGTCTCTGAGGATCTTACAATTCCACCCTCAAGGTAACTAGTAAATGGTAGAGGGTGACTAGGTGTCCCAGGAGCCACACATCAAGTCAAGACCTGCTGTATGATAGTAAATGGCAGCCTCAGTCTGGACCTACGCCAGGTCACGCCTTGATGTGTGGGACACCTACTCACTATCTACCGATATAAAATGTCCAGCTGGTAGAAAATGGGTGTAACAAAAGAGAATCCATATTATGTGTATATATAGCAGTGGGTAGAGGAGAGAGAAAGCAGAAGTCAGGACTATGTAATGTACAACATAGAGTATACAGTGCAGGGGTAAGGAGTATGCAATGTACAACATATAGTATATAGTGTAGGGGTCAGGAGTATGTAATGTACAACATATAGTATATAGTGCAGGGGTCAGGAGTATGTAATGTACAACATATAGTATATAGTGCAGGGGTCAGGAGTATGTAATGTACAACATAGAGTATATAGTGCAGGGGTCAGGAGTATGTAATGTACAGCATAGAGTATATAATGCAGGGGTCAGGAGTATGTAATGTACAATATAAATTATACAGTGTAAGGGTCAGGACTCATAAGTCAGGCACAGCCAGAGAACATAAAAGAAAAGAAAAAGGAGGCGCAAACACCTAGTGCATTACCCGTGGTCACTGTTTATAAAATTTTATTAAAATGCCAAATGCATACTCACAGACATGAAGATAATTAAAATCGTGTTACAAGAATCCATCACACATGAACTGGAACATGTCCTTGAAGATAGGACTGCTAACGCGTTTCGGGAGTCAAGCTCCCTTCCTCAGAGCTGGTCATACCAGTAGCAGATCAAAATATATATTAGCTTCAGTTAAACCGGTTCATCCCCCTTCCACCCCCCAGTGGGAGTGGGAGTGGGCGTGGCCGTCCAGTGCACCAAATTAATGGTTTTAGATGTTTCTATATCTTTTAGCTGTACATGCATAGGTTACTTGAATTATGCAATATTATTATTATTTTTTATCATTATTTTTAATTAATATACACACTTGTATATAGGACAATTTTTCATCGAAAATGCAATGACATTAGTACTGCATGCTATCAGGTTGGAACACTACATGGTACACTAGAGTTGGTGGACTCTACCCGGATTTGTATCCAAAAAAGGGAGGTAGGGCGCGACTGTCCAGTGCGCATTAACACTAAAAAGGAGGTTTTCATTCTTATCATTTTTATTTATTTTTATTTATTCTTCTGATTCCCGTCTGGCTCTCTGCCAGCCCAAAACCAGCACTTTTGATTGATTAATTTATCAAACACCATGTTTTTTGGGGGGCATACACAGAGTTCCAAATAATATAGGAAGAAGTCCAAGTGAATTAATTCCAGTGACCTTTTTTTAACATCTGGTGCCACTCTTAAGCTCAGAGTATTGATGTTATTGTTCAATCATCAAAAGCTAAGGGTACATAGTCGAGGAATCTATATGATGTAGAGATGCACGGGGGGAATTCAGGGGTCACTAAGGATCAGTCCCTGTATCTGTGTGAATTGATCCGCGAGTGTGCATGTGGAGCAATCTGATCTATCCCCTGTTCTGGTTGTTCAACCAGGCGTCTACCCTATTTGATTGGCCATGTTGACTGCACGACTGTTTTCCTTCCCAGACACAAGTGACAATTTTATACATTGATTTAAGTCTTATTTGGTGTCTTATTCAGGGTGCAGCTCATCCCTCTGGCCGATTGGTGACAGCCAGACAGGCCGGGGATCGAGCGGAGGCTGTTTACAGGCTCCCATGGCTACGGACAGAGGCCTTACACTAAGTCTCTGCCCCGGCCCCCGGAAGTGACGCGACACGGGTTCCGGAACGCAGAGTGGATGGCATGCGTTCCAGAACCCGGAAGTGACATCCCTCTGAGGAGATTGCGTTCTGGACACCATTAGCGACCGCCGAGCCGGCTTCACTTCGGCACGTGAGGGGCTCTGGATATGTGGGGACCGGTGGTCGGTGGCGCAGGGAGGGCGGGGACTCTGATGTCATGTCACCATCGGTGTACAGGTAGGGCCACAAGAGAGATCTTGGATGGGTAAGTTCACAACACAACACACATAACCCATCAACCTGCCAATTAGTAGGAGCTCATCCCACCCAGAGTTTGCACACATAGCTACAACTTCATGACACAAAATGTTATGCGTTTTTATATTTTTTTCCCTTGGTTTTTCTTCCCTGGTTTACATTTCATGATTCTGTGGGTCCTGTTGTTTTCTCCATTTGTGTTTTCGCCATTTGGGTTTTTTGGGTTGTGCTTCCAACTACAAGTTGGTGGCCACTGGTGTTCTAAGAGTTAATATTCATCTAAGGCGGAGAAGGCTATTTGGTGAACTGGATGGTCCCGCCCACTCCCTCTGGGGGGAGGAAGGGGGATGAACCGGTTTAATTGAAGCTAATATATATTTTGATCTGCTACTGGTATGACCTGCTCTGAGGAAGGGAGCTTGACTCCCGAAACACGTTAGCGGTCCTATCTTCAAGGAGAAGTTCCAGTTCAAAATTTTATAAACAGTGACCACGGGTAATGCACTAGGTGTTTGCGCCTCCTTTTTCTTTTCTTTTATGTACCCATGTTGGTGTTCCCTGCCTGAGGAGAGCAGCACGCCGGTCTTCCCCTTTGGAGTGAGCGCTTGGCTGAATTGTTTGTTTACAGCCAGTGAACAGCAGAGTAAGTAACCCCGGGAGAATTTTTCTATCAGAGAGCTTACTAGACCTGGGCATGGGGAAGGAAATCTAAAGCACATATCCCAGGCAGTGCCGGTAGAAGGTCACCTATATCCCAGGGCAAACATGGCAAACTGCGCCCCCCCAATATGTATGCGCATTATGTGTCAGCAAAAATCTCCCCACCCCCAAAAAAAAAAAAACATTGGGCACTAATCTGCATGATTAGCCCGCACATCCCTACTAGCACAAATCCTGCCCCCCCTCCAAAATATATTCTCCCCTTAGTACAAATCCCCCCTTTACCATATCACCTATTCTAGTACAATTCCCCCAAAATTGACCCTCCTAGCACAAATCCCCTTCTCCCACCCCTCCCAACACAAATCACCCATGAATCATCACTTCTAGCACACACCCAAATTTCCCTTCCTATAACAATTCTTAGCCCCTGCTGCTCCTTAAATTCCTCCTCCCAACACAGACCCCTTCCCCCCTCAATTTCCTTGAGGTGGCCCCACCCCCCCTCCACCCCCACCTCACATGATACCACATTGCCCAGGGCAGCCGCCCCCTCCTGCCCACCCCTTGTCCCGACTCTGACCCCAGGTGCCTAGATCTAGTAACTCTTCTGGTGAAAATGAACATTTTGCTGCCAGCTGAACCCCAGAATCTCCATAAATCCAGTCTAGAGACATAAATTGTGTCTGCAGCACAGAGAAGGAAGATTATCCGAGAGAAATGCAGGAATACAGGACGGGGAACACAGCTCAGGAAAGTGACCAGGGTATTACAGGCTGATATCACCCAGTCCTTGCCCTACTCTGGACCAATCAGTGAGCAGTATGGGTGGAGAATGTATTTAGTGTTAATGACTAGTGATGCACCGATCCGACTTTTCTGGTCCCGATCCCGATCTTTGGCTTTGTGAAACCGCTGATCCTGATACCGATCCGGAAGTACTGTTTTGTGAGCTTATAACAAAATAATATAGAAAATAAAAAGGTGATATATGCGCTGCCACTTAGGTATCAGAATGAGAGGGACTCCGGATGAGCTATTGGTGTATTATGAATGGCAAATCTCCATTTAAATGGTAGATATGAGATTAGGACAAAGTCCATCAGCAGCCAATACTGGTATTTTCACCAAATACTGACAGAAATATTATGCACAAAATGAATCAGCGCTAATGGAATGAAATCTCAAAGGTTCTAGGAGAGCTGACTTTGCATCATGCTATAAAAATCCTGAATAAAACGTAAAATAAAAACAATAGGACTTGGACTTGCGTTATCACTGGTGGGCCTGAAACATATCAGACCAAAACACTCTCTTCAACAATTCGGGTAAAATATATAAAATCAACCAAAATATCGCATCATGTGGTCAAAGTCGCAAAATCAAGCATATATCTATCTGTCTTCAATCTCAGAATCTAAAACCGATAATCATAAAAACAGCCAAACTAGCACAACATGCGATCAACGTCGCAAAGAAACATGTGTGTGTCTGCCTTCAAAGTATGAAGAAGTATGACCGCACTCTGGTTGGTATTTTTATGAAATCAAAGAGTGTTTCCTTTATTCTTCAAGTAAGATCAAATAAAGACAGACAGTGTACAAGCAGATGTATAGGTTGACGCGTTTCACGACATTCCCCGTCGCTTACTCATAACCATACTGTGTCTGCCTTCAATCCAAAAGCCAAATGATCGCTGAACACATCCAAAAAACAAATGGTATCAGAAGATGATAAATAAATTAGATGAATAAATGATGTATGAGTGATGAATCCACGTGTTCCAATATTAATCTAAGTGTATAAACGAATGTATAAAATCTATATATAAAAATCATACAATATTAAAATAAATAGATATCTGTAAAAAACAAAAATTCAATAGTTTAAATTTAGAAGTGCAGATAAGTGTTGAAAGTCCGTGATAGTGAAATTTTATCTCTCAATAAGGATAAATTAATAATGAATAAATAAATAGATGATAAATAAATATATATAAATAAAGTCCTTGTGCAATAATTGATGTGACTGTTAGTGATCAAATAAAGTTCATGGTGCTCAAATAAATAAAGTGACAATTGGTGATTTCTCTTTAAAACAATTTGGTGAAGTTCCAGTGATGTGATCCGAAGTGAGCAGAAATCATTTAGGTGCAATGGCCGCTCACCTCATTGCACCATTACAGGCGCTTTTTGCTGGTATATGACCCTGGAATAGGGATGCTGGATTTCCTTAATAGGCTTGTAGTTATGCTGGTGTCCACTATTATAGATATCGATGAACACTGACTTCCACTGCTTCCTCAATATCAGCCTTTCACAATGAATGCATTGATATCCATTGTGAAGTATGTCATAAAATCAATATTTATTCAAAAAACATAGAACACAATATCAGCCTTTCACAATGAATGCTCCAATGCTCCCCGTGTACTCAAAGAAATATATTGATAGTATGTCATAAAATCAATATTTATTCAAAAAACATAGAACACTCACATTTAAAATGACGATAACAGGCAGCCGCACTAATGCGGTAATAATCCTCTGGGTCACAAACCATGTGACTTTACGGAAGTACCCAGAGGATTATTACCGCATTAGTGCGGCTGCCTGTTATCGTCATTTTAAATGTGAGTGTTCTATGTTTTTTGAATAAATATTGATTTTATGACATACTTCACTATGGATATCAATATATTTCTTTGAGTACACGGGGAGCATTGGAGCATTCATTGTGAAAGGCTGATATTGAGGAAGCAGTGGAAGTCAGTAGTCATCGATATCTATAATAGTGGACACCAGCATAACTACAAGCCTATTAAGGAAATCCAGCATCCCTATTCCAGGGTCATATACCAGCAAAAAGCGCCTGTAATGGTGCAATGAGGTGAGCGGCCATTGCACCTAAATGATTTCTGCTCACTTCGGATCACATCACTGGAACTTCACCAAATTGTTTTAAAGATAAATCACCAATTGTCACTTTATTTATTTGAGCACCATGGACTTTATTTGATCACTAACAGTCACATCAATTATTGCCCAACAAGCAAAATGTCCCAAATTGTGAACGTGAATGAAGAAATAATGTTGAAAATCTTGATCAGCACACAAAGCAATCTAAAGTCCCTTAGGAAATGTGCCTACCAGACAGGCACTTAAAAATTGCGAAATTCATATGCCTAGGTGACTTGATTGCGTGGAGTTTCAGCATTGAATACTCGATGTGAAAGTGTCATAAATCATATAAAAAAGAAGAATACTACATAGCGTGATACCGTACAATAAGTGTTGAAAATAATCCAAAAACAATTCCACCACATAAAGTGTGAGTATCCGTCACCAATTGTGAAGCTGCTTACCAGAAAAATATATCACAAACATAGATATCTATCCCAGTGATGAGGAAGAACCACCACCGAACGTAAAGCCTCTTACCAGATTAAGATATATGATCAGCAGAATTCAGATATAATCCGAGTACATCTAATCACCAACGTGACACCCAAGGACACCATAAGCCTCTTACCAGATCACAAATTATGATGCACAAGATGTAGTTGCTCTATGCGCTCCCCCGACGTATAAGCAGACAAACTCAGGGACCAGAATGATGCCAGTGGATGTAGCCAATATAAAATCTCAGGGACCAGGGTATTGCCAATGGATGGAACCAGACCAGCCCGGACAAAGAGAAAGGCGCCAATAGTGTAAAATCTTCAAAAACTATTTATTATTAAAAGAAAAACACTTACAAGTGATAGTAGATAAAAACACGAAGGAATGTGGAGCCGCCGGCCGGACGGCAAAGCACATCCGCTCCCTCAATGCGCTTCCGGGGATGACGTCAGCACGCCGTGACCTAACGGCGTTTCGTCCAAGGAGACGTTATCAAAACCTTTGATAACGTCTCCTTGGATGAAACTCCACGCAATCAAGTCACCTTGGCATATGAATTTCGCAATTTTTAAGTGCCTGTCTGCTAAGCACATTTCCTAAGGGACTTTAGATTGCTTTGTGTGCTGATCAAGATTTTCAACATTATTTCTTCATTCACGTTCACAATTTGGGACATTTTGCTTGTTGGACATTTATTTTGTTCTATATCATTTTAGCGCGACTTATTGTATTTATATTGATTTGAGGGTGTGGTCACACTTGAAGTCGCTGCTTCACTTATTTCTTTGTCACCTTTAGCACGGTTATTATCCCCTTTTTTTCACATCAATTATTGCACAAGGACTTTATTTATATATATTTATTTATCATCTATTTATTTATTCATTATTAATTTATCCTTATTGAGAGATAAAATTTCACTATCACGGACTTTCAACACTTATCTGCACTTCTAAATTTAAACTATTGAATTTTTGTTTTTTACAGATATCTATTTATTTTAATATTGTATGATTTTTATATATAGATTTTATACATTCGTTTACACACTTAGATTAATATTGGAACACGTGGATTCATCACTCATACATAATTTATTCATCTAATTTATTCATCATCTTCTGATACCATTTGTTTTTTGGATGTGTTCAGCGATCATTTGGCTTTTGGATTGAAGGCAGACACACACGTGTTTCTTTGCAACGTTGATCGCATGTTGTGCTAGTTTGGCTGTTTTTATGATTATCGGTTTTAGATTCTGAGATTGAAGACAGATATATGCTTGATTTTGCGACTTTGACCAGATGATGCGATATTTTGGTTGATTTTATATATTTTACCCGAATTGTTGAAGAGAGTGTTTTGGTCTGATATGTTTCAGGCCCACCAGTGATAACGCAAGTCCAAGTCCTATTGTTTTAATTTTACGTTTTATTCAGGATTTTTATAGCATGATGCAAAGTCAGCTCTCCTAGAACCTTTAAGATTTCATTCCATTAGCGCTGATTCATTTTGTGAATAATATAACAAAATAATACTTCGGGATCGGGATTGGCAGATACCTTATAACAAAAATTACTAAACTGTAAATTTAGCACTGCAGATATGCCAGTGCCACCCCCTTTCGCTGATGTCACTCTTCTAAATCCTGCTGCTGGACATCCAATAGGAAATGTCCACATCACACAGCCAGTGATGTGAATACCGAAAGAAAGACGAACCCCCCCCCCCCATAAACAGAAGAAGAATGCCTGCAACTGTAGAATTAGATGAGTAAAAGATTTTTTTTCTCCAATTGAAGGGATTGAGGGAGGGTCAGAAGCCTGGAGAATAGCATTAACATGCAACATAGTAGTGACGCCCCGGATCAACCCGTGGGTCCGCTAAATTTTACCGATCCCCGATCCAGCTATTTTGCCAGTATCGGGGCCGATATCCGATCCGAATATCCCTATAAATGACCCACCTGTGCTGATCTCTGTAGGAGTGTCCTCCTCTATAAATGTCCCCGTTATTCCATCCTCCTCCATAGACTGCTGATCATCCCTCACATACCTCTCTTCTTCTTCTGCTTTCACCTCAAATTCTATATTGATTGGATCTCCACTCTAAATCAAGAAAATAATAGAAGAGGTCATCTGTAAAACATAAACTTAAATATTGTGACATCACATTTAAAAATATCACTTCAATAAGTCCATGCTCTAGATGCTCCGTCCCACCAACCTTGTAACAGTGAGGGATGGTGTGACCTTCCTGTGTGGAATCCCGGGAATACAGAGGACGGGGACATCTCTCTGGTGGGTTCCTGGTATTAGGTGGCTCCATCATATCCTTGTGTCCTTCTGAAAACTCCTCCATCACTCCATACTCCTCATCCTCCTCTTTATACTCTTCTTTAACAACAATATTATAATCCCCGAGGTTTCCACTCTGAATATATAATAAAAATGACATCAGTGGTAACAATGCAGATAATGTACAGATCCTAATGATACTATCAGTGATTGTTCCTCATCTACCTGATGATGGTGAGGGATGGTGTGACCTTCCTGTGTGGAATCCCGGGAATACAGAGGACGGGGACATCTCTCTGGTGGGTTCCCATTACTGGATCCATCTGTAGGAAACACACACACTGACTGAATACATTGTTTCTATGTGTTTATCAGATGATGGGGGATCTAGGTGGACCCTCCGTACTGCTCTCTCCTTTACAATAAAGTCTCCTCTTACCCGGTGATGTGAGGGGCGGCTGATTCTCCATCATGACGTCCTTGTAGAGATCCTTGTGTCCTTCTAAATACTCCCACTCCTCCATGGAGAAATCGACAGTGACATCCTGACACCTTATAGGAACCTGACACACACAATGATACAGTCACCATCCAGACACATCCCTTGTCTGTTACTGGATAATAGTAAGTGAGGTTGAAAAAAGACATCAGTCCATCCAGTTCAACCTATGATGTGTGTGTGTGTGTTTGCTGTTAACCGTACATTGTATACCCCTGTATGTTGTACATTGTATACCCCTGTATGTTGTGGTCTTTAAGGTGCCCATCTAATAAATTTTTGAAACTATCAATGCTCCCTGCTGATACGACTGTTTGCGGAAGAGAATTCCACATCCTTACTGACAGTAAAGAACTAACAGTAAAGAACCCCTTACGTATTTTAAGGTTAAACCGCCTTTCCTCTAGTTTTAGTGAGTGGCCACGTGTCTTATTGTATCTCCTCTCTCTGAATAGTTTGTTCCTTATGCTAGGGTCGCCAGTACAGTATTTGTATATTGATATCATATCCCCCCTCAATCGTCTCTTCTCCAGAGAGAATAAGTTCAATGCTTGTAGTCTTTCCTCATAGCTGATGTCCTCCATTCCCCTAATTATTTTTGTTGCCCTTCTCTGGACTCTTTCCAGTTCCAGCACATCCTTCCTGAGGACCGGTGCCCAGAACTGGACAGCATACTCCAGATGTGGCCGGACCAGAGTCTTGTAGAGAGGGAGAATAATCTCTTTATTTCTGGAGTGAATTCCCTTTTTTATACATCTCAGTATTCTGTTGGCTTTGCTTGCAGCGGCTTGGCATTGCATGCCATTGCCAAGCCTGTTGTCTACCAGTACCCCCAGGTCATTTTCCATCCTAGACTCACCCAGAGGTTTCCCCCCTTAGTGAGTAGCTTGCTTTCTGGTTTCTGGCACCCAGGTGCATTACTTTACATTTTTCAACATTAAACCTCATCTGCCATGTAGTTGCCCACCCCATTATTTTGTTCAGGTCTGCTTGTAAGGTTTCCACATCCTGCATAGAAGATATTGGCATGCCTAATTTAGTATCATCCGCAAATACTGAGATTGTACTAGATATCCCCTCCTCTAGAACATTTATGAATAAATTAAACAGGATTTGGCCGCAGACAGAACCCTGGGGGACCCCACTTTTCACACCCGCCCAATCTGAGTACTCCCCATTAATCACCACCCTTTGCAACCTCCCCTGGAGCCAGTTCTCTATCCAGGTACTCACCCTATGGTCCATACCTACCTTCCTTAGTTTGAACAATAAGCGTTTGTGGGGAACGGTGTCAAAGGCCTTTGCGAAGTCCAGATACACCACATTCACAGGCCTTCCTTTATCTAGCTGGCTGCTCACTTCATCGTAGAAGGTTAATAGATTGGTTTGGCAAGAACAATTTTTCATGAATCCATGCTGATTACTACTAATAATACCGTTTTCATTACTAAAGTCTTGTATGTGGTCCCTTATCAACCCCTCCAAAATCTTGCAGACTACTGATGTTAGGCTGACCGGTCTATAGTTACCCGGGATATATCTCGACCCCTTTTTAAATATTGGTACCACGTTGGCTTTTTTCCAGTCAGCTGGCACCATACCCATCTATAAACTATCCTTAAAGATCAAGAATAATGGTCTGGCAATCACCTGGCTGAGCTCTTTAAGAACCTTGGGTGCAAGCCATCCGGTCCCGGTGATTTATTTATGTTAACCACTTAAGCCCCAGAAGATTTTACCCCCTTCCTGACCAGGGCCTATTTTGCGATTCGGCACTGCGTGACTTTAACGGACAATTGAGCGGTCATGCGACGCTGTACCTAAACAAATTTGGCGTCCTTTTTTTCCCACAAACAGAGCTTTCTTTTGGTGGTATTTGATCACCTGTGCGATTTTCTGATCATGCGCTATAAACAAAAAAGAGCGACAATTTCGCAAAAATAACAATATATTTCACATTTTTTTATATGAAATTCCCCCTCAAAAAAATGTAAAAATCTATTTTTTTTAACATTTTAGGCCAATTTGTTTTCTGCTACCTATGTTTGGTAAAAAAAATCACAATAGGCGTATTTTGATTGGTTTGCGCAAAAGTTATTGCGTTTACTAACTAAGGGAAAGATTTTTGTAATTTTTGTTGTTTTTTTTCTTTAACGAGTAATGGCGGCGATCTGCAATTTTTTTTGCGGGACTGAGACATTGCGGTGGACAGATCGGACCCTTGACTGACATTTTTGACACTTTTGGGGGTACCAGGGACATTACTACAGTAATCAGTGCTATACATATGCACTGTTACTGTAAAAATGACACTGGCAGGGAAGGGGTTAATTTTATTGGGGAAGGAGGGGTTAAGTGTGTCCCTAGGGGCGTGCTTCTAACTGTGATTGGACATGGCTACTGGTGTAAGAACAGAGATCAACTGTCCTACATAGTAGAACCGCATAATCTCCATTTTTACACAGGGCAGAATGACAGGCGGCTTTGTTTACATTAGCCGCCTGCCTTTCTCCCTTCATGGCGGACGATCGCGAGTGACCGGCGGACATCGAGTCCGTCGGTCACATGCACGGACTTGTTCGGGAACGAGCCGGGGCGTAAGCACGCCTCCGCGGGCGCGCGCTTGCCCGCTATTGGCTCACAAGCTAGTGACAGGCTAGTGACATATATATACGTCACTCTGCCTGGCCGGGGCTGACCGTCGCAGTATATGTACTTGCGGCGGTCGGCAACCGGTTAAGTTTCTCTAGTTTAGTTCTAAGTCTATCTTCTGTTAGCCATGGCGGTATTTCCTGAGGTGTGTTGTTTAGTTTGACCTTACAAGCTGGGTTAGTGTAGCCCGCCGATTCTTTTGTGAAGACTGAAGAGAAGAAATTATTTAACATTTCCGCCTCTTCTCTGTCCTCTGTGGCCAAATCTCCCTTGTCGTCTTTTATGGGGCCAATGTGTTCTGGCCTCGCTTTCTTACTGTTTATATACTTAAATAATTTTTTGGGGTTCTTTTTACTCTCTTCCGCTATATGTCTCTCGTGTTCTATTTTAGCTGCCTTGATTTCGTCTTTACATTTCTTATTACACTCTTTGTAATGCTTGAATGCTGCCAATGACCACTCAGCCTTGTATTTTTTGAAGGCCTTTCCTTTAGTATTAATATGCATTTTTATGTTGGAGTTTAGCCACACAGGGTTTAGTTTTGCTCTTTTAAATGTATTTCCCTTTGGAATGCACTGGCCAATCCCTTTGTTTAGTATGCTCTTGAAGCACTCCGATTTTTCCTCCGTGTTCTTTGTTCCCAGGGTTCTATCCCATTTGATATTTTCTAGCAGAGAGCGCAGTTTTGGGAAATTGCCTCTTTTGAAATTGAGTGTTCTTATATTACCCTTGTGTTTCCGATTACTATGATTAATACTGAAACTAATTGACCTATGGTCACTGTTTCCTAAGTAGCCCCATATTTCTTGCCAAATTTTTGCCCAGTATTTCTAATGTCTCAGAATTCCCAGCACCGCTCACCTCTCCTGTCAGCAGCTCCATCATCTTTTTGGTGACTTTTAGAATCTTCTGCATGTTGTGTCTCTCAGGTTTTAGGGAGTCACATGGAGGCACTGTGATGGTCATATGATCTCCTGACTTCAGAGGAGAAAATCTCTGTATTGAAGAACCAATAGGAAAATCATGTTAGAATCCCAGAATCCTCCTCGCCTCTCTGGTCAGGTCTGTGTATTATTATTAGAGATAAGAATGGTATCATGTGACTTCCCAGAATCCTCCTCACCTCTCCAGTCAGCAGGTAGATGATCTCCAGGGTGAGGTTTAGTATCTTCTCAGTCATGTGACTCCGGTCCTCCTCCATCCTCATTGGTGCCATCATTTGATCTATACAGGTCTCCTTGTAGATGGATAACTTTGGGAAATGAAGGTAACAATTATTTGGATGGTATTGGTCATAATAATATGTGGATGTAAGGGGCAGTAATAGGAGAGTTGCTGTACATTTAAGAACTACTCTCCCCATGAGAATACATTTAGGCCTCTTGCACACTGTAGCTAGAAAATGCTCAGTACAGATTTTTTATTTTTTTTGCTACAATACAGCCCATCAAGGCCTCTTGCACACAATACTCCTGTTTGAGCATCTACTATTTCCAGACTTTTTTTTTTATGTATTTGCGTGTATTCAAGCGTATTGCTGTGTATTTGCGTGCATGAACGCTTAAAATACTGACCAAAAATGCAGATTTTTCTATTTCGTTTTTACTGAAGAATGCACAGCGCTTGTTTACACACCTGTGTGCACAGACACATTACAATTAATGGGCTTTATTTTAGCTCAGAGAAAAAAAGAAAAAGCTGTACTGAGCTTTTTCAAGCTGCGAGATGTTCAAACAGGAGTATCGTGTGCAAGAGGCCTTAATCTGGACTGTTTTGGATTTGTTACATCTTGGGAGGACCTTGGACCCTCTTAGCCTGCCAGATCAGAATTTCCCTTTTCTCTGTTGGGTTTGTTTGGTTTCTGAGCTGGTTTGCAGCTGAAACAGAACTCCTCTAAGAACAAGTGCTCACCAAAAAATGAATGAATTCCCTTCTTCATCTTACATCATATTCCAGAACAAATCACGTGACCAGTGGGACAATAAGATGGTTAAAGTGGAGTTCCACCCTATTTTATACTTACCTCCATCTTCTCGCTCCGGGTCACCTGAAAAAGAAATGGATAATCGCATATTTTTTTTTTTTTTACTTACCTCGTAGCGAAGAAAAAATACTTACCTTACTTCCTCCTTCCTCGGCCGCGGCCCGTCGTCACTTCCTGGCTCTGCAATGATTCCTGGGAGCTGGACGTCATAGCTCCCAGGAATCATTGCGCCTGCACCGGCCCCGACGTCAGTTCCGGGTCACGCGCGTCATCCCCTTCTAAACAGCTTCTGGGCATGCCCAGAAGCTGAAGAGGGATGACGCGCGCAACCCGGAAGTGACGTCGGGGCCGGCGCAGAGCATCGTGGGACCAAAGAAGGCGGAAGAAGACGCCGAAGAGGATCTCGCTGGCTTTAAGCTGCCCACATCTGAGATGGCAGCGCTGGACAAGACGTTTGCAAGGTAAGTATTTGTCCTAACAGGTAAGTGCAACCCGGGACAGATCAGAGGCTAGCCATTGTGGAATGCACTAGCCCTGACTGTCCCGGGGGTATTAAAAAAAAAAAAAATTTCAGGGTGGAACTCCGCTTTAAGATTGCCAGTTCTGTAAGGTCTGAAAAATAAGTGCAGGTGGGGTGGGAGGACAATCATAGACCCCCCTCTGTTCCTCAGAGTCCCCTGAGCCCCCCAGCCCCCTATTCCCTCAGAGCTCTGAAGCTTGACTACCCCCTCAAGGTTCTCAGAGTCCTTCAGACTTCAGTCCTTCAGATACATTACATACAGAGGTATATACCTACATATATACAGAGGCCCCTAAAGTCTTCCAGCTTTAATAAACCCTCAGATCCCCTCAGCTCCTATACTTCCCTCAGAGCCCTCACTATTTTCCTCCCTCTGACACCAATAATGGAACATATTCTTCATTTCAGGCTGGGGAATGTTTTCTTCCTCCTGACCAGCAATGTAAGGGGCTCTATGCTCCATACTCCTGACCCCTACGCTCCATCATTGTGTTGGCTGCATATTGTAATGATTGCCCATTTGCTGCCTGTGTTGTGTAACAATTGCCCTTTGTAGGCCATGTATGGTCAGGATTAGAGATGGGTTTGGGCGTGTTCGAGTTTGCACGTGCCCGATCCCACCAGGAAGCCGACACTGCAGTCCACTAATCACAGGCAGTGAGACATTTACTGATCCGTGCACCTGCGGATCGGGAAATGTCTCAATGTCTGTGATTAGAGGAGTGCAGTGTCGGCTTCCTGGCGGGATCGAGCACATGTGAACTCGAACACGCCCGAGCCCATCTCTAGTCAGGATGGTCATTGTCTTGTCTATTTATTATCAGTGCTGTTTGTTTAGAGGAACATATTACTAGAATTTATCACCAAAATGAAGAGAATGTTCCGGCCCCAAAAGTGGGGAAATGTTCTAACCCTGAAGGGGTTAATCTAGGTTTCCACACTATATATGTGTCTATCATCATCTGCTGGAGATAAAAGACATCACAGTGACTATGGAGGAAGAGGACGGACATGACGGGAGGTTACTGGGTGTAAATAGAAAATAAGATCTTATTACCTCCTCTGCTGCCTCTTCCAGCAACGTCTCCTCTCAACTTCCTTCCGTCTCACCTCTCACCCAGAACTTCCTGTCTGTACCTGACATCACTTCCTGTCTGTATTCCATAGAGACTTCTTGTCTGGGTAGAAGTGAGATCACCTCCTTGTGGAACTGCAGCCCTGAGAACCGTCTGGTAGTGTAAACACGGCCTTGTGCTGTGTGTGTATGTACTGTATATCCTTCCCCTTTCTCTCCTCCCTGAGTGTGTATGAAGAGGCGGAGCTCCTGCTGGAACAGCGGTCGGAGGAGGAAGCCGAGTCTAGGAGGGAGACTGACAGAAAGCGCAGCAGACTTGCAGGATTGAGCGAGGAGGATCCAGTTCCTTTGCCATCAGAGGTGAGGAGAGTGTGAAGGATGTTTGTGACTCTGGTAGCTGAAAAGCTGGGAGTCATATTGCTCTGGTGAGTGGGGAAGCACTACTAAGGGGGCGCCCTCACCATCACGTGTGTAAGAGGTGGAAGAAGGCATGGCTACACTACAGCTGGCACAGTTTGGAGCACGGAGAACTTTCACACCTTATCAACTTTTCATTCATTTGTGGATTTAATTTAGCAAAATAAATTTATTGAAGTAGTTACAAAGTGGAAGCAGTGGACATGCAGAGAACACTAAGTTGAGCACAAATTATTGTATGATTACATGAATTTTCACAGGTTTTTAGTTTATATAATATAGCTGCAACTATTATGATATGAATGAAGTGGGTGTGAAGTGGAAGCAGTAGATCTGTAGAGAATATTGTTTTGATTATTTTATATTTATACCATATTATATAGATCCTACCAATATGCAGATCCCCTAAATTACCCTTCTTATCCCTTTTCGTATCCTTTCTATTCCCCTTCCCCCCTTATATACTTAATAGGGATGGAGGCGGCTAGCCTTGGGCAGGCACCGCCTCATTTAAAGTCCCAATTGTCCTTTGTCCTTTTGTCTGTTTCGTCTCTGTTTGTCCTGTGTTTTGTTATTTTGAATATTCATAGGGATGGAGGTGTGCGGTTGTTTTACGGTTGGTCCGTATGCAGGCCCCCCCCCTTTTTTTGGGCTTGCTACTACTATTTTTGGCAATACAACATATTAATACATATTCATTTCCATCATGTCCCTTCTGTCATGGGCAGTATTACACTCGTATCATGTAGATTGTTATTACATGGTTGGACACATCCCATGGTCTGTTGTTCACTTCCGGGAACTGCGAGACGCTTCGGCGGCCTCCCTCCTCCCCTTCTGCCCGTCTTCTGATTGGGCGCGGGAGTGTGGGCGACTCCCCGCTGCGCCTCGGCGCCACGTCATCCATGCTGTGCGTGTGACGTCCATTGACAGCGTCCTCGCACCGTCATGTGATTCCACTCTCGCGCTCATATATAGGGAGGTGGCGTGTGTCTCGATCCGGGATGGCACTTGACCCCGGACGTGACAACACCTCCTCCACTTTTGAGCGCGGACGTGACGCTAGGAGCCCCTTGCTGTGGCCATCCTCAGGTATTTCCCTTAGCATTCCCTATTGTCACCCCACTTGCCCTCTGACGCTTTTTTGAGCACCTTGGTCCTTTACATTCCCTATCACTGCCCTTGGTGGTCTGGACTACAGTCAACACTTTATTCCTTCATTTCTCACTTTTGGTCTCCCCTTTTCTTTGATCATCACTTAGCATTGGGGCACTTTTCCTCTTCATTCCCTAATTTTTCACCTTTATTCACCCCCTCACTTTTGCCCCCTTATTTTGCACTTCACTCAACTCAGTCACCCTCACTCACTTAACATTCTCGCTGGGTGTGGTCTTTTACCAATTTTCTTATTTCTTATCTACCGGTTCTTCCTTTTTCAGCATTCCTGAAGTTTTTCAGATGATCCAGTCTATCTCCTTCGATTAACTCAATCCATCTAGGTATTTATACTTACCTCTAGATTTACTCCTTACCAATTTTATTACTTCATATTTGTCACTGTATTCACAGTGAAAACCTTTTTTATAGTAATCTAATATCCTTACCCATAGATATCCTTGGAGATCAATACCTTGATATCATCTCTTAAACATCTTTTGTCACCTTCATGACACTATGGAATGCCTATGTGGTATGCCCTTGGCCCCAGTCTGGGCCCCTACAGCTCCCGGAACAGACTTCTTTGACCCTTTGGGAGTACCCATCCACAACACTCTGTTTGAAATTACCGTCCCTTGAAACGATGATTTGGGGTGCATTTGGCTCCTGACGAGTGGAATGTAATGTATCCACGAAACGCGTTGAGCCTATCATGGATGCACTCCTTACCAATATTAACATGTTATCTTTTATATGTGTTTTTATCAATGATCTACTTTTCTCATTGTGTATTCCATGAGTCATGATCTGGTATTTAGGATGTTTTTCATTACTCTGGGATTGTGCCATTTTACACATGTAGTGTTGATGCAATTTGTACCAATGTGTTTTTGTTATATATGCAATTTCTATATGTATACATTAAAATCTTTATCTCCATATGACTGCATTTTTTCATTGTGACCACCGACTCCGCACACCTCATTTAAAGTCCTGCCTTTGTCCCCCCTTTTCCCGGTCTACCTCACTATAAACATATATAGGGTATCGGCTTCTCTAAGAACAATATTCAATATTTATGCTATGTCATGTACATATATATATATATATTTATACCATATTATATAGATCCTACCAATATGCCGATCCCCTAAATTACCCTTCTTATCCCTTATCGTATCCTTTCTATTCCCCTTCCCCCCTTATATATTTTGAGCACCTAACACTTTATAGATGAATGTATCCACATATTGTAGTGTGTATGTACTGTACACTGATCAGCCATAACATTATGATCACTGACAGGTGAAGTGAATAATATAGATTATCTCATTACAATGTCATCTGGAAGTGGGCGGGGTATATTTGGCAGCAAGTAAACATGTTTTCCATGAAGTTGTTGTTTTTTTAAAGCAAAGAAATGGGCATTGCAGTTTGTTGTGTATGGGGCTGCAAGGGATGTGGGCGAAGAGATGGCACCAGGATGCATTATGGGAAGAAGACAAGCCGGCGGAGGCAGTGTGATGCTTTGTCTGGTGGAGTTCTGGTGGGTGGTCATAATGTTCTGGTGGGTGGGTATAATGTTCTGGTGGGTGGGTTTAATGTTCTGCTGGGTGGGTTTAATGTTCTGCTGGGTGGGTTTAATGTTCTGCTGGGTGGGTATAATGTTCGGGTGGTAAATGAACACACAACTTAGTAAGATAAATAAAATGAAATAAAGGAAAAATAATTCCACCACCATTTTATTCTCAGCAGAGGAAATAGATACTAATAGGCTGCAGGAGATCTGCTTCATTTCAACCACCTCCTTTTCTCTTATAAGATCTCCTGCAGCCTATTAGCACCCATTCCCCTTTCTGTGTCTCAGTAGATCCCCTGCAGCCTATTAGCACCCATTTCCCTATGAGAGAATAAAATGGTGGTAGTTCAAATGTTTTATGTCACACGATATTAGTGCAATGGATTAGGAAACAGAAAATGTCAGTAAAAAACCCAGTGCAGGTAATTTTGGGGTCACAGACACAATCTATCCCCCAATTTATAGATTCCTAGAGAAGAGTTTGTTGTGGAAGGGAAGTTGGGTACAAGTCAATGAAACCCCCGACACTCCCAGCTGAGAACAATGAAGGAGATTACTATTCCAATCCTCCAACCAGTTTTCTGGCTAGGAAGGTCTGGGAGTCAATATTTCCCCAGCTGACCAGGAACAATGAAGGAGTTTACTATTCAAATCCTCAACAACTTGTTTTCCCACTCGCTGTTTCCCCAGCTGGCAGAGACAAGACCCAAAAGTCCATCCAACGTCTCCTTTATACTTCAATAAATTATATCACCACCAATAAATGTCTCCAAACCTTCCAGAGCTTCGTCCTCCATATCTCAGTATATGCTCCAGCAAGCCATGTGTAGTGGACTACAAAACTCCCCAAACACCAATCCCATGCTCTCTTGGTGCTCACACTCAGATTGTGCACTCACCAGACCTCAATCACTCTCCTAATAAGTGGATACCACAATAGCTTTAGAGGAACCCTGGCTGAGAAATGCTGGACTAGGCAGTAATAAATTTCTCTCGCCATTGGTGGGATTGGAGATGACCCATCTATAAGGATATACAGTACATACACACACACAGCACAAGGCCGTGTTCACACTACCAGATGTTTCTCAGGGCTGCAGTTCCTCTGAGCTCCACAAGGTGGTGATCTTACTTCTACCCAGACAGGAAGTCTCTATGAAATACAGACAGGAAGTCTCTATGGAATACAGACAGGAAGTGATGTCAGATATAAATAGGAAATTCTGGGTGAGAGGTGAGTCGGGAGGAAGTAGAGAGGAGACATCGCTGGGAGTGGCAGCAGAGGAGGTAATAAGATCTTATTATCTATTTACACCCAGTAACCCCCGGTCGTGTCCGTCCTCTTCCTCCATAGTCACTGTGACGTCAGAAGGAAGAAAACATTCCCCAGCCTACATGAAGAATATGTTCCATCATTGGTGTCAGAGGGAGGAAAATTCTGAGGCCTCAGTGGAAAGTAGAGGGCTCGAGGGGCTGTGAGGGTTTAGTAAAGCTGAAAGACTTATGGCCCGTACACACGTACCGATTGTCGGCTGTAAATATTCGGCCAACGTCCGATCGGCCGATTGTCGGCTTGTTAGTATGATGCTTTCGACAACCGACTGCAACTTTTTCGGCCAAACAAAATCTGGTGTGCATGCTTTAAAATTTTTGTTGGCCAACAAAGAACGGCCGATTGTTCGTCAGTCAGTACAGAATTCGGCCGACAAAAAGCAGATGAGCAAGACTGGCCATGCTCAGAGAAGAAAAAACACACGGAAAGTTAACCATCACATGACATCACTTCTGCAGTCGGTTGTTGTTGGCCGACAAAATTTGTGTGCAGTCTTGAGCACTTTTCAACCAACAAAACAGCATCGGACAAAAGACGGCCGAACGGTCGGCCGACAATCGGTGCGTGTGTATGCGGCTTTAAGGGGTAAGTCAGAGAGTTCTATGACATCACACTGACCTCACAGCTCCTCCTCCCAATGTCCCTCCATGTGGCTCTTTTTTCTGGTGCTCTTAGGATGTGGGCAGACTCTTTTCATCCTCGCAACCAAAGCAGAACTGTTGATCCTGTATTTTATGTAATGACGTTAGAATTCCCTATGCCATTGGAGGGGGAGGTGTCCTTGAAGTAGGGCTTTATAAAAATACAGACCTTACGGGTGAGGAGGATTCTGGGAGCGTCATTTAATTTTACTATTTATTAAAACTTCTGACAGGAGTGGTGGGCGGTGCTGGGAATTCTGGGACATTATCCAGTAACAGACAAGGGATGTGTCTGGGTGGTGACTGTATCATTGTGTGTGTCAGGTTCCTATAAGGTGTCAGGATGTCACTGTCTATTTCTCCATGGAGGAGTGGGAGTATTTAGAAGGACACAAGGATCTCTACAAGGACGTCATGATGGAGAATCAGCCACCCCTCACATCACCGGGTAAGAGGAGACTTTATTGTAAAGGAGAGAGCAGTACGGAGGATCCACCTAGATCCCCCATCATCTGATAAACACATAGAAACAATGTATTCAGTCAGTGTGTGTGTTTCCTACAGATGGATCCAGTAATGGGAACCCACAAGAGAGATGTCCCCGTCCTCTGTATTCCCGGGATTCCACACAGGAAGGTCACACCATCCCTCACCATCATCAGGTAGGTGAAGATGGATGTTGTGATCGTAAAAGTGACCTGACTGTAGGAAAATATATTCCACTCTTAGGTATAAGATTCTTTTTTTTGCTCACATTTTAAAGCAACCATTCCCTGCTATTTTGTTTGTTCAGAATAAAAATCTGATAGATATAAAAGATGAGGTTAAAGAGGAAGAAGAGACGTATGTGAGGGGGGATCAGCAGTTCAGGGAAGAGGTTGGGATGATGGACAAAGTTAAAGAGGAGGAATCTTCTCCAGACATCAGCACAGGTGAGTGATGGACACTAAATACAAAAACTGTTTGGGTATATGGATTGATGTTTGAGGATCTGTAGATCCACTTCTACAAAGACATCATGATGGAGAATCAGCCGCCCCTCACATCGCCGGGTAAGAGGAGACTTTATTGTAAAGGGAAGAGCAGTACGGAGGCTCCACCTAGATCCCCTATCATCTGATAAACACATAGAAACAATGTATTCAGTCAGTGTGTGTGTTTCCTACAGATGGATCCAGTAATGGAAACCCACCAGAGAGATGTCCCCGCCCTCTGTATTCCCGGGATTCCACACAGAAAGGTCACACCATCCCTCTCCATCATCAGGTAAATGATTGTCAATTATTGGTAGTTATAATTTATACACAGCATGTTTGTTACAATGAATGTTTTATTATATATTCAGAGTGGAATCATCTGTGATTACAATATTGTTGTTAAAGAAGAATATAAAGATGAGGAGTATGGAGTAATGGAGGAGTTTTTAGAAGGACACAAGGATATGATGGAGCCACCTAATACCAGGAACCCACCAGAGAGATGTCCCCGTCCTCTGTATTCCCGGGATTACACACCATCCCTCACTGTTACAAGGTTGGTGGGACGGGGCATCTAGAACATGGACATAAAGATGATGTGTGAATTTTTTATGTGAGCTTATATTTTACAGATGATATTCACTCTCATTTTCTTGGTTTAGGGTGAAGATCTGATAGATATAGAATTTGAGGTTAAAGCAGAAGAAGAAGAGAGGTATGTGAGGGATGATCAGCAGTCTATGGAGGAGGATGGAATAACGGGGACATTTATAGAGGAGGACACTCCTACAGAGATCAGCACAGGTGGGTCATTAACACTAAATACATTCCTCCACCCATACTGCTCACTGATTGGTCCAGAGTAGGGCGGGGACTGGGTGATATCAGCCTGTAATCCCCTGGTCACTTTCCTGAGCTGTGTTCCCCGTCCTGTATTCCTGTATTTCTCTCGGATAATCTTCCTTCTCTGCTGCAGACACAATTTTTGTATCTAGACTGGATTTATGGAGATTCTGGGGTTCAGCCGGCAGCAAAATGTACATTATCACCATTGGCCTTACTAGACCTTGGCAACTAGGGCATGTGAAGTGGGTATTCTGCCCCATGCCCAGGTCTAGTACGATCTCTGACAGAACAATTCTTCCGGGTTTACTTGTTTTGTTGGCTGTGTCGGGTGGAGGGATATGTCTTTATAGTCTCACATCCAAGTCACTGAGTGCAGTCTCAGGAGATGGGAGGCAGCGGTGTGGGACATCTGCAACTTGTCTCAAGTAAACATTTAGGTTTCTGACTCTTATACTATATAATATCTATTGTACATTACATACTCCTGACCCCTGCACTATATACTCTATGGTGTACATTACATACTCCTGACGCCTGCACTATATATTCTATATTGTACATTACATACTCCTGACCCCTGTACTATATACTCTGTGTTGTACATTGCATACTCCTGACCCCTGCACCATGTACTCTGTTTTACATTACATACTCCTGACCCCTGCACTACATACTCTATGGTGTACATTACATTATTCTGATACTATATAGTCCTATCTGTTGTATCTTGGAACAGGACATAATGGAACTACACTGCAAATTGAGTACACCTCCATCCCAATTATCTATAAACAGAAAAATAAATTGCCCAGTGGGACTTTAATTGAGGAGGACTCAATAGACATTATTGCTCAATGCATCTGATTTATTAATTAAAACCATCATACAAAATATTACAGCATAAAATGTATTCATATCTGAGTATATACATCAATCCATATACATGATGATGCAAATTATCAATAAAACATGACATGGCAGTATCAGTATGCACATAAATACATCTTGTACGTTGAACACGACGCGTTTCGTGGGTCGCATCGCCCACTAATCAGGAGTATTTGTATAAGAGCATGTCTGAAAAAAATTTAATGAATGTTGTTAGTCAACATGCAGAATGGATGGCTAGTGGAGTATGGAGACTCAAACGTGGGACCCAAGTGGGGAGACACCATACTCACATAGTAACCCCGTCACCTTGCTTGGAAACAATGTTGCCATATGGCAGCAGCCAATATGTCCGAAAAGGGAGCTGACGGAGCAGGACCCAAAAATGCTATACCAGACACCGGATGAGGATGTATCTTGTATATATGAAATGTTATGTATTTCAGAATGAGCGGTCTCTACATGGAAAATATAAATGTGAGTGTAAATGCATATGCAGCTATATTATCCTAGATGATAGCTGGCAAATAAAAGTATTAATGTATAGTCAGCATGTAGAGACGTAGATATGGGCCAAGAAATATAAAGACAATGAAAGAGATATAGAGAATTTAGACAAGGCAGGAAAAGTGGGATAAGTGCTAGGAAAGGGGATGTGTAAGGATAAGTCTCCATCGGAGCGATGTGAGGGGTGTTGGTGTAGCAATGCGTGGTGTGAGCAATGTGTGGTTTTGAGTCTCCATACTCCACTAGCCATCCATTCTGCATGTTAACTAACAACATTCATTACATTTTTTTCAGACATGCTCTTATACATATACTCCTGATGAGTGGGCGATGCGACCCATGAAACGCGTCGAGTTCAGCGTACAAGATGTATTTATGTGCATACTGATACTGCCATGTCATGTTTTATTAATAATTTGCATCATCACGTTTATGGATTGATGTATATACTCAGATATGAATATATTTTATGCTGCAATATTTTGTATGATGGTTTTAATTAATAAATCAGACGCATTGAGCAATAATGACTATTGAGTCCTCCTCAATTAAAGTCCCACTGGGCAATTTCTTTTTCTGTATCTGTTGTATCTTATACAATGTGTTGTACATTACATACTCCTGACCCTTGCACGATATACTCTGTTGTACATTACATACTTCTGACCCCTGCACTATATACACTATGTTGTACATTACATACTCCTGACCCCTGCACTATATACTCTATGTTGTACATTACATACTCCTGACCCCTGCACTGTTGGAGATACAAGAACTTTAAAACTTAGCCTTTTACCTGCTGCAGTTCATGAATAGGACACTAGATGTCGCTAATGCTCAGTGATATGCTATGCATTTTCTATGATGTGTTGTAATTTCCTGTACACTGTACTGTGCTCGTTGGTTATCTCTTCCTGTCTGTGTTTTCTCAATATGAGAAGGTGACATCTTTGCTCTCTGTGGTTATGTTCCAATAAAGAAGCCAGTTCCTTTTACTCTACAATGTCTGATCTGAATAGACTCCGCTGCACCCAGTGATCGCACTCTGCAACATGCACTATATACTGTATATTGTACATTACATACTCCTGACCCCTGCACTATATACTCTATGTTGTACATTATATACTCCTGACCCCTGCACTATATACCCTATGTTGTACATTAGATACTCCTGACCCCTGCACTATATACTCTATGTTGTACATTACAGACGTCTGACTTCTGCTCTCTCCCCTCTACCCACTGCTATATACACATAATATGGATTCTCCTTTGTTACACCCATTTTCTACCAGCTGGACATTTTATATCTGATGATTTGATTGGAGGACAGACTTTTACATGCTGATTATAATGAGATAAAATCCTCCAACTTTGGAACCTTAAACAGAAAGTGGTAATGAGGGAGGAGTCAGTAACCCAATGATGGTGGTCTTCAGGATCAATCCAGTCTTCATCTTTGGTTGTTCTCCCCCCATCCTCACTCTCTGACCTCTGGTGGGGCTCAGCCCCGCTGTTATTCATGACTAAATCATGGACTAAATAAGGAAGTGCAGGACTTCTTGTGTTGGGAAGATGGCAATGAGTGATAGAGGGGGAGGGGACACTCGTCCTATAATCCCCTCATCACTGTCACTCCTATAAAAGACAGTTCTCGTTGTTTCCTCACTCTCTGACTAAGGTCCATGAATAAAGAAATGAACTGGTAGGAGATCAGAGGACCCGTTTACTAGTTACCTTGAGGGGGGAATTGTAAGATCCTCAGAGACAAAGCTGTCTGATGTGGGCGGAGTCCTGGTTTAGGGGAACCAATCTGCTGATGTCTAGTAATAATCTTTGTATTTCTATTTTAGTACATGGACGGGAGATGAGGAAAACCTCAGAGGATTGTCTCACTTTGTCTCCAGACTGTAAAGTAGAAGATGAGGACATCACACAGTATAGTCCAAGAGAAAACCCGGCTACCTCAAATGTCCATCCGGCACCACACAGTGTAGATGGACCATCGTATTCCTCTTATCCTGAGGAACCTCAGACTGTGAGGGACTGTGCCGGACCATTGTATTCCTCTTATCCTGAGGAACCTCAGACTGTGAGGGACGGTGCCAGACCATCGTATTCCTCTTATCCTGAGGAACCTCAGACTGTGAGGGACGGTGCCGGACCATCGTATTCCTCTTATCCTGAGGAACCTCAGACTGTGAGGGACGGTGCCGGACCATCGTATTCCTCTTATCCTGAGGAACCTCAGACTGTGAGGGACAGTGCCGGACCATCATATTCCTCTTATCCTGAGGAACCTCAGACTGTGAGGGACGGTGCCTTTCTTCCAACAGATAAGAGGTTTTCCTGTACTGAGTGCGGGAAGTGTTTCCGTTTTAAATGCCGTCTTAATGTGCATAAAAGGTCTCACACAGGAGAGAAGCCGTATTCCTGTCCTGAGTGCGGGAAATGTTTTTCAGACAAGTCCAATCTTTACACACATCAGAGATCTCACACGGGGGAGAAGCCGTATTCCTGTCCTGAGTGTGGGAAATGTTTTGCAACAAAAACATATTTTGTCAATCATCAAAGGTCTCACACAGGGGAGAAGCTACATTGCTGTCCTGAGTGCGGGAAATCTTATTCACAGAAGTCTGATCTTTACAGACATCAGAGATTGCACACTGGGAAGAAGGTACTTTCATGTTCTGAGTGTGGGAAAAGTTTTGTACAAAAATCAAACCTTGTTACACATCAGAGATCTCACACGGGGGAGAAGCCGTATTCCTGTCTTGAGTGCGGGAAATGTTTTTCAAAAAAGTCTGATCTTAACAGACATCAGAGATCTCACATGGGGGAGAAGCCATATTCCTGTCCTGAGTGCGGGAAATGTTTTTCACAGAAGTCCGATCTTTACAGACATCAGAGATGTCACATGGTCGAGAAGCCACTTTCCTGTCCTGAGTGAGGGAATTGTTCCTCACAGAAGTCCTGTCTTCCTGTATATCAGGAATCCCACACAACCCTGGAGGTGTATTAGTGCCTTGAGTGTGGGAAATGTCTTCTTATATGAATGTTAATGGACATGTGAGGAAGAAGCACACCCTGATATACACCTCAGATATACTCCATGGCTGATCTTCATCATGTAAGAAACACTTCAGAAGGAGATCAGAGATCACCAAAGATATGGATGAAGTGTTATCCCGTGTTGGCCATTGATAGCAGTAGAAAAATAAAAATGGAGTCATTACCTTTCATTGGCTGAGTACATTTTGTGGTGTAAGATTTCTCAAACACTTACAGGTCTATTTAGTTGAATGAATGTGACCAGCATTCGCCCAGCTGGGATGAATATTGGATGTATTTTATTTCATACACTGATTTCCTTGGCTCCATCTAGTGGCCATAATGCAGTATTGCGCTATGAGGGCCATTCACGTCAAACTGTGACTTTTCATATTACAGGTATAAAAAGGAATGGTAGCGTGGCGGTACTACATGCCCTAGTAAGTAATGTCCTATTACTGATGGGTGGGGCACATGTGGCGGGCAGTCCAGGGAGCGTTATTCAGGATGGCAGATAACAGTGTTAGTGCGTGCGTGGAACAGCGTGTGCTGATGGAGGTTCTTGTGAAGGAAGATGTAAAACCCGCAGATATCTACAGAAGACTTCAAGCACAGTACGGTGATGAGACGCTCAGCCGCAGGAAGAGATTTGATTGGTGTAGACGTCAGTCAGTGAGGATCCCGGCCGTGGCGGTTTCCAGCCCCCAGCAGTGATTCCTGTGATCATTCAGCACGTGGAAAGCCTGATTCTGGATAACCGACACATAACCTGACGTGACCTTGTACAAGAGACCAATCTTTCTGTGGGAAGGGGGAACACATTCATCCTAGGCTGTCCTAGGAGGGTTCAGGCGTCCTGACAAATCTTTCCATGACCAAGCTTTCCAGGCATTAGTAACCACTTATCCTCCTGGAAGATTTACCCCCCTTCATGACCAGGCCATTTTTTGTGATACGGCACTGCGTTACTTTAAGGGACAATTTTGCGGTCATGCAAAGCTGTACCCAAGTAAAATCGATGTCCCTTTTTCCCCACAAATAGAGCTTTCTTTTGGTGGTATTTGATCACCTCTGCAGGTTTTTATTTTTTGCGCTATAAACAAAAAAATAAAATTTTGAAAAAAAGAACAATATTTTTTACATTCTGATTTAAAACATCCAATAAAAAGAAATGTAGAAAATCAAATTTCTTCATCAATATATATTCTGCTTCATATTTTTGGTAAAAATCCCAATAAGTGTATATTGATTGGTTTGTGTAAAAGTTATATCGTCTACAAACTATGGGATATATATTTTTACTAGTAATGGCGGTGATCAACGACGTATAGCAGGACTGCGATATTTGCGGCGGACTGTCGGACACGGGGGGGGGGGGGGGAGTAATTCACTAAGCTGAAAGAATTGCACTGCTCCAGTTCTATTTTTTCTCGCCGCGTTAACCACTTTAGCCCCAGTCGCCGCAGATATACTGCGGCAGGCTGGCGCTCCCAGGCAAAGCATCGTACATGTATGGCGCTCGCCTTGGTGGAGCTAGAAGGTGATCGTGCGCTGCCGGAAGAGCGCTCCCGCCCCCGCTCGTTAGCTGCGGAGGCAGTGCATGTGACCGGCGACTCCGATGGCCGCCGGTCACTCGCGATCTCCTGCAGCAGAGGAAGAAAGACAGACAGCTGATGTAAACACAGCCGTCTGTCATTCTCACTGAAGTGATCACAGAGGCTATGTGATCCTGCTATGTAGGATCGTATGTCTCTGTGATGACTTCACAAGCCACGGCCCCTGACAGTTAGAATCACGCCCATAGGGAAAAAATTACTACAATTTTTTGCGGGACTTCAACATTGCGGCGGACAGATCAAACCCCTAACTGACATTTTTGACACTTTTGGGGGTACCAGTGATATTACTACAGTAATCAGTGCTATAAATATGCACTGTTACTGTAAAAATGACACTGGCAGGGAAGAGGTTAACAGTGTGGGTGATCAAGTGGTTAAATGTGTCCCTAGATTGTGTCCCTAAATTTAAATTAGTTAAAATAATCATTAAATTCAATAGTGAATGACTGACTGATACGTCATGGGTTCTAGTCCGACCATCATCACATAAGTTCTGTTGTTGGGGGTGTTTTTTATGTCTACGGATTGTTAAATGGTGGTAGAATTAGTGATAAGTACATGCAGCTGAGATGATTGGACATGCCTGTGAAGTGGGGGCATTCAAGCGTTTACCAAGTGACAGCATTCACAGCTGATTCAAAATAAAATCGCCAATTATCCCAGCTGATCTGAGAGTTTGTCTATTTGGAGATTGTCTACTGGTAAGCCAATTGTACATCTATCTATATATATATAATAACAGGACGGTAAGAGGCAGTGTGGTTGGAGGGGATCTGGTGGTGGTAGCACCTATTTGCCTCAACAGCTGACCCTGGTGGATGGATGGACCTATTGTCTTATTGGACTGATATATACTCACTTTGTTTCTAGCGCAGCACCTCCCTTTACCATGTAGCCTTAAAGATATGTACTCCATGCTTCTGTGCTGAAGGTGGTTCTCTGAAAAGGTATGGCTGAGGCACCAACAACATCAAAGTGTTTTGACCATCTCCTTTTTTGATGTTTATAAAGAACAATCAAATCGGGAAAGTTAACCACTACCCTCTCCACACTGACTGTGTTGCCCAAAATAAATTTGCCATTAGTGGTCATTGTTAGATGGCCCTGATAGGATATTCTCTATCCTTGACTTTCACAATTCTCCATGTCAAACTCCACTTCAACCTTCCTGGCTGTCACGTCTAGCTAAAATACACTGGATCATCCACAAACTTACATTTGCACATATACACATCACCCTAGCACACACATTACACGTGAGAATCCCATTGAATGTACTTACAGTGTGCCTGAAGGGAGCCTCCTCTCCTCCATGGCCTTCTCCTCCCCACGGGGTGACCACATGGCAGATACTAGAAACATAAAGAAAAAATACAATCATTTAAGAACAGCAATTTGAAAAAGGGAAACAGAAAGTAGGCCAACCCATTGAAGGTAGTTACAGTGGGCTGGGGGGGGGGGGGGCAGCCTCCCCTTTTCCCCTGTCCTCCCCAACATCATAGATGTCTGCTGCTACATCAACCAAAACCAAGACAAACAAACATTGCAGCCCTTCCAGTTTAAACAGGGACCCAAAGAAGACACAAACACATGGAGGGTTCTTACATTAAGCTTGAGGGAAGGTGTCCTCCTCGCCCCTCTCTTCAGATATCTCCTCCTCCATCTCCTCTTCCTTTCTCGCCCTCCTCCATCTCCTCCTCCATCTCCTCACCCATCGCTGAAGCTACATAAACCACAAAAGAGAAAACATACAATAAAAAATGCAGCCCTCCAACTTAGAACAAAGACACAGAACACATTCACAGTCAAAGTACTTACAGTGGGCCTGAGGTGGATGAGCCTCCTGCTGCTCCTCCTCATCATCGCTGGTCTCTACAGATAAAAACAGCACAAGTTACACACAATTTTAGGACACAAATATCCAGCTACTTCTCCACATGGTAGCAATATACTCAATGCCCCTACAATTTTTAAGGCAAAGCTAGGAATGCATTAGGGAATGTCCATTGGACATTTACTTAGGGCAGGCGGTACATACAGGAGCAATGACATCAATGAGATTCATTGGGCATGTTTATAAACAGGAGGTCACTGTCCATCCACTATGGTGCCCCCCATACCCGTCCCCCACACTAAAGAATGTAGTGGCTCCCACTTTCAGGTCACTTGAAGCAGCCTGAATATTATGTGCTCACTATGCAATCACATTAGTCCGAGCTCCACAAAGCTGATCTGAAAGCAGGTTATTCAGAATAGTTTCTAAACATTTCCCAGTGAGCTGTGTTTTGTGCCCAGCTAGTGAATCCTACCTGGCCAAATCACACCACTTTTTACAGTACCATACAATTCAGAGTATTTCAAAACATTGCTGGTACACCTCCCCTCAAGAGTAGTTGACTGTCACCATTTTGCTCCCAAACTGTTCAGACAGAAGTGTTTTATACCAAAGAAGCCAAATTTAAAACCAAAAAATATAAAAACATTATTTAGGCTCCACAATACCCCCAAAGTGATTTCAAATGAACATTTCTAAAATTAACATGCTTCTGCTTACCATCAATAATTCAGAGTCGCTCCAATGACTCACTCCCTGGGGCCAAATATCGCAGGATTGCCATCCTCCTCCTTCCCTTCTTTACCAAGCAGACCACCGCTTGGCACCCATCAGCTGTGTCTAGAACAAGAAGACAAAGAGGATATAATCTAATCACTAATTCTAAAGGAAGTTCCAAAGGCTGTGAACACCCTCCCCCCCCCCCCCCCCACACACACATCCACATCTTTTGGCACATTTATTCCACATATTGACTTACCAGAGATTCTCACCACGGCCTTCTTCTTCAGCGCTTTTGGATATTTGTGTTGAATTTTGTGTTTTTTGGGCAAAATTTTACATGTGTGAAAATATCGGCCAATACGGATATGCGATCGGCAAAATATCGGTATTGGCAACGAAAACCGATATCGGTCGATCACTAGTACATACACATACAGCACAAGGCCGTGTTCACACTGCAAGACATTTCTCAGGGCTGCAGTTCCTCTGAGCTCCACAAGGTGGTGAACTCACTTCTACCCAGACAGGAAGTCTCTATGGAATACAGACAGGAAGTTCCGGGTGAGTGGGGAGGAAGTAGAGAGAAGACATTGCTGGAAGTGGCAGCAGAGGAGGTAATAAGATCTTATTTTCTATTTACACCCAGTAACCCCCCCCGTCATGTCCGTCCTCTTCCTCCATAGTCACTGTGACCTCTTTTATCTCCAGCAGATGATGATACACACATATATAGTGTGGAAACCTAGAGTAACCCCTTCAGGGTCAAATCATTTCCCTACTTTCGGGGCCGGTGTTCCGTGAAAAATCCATACCCGTGAGAAAACCATACCCTCGTCACTTCCGGTTCCGCTACGGAGGGTATGGATTTCTCACGGTAGTTACACTTGCGGCGCTTACATTAAAACAGCTCATTTGAAACGTAAATCATCTCCGCTCTTCGCCCTGTCACTGCCCTCATCTCCGGTAATAAATATAAAAGCGGATCACGGAGCCACGATCGCCGTCACATTTACATCACATACACCCGCCACCGCTTTTATATTTATTACCGGAGATCAGGGCAGTGACAGGGCGAAGAGCGGAGATGATTTACGTTTCAGATGAGCTGTTTTAATGTAAGCGCCGCAAGTTTTACATTAGACACAGTGCCGTGAGAATTTCATGCCCACCGAGCATGCGCACTTGTCTAATTCTTTAATGTTCAATCACGTATCCGGGACTCTGAGCATGCGCACTGCTGCGCTGCTCAGCTGTTTCAGCCCGGAAGTGACGAGGGTATGGTTTCTCCACGGGGTATGGTTTTTTAACGTTACACCGGAACATTCTCTTCATTTTGGAGATACATTCTAGTAATATGTTCTTCTAAACAAACAGCACTTACAATAAAATAGACAATACAATGACCATCCTGACTAGAGATGGGCTCGGACGCGTTCGAGTTCGCACATGCCCGATCCCGCCAGGAAGCCGACACTGCACTCCGCTAATGACAGACAGTGAGAGATTTCCCGATCCGCAGGTGCACAGATCAGTAAATGTCTCACTGCCTGTGATTAGTGGATTGCAGTGTCGGCTTCCTGGCGGGGTCGGGCATATGTGAACTGGAACACACCTGAGTACATCTCTAATCCTGACCATACATGGCCTACAAAGGACAATTATTACACTACACAGGCAGCCAATGGGCAATCATTACAATACGCAGCCAACACAATGATGGAGTGCAGGGGTCAGGAGTATGGAGCATAGAGCCCCTTACATTGCTGGTCAGGAGGAAGAAAACATTTCCCAGCCTGCCATGAAGAATATGTTCCATCATTGGTGTCGGAGGGAGGAAAATACTGAGGGCTCTGAGGGAAGTAGAGGAGCTGAGGTGATGTGAGGGTTTAGTGAAGCTGGAAGACTTAAGGGGCCTCTGAAAGTGTAATGTATCTGAAGGACTCTGAGAGCCTTGAGGGGGTAGTCAGGCTTCAGGCCTCTGAGGGAATAGGGGGCTGGAGGGCTCACTGGACTCTGAGGGACAGAGGGGGGTCTATGATTGTCCTCCCACCCCACCTGCACTTATTTTTCAGACCTTACAGAACTGGCAATCTTAACCATCTTATTGTCCCACTGGTCATGTGATTTGTTCTGGAATATTATGTAAGATGAAGAAGGGAATTCCTTCATTCGTTGGTGAGCACTTGTTCTTAGAGGAGTTCTGTTTCAGCTGCAAACCAGCTCAGAAACCAAACAAATCCAACAGAGAAAAGGGAAATTCTGATCTGGCAGGCTAAGAGGGTCCAAGGTCCTCCAAGATGTAACAAACCCGAAACAGTCCAGATTAAATGTATTCTCATGGGGAGAGTAGTTCTTAAATGTACAGCAACTTTCCTATTACCACCCTCACATCCCCATCCTATTATTGTGACCAATACCATCCAAATAATTCTTATTTTAATTTCCCAAAATTATATATCTACAAAGAGACCTGTATAGATCAAATGATGGCACCAATGAGGATGGAGGAGGACCGGAGTCACATGACTGAGAAGATACTAAACCTCACCCTGGAGATCATCTACCTGCTGACCGGAGAGGTGAGGAGGATTCTGGGAGGTCACATGACATCACTCTTATCTCTATTAATAAAACACAGACCTGACCGGAGAGGTGAGGAGGATTCTGGGAAGTCACATGACATCACTCTTATCTCTATTAATAAAACACAGACCTGACCAGAGAGGTGAGGAGGATTCTGGGATTCTAACATGATATTCCTATTGCTTCCTCAATACAGAGATTTCCTCTTCTGAAGTCAGGTGATCATATGACCATCACAGTGCCTCCATGTGACTCCCTAAAACCTGAGAGACACAACATGCAGAAGATTCTAGAAGTCACCAAGAAGATGACGGAGCTGCTGACAGGAGAGGTGAGCGGTGCTGGGAATTCTGGGACATTATCCAGTAACAGACAAGGGATGTGTCTGGATGGTGACTGTATCATTGTGTGTGTCAGGTTCCTATAAGGTGTCAGGATGTCACTGTCTATTTCTCCATGGAGGAGTGGGAGTATTTAGAAGGACACAAGGATCTCTACAAGGACATCATGATGGAGAATCAGCCGCCCCTCACATCACCGGGTAAGAGGAGACTTTATTGTAAAGGATAGAGCAGTACGGAGGGTCCACCTAGATCCCCCATCATCTGATAAACACATAGAAACAATGTATTCAGTCAGTGTGTGTGTTTCCTACAGATGGATCCAGTAATGGGAACCCACCAGAGAGATGTCCCCGTCCTCTGTATTCCCGGGATTCCACACAGGAAGATCACACCATCCCTCACCATCATCAGGTAGATGATTGACAAGTATTGGTGGTTCTGATTTATACACAGCATGTTTGTTTCAATGAATGTTTTATTATATATTCAGAGTGAAAACCTCGGGGATGATAATATTGATGTTAAAGAAGAGTATAAAGAGGAGGATGAGGAGTATGGAGTGATGAAGGAGTTTTCAGAAGGACACAAGGATATGATGGAGCCACCTAATACCAGGAACCCACCAGAGAGATGTCCCCGTCCTCTGTATTCCCGGGATTCCACACAGGAAGGTCACACCATCCCTCACTGTTACAAGGTTGGTGGGACGGAACATCTAGAACATGGACTCATTGAAGTGATTTTTTTAAATGTGATGTCACAATATTGAAGCTTATGTTTTACAGATGACCTCTTCTATTATTTTCTTGGTTTAGAGTGGAGATCCAATCGATATAGAATTTGAGGTTAAAGCAGAAGAAGAAGAGAGGTATGTGAGGGATGATCAGCAGTCTATGGAGGAGGATGGAATAACGGGGACATTTATAGAGGAGGACACTCCTACAGAGATCAGCACAGGTGGGTCATTAACACTAAATACATTCCTCCACCCATACTGCTCACTGATTGGTCCAGAGTAGGGCGGGGACTGGGTGATATCAGCCTGTAATACCCTGGTCACTTTCCTGAGCTGTGTTCCCCGTCCTGTATTCCTGTATTTCTCTCGGATAATCTTCCTTCTCTGTGCTGCAGACACAATTTATGTCTCTAGACTGGATTTATGGAGATTCTGGGGTTCAGCTGGCAGCAAAATGTTCATTTTCACCAGAGGAGTTACTAGATCTAGGCACCTGGGGTCAGGGTCAGGACAAGGGGTGGGCAGGAGGGATGGCTGCCCTGGGCACTGTGGTATCATGCGAGGTGGGGGGGGGGGGGCACCACAAGGAAATTGCTGTGGGAAGGGATCTGTGTTGCGAGGAGGAATTTAAGGAGCAGCGGGGGGCTAAGAATTGTTATAGGAAAGGACATTTGGGTGTGTGCTAGAAGTGGTGATTCATGGGTGATTTGTGTTTGGAGGGGGTGGGAGAAGGGGATTTGTGCGAGGAGGGTCAATTTTGGGGGGCTTGTACTAGAATAGGTGATATGGTAAAGGGGGGAATTTGTACTAGGGGGAGAATTTTTTTTGGGGTCGGGCGGGATTTGTGCTAGTAGGGATTTGCGGGCTAATCATGCAGATTAGTGCCCAATGCCTGGGATATGTGCTTTAGATTTCCTTCCCCATGCCCAGGTCAAGTAAGCTCTCTGATAGAACAATTCTCCTGGGGTTACTTACTCTGCTGTTCACTAGCTGTGCCTGACTTATGAGTCCTGACCCTTACACTGTATAATTTATATTGTACATTACATACTCCTGACCCCTGCATTATATACTCTATGCTGTACATTACATAGTCCTGACTTCTGCTCTCCCCCCTCTACCCACTGCTATATTTACACATAATATGAATTCTCTTTTGTTACACCCATTTTCTACCAGCTGGACATTTTATATCGGTAGATAGTGAGTAGGTGTCCCGCACATCAAGGCGTGGCCTGGCGTAGGTCCAGACTGAGACTGCCATTTACAATCATACAGCAGGTCTTGACTTGATGTGTGGCTCCTGGGTCACCTAGTCACCCTCTACCATTTACTAGTTACCTTGAGGGTGGAATTGTAAGAGCCTCAGAGACAAAGCTGCCTGATGTGGGCAGAGTCCTGGTTTAGGGGAACCAATCTGCTGATGTCTAGTAATAATCTTTTTATTTCTATTTTAGTAGATGGACGGGAGATGAGGAAAACCTCAGAGGATTGTCTCACTTTGTCTCCAGACTGTAAAGTAGAAGATGAGGACATCACACAGTATAGTCCAGGAGAAAACCCGGCTACCTCAAATGTCCACCCGGCACCACACAGTGTCGATGGACCATCGTATTCCTCTTATCCTGAGGAACCTCCGACTGTGAGGGACGGTGCCGGACCATCGTATTCCTCTTATCCTGAGGTACCTCAGACTGTGAGGGACGGTGCCGGACCATCGTATTCCTCTTATCCTGAGCAACCTCAGACTGTGAGGGACAGTGCCGGACCATCATATTCCTCTTATCCTGAGGAACCTCAGACTGTAAGGGACAGTGCGGGACCATCGTATTCCTCTTATCCTGAGGAACCTCAGACTGTGAGGGACGGTGCCATCCTTCCAGCAGATAAGAGGTTTTCCTGTACTGAGTGCGGGAAGTGTTTCCATTTTAAATGCCATTTTAATGTGCATAAAAGTTCTCACATGGCAGAGAAGCCGTTTTCCTGTCCTGAGTGTGGGAAATGTTTTTCACAGAAGTCCAGTCTTTACACACATCAGAGATCTCACACAGGGGAGAAGCCGTATTCCTGTCCTGAGTGTGGGAAATGTTTTTCAGTGAAGTCCTCTCTTTACAAACATCAGAGGTCTCACACAGGGGAGAAGCCACATTGCTGTTCTGAGTGCGGAAAATCTTTTTCACGGAAGTCCAATCTTTACATACATCAGAGATCTCACACAGGAGAGAAGCCACATTCCTGTCCTGAGTGTGGGAAACGTTTTTCACTGAAGTCCGATCTTTACAAACATCAGAGATTTCACACGGGGGAGAAGCCGTATTCCTGTCCTGAGTGTGAGAAATGTTTTTCACGGAAGTCCAATCTTTACACACATCAGAGAACTCACACCGGGGAGAAGCCGTATTCTTGTCCTGAGTGTGGGAAATGTTTTTCACAGAAGTCCAATCTTAACACACATCAGAGATCTCACACAGGAAAGAAGTGACTTTCCTGTCCTAAATAAGGGAATTGTTCCTCACTGAAGTCCTGTCTTCCTGTACATCATGGGATCCCACACAACCCTCGAGGTGTATGAGAGTGCCTTGAGTGCGGGAAATGTCTTCTATATGAATGTTGGTGGACATGTGGGGAAGAAGTACACCCTGATATACACCTCAGATATACTCCATGGCTGATCTTCATCATGTAAGAAACAGTTGATAAGGAGATCAGAGATCACCAAAGACATGGATGAAATGTTGTCCCGTGTTGGCTTTTCATTGGCTGAGTAAATTTTGGGGTGTAGAGTGGTAAGTAGAGCCATGAAATGAAGAAATCACCTTCAGAATGTCTTGCTTGTCTATGTGACGGTTACTGATAATGATATAGCGGGTTACAGAGCTAGAAGCTGTGAGATCCCATATATCTTTATCAGTAAACTTTACACAGACAAGACAGAAATTCTGAAGTTGATGTCCTTCATTTCAAGGCTCTACTTACCAGTGGTGACCCCAAAGCGTGTCTCTCTGTCTTCAGTCCATCCTTCTCCCATCCCCCAACAGGAGGGAAGGAGAACTCGGAGATAAACTAGGTGAGAACTTCTTTCCTTTGCTCCTGTGTGGGTTTGGGTGGCTTGGCGGAGTGCGGCACGAGCGGTAACACCGCTTGTCTTTATATTTCTACATATCTTGTCTGGGTGGAGGTTATTGGTTGGAAAATATTTATACTGTTTGATTTTCTGTAAATCATTTCTGTTTCCCCTTTGAAGGGAGATATTATGTGTGGTTTGATGAAGTGATTGGCTCAATAGTTACCACTTCACTTACATGTTTAGTTTTTATAAACTAGATGAACAAATATGACAAGCATTCATTCATCCATGACAAATGTTGGTCTTATTTTATTTTGTTCAGTGATTTCCTATGATCCTTGGGTCCATCTAGTGGCCATAATGCGGTATTGAACTATTTTTCCTGATTGAGGTATTTTGGAACTAATACCTCATTATGGCCACTAGTTGGAGCTGACGATTATAGGAAATCACTGTGTTTATTAGAATACAGCCAGAATTTGTCACAGCTGGACACATGCTTGTCACACTCACCCAACATATTCTTTGCATAGACCCCCTTAGTTTCCTATGTCAGGCGGGGGGTCATACAAATCCCTGAGATCACACCCATGTATTTATGAGTACAGAACACATTAAGCCCCTGTTCACACTAAGGCGACCTGTGAGGCGACCTGGTCGCCTCACAGGTCGCTGCAGGTCGCCTCCCATAGGGAAGCTGCGGACCCGTTCTAATAGGAGCGACACAAGTCGCTCCGACTTAGAAAAAGGGTCCAGAGCTTCTTTGGGGCGACCAGGAGGCGACCGCCATAGACTTCAATGTTATGAAGTCCGCGGCGGCCGCTCCGAGGTCGCGGCGCGCTGCTCGCACCGCGATCTCGGAGGTCGCCCCGGGAAGTAGCGTCGCGGTAGTGTGAACTGGCGCTGAATAGATACCAGAGCTGTGTTTACATTATTTTTGCACACATGGTAAAATGCAGATTTTAGGCCTGAGGATTAGATAAAACCCCCAAACATATATTTTCTGAAAGCAGAGGCCCTGGAGAATAAAATGGTGATAATTGTTAAGGTGTTCCTCGTACACAAATGTCACCTTCATATCCGGGTTTATTTTCTCCTTTCCCCCATTTTCTATGGTGTGATCTTTTCTACAATACTTTGTTATAATAATGTAACACGTTGTATATTGTATTGCACACAAATTATAACCGACTCCGCCTCCACATTCCAGACAAGTCATTTTCCTCACCAATTGGATTTCTTCCTTTGCTATTTTATTCATTTATTTTTTTGCACTCTTGTTAAAATGAAAATTAGAATAAAAAATCTATCGAATGAAAAAAATTGTGCAATGATTACAAGCTTCAGTATCCAGAAACGGCTGGTAGGTGACACTTCCATATACAGCCCAAGGAAGTGACAAGGAGCCCCTAGGAACCTTTGGAGGAACCCTGGCTGAGAGAGGCTGGACTAGGCAGTCATATATTATTATTATTATTATTATACAGGATTTATAAAGTGCCAACAGTTTGCGCAGGCTCTACAATGTTAGGGCAAACAGTACAATTACAATAAAATTTAATACAGGAGGAATCGGAGGGTCCTGCTCTTTAGAGCTTACAACCTAGGAGGGAGGGTCAAGTGATACAAAAGGTAATAACTGTGGGGATAGACTGATGGAGAAAATAAAAGTACAGTTGTTCGGTGGGGGCAGAAGAGGTTTCCTTAAAGAGATGAATTTTCAGGGAACAAATTAAGGTGGATAAAGTAATAGATAATCAGACAGATTGGGGTAGAGAGTTAAACAGAATAGGAGAGGCTCGGGAAAAGTCCTGGAGGAGGTGACAAGGGAACTAGAAAGCAGAAGATATTGGGAAGATTGAAGAGGATGATTTGGTTGGAATATTGAGACCAGGTTAGTGGTGTAGCTGGGGGCCGAGTTGTGGGTGGCTTTGTAAGTTACTGTTAGTATTGTGAATTGAATTTGTTGGGTGAGTGGCAGCCAATGGAGGGATTGGCAGAGAGGGGTAGCAGATACTGAGTGGTTTGTAAGGTGGAGGAGTCTGGCAGGAGCATTCATGAGGGATAGCCTATGTAAAGGTAAGCCAATGAGGAGGGAGTTGCAGTAGTCGTGGCGAGAAATAACAGGGAGTAGCTTGAACATCGTCCGTTTGGGTGTTCACCCAACACCAGAAATTTCTGTGTGCGTGTTTTTTTTTTATTATTTTTTCTCCTTTTTTTTTTTTTTTTACAAAACATCATTTTTAAAGGAGCAGTGATTTTAATTAATGCTTAAAATGAAAAAAAAAAAAAAAGAAAAATCCCTTTAAATATAGTGCATGTGACTACTTGAAAAATTTGCAAAGATATCGGGCTTGAAAACGAACCAAGCTAAGTCACAAGTTATGAATATATCTCTTGAGGAGGCGACGGTCTCTACTCTGAATCAATCCTACAATTTCATTTGGCAATCAGAGGCATTACCTTACTTAGTCATACACTTGACAGCGTCCTTACACACGCTATATTCCAGAAATTACCCGCCCCTTTTTACTCGTCTACTGGCTGACATGGATAGTTGGTTGCTTCATCCTCCCTCGTGGTTTGGCAGACTACACTCGGTAAAATGAATATCCTCCCAAAGGTGTTGTATTTGTTTTGTACACTACCAATAGCACTGTGTAGATCTGAAGTGAAGACATTGCAAAGTAAAATGCTATCTTTTATTTTTCCCCCAAAGAGGCCTAGGGTGAATAGACGTACGCCGTATGCACCTAGAAGGCGGGGCGGCCTGGGAATACCAGATATGTTGAAATATTACTACGCTGCATAATTGGCCCAATTGGCAAAGTTTTACTCTACCCAATCCCGTACTATTTGGATGCAGCTGGAGGCACTCATTCGCATAGCAGATAGCAGATTTTTGCGATCACAGGGGTATCTTAACAAGACAGAAGTTAATTGAGAAATATGCCATGCCTTTGTCTGAATCCTTCCGCTTTACTCAAATCACGAATTTCTTGCGCACCTTATCACAGCACTCTGATATAGTCACGGTGTCCCCCATGGAACTTTTATGTCAGAAGTTTGATAAGTCAAACAGCCATATATCTGAGCTATATAATATATTGAGAGACTTTTCTACTAAGTTGACCTATATGGTGCAGTGGGAAGCAGATATACAAGACAGCAGTGAGCTGGACGACTGGAAACTTATGGCCCAGGATGCTTTGAGATCGTTAATCAACACTTCCATCATAGAGGCAAACTATAAAGTGCTTCTCCGGTGGTACATGGTGCCGGTGCGGCTAGCTACTTATGTACCCGAGGCGTCCCCATTGTGCTTTTGTGGCTGTGGTCAGGAAGAACCGATGTACCATATCTGGTGGCAATGCCACAAGGTACAGCGTACTATCAGTGCCGCCTATCAGTGCCCATCAGTGCCGCCCATCAGTGCCACCTCTCAGTGCCCAGCAGTGCCGCATATCAGTGCTCATCAGTGCGGCATATTAGTACCTCCTCATCAGTGCCACCTCATCAGTGCCCATAAGCGCCACCTCATCAGTGCAGCCTATCAGTGCTGCCTCATCAGCGCACATCAGTGAAGGAGAAAAATGTGTTTATTTTCAAAATTTACTCGCAGAAAATAAGAAAAACTTTTTTTTTTTTCAAAATTTTCTCTTTTTTCTTGTAAAAAATTAAAAACCCAGAGATGATTAAATACCACCAAAAGAAAGCTCTATTTGTGTGAAAAAAATGATAAAAATTTCATATGGGTACAGTGTAGCATGACTGCGCAATTGTCATTCAAAGTGTGAGAGCGCTGAAAGCTAAAAATTGGTCCGGATGGGAAGGGGGTTTAAGTGCACTGTAGGCAAGTGGTTAACAGGGATGTTGAAGTCACTGAGAATGATTGTGGGGATTTCAGAAGAGAGAAAGTAGGGCAGCCAGGCAGAGAAGTCATCAAGGAAAGTTAATACCGGTCCAGCGGGGCGATAAATCACAGCAATTCTAGAGGAGATTGGAGAAAATAGACGTATACAGTGAGCTTCAAATGATGAGAGGGAGGAGAGTGGAGAACCTGGAAGGTGCTCTGTGAGGATAGGAGGATTCCCACTCCACCTCCCTTGTGTTCCCTAGGTCTAGATTTACACCTACTTCATTCATCTTATGGTGTTTATCAATAAATGAAGTAAACTGATCCATGTGCAAATTCATATACAACATAAAGTGCTTTGTGCTCAAGATGCTGTTCCCTGCAGATCCACTGCTTCCACTTTACACCTACTTCATTATCTTATATTTTCTATAAAGTAAAAACCTGTGCAGATTCATGTAATCATACAATATTTTGTGCTCAATATAGTGTTCTCTGCAAGTCCACTGCTTCCACTTTGCATCTACTTCAACAAAGTTCTGTTTTTCCATAAAAGTCCACAAATTAATGAAAAGTTGATAAGGTGTGAAAGTTCTCCATGCTCCAAACTGTGCCAGCTGTAGTGTAGCCACGCCTTCTTCCACCTCTTACACACGTGATGGTGAGGGCGCCCCCTTAGTAGTGCTTCCCCACTCACCAGAGCAATATGACTCCCAGCTTTTCAGCTACCAGAGTCACAAACATCCTTCACACTCTCCTCACATCCGATGGCAAAGGAACTGGATCCTCCTCGCTCACTCCTGCAAGTCTGCTGTGCTTTCTGTCAGTCTCCCTCCTAGATTCGGCTTCCTCCTCCGACCGCTGTTCCAGCAGGAGCTCCGCCTCTTCATACACACTCAGGGAGGAGAGAAAGGGGAAGGATATACAGTACATACACACACAGCACAAGGCCGTGTTCACACTACCAGACGGTTCTCAGGGCTGCAGTTCCTCTGAGCTCCACAAAGTGGTGATCTCACTTCTACCCAGACAGGAAGTCTCTATGGAATACAGACAGGAAGTGGTGTTAGGTAAAGAGGACGTTCCATAGAACGTAGAGGGAGACACTGCAGGATCTGGCGGCAGAGGTAATAAGTAGATTAACCCCTTCAAGGGGATCAGTTGATGATTAATATATCTTGCTTCCAAAGCTGACCACACATGGACGGAAATGTGAGCGATCCCTGCTGAACCAGCTGAATTTCCATGTATCTATGGTCACCTCCCCTCCCCCTCATCTCCTTCATTATGTAAGTCATGCTGAGATAATCTCCCATTGGCTGAGCAATATTCTCATTTGTCTCTGAGCTCCTTCTTGCTATTCCTCGTCCTGCCTGTTGTTTCCTTGGATTGATTTTCTGTGTAGTGACCCCGGCTTCATCTCTTGGATGCGCTCGTCTGTTGCTTGTCCTGACCTTTATCCTGATTCCTGGATCTCCTCCTCATCTCTCCTCCATATCCACTTACACAGCTTTTCTCCACACCTGCAGTGACCCTGGGGGGTGTAAGCTTGGCACCAGCATGCAGCAAAATCCATCCCCACCATTAGGAGCTCTGGAGAAAATTGTCTGCTATTTACACTCCGTTCCTCCGCACGTCACCTGATCACATGAGAGATTACTTTCACACATTCCTGATAGATTTCTGTATGGTAAAGGTCAAAGTTCACTCTTCATTTTAGGAGAAGTGGGAGGCACCCAGGAACAATGATTTGGTTTGCACAGGAGACTCATATAGAGGGTCCCTCATATAGGGGTCCCCTCCAATCTCCCCATCCAAATGTTCCTCCAGGGTCTATATGTCCTATGATATCACTCTGACCTCACAGCTCCTCCCCCCCCCCCCATGTCCCTCCATCTGTCTTTTTTTTCTGATGCTCTTAGGATGTGGGCGGATCCTTGGCATCCTCACTAGCAAAGTGGGACTGTTGGTCCTGCGTTGTATGTAATGATGTCAGAATGCCTGCAACAAGCTTTTACCCTGCGTAGTGTGGGGGGTCCTGTGTGGGTAAATTTATACCTTAGTCTGAGGTGGGGATTTAATCAAATGGAAACCTGAATAGTGAGGTGAGGAGGATTCTGGGAATTTCATTTGATTTTACTATTTGTGTTCAGATCTAGGGTTTTCCTCCTGTGAAGTCTGGAGATCATATGACCATCACATTGCCTCCACCTCCCTCCCTGATAGAATAGAGAAATACAAAAAAGATTCTAGAAGTCCCCAGAGAGATCATGGAGGAGAGGTGAGCGGTGCTGGGAATTCTGGGAGATTATCCAGTAACAGACAAGGGATGTGTCTGGATGGTGACTGTATCATTGTGTGTGTCAGGTTCCTATAAGGTGTCAGGATGTCACTGTCTATTTCTCCATGGAGGAGTGGGAGTATTTAGAAGGACACAAGGACCTCTACAAGGACGTCATGATGGAGAATCAGCCGCCTCTCACATCACCGGGTAAGAGGAGACTTTATTGTAAAGGAGAGAGCAGTACGGAGGATCCACCTAGATCCCCCATCATCTGATAAACACATAGAAACAATGTATTCAGTCAGTGTGTGTGTTTCCTACAGATGGATCCAGTAATGGGAACCCACCAGAGAGATGTCCCCGTCCTCTGTATTCCCGGGATTCCACACAGGAAGGTCACACCATCCCTCACTGTTACAAGGTTGGTGAGACAGAGATTATAAAACACAGACTCATGGAGACAATGTGTGGATTTTTATGTGATGTTACAGATGATATTCTCTCTCATTTTCTTGATTTAGAGTGGAGATCCAATCGATATAGAATTTGAGGTTAAAGCAGAAGAAGAAGAGACGTATGTGAGGGATGATCAGCAGTCTATGGAGGAGGATGGAATAACGGGGACATTTATAGAGGAGGACACTCCTACAGAGATCAGCACAGGTGGGTCATTAACACTAAATCCATTCCTCCACCCATACTGCTCACTGATTGGTCCAGAGTAGGGCGGGGACTCGGTGATATCAGCCTGTAATACCCTGGTCACTTTCCTGAGCTGTGTTCCCCGTCCTGTATTCCTGTATTTCTCTCGGATAATCTTCCTTCTCTGTGCTGCAGACACAATTTATGTATCTAGACTGGATTTATGGAGATTCTGGGGTTCAGCTGGCAAAAAAAATGTGCATGATATAGGCACCTAGGTTATGAGTTTTGGGTCTTCTGCCCCATGCCTGAGTCTAATGTCTTGTTCCCAACAAATGAGGAGGAGATACTGTACACCATATGAAAGGTCCATCTCCAATCCTCAATATAACGTCATATTCCAAACAATAAAATTGTCATCATTTCATTAGCATTATTACTTAGTAATGTTTGGTTGGGTAAGGTTGTATCATTGATCCATGTCAGATCTCTTTTTTTTTTTCAATTATTTTATTTATATGAAAGACAACTTCCAGGCATAATAAACAGTTACATTCCTTATAGAACATATGATGAGACAGTGTATTACAACATTGAAGACAATTCAGTCATACGTTTGAGATCTACATCGGTCGTAGAATAAGAGGTGTTCTACAATTCCTCTAATGGGAGGAGTTATGCAGGACTAGAAAGTACCCGGAGTTGTCTGTTCCAGTTTCGCATAACGTATAGAAGAAGAAGGAAGAAGTAAAGCGAATAAGTAGTGGAAAGAGAGAGGGAAGTAAAAGAAACCTAGAGAGAGGCAGAAGTGGATAAGTAGGTGGGATGAGGGGGGGAGGGGGGTAGGAGGTGTGGAAGGGGGGGGGGTGTAGAAGGGTTAGCATTGGTAAAGCTATGGCCCTACATCAGCAATACTTTCCACCAATATTTTAGAGCTCCCCCAAACTCAACATGAGGGCTCTTTAGTATTGCCACCCTTAATTAAAGAGCAGCCTTCATCAGAGAGGACAAATATATTCCATTGACCCCAGGTTTTGGTATATCGTTCGTGTTGGGGACGTGTCGAGAGAACAAGGTTTTCCATTCTATTTATTTCTTTGACCTTTTTGAGCCACATGCCAACAGTCAGGGTCTGTGGGTTTTTCCATTTAAGAGGGATGCACATTTTAGCAGCATTTAGAAGGTGACGAATGACAGAATTTTTATAGGTCTGGGCCGTGATGTTAAAGGGATGGAGAAGGAAGAGAGCAGGGTCATTGGGGAGCGGTCGGTTTATAAACCTCTGAGACATTTCACATACTGTCTTCCAGAACTCCGCTAGTTTAGGACACAACCAAAAAACATGTAGGAGTGTCCCCCGGCCCTTCCTGGCATCTCCAGCTCTGATCAGTGAGTGTGGGGAAGAATCTGCTCAACCTTGACGGAGTGTGGTACCACCTTGTTAGGAGTTTGAAGTTGGTTTCTTGTATTTACATGCAGATGGATGATGTAAATATAAACGGAATGATGTGATTTTGTTAGTCTGGATTAAAGTTACAGTCTAAATCCCGTTCCCTCTTAGCTAAGAATGGGGGTTGGTAAGTCCCCTGGGGTGTGATCAGTAATGCATAGGTCGTGGATAATACCTGTGTCAGTATTCTGTCTTGAGAGCAATGTTCTTCGAAGGGTGTAAGTTGTGTGTTGCGTTCACTGGGAGGTAGCAATGAGTTTAAGAAATTATGGAGTTGCAATGCCCTCCAGAAATCTAGACAGTAGGGTCCCGAGAAGTCCATGAGGTCTTTGAGTGCAGGCCAACTAGATGATGTTGAAAAATGGGAGGCTTTGAAATAGCCTGACTCCATCAAGGTCCTGAATGTTTTATCTTGGTAGCCCGGGGTAAACTGGGGATTCCCCAGTATGGGTGTCAGTGGTGAGTGTGTCGGGGAAAGTGAAAGTTGTGTGAATAATTTAGAGCAGGTTCTTATCGTGTGACCTATGAGGGGATGGCGTCTTATGGAGTCTGGTAGTGAATGGTGGCACGATGGAGCTCTATGGAGGGGTATGTTGCATTGGGCCTGTTCTAGTCTGGGCCAAAGCTTCGCTTCACCATGACGACACCAGTCTAAGTCTCCCCAATTGTGTAGCCTGACAGTACTTGCATAAGTCCGGCACTGCCAGTCCACCTAGTCGTTTAGGAAGGAGTAGTCTCCTATATAGCCTAGGTCGCTTATGTGTCCAGATAAAATCCACTAGTAGGGTGTAGATTTGTCACAAACCTAAAATTTGCCGTTCGCGAACGCGAACCTCCACAAATGTTTGCAAACGGGCGAACCGCCATAGACTTCAATAGGCAGGCGAATTTTAAAACCCACAGGGACTCTTTCTGGCCACAATAGTGATGGAAAAGTTGTTTCAAGGGGACTAACACCTGGACTGTGGCATGCCGGAGGGGGATCCATGGCAAAACTCCCATGGAAAATTACGTAGTTGACGCAGAGTCGGGTTTTATTCCATAAAGGGCATAAATCACCTAACATTCCTAAATTGTTTAGAATAACGTGCTTTAAAACATCCAGTGTGTGTATACGATCAGGTATGATGCTGTATCAATCAGGTAGTGTAAGGGTTACGCCCGCTTCACAGTGACAGACCAAACACTGACAGACCAAACTCCCCGTTTAACACACCGCAAACAACCGCAAACAGTCCATTTGCAGTGGGTACAGTACACTCTGTGGACCTGACACTCACTGGCAGGCAACTATAAAAAATATATATTTTTTTAATTTGCAAGGTGCTGTGCCACCGTATATATGAGTGGTGGGCACTGCAGTGGGCACAGTACACTCTGTGGACCTGACACTCACTGGCACCCGGCAGGCAATTGCAATTATGACAGAGGAAAAAAAATATATTTTTTAAACTGCAAGGTACTGTGCCACCCGATATGAGTGTGGTGTGCACTCAGTACAGTCTGTGGTGGGTCTGTGGCCTCTCACACACGGCGGGCAGGCAACTGCACAATAGATATATATCTCAAAAAAAATTGACTGAAATACCAGCCCTTAAAAGGGCTTTTTGGGGTGCTGTCAGGATGCTGTCCTTACAGCAGGAGTGGACCGAGAACACTGACTAACAACTGTCCCTATTAACAGCAGCAGCAGCACTCTCCCTGCTCTCACTAACACACTGCTTCAGAATGATCTAAGATGGATGCTGCCCTTTCTTTTTTATAGGAGGTGGGATATAGGAGGTGGGAGGGTGTGGGAGGGAGGTATGCTGATTGGCTGGAATGTGTCTGCTGACTGTGAGGTACAGGGTCAAAGTTTGCCTCAATGATGAAGTATAGGGGGCGGACCGAACATCGCATATGTTCGCCCGCAGCGGCGGACGCGAACAAGCGATGTTCGCCGGCGAATAGTTTGGGACATCTCTAGTAGGGTGTCATCTTGTTTAACCACTTGCCTACAGTGCACTTTCACCCCCTTCCTGCCCAGACCGATTTTCAGCTTTCAGCGCTCTCACACTTTGACTGAGAATTACTCAGTCATGCAACACTGTACCCATACAAAAATTGTGTCCTTTTTTTCACACAAATAGAGCTTTCTTTTGATGGTATTTGATCAATACTGGGTTTTTTATTTTTTGTGCTATAAATAAAAAAAGACTGAAAATATCGTGAAAAAACGCATTTTTCTTTGTTTCTGTCATAAAATTTTGCAAATTAGTAATTTTTCTTCACAAATTTTGGCCAAAATTTATACTGCTACTTATCTTTGGTAAAAATAACCCAAGTAAGTGTATATTATTTGGTCTTTGTGAAAGTTATAGAGTCCACAAGCTATGGTGCGAATCATTGAAAATTGATCACACTTGACCACACCTGATGTACTGAAGGCCTATCTCATTTCTTGAGACACTAAAAAGTCAGGAAAGTACAAATACCCCCCAAATGACCCCTTTTTGGAAAGTAGACATTCCAAGGTATTTAATAAGGGGCATGGTGAGTTTTTTGAAGTTGTAATTTTTTCCCACAATGCTTTGCAAAATGAAGATTTTTTTTTTTTTTTTTTTTTTACAAATTGCCGTATTAACAGGTTATTTCTCTCACACAGCACATGTATACTTGCAACTACACCCCAAAACACATTCTACTACTCCTCCTGAGTATGGCGATACCACATGTGTGAGACTTTTTCACAGACTGGCCACATACAGAGGCCTAACATCCAAGTAGTACCGTCCGGCATTCTAGGAGCACAAATTACACATATAATTTCCTGACAACCTATCGCACTTTTGAAGGCCCTGGAGCACCAGGACAATGGAAACCCCCATAAAATGACCCCATTTTGGAAAGCAAACAGCCCAACGTATAATTTTTGAGGCATAATGAGTCTTTTGAATATGTCATTTTTTTCCACAAGTTTTTGGAAAATGTGGAAAGAAAATGAAAACACATTTTTTTTACACAAAGCTGTCCATTTATGCAATATTTCTAACACATTTAACAAAAAACCCCCTTGAGGAATGGTTGGGACTTTAGAGGTAACTATATTAGACTCTCATAACAGAGATATATAAATAAAAATGTGTCTTTATTTTGAAAAAGTGGAATGATTAAAGAACCATCAAAACAGAAGGAACATATGTTTAGACAGTATACATGGACATTTGTACAAACAGTCACAGGTTACAGCAGAATCCAACGCGTTTCAAATGCAGTATAATACATGAATCTTCCTCAGGGAATCTGCATATATTCCTGAAAAAGTAACCACATACAGAATAAGTCCCAAAAAGAGGGGCACAGTTCAGTATATACAGTTTACAAATATATAGATATATATAATCTTGCAATTGCGACCATGTAGTCTCGAGAAAAAAAAAAAAAAAAAAAAACACCAAGACCAGAAGGGGGGAGAGGGGAAGGGAAGGAGCAAAATTCCCAGATGGAGTACCACTGATTAGGAGATCACATACCTGCAAAAAATGGGAAAGCCCAGCAACCCTGTCCCAGTGGGGATATGTTCCGTTCCCACAAAGTGAAAGCTAGAGTCAGGTGTGTATATTATTAGCCTTAACCTAGAAGCAATGGTAAACAATCAGAAAACTACAATTGTAGAGTTCAAGCTGCACTATACCAAAAAAGTATATAAAATATTTCAAACAATTCACCTGGTTCGATGATTAATCACAAATGGAAATGTGAAAGAAAAGGGAATAAAAAGTTTTCCCTGAAATAAAAAAACACCCACAGGGGGGAGGAAAAAAGATATTGTTCCTGGAAGGTTCCAATTGATTATTCCATAATATGAGTATCTCCAAAATTTAATAAGTCCTATATTAGGAAAAGAAAAGGAAAAACTGAGCCATATATAGATGTTCGTGGCCGTCATATGAAATATGGTGGACACATTTCATATGGGGTGCCTTACCTCAGTAGCGGTGAATCATTATGGTATTTCCATCAATTCAATGCATATGTATAGTCCCTCGGGATATATATAAACAAAAGTATATTCCAAGATCCTTGGTGAGAAGTGCACCATTACTTGCCTAAGATGAATGTAAAGAAAATACATACATCTATGTCAATGTATATAGAAATCTCGGCTAGAATACGTGATAATTGTTTCCAATAAAATAAAGGAAAATATAATACCATTAAATGTAGGGAAGGCAATAAACCATGGAGTCACGCTATCCACCAAGGCTGACAGAATCCAGTTCTATGGTACCTTGATAGAGCCGCAATGGCGTCCACCACGTGTGTCCTAGTATACTGGAGGGAGGGGAGAAAAAGCCTCCTTAACCAGAATCAAAAATGAATGTAACAATCGGGGTCCTAAGAAAGGTACTTACTATCATGTAACAGGTTTCGAGGAACACCAGTCCTGAGGTGACTTCGGAGAGATAACTCTCCGGACTGACTCTCGGCGTGTCCTTATGTAACCCAAGGGGGGGCCTGTGATCTCGCGGTAAACATCGCGAGATTTGCGTGTAATGATGTCGTCATTTCCATCTATCGCGGGATAGCCCGCGGGTTTTTTAGGGATGACATCACTTCCGTTTTAGATGTCCACGTTGCGGAGCGCTATATGAAGCCAACACTAGTGACTACTTCCGCCCTTACTCGGTATTGGACATTATTGTATGTCCACCCGAGATCACGGCGGTTCATAGGCATAGCAAGATGAACAAAGTAATAAATTTATCGCATAGGTGAAACCCGATTGAAAATATAAGGATATAAATTAATGGTTATATCTCACATAAAAGATCCAATCGTTGTACAGGTTCAACTAAATAGAAAAAAACCCTTTTTAGGCGGGCACCACTTGGGGAAAAAAGGGACAATCATTATCAGATATAGCCCCGGCATGGGTAGTGGCGTTAGACCCCCGAAAACTATCGGGGGTTCAGACCTGGAATCTCCGGAGACAATTGTCTCCAGGGATTTACCATTCCGAAAAACGCTTCTTTCTCCAGATGTTCAGGGTCCACATCCAGAGTTGAGGACACCCTTGGAGATGTCTCACCCATGCCGGGCTTTCACTTGGGGATGATCCCCCCACAGGGATCAGGAAATAGCAGTCCCACTGTGCTCGTGGATCCACCTGGTGGGAGGAAGAGAAATAATAATAATAAAAATAAATAAATATAAATAATAATAATAAAAATAAAATTAAATAAATAAAAATAAAAAATAATAATCATAAAAATAATAATAATAATAATAATAAGAATAAAAATAATAAAGTAAAAATAATAATATAAATAATAATAAAAATAATAGAAATAAAAATGAAAAAAAGGAGGGGGGGGGAAGAAAAGGAGAGAAAAAAGGGGGGGAAAAAGAGAAGAAGGAGAAGGGAAAGAAAAAGGGGGGGGGAAAGGGAAGAGGGGGAAAAAATAAAAAGGGAAAAAGGGGATTAATTCCCTCGAGGAACAAAAAACCTCCCCATAATTGTCAGGGAGGACATGAATCGCACATGCAATCATACAATTCTCTAGTTCAATTATATTTTAACATTATACAATACATGAAAAATAATTCCTTATTATTTCATATTTATCACACTCCGAGAGAGTGTATATTTCTAAATAGAGTATAATATATATTCATTAACATATACCATTAAGATGAAAGGGAGAGGGAGGGGAAATTAAAAAGAACCCCCAAACAAATGGAAAAATTTGGGGAAGGGGAAGGTTTCTAGTGTGTAGCCTAAGATGGTAACAAGGCTTTATTGAAGGCATACATAGACCAGCAAAGTGAAAGAAACAAAAAGGTTTGTGGTGATGGAAAGGAACAGAGGACCATCTAATCTGTCTTCCCGGAGGAAAACCCCTCCAAGAAAGACCTATAACTTTCCATTTCGTTCAGACCAGGGGGGGTGGTCGCCCCAAGCCTAACAATCCAGCGCATTTCGCGCTGGAGCAGCTGCTTGTTCCAATCACCCCCCCTGGTCGGAATGTGCACCCTTTCCAAGGCAAGAAAAGTCACCACTGGGGTCCTGTATTTGTGGGCAATAGCCATGTGTCGGCCAAGTGGCAGATACAAGTCTCCAATGTTAAGGCTTTGCATGTGTTTACTGATGCGTTTGCCCATTTCCTGCTTGGTCTTTCCAACATAGAAAGCCTTGCATTCGCAACGCATCAGATATTTCTAACACATAGCATGTACATAACAAACATTGCACCCCAAAATACATTCTGCTATTCCTCCTGAGTATGGTGATACCACATGTGTAACACTTTTTCACAGCCTGGCCACATACAGAGGCCTAACATCCAAGTAGCGCTTTACACAAAGATGTCCATTTATCCACTTTAAGACTGGGCCTATTTTTGACACTTGGTGTTTACAAGCTAAAATCATTTTTTTTGCTAGAAAACTACTTGGAACCCCCAAACATTATATATTTTTTTTTAGCAGAGACCCTAGAGAATAAAATAGAGATCGTTGCAATATTTTTTATCACACCATATTTGCGCAGCAGTCTTCCAAATGCGATTTTTTTTTTAAAAAAATTCACTTTTTTGAACTAAAAAATAAGAAAACAGTAAATTTAGCCCAATTTTTTCCATAATGTGAAAGATAATGTTACGCCGAGTAATTAGATACCCAACATGTCATGCTTCAAAATTGCGCATGCTCACAGAATGGCGCCAAACATTGGTACTTAAAAATCCCCATAGGCAACATTTTAAAAATTTCTGCAGGTTACTAGCTTAGAGGTACAGAGGAGGTCTAGGGCTCAAATTATTGCTCTCGCTCTAACGATCGCGGCGATACCTCACATGTATGGTTTGAACACCGTTTACATATGTGGGCGGGACTTGTGTATGCGTTTGCTTCTGCGCGCGAGCTAACGGGGACAGGGCGCTTTAATTTTTTTTTTTTTTGTTTTTTCCTATTTATTTTATTTATTATTTTTTTATTTTTACACAGCTTAAAAAAAAAAATGTTTTGATCATTTTTATTCCTATTACAAGGAATGTAAACATCCCTTGTAATAGAAATAGGCATGACAGGTCCTCTTTATTGTGAGATCTGGGGTCAAAAAGACCTCACACCGCACAACTACACTAAAAAAAAAAAAAAAAAAAATTGTTGAAAGAGGAAAAAGAAAAAAAGAAAAAAAAAAGCGGCCCTTTAAACCGGTTGCTAGGCAACGTCTTTTGACGTAGCTCCGGTCCTCCAAGACCATAGAGTCGAGTGAGGGCCATCTTGCCCTTACTCGACTTCCTGTCTCTGAGGATCCGGGACCAGATAGTTTTCCCCGCTGCCGGCGGGTCCGGTAAGCTGGGAAAACGTCTGGGACGGTGCAGGAGGGGGGGGGGCACCTCTTCCCCTGCACCGTAAGGGTAATTCCGCGGCGAATCCGCCACTGGGACCACCCTTATCTGAAAGCCGACCGCCCGCCGTTTCAAAAAATACCGGGGTTATGGGGGCTATCTGCTGCCATAACCCCAGTATTTAGCTTTTAATGGCCGACGCATATAGTCGTTAGGCGGTCAGTAAGTAATTGCATGTATATGGCAAACAGGTGACGATGACTGATGGGGTGACAGGTGACGATGACTGATGGGGTGACAGGTGACGATGACTGATGGGGTGACAGGTGACGATGACTGATGGGGTGACAGGTGACGATGACTGATGGGGTGACAGGTGACGATGACTGATGGGGTGACAGGTGACGATGACTGATGGGGTGACAGGTGAGGATGATTGATGAGGTGACAGGTGATGATGATTGATGAGGTGACAGGTGACGATGATTGATGGGGTGACAGGTGACGGTGACTGATGGGGTGACAGGTGAGGATGATTGATGAGGTGACAAGTGACGATGATTGATGGGGTGACAGATGACAATCACTGACGGGGTGACATGTGACGATGATTGATGGGGTGACAAGTGACGATCACTGATGGGGTGTCAAGTGACGATGACTGATGGGGTGACGGTGATTGATGGGGTGACAGGTGACGGGCTATGGTCACTGATGGGTGACAGGTGACGGGCGATGGTGCACGGCGGTACTGATGGCAGTCTCTGGTGACCGGTGAACTTTAGGCTACGTTCACATGTGAGCGTAGCGATCACGGGCAGAATCACTGCGATTCTGCCCGCAATCCGTAAATCATTGCAAATTGCGGGACGCCTGTGCGTTGCCTGTGATTTGCAATAGCACCCCAAACGCTGTGCGATGTTGCTGCGATTTCCGCCTGCCGAATCGCGGTAACATCGCGCAAACAACGCATGACGCCCCAAAGAAACTCTTGTACCTTTTTTGGGCATCATGCGATGTTTGTGTGATGTTTCCGCGATTCGGCAGGCGGAAATGGCGGCAACATCGCACAGCGTTTGGGGTGCTATTGCAAATCAATGGCAACGCACAGGCGTCCCGCAATTTGCAATGATTTACGGATCGCGGGCAGAATTGCAGTGATTCTGCCCGCGATCGCTGCGCTTACATGTGAACGTTATGGGTGTCAATTTCTGGGCACTGATAAGGTGACTGTTGGGTGACAGGTGACATTGGGGGGGGGGGGGGCTAAGGACTGTGTGGGGACATTTATTTTTGTGATTTTACTTTGTTACATGTGTACAGAGCAGTAACTCACTATTTCTAGCTCTGCTCTCCTCACACTGGAAGCTGTATGAGGAGAGAAGAGCTAGTAACAGTCAGTTACTGCTCTTTGTTTACATTTTGTGATCGGCTGTGAATGGATTCACAGCCGATCACATAGTAAACAGTCACTGTTAGTGACTGTTTACTACCGCCGGTGACAGCTGTGTTCCTACGGAACACAGTGCCACCGACATGACCGCGCTGCGCGCTCCCGATCGCGCATGCGCGGTCATCTCCCGGGCGCCTCCATTGTGATCGGCTGTGTCATTGGAACACAGCCGATCACGTGGGAAACAGCCACGCCCATTGGCTGTTTCCCCCCTGCCGGTGACGGGGGGTGTCCCGGGGACACCCCGACACCGGCAGTGCAGGGCGGCGCGCACGCGATCGCGCGCCTGCCCTGCTTAAAGTGCCGCCGTCATATGACGGCGGCCCAGGATAATGGTCGCACCGCTCCGCCGTCATATGACGGCGGGCGGGCGGCAAGCGGTTAAAGTATTGTGAAGGGATGAATATCGGAAGTGCTTGAAAGAGGTATAGGAACTTAGGGAGTATGCACATTTTAATAATGTTTCATCTTCCAAACCATGAATGGAGGCCAGAATTCTATTTATCTTATAGAATGTGGACTTTGTTTAGGATGGGGAGAAAGTTGAGCGTGAAGACAGGTGAAAATTTGGGTGGTATGAGAGTGCCAAGGTATTTCAGCGCTGAGTTCGTCCATTTTAGGCTAAAATTAAATCGCAGTTGGGGGAGGAGGGGGTTTGATAAGCCTACTCCCATTGCTTCAGATTTAGTAAAGTTGATATTTAGATTGGACAGAGTGCCATATGCCTCAAACTCGTGAAGAAGATTCAGTAGAGAAATTATGGGATTTATGAGGGAAAATAACATGTCGTCTGGATACGCTGATATTTTCTGCTGGGTCATCCCAACAGTCATGCCTGAGATATCCAGATGGAGGCGTATTCTACATAAAAAGGTTTCTAGTGATAATGTGAAGAGTAAGGGTGACAGAGGACACCCCTGTCTTGTTCCACTCGTAATTGTGAAGTAGTCCGATAAGATACCGGTCACCTTAACCTGGGCGGCAGGGGCAGAATAGATCTGGGAGATCCAGTTTAGCATGGTGTTGCCCTAAGTAGTAGGGGGCGGGGGGGGGGGGTATGAAAAGAATGGAGATAAAGAGGGGAGGCAAAGATGGTATGAGAGAGGAAGAAAGGAAAGTTAGGCAAGCAAAGAATATGAGAGAGTGAAAGAGAAGGGGGCAATCCCACAGAGAGAGGCCTCAATTTACTAAGAGATGGCAAAAAAATGCTAAGACACTCACCAGCAAGGAGCCGGATGAATGAGCGTGTGCCTATGTGGGGATGTGGTTGGAAAGAGCCAAGGGACGGGCCCCCGATTCCCCCCCCCCCCCCAGCCTGGCAGCCTTCTTTAATAAATGAAAGGTATATAAGGTGTAGCACTGCCCCATAGAGGGCTGCTGAATTTTCACACTGTAAGGATTCCCTTGGGTTACCTGTAGCAACTGCTTGCAGAACTTGCAGAAATCTTAACACTTTATGTTCTTGGCTCAGTCAATGATCAGTCTAAGGGTAGTTGTTTTTGTGGTTTTATCTTATATTGGGATGGGAGAAGGAATGAGTGGGATACTCCAACTGTTGAACTATTCAGAATTCAGAGGACTTCTAGCTTGAGAATGCGGCAAGGCCGCTACTTCATCCTGCCACTTGAATGAAGCTGAGGTAAGTGTTCCTATTTGTGTTTCTATTCAGGGTACTCCCCCAGTACCCCCTTTCTCTGTACTAGCTGACACCCATCCACTGTCTATACTCCCCTGAGTGGTCCCCTTCCTGGGCAGACCCTTGGGCAAGATCCTCTGTACTCACGATACAGTTTTTCCAGATTCTCGCAGTGCCCCAACTCCTCCAGTCAGCTCTCCTGGACCTCTGGGTTCAGCTCCTCTCCACTGGTTCATCAGGCCAACTGCCTGTGACCATCACCAACTGCTGCAGAAGAGGAGGCAGCCGCCACCCTCCTTCTGGGACTTTGCTTCCCGCCAAAAGACCTCTACCTCATGTGCCGTTGGCTTTTTATACCCTGCCCCACAATTCACCGAGACAACCCATCTGTGCCAATCCCTGGGGCTATATCAAAAGCCTGTGTGTTATTGGCCAGGTTTCCTCCAGCATCCATTGTGCCTTCTCATTGGATCAGCTGGGGACACTCCCTTAGACCAGATGAATCACACACTGGGCACACTGAGCAGACCTAACTCACAGATCCTGCTCCCTGATAGAGTGCAACATAGAATTTACCTGCTGCTCCTCTGATAGGCAGACAGAGCCAAAACTATACTCAATCTCTAGCACCTGACTAGGAGGGTGCTACATCCACCCCCCACCAAACGAGCCATGTCCTCACTGGCTCTGGGGCAGCCTCCCCCCTACAAAAATGTCCTACAAAAATAAACAGAGTATCCCACAAACCTGGAAAAGGGAAATAACAAATGTACATATAATAGATTATGTAGAAAAATATAGATATGCTGTACAAATATTCACAAAACAACTTAATGCACCCCCATCGAACAAAACTCTGCTTGAGTGAGTAACACGTCAACCTGACTAACTAGCTAACTATAACATTCACTTTTCACAAATGGAGGGCCTTCCCAGACCCAGACATCCCATGCAAGCCTGCAAAGGAAGAATTAAAGGTTAGCACTTCCAACATTTGCATATTAATAACATTCTACCTAATGTAGTGAGAATGCCCTCTCCTCAGAGGCGACCTTCTCACCCAAGATCCCTAGCTACACATCCTGGCAGATATCACTTCCAGTAGGCTTGACTAGGCGTTCAGCTCCACTCCTGTACAGGTGACAACCAAACCCTGTCAAGCTAACTATCTACCTTCTAGCCACAATGAGTGACTGAAACAGACACAGTCCCTTTAGCACCCGGGCACTGACTCTTCTTCCATTTCAGCCACGCCCACAAGTTCTCCAAGACATGTGGAGTCCATCTGACTGATGGTCACAGTGTCCCTCACACCTGTAGCACCGAGGCTACATGTCTTCTTAAGGACAAGGTATTTGCTGGAGCCTGAGCAACCTGTCAGACTTGTCGGTGTTAACAGTCTCTTCAGGGGCCCCTGGCACTAGGGAACCCCCCACCGAAGATACCTCAGGCCACTACCCATTCTCCCTAGGTAGAAACCCAACAAAGTTCCATTACTGGCCCGTTGGCCCAATAGAATCTTCACAAGGCATCTTTGTAAAAAGAGTCTCTTTGCAAAGAATTCTCCTCTTCAGCCCGATGACCTAACTACTCCACAGAGTGTCCTTTTATCTTGAGGTGTTATATGATCCTGGCCCGATGGCCCAAAGGATCTCCTTTTTAGCACAGTTATAGTATCACTAGAGTCCTCCTTTAGTAAGGGTCTTTTCTTCTTTAAAGTTGGAGGGTTGGCCCTCTTTGGTGGAATCACTCAGCAGTGGTAATTGTATTTCCCAATCCCTTTTGCAAGGATAGAAGGGAAAGGGGTATTGGAAATAGGGCTTGGGCCCTAGCAACAAAGGTGAAACTTGAAACATCACTGTACACTTTATATTCGGGCTCTCCAGCCCATCTTCTTCTGTAAGCAAGTAAGCAAACTCAGGCTAGCCAGCATCCTGTGTCCTTAGCAATAGTAGTCAGGATGTGGGATTCGCACAACTTTCCCCTCTGAGTCTTTTACACAGATGGACCATGCCTGGCCAGATCCATCTGGGCGGTAGACCTCCACTCCGTATATATTGATGGCCCGCCCAAAGTTCCAATTAGCCTTTACAGATTGGAAGGTTTTCCATAACTCGGTGCGGTGGTGTTTTGGGATATAAAGGAAGTCCCACACAGCCTCATCACACCAAGACTCTCTCCTGGCCTCAATCTCCCTTGGAGCATAAGGATAATCATATCCATATTCTAAGGCCACCTTCCTATGTATCAGCCGTTGTAGTCTGGAGAACCTGGGGACGGTTTGTCTGTTGCCTCTCCCAGGTAGGGAATACAGGGTCTCCTCCTTAATGATGAGAGACGCATAGGCCTCATTTTGTTCCTGAGCCCGGGCATAGGTCCGAGGAGGGAATAGATCTGGGACCTGGTTAGAGTAGGCCTCACAGAACCCCAGATTCTTAGCACACTGTCCACGTATCACAGAATTTCTAGTCTCCTCATTGGGAACACTTGGATTGGCCGAACTGCTCCATTCATTTAACCCCCCCCCAGTCCCACTCGGTTTCTTCCTCTGATTTGCAGACATCGATCCCCTCCTCCAAGGATCTGTAGCGATGCTGGAAACTAGGAGACCCCACATCAATAACCCCGGCTTCTCCCTCGCTGCTCAGACTCACAGCCCTGGTCACCGCAGGCCATCGACTCCCCTTTGCCTTTGTTGGAGCAGACCTGGTGTCTGCCACTGCAGTCTTCTGTACATCAGGTGGCCGCTCCCCGGCTCTCACTATCTGCATACACAGCCTCGGAAGTACAGGTTTCTCTCATGTGGCACTCTGTAGTGCTGGCAGATGTCACTGAGCCCAGTTCCATCAGCACCCTGAGCACTCCTCTTCCTATGCCCATGAAGAGTCCCGATTCAGAGGCCAACACAGCACGAGTGACCCCGGTCTCCCATGTCACATTCAGTCTCCTGGGCTGACCTTCACTCTTCTCCGCCCGCAGCAGCAGATTGCTACAATGCCCGCACTGTCCCCACACTTGCATCCGCATGGTAACATTCAGGCATTGACTACATACCAGGCCCAAGTGTTCCATGCCTGCTTCGGTACACAACGCCAGTCTTCCATTGGGCATCAATTGCACCCCAGTGTCCCACAGGGTTGTTGTCGGCATTCCGTTCTGCTCCGCAGGATCTCCGCCAACACGTGGGATAGCCTCCGCATTCCGGCTCACTCCGGTATTCGCCATCTTGCTCCTCCACACACGTGTCTCCCTCTCAGCCCCACCCAAAAGCAGATGTAATTTATAGACTCCCTTCCTCTTTCCAGATTGGCTGTGTGTGGGCGACGTCTCCGCCCACAACTCCAGATTAGCTGATTCTTTGGCGGTGGCTCCTCCTGATAGGCAGATCTCTCCAGCGCACGCTTTCCAGCGCGGTACAGTAACCTTTTCATTGCCGCTCCAACTCAGCTCAGCCAGCATGAAAGTCACTGTAAAGCAGATCGTAGTCTTCGATCCACACGCATCCGCCATCCTTGTCTGTACCTGGGCCTCAGTTGCACCTCCATCTCTCCAGGCCAACTGACCCCCTTTGCTATTTAGGAGAATTGTCCCACTGTCAGACATTGCTTGGCCGACATTCTTCTTCATTGCATTTGTACCGACAACTCTCACCATACTGTCCTGGAAAAGTGTCCCGCTGTCATTAGTTGCACGGTCAACAATTTTCTGTATAGCACTGGCACAAACATGGCCCCCGTCACACCAATCCACGTGCCCTGGGCCTTTATTTTCTCCTTCCGCACTTGCACCATTCACTGTTAAGCAGACGCAGTCCTTTTGTACAGCGTGATGCAACTCTCCTTCTCTAACTCTCCTGCACATTTCTTGAGAGAACAGACTACAGTCCCAACAAAAGTCCATCCGTTGCCGCTGGCAACCACCACTTTGAACTTCACTCTTCATCCCACTCTCCCTAACTCCTGTAGGATGAGTCCTAGGAATGAATAAACAGGAGGGAACGGGATAAGGCGCAGGCCAAGGAGATGTTGGGGGAGTGGGTGGAGTCAGTGAGATGTTGGGGGAGTGGGTGGAGTCAGTGAGATGTTGGGGGAGTGGGTGGAGTCAGTGAGATGTTGGGGGAGTGGGTGGGGTCAGTGAGATGTTGGGGGAGTGGGTGGGGTCAGTGAGATGTTGGGGGAGTGGGTGGAGTCAGTGAGATGTTGGGGGAGTGGGTGGAGTCAGTGGAGGTGGGGAATGGAAACATGCAGGAGTGACTATATATGAAGGTTACGATCGCTGTGTCTATGACTGTACAAAGCGGAAATATTGTGTACCGAATGGAATGGACTTTTCTTTCTTTATAATAAAACTTTTTCTGATTTAAAAGAAAAAAAACACTCAGAAAAGATGAGTAGGGAAAATGTCAGTGGCCTCCACCTGTAAAACCATTCCTGTTTTGGAGGTCGTCTCGTTGCCCATCTAGTGCACCTGTTGATAACAACCCCCTCTGCTACTTGACTGACCAGATGAATATCCCAGGAGTTTCCCTGACTTGATGCTATACTCTGATTATAAAGTGTTGAGCAGTGTATATGAGTGTGGAAAACTCTTGGTAATTTTTCTTGTCTTCTGACAGACGGACTCTGTGGTGGGAATAGAAGGACATCGGAGGAAGATGTGACTACAGAAGATAATGACATGGCATCTTCTCCAGAAGAAAATCCCGTTCCTCAAAATATACATGACAGACCTCACCATTGGAGGAGATCATTGGAATCTTCTGATACTTCACATAGTCCTCTAATATCTGACAGTGCCGACGGGTGCGGGAAACCATCTCATCTCAGGGAATCTTCTTTATACCATGCAGGAGAAAATTCATTCTCATGTTCAGAGTGCGGGAAATGTTTTAAACAGAAAGGAAGCCTTCTTAGCCATCAGAGAATTCACACAGGGGAACTTCCCTTTTCATGTTCAGAGTGTGGGAAATGTTTTACACAGAAAGGAAGCCTTCTTAGCCATCAGAGAATACACACAGGGGAGCTTCCCTTTTCATGTTCTGAGTGCGGGAAATGTTTCATTCGTAAAGAATCCCTTCTCAGCCATCAGATAATACACACAGGTGAGCGTCCCTATTCATGTTCAGAGTGCGGGAAATATTTTAATGATAAAAGAAACCTTCTTAGCCATCAGAGAATACACACATGTGAGCGTCCCTATTCTTGTTCAGAGTGCAGGAAATCTTTTATTCGTAAAGGACACCTTCTTACCCATCAGAGAATACACACAGGAGTGCATCCCTATTCATGTTCAGAGTGCGGGAAAAGTTTTAATGATAAAGGAAACTTTCTTAGGCATCAGAGAATACACACAGGTGAGTGTCCCTATTCATGTTCAGAGTGCGGGAAATGTTTTAATCATAAAGTAAGCCTTCTTAACCATCAGAGAATACACACAGGTGAGCTTCCCTATTCATGTTCAGAGTGCGGGAAATGTTTTATTCGTAAAGGACACCTTCTTAGCCATCAGAGAATACACACAGGTGAGCATCCCTATTCATGTTCAGAGTGCGGGAAATGTTTTACTAATAAAAGAAACCTTCTTAAACATCAGAGAATACACACAGGTGAGTGTCCCTATTCATGTTCAGAGTGTGGGAAATGTTTTAATGAGAAAGGAAATCTTCTTATGCATTTGAGAATACACACAGGTGAGCGTCCATATTCATGTTTAGAGTGCGGGAAATGTTTTAATCGTAAAGGACACCTTCTTCACCATCAGAGAATACACACATGAGAGCTTCCCTGTTAATGTTCAAAGGGCAGGAAATGTTTTAATAATAAAGGAAACCTTCTTAGCCTTTAGAGAATACACACAGGTGAGACTCCCTATTCATGTTCAGAGTGTGGAAAATGTTTTGCGCTCAAACGTTTACCTGTTAGACACCAGAGTTTATAGAGGCAAGCGTCTCTAATCTTGTGCAGAGTGTGGGAAATGTTTAACTAAGAAAGAACCTACTTACACACAGGTGAGCGCCCTTTTTAATGTTACGAGTGCGGGAAATGTTTTTTCCAAACAAATGTTTATTTCTTAGAAACCAGAAAGTTCATACGGACGAGCGTCCTATTTCATGTTCAGAGTGCGGGAAATGTTTCACTCCTTATGTATGTTTCAAACATAAAAGAATTAACACATATTAGAGGCTCCGTTTTCATGTTCATGTACATGTACTGCGGCAGGGCGGCCGTTCTGGACAGAATCACGTACCTGTACGTCATCTGCATTTCTGAGTCTGGGGCCAGAAGAGTTCCAGGAGTTCTACTCTTATCACAGTTCCCAAACCCAAAGGAGACATCCACCACAACTTCAATCTTAGGGCCCTAAATGTCCTCAGCTGGGCACAGGAGGCCCTAAATGTCCTCAGCTGGGCACAGGAGGCCCTAAATGTCCTCAGCTGGGCACAGGAGGCCCTAAATGTCCTCAGCTGGGCACAGGAGGCCCTAAATGTCCTCAGCTGGGCACAGGAGGTCCTAAATGTCCTCAGCTGGGCACAGGAGTTCTGCATGCAATCCACCAGGTCATAGTCTCTTTATCAGGGAGACTTTTTTCTCTGACCATCCCACATACATGTACTGCAGTAGGGCGGCCGTTCAGCACAGAATCACGTACCTGTACATCATCTGCTTTTTTGGGTTTGTGGTGTGCACACGCACCGCCGGCGCCCATCTTCCGCTGGACACAGCAGGAGCCAATCAGTGGGTCCAGCGGATGCGGTGTTTGTTGGTACCCGGAAATCATTCTCGAGAGAGGCAGAACAGTTGTCCGCCAATATAAACAAGGTAGATCGCCGTTCTGTTAGTAGGGAAGATGGAGATCCTGTGTTTCTGCTAATGGAGAAAGGAGATACTGGCGCACAGAGATTATATATAGTCCACCCAGCAATAAATATCTAAAAATACCAATGATCAGGGTAGGGGGTTGTCAGGACTATGGTAAGAAATAGGCATATTTTTCATATTGCATGTGAAGAATTATGAACTGCATGACTCCAGAGACAAAGTTCAATTCATGGCCTTCACTAGAAACTCAATAAGAGACTCCGGTTTGTAGTTTCCATTGTTCGTTGTTGAAAAGTGGTAAGCCGTTGTTGACTAACCCTGGAGATAACGACTATATTCTATGGTCTTGAAAAGAGAATATATTTGAAGAAGCCATAAAACATTGTGTCCTGGCCATGAGTTATTTTCCATACAATAGCAGATCCTAACAGGTTCCCCAAGGACAGCTGTATCATGGATTACCTAACTAACACACCATTGTTTCACCTATGGAAAAATAAACAACAGAGGAGTCATGGGAAGAAAGTTTCTGGTCATCAACTTAGACCTATTAAAACTGTATTTTTAAATGAATTTAATATAATCATAAGCATCTACAACCTCCTTGTTCCATCATATACCAAGATGGGATATGGAAAGATGGTTATATGGACAATCCTCCATTGAAGATTATATTATATCAGTTAGATAGTAGCTGATGATTAAATTAGATTATTTCATATTGTAGATCCCAGACCATGTCCTGATTATATTATTTACTAACATAATAATTCTCTAGTAGATAACCTTCTGATTGAATACATCACATGTGTCAAACAATTATAATCCCAGGTTATTGTGTATTAATTTAGATAATCTATAAGGAAGTCACTTATTCTTAATTAAGCTATATATATATAGATATGGTATTAGTATGTATGCTCATTAAACGGCGTTACCAGAACTGAACCTTTCTAAGAGATATTACAGAAATATCAGATGGCCATGCCGGCACCATGAGAATATGGAGAGATTCTCATTTTTTTTTTTTATTACTATAAATTAATGTATTGACTTCTATCACATATATTTGCTCCCTGACATACATGGTGGTTAGTAGAGGTATTGCATAATTACTCAACCAGTTAATGGTTATTGACCCCAACCAATGGGAAGAAGTTCCACCTTCTGGGTTCGGCTCATTGTAATTTTTATGGCCTTTTTGTCCTATACAATATATAAAGGAACCCAGACGAGACAGAGACACACACATCCACCTATACACACTCATCATACTCCATCTTACTTCACCTTCATTCTACGCCTGACACTCTGAAAAACTTTAAGGACGCAAGCTCCTCCCTAACCAGCCACCATTTTGGGAAAGGCAGCCATCTCAGGACTCTAGTAAACAATCATTTTGAGCCAGCAGCCATTTTGAAATGGTAATTATGCATTATTGATTCTTTGATTTTTGTTTCCTTGTATGCTATAATCGTAGCCTCAGGATATTTAGATTACTTTCCCAGTTGTAACAGCCATTGTAGATTTTTCTCTAAACATTATTTTTGTTTTTATAAAATTTTTCCATTCTTGGTTTAGCGCTATATTAGTGAATTAGTCTCACGTTTTGCATAGTCTGTTCTCACTCCAACTGCAGCGGAGTGACTGTTGGCTACGCAATTCGCAGACAACTTTGTCTGATATATAGAACTCTTGATATATGGTTTTTTACTCCTTCTGGGGAAAAAGTAATCCTGTCCTTTGATTTGTATTGCTGAGCCAAATTGATTCAACTAGTGTTATCATTAAGTTTGTATTTTATGTGAGTTTATATTTTTGTGTCACCCATATATATTTATTGTGAATACATGTCTTATGAATAAATATATATATATTCCCTACTGTAGTCTGTGTTCACTAAGATTGGTATATGCTGTTAAAAAGAAATTAATCGATTAAAAAGAACTCCTATTTCATTCAGAATAATATTCTCGAATGTGTAACGCACAACAGGGGTACAATAAGAAAAGTCTGAACCCAGGGTGTCAGAGGGGTCGGGAGACTTGTAGGGTCAGGACAACTAGGGGGTACAGTAAGAAATGTCTGAACCCAGGATAACAGAGGGGTCACGAGACTTGCAGGGTCAGGGCAATCATTGGGGTACTGTAAGAAATGTATGAACCCAGTGTGTCAGAGGGGTTGGGAGACTTGCAGGGTCAGGGCAACCTTTGAGGTATAGTAAGAAATGTTTGAACCCAGGGTGGCAGAGAGGTCTGGAGACTTGCAGGGTCAGGGCCACCATTGGGGTACAGTAAGAAATGTCTGAACCCAGGGTGTCAGAGGGGTTGGGAGACTTGCAAGGTAAGGGCAACCATTGGGGTACAGTAAGAAATGTCTGAACTCAGGGTGTCAGGTCGGGAAACTTGCAGGGTCAGGGCCACCATTGGGGTAGAGTAAGAAATGTCTGAACCCGGGGTGTAAGAGGGGTTGGGGGACTTGCAGGGTTAGGACAACCATTGGGCTACAGTAAGAAATGTCTGAATCCAGGGTGTCAGAGAAGTTGGAAGATGTGCAGGGTCAGGCCAACCATTGGGCTACAGTAAGAAATGTCTGAACCCAGGGTGTCAGAGGGGTTGGGAGACTTGCAGGCTCAGGGCAGCCATTGGGGTACAGTAAGAAATGTCCAAACCCAGAGTGTCAGAAAGGTCGGGAGACTTGCAGGGTCAGGACCACCATTGGAATACAGTAAGAAATGTCTGAACCCAGTGTATCAGAGGGGTCGGGGGACTTGCAGAGTCAGGGCAACCATTGGGGTACAGTAAGAAATGTCTGAACCCAGGGTGTCAGAGGGGTCGGGAGACTTGCAGGGTTAGGACAACTATTGGGGTACAGTAAGAAATGTCTGAACCCAGGGTGTCAGAGGGATCGGGAGACTTGCAGGGTCAGGGCCACCATTGGGGTACAGTAAGAAATGTCTGAACCCAGATTGTCAGAGGGTCGGGAGACTTGCAGGGTCAGGGCCATAATTGGGGTACAGTAAGAAATGTCTGAACCCAGTGTGTCAGAGGGGTTGGAAGATTTACAGGGTCAGGGCAACCATTGGGGTTCACTATCTTTAAGTGGCCTTCACTGGGGTAGCTTTACATGGGCAATAATGTCACTGTGACAGACCTAGCTGGGACATGGGCTCTTACCCAATGACTATGGGCCCTGGCATTTACATGAACACTGCTTTTTGGAAGGTGTATGCCTGGGGGATCGGTGGAGTGGTCTTGTTTCTGTTTCATGTTCATGTCTCCCCAAAACACACAGACTCTGGGAACTGGAGGTTCCATATTTGGGGTCTCTATGCCTCAAACTAGCAATGACTTTAGATGGTAATGTAATCCACTCAAACCACTGGGGTCCCCTGCCATAATGTGTTTTTTGTAAGTAGGTCTCTGTGACGGTATTCACCATCACTGGAATTTAAAGACAGGTAAGTAATGGTTTGGATTGCTTCATATTTGCCAGCAATATCTCCATATAGAAATATTAAGATTTATTCCCATTTGCCATGAAATCTGTAATTCCTAAATGCTGTGTATATTACATATCTTTCAATGTCAGCAAGGTTTTCCTTTTGTTTGTGTATTGGGAATGTGGATTGCCCTGTCTCATTGTAAGTGGTAATGACCTCCCATTGTTTTGTGTCTGGCTATTGTTTACATTGATTGCCCCCTGGGGGCTTCTGTCTCCTTGCACATGGCAGTCCTTCTGGTCAAGCTATCTGACCAATCACTGCTGACTCATTTTCAATTCCTCATTTGCATGGCTAAGGAGGACCTGAAGGGGAACTGCAGGTACTTTACAATTGACCAATAGGAAAGTGGTTGTTGGGGGCGGGATGTTCCAAATTCTGTATATAAGTCTTGTTCAATAAAGTTTTTTTCAGTTCTTCACCCTCAATCTAGAGTTTTGTCTCTTATTGGGGGAATCTGCTGCAAGGGATTGCTATGGTCTTCCATACTCCCTTAGAGAATCACTGAGCTCTTGTAAGAGCTTGTGTAAGAGCTTGTTCTGCTGCACTCTCTGGGGAAAGAGAGGTTCACCCACAGGAACCTGGAGCCTTGTCGTAGGTCCAGGGTGGGTAGGAGATTGCGAGACCCTAACCAAGCTGCGGCGGTTCGTGGAGCCTGAAGTGCTTACGGTGTCTGGTTGAGTGCTTGGAGCCCTCGGGAAGCACTAGGAGCATCTGTCAACGGAGGTACCCGGTCCGGGGTGCCCTGTTCTGTTACATTGGTGGCAAGCGGTGGGATGGCGTCCTAGTGTGAGGAGAAGCAGCTCGGAGACACCGGTAACGTTATGGAGCGAGATAACACCCGTGCAGCGTCCCCATATGAGGAGGAGTTTCTCTGGAGGTTGCAGCAACACTTGGTCCAACAGGATGGGCCTGTATCAGAGGAAGCCATACTGGACTGGAGAGATGCCACTTGAAAGGAGATGTGGTATGAGGCCTTAGAGGATGTGCAGTGGAGGCGGAGAGAGAACCTTCCCAGCGAAGAACAGCGGTTGCAGGTATACGTTGCCCTGCGGTTACCTTTCCTAGGAGAGCAACCCCTGCATGAGTGGGTGACGGAGCTGTGGAACCTGATTTGGAAGGAGTTGTGGCTGGATGAAGCTTACCGGGCACTAAAGTGGTACGCCACCGGGCTCGACCACTGGATGGCTGACAACAATATGCCGGAAGGTGAGGACTATAGTGGCCCGGGCTGGCTGTGGGAGGCATTTGAGGAGAGGGATCTTTGGATGTCCAGCAGAGTTTTGGTGCTGGGAAATCCAGGACACCAGGGAAGCCCTACTGGGTCTCCCCAAAGTGAATGACTTGGGGTCAGACCTGATTCATCTGGTCGGAATGGAGTGGGAACTGGAGCAGGACTACTTACGCCTGCTCTGCTCCGTTCCACCCCAATCTACCCTGCAAGCAGAGTCCTGGGTGGCAGATCCAGACCCACAACCCTTGAGTTGGAGAGACAATACAGACTGGTGGTACTTGGAAGACCCACCGATGGCAGGGGGAGATGGGACCTAGGTCTATCTACCGGCCCTACAGGGAGCCTGGGCAGCCGGCCCAGATCCCCAGCTACAGCAGGAGTTACAGGGACCCGAAGGTGTCGTCCTTCCTTCCAAGAAGCAGTCTACCTTCCAGGGAGAGGAGACAACTAATCCTTCTCCCCAACCACAGGGCGACAACAGACCTGACCCCAATGGTACAGATGGGACCGCAGTCTCTGCACCAGACCTACAGGGATGCTGGACGGCCGGTCCAGATCCCCAACCTGCCCCACAGGAATACCAGGAGGAGGAGGTAGGCGATCCCTCCTCTCTACAGCAGACCCCCAACCAGGTCCTGGGGGTAGTATTCACCAACCCTAACCCAGCAGAAGAGCTGGCAACAGGGCAGAGTGTTACCAACCTCTGCCCAGCACCTGCAAAAGCTACAGTCCTCATTTGTACACCCCAGGGATGCTGGACAGTCGGCCCAGATCCCCATAGCCTGACGAAGTGAGCCCCACCACCCTGTCTTCTCTCCAGTGGCTGAAAGGACTCCTAGGAGAAGGGCCAGTCCACACTTATCCACAGCAGTGGGTATGTGCTACAAGAGAGACAGAGGTTGGCTGGGTGAGTAACACTGTTTTCCCGACAATTTGTTTGGGGTACTGGGTGGCTGCAGACATTGGGAGGGCCTGTGGAACACAGCCTACCTTAGAGAGGTTGGAAAGTTCTTCTCTCAGCCTACTAGGCTCCTCTTATGTCTAAATCACCCTGTGTCTTTTAGGGACACAGGGTGCCCAAGAAGCCCAGTCTGGCCTGCCCAAACCAGACTTTTGCAGACTGATCGGCTATGAGAGCTCCATGCGCCTTGCCAAGACAAACTTACAAACTATGTGGAACTTTGTAAAGGATGCTGCCATGAAGGATGGACTCTTTGGGACTTGTTACCCGACTAACTCAGGCACAGACCGATTGGAGGTCTGGTACATGGATTAGTCTACCTTTGGGGGGAAGATATGTGACGGTATTCACCATCACTGGAATTTAAAGACAGATAAGTAATGGTTTGGATTGCTTCATATTTGCCAGCAATATCTCCATATAGAAATATTAAGATTTATTCCCATTTGCCATGAAATCTGTAATTCCTAAATGCTGTGTATATTACATATCTTTCAATGTCAGCAAGGTTTTCCTTTTGATTGTGTATTGGGAATGTGGATTGCCCTGTCTCATTGTAAGTGCTAATGACCTCCCATTGTTCTGTGTCTGGCTATTGTGTACATTGATTGCCCCCTGGGGGCTTCTGTCTCCTTGCACATGGCAGTCCTTCTGGTCAAGCTATCTGACCAATCACTGCTGACTCATTTTCAATTCCTCATTTGCATGGCTAAGGAGGACCTGAAGGGGAACTGCAGGTACTTTACAATTGACCAATAGGAAAGCAGTTGTTGGGGGCGGGATGTTCCAAATTCTGTATATAAGTCTTGTTCAATAAAGTTGTTTTCAGTTCTTCAGCCTCAATCTAGAGTTTTGTCTCTTATTGGCGGAATCTGCTGCAAGGGATTGCTATGGTCTTCCATACTCCCTTAGAGAATCACTGAGCTCTTGTAAGAGCTTGTTCTGCTGCACTCTCTGGGGAAAGAGAGGTTCACCCACAGGAACCTGGAGCCTTGTCGTAGGTCCAGGGTGGGTAGGAGATTGCGAGACCCTAACCAAGCTGCGGCGGTTCGTGGAGTCTGAAGTGCATACGGTGTCTGGTGGAGTGCCTGGAGCCCTTGGGAAGCATTAGGAGCATCTGTCAACGGAGGTACCCGGTCTGGGGTGCCCTGTTCCGTTACAGTCTCCTGTTATAGTCTGTTGCCTACTAGTCTGAGGAGGGGGGAGATCACTGTTTGTATTGTTAATTGTGCTAATTAACACACCTATTGTCTGCTAGCAAACTATTGGGGATGTGTTTACACTTGTAATAATGTGTATTGTATTCCGTGAGCTTGATGCCGGCAAGTCTGACCCGGAATAAGATCCCTGATTATCCAGGCTGCTAATTAGCTTAATGTTTAGAGTGTTTGGTAATGCTGATCACATTATCGTATGCAAACACAACTGTATATAAAAATATAACTGAGTGTGTAGTGTATAAAAAGCATGTATTCTTGTTCAATAAACAGTTCCAGTTTTGCAGCTAAACGTATCCCATCTAGTTCTTGGTTGCAATATGTGGCTGTAATATCTGATATCTATGTTCAGACTGGAGGAAGCAGTATACTGATGGAAGCACTCAAGTGAAGTGTGGGACGGTTCCGTCACAATCACCACTATCCCCGCCCCTTCCTTTATATAGCGGACGACGGCTCAGGACACCATCGGTCAGCGAGTGTTACCGTCTGAGATCGCTCCTGTGTGGCGGGTCATTGAGGTTATTGGTGGGTCAGTAGGGGGGGTTTGGCATGTTTTGGGGTGGTTTTTAACTGCTTTACGACCGCCCGCTGCAGTTATGCTGCAGCAGGCAGCCGCTCCTGGGCAAACCAACGTAGCTATACAGGAGGCTCCCGTCCCCGCTCATCAGCTGGGAATGTTGATGCAGCGGGCAGGCAGCTCCAATTACCGCCTGACATCCACGATCTTTCACCGCTGAGAGAAGGACGGTTGGATGTTGTAAACACAGCTGACCGTTTTTTCCCCTGGAATGATCACCATTCTATATAGGATCACATTTCTATGGTCATATCACAAGCCACGCCCCCCACAGTTAGAATCACTCCCCTAGGCTCACATTTAACACCTTAATCACCCAGAGTTACCCCTTCCCTGCCAGTGTCATTATTACAGTAACAGGAGTCGTCCCGGAAGATTGGAAATTGGCAAATGTCGTGCCCATTCACAAGAAAGGTAGTAGGGAGGAATCGAGCAACTATAGACCAGTGAGTCTGACATCAATAGTAGGCAAATAATGGAAACCCTATTAAAGGATAGGATTGTGGAACATCTTAAATCCCATGGATTGCAAGATGAAAAACAACATGGGTTTACTTCAGGGAGATCATGTCAAACAAATCTTATAGATTTTTTTGACTGGGTGACTAAAATAATAGACGGTGGAGGTGCAGTAGACATTGCATATCTAGATTTTAGTAAGGCTTTTGACACTGTCCCACATAGAAGACTTATCAATAAACTGCAGTCATTGAGCATGGACTCCCATATTGTTGAGTGGATTAGGCAGTGGCTGAGTGACAGACAACAGAGGGTTGTAGTCAATGGAGAACATTCAGAACAAGGTCATGTTACCAGTGGGGTACCTCAGGGATCTGTACTGGGACCAATTTTGTTTAATATCTTCATAAGTGATATTGCAAATGGCCTCGATGGTAAGGTTTGTCTTTTTGCTGATGACACAAAGATATGTAACAGGGTTGATGTTCCTGGAGGGAAACGCCAAATGGAAAAGGATTTAGGAAAACTAGAAGAATGGTCAGAACTCTGGCAACTGAAATTTAATGTGGATAAGTGCAAGATAATGCACCTGGGGCGTAAAAACCCAAGGGCAGAATATAGAATATTTGACACAGTCCTGACCTCAGTATCTGAGGAAAGGGATTTAGGAGTAATTATTTCAGAAGACTTAAAGGTGGGAAGACAATGTAATCGAGCAGCACGAAATGCCAGCAGAATGCTTGGATGTATAGGGATAGGTATAAGCAGTAGAAAGAGAGAAGTGCTTATGCCGCTGTACAGAACACTGGTGAGACCTCACTTGGAGTATTGTGCGCAGTACTGGAGGCCATATCTCCAGAAGGATATAGATACTCTAGAGAGAGTTCAGAGAAGAGCTACTAAACTAGTACATGGATTGCAGGAAAAAAATTACCAGGAAAGGTTAAAGGACCTTAACATGTATAGGTTGGAAGAAAGAAGAGACAGAGGGGATATGATAGAAACTTTTAAATACATAAAGGGAATCAACTCGGTAAAGGAGGAGAGCATATTTAAAAGAAGAAAAACTACCACAAGAGGACACTGTTTTAAATTAGAGGGGCAAAGGTTTAAAAGTAATATGAGGAAGTATTACTTTACTGAGAGAGTAGTGGATGCATGGAATAACCTTCCTGCAGAAGTGGTAGCTGCAAATACAGTGAAGGAGTTTAAGCATGCATGGGATAGGCATAAGGCTATCCTTCATATAAGGTAGGGCCAGGGACTATTCATAGGATTCAGATATATTGGGCAGACTAGATGGGCCAAATGGTTCTTATCTGCCGACACATTCTATGTTTCTAATACATATTTTTAGCGCTGATTACTGTAGTAATGTCACTGGTCCTCCTAAAAGTGTAAAAAATGACGGTTAGGGGTCCGATCTGTCCGCAATGTCGCAGTCCGGCAAAACATCACAGATCGCCGCCATTACTAGTAAAAAAAAAAACAATAAAAATGACATAACTCTTTCCCCTAGTTAGTAGGCGCAATAACTTTTGCGCAAACCAATCAAAATACGCTTATTAGGATTTTTTTTACCAAAAATATGTAGCTGAAAACAAGTTGGACTAAAATGTTAAAAAATTTTGATTTTTAATTTTTTTTTTTTGGGGAATGTCGTCATATAGTAGAATGTGAAAAATATTGTTTTTTTTTTTTTTTGTTTTTTTTTCAGAATTGTCGCTCTTTTTTTGTTTATAGCGCAAAAAATAAAAATTGCAGAGGTGATCAAACACCACCAAAAGAAAACTCTATTTGTGGGAAAAAAAGAACATCAATTTTATTACAGGGTTGCACTACCGCGCAATTGTCCATTAAAGTAATGCAGTGCCGAATCGCAAAATGAACCACTTAAGCCCCGGAGGATTTGGCTGCTCAAAGACCAGGCCCTTTTTTTCAACTTGGCACTGCGTGACTTTAACTGACAATAACACGGTCATACAATGCTGTACCCAAACCAAATACCACCAAAAGAAAGCTCTATTTGTGGGAAAAAAAGGATGTAAATTTTGTTTGGGTACAGGGATACCACATGTGTGAGACTATTTTGCAGTCTAGCCGAGTACAGGACCCCGAAAATTAATCACCACTTTCAGGCTTTCCAAGGGCGTAAATTGTTGATTTCACTCCTGACTACATATCACAATTTCGGAGTCCATGAAATGCCAAGAAAGCACAACCCCCCCCCCCCCCAAATGACCCCTTTTCGGAAAGAAGACACCCTAAGCTATTTTCAGAGAGGCATGATGAGTGTTTTTGCAGATCTCACTTTTTTGTCATAAAGTTTTGGAAATTGAAAAAAGAGGAAAAAAATGCATTTCCCTGTTTTTTTTTTATTTTCCAAAAAAAAATGAGAGCTGAAAAATACTCACCATGCCTCTCAGAAAATAGCTTGTCTACTTTGCAAAATGGGGTCATTTGTGGGGGTTTTGTGCCATCTTGACATTTCATGGCCTTCAAAAGTGTGATAGGTAGTAAGGAGCGAAATCAACAATTTACGTCCTTCGAAAGCCTGAAGGTGGGGATTGATTTTCGGGGTCCTGTATGAGGCTAGACTGCCATAAAGTCTCACACATGGGGTATCCATGTACTCAGGAGAAGCAGCAGAATGTATTTTGGGTTGTCAGTTCACATATACCCATGGCATGCGTGAGCATTATATCATTTACTGACAACTTTGTGTAAAAAAAAACAAATTGTGAAATTACCGAAACTCAGGGCAAAATATAAAATACTCCATGGACTCAATATGCCTCTCAGCAAATAGCTTTGGGTGTCTACTTTTCAAAAAGGGGTCATTTGGGGGGTGTTTGAACTGTCCCGGCATTTTATGCTCAATCTTAGCCACACATCATCCACTCTTCTAACCACTTGTTTACATGGAAAAATAAAAATTACTTTGAACCCCCAAACATTATATATTTTTTTAAAGCAGAGGCCCCATAGAACAAAATGGTGGATGTTGCAAATTTTTTTGTCACACGGTATTTGCGCACAGATTTTCCAAACGCAATTTCTGCGAAAAAAATACATGTTTTTAAAATTTAATGCACAAATACACTATATAATTCCAAATTGTTTGGTAAAAATTTAAAAGATGATATGAGGCCGAGTACATAGATACCAAACATGACATGCTTTAAAAATTGCGCACGCCTGTGCAGCGGCAACAAACTACGTACATTTTTAAAAGCCTTTAAAAGTCTTTACAGGTTACCACTTTAGACTTACAGAGGAGGTCTACTGCAAGAATTACTGCCCTCGACCTGGCGTTCACGGCGATACCTCACATGCATTCTGCAATTGTGGTTTACATATCACACTAGACCAACGCCTGCGTGCGCCTTTGCGCGCACGCACGGGGGGAGGGGGGGGGGCTTGATTTGTTTTATTTATTTTTTTTGCTTTTTAATGTTATTTTGACACCTTTCCTTTCCTTTCATTTTTTTTTTAAATCATTTTTATTGTTATCACAGTGAATTTAAATATCCCCTATGATAGCAATCTGTAGTGACAGGTACTCTTTTTTTTAAAAAAATTGGGGTCTTTTAAACTCTAGATCTCTCCTCTGACAGTATGCATCTTACCACACCAAAATTGGTGTGATAAGATGCTTTCCTAATTTCCCAATGGCGCTGTTTATTTCTGGCGAAACAGAAGTCATGAAACGCTCGTAGCCTCCAGTATCTTAGGCCATAGAGATGATTGGAGCCATTCTCATCTCCAATCAGCTCTATGGTTAGATAATTGAACCACCGGCTGCACTCTCGGGTTAACCGGTGGGACAGGAGAGCCCGAGAAAAACCACAGAAGGCGGCGGGAGGGGGGGTGGAGTCCCCTCCCACTGCATGTAAAAGCAGTCTAGCGGCCAATTATCCGCTAGGATTGCTTTTATGTAAGCCAATGGTTGGCTGTAAAAAACAATACCAAGGCGATGCCTAAATCTGCAGGCATCATCCTGGTATAACCACTTAAAGTCCAGCAACGTACCAGTACATTGCTGGTCCTTGTTTGGCATATAGTGTAGTTTTTTTTGTTTTTTTTTAATGCAGCCTGTGGGCTGAACAAAAAAAGAGAACCTAACAGAAATCACCACAGGAATATTGTGTAGTAAACCCACCATTAACCACCCAACAGCCAAACCCACTGATTTAATGGCGGGTATACATGACAATATTCCATGTATACCTAAAAGGTATTTTAACTGCAGTGGTGAAATCAGCCTATCACCTCAGCTGCTGCCATCAGAGGTATCCATATATGCTGTGCGCAAATGCTGTTTGTGTCAGAATATATAAAATCAGTGTGGCAGCTGACGGGTACCTACAAGAGAAACAGGTTAACAAAAGAATGAAAAACAAACGTAGTACACTAAAAGTACAGTAAGAAGAGTAGAAGAACCTAAAAATAACTGACACGACAACTGTTTTTACACTTTTTTTTGTAAACTGCAACTTTCCAGCTCAGGGTCTCTCAAAATGTTGATAGCCATGGAACATCTCTCGAGACCCTGTGTTTGTGTGCCCTACACTATGTCGTGCTGTACCTTACACTAATACTCCACTAGTGTGTGGTAGCGCTTGAAACATTCCCTGATGCAGAGACCAGGTTGGTCAGGACAGGTGGGACAATAATAGCGGGTGTCACGCTTAAATCCGTGCCTGCTACAGACACGACATCTTCTTTGGGGGCGTCTTTGGGTAGGGGTACTCGGGAGGACAGCAGAGGCCCTATAGAACAAAATGGTGGATGTTGCAAATTTTTTTGTCACACGGTATTTGCGCACAGATTTTCCAAACGCAATTTCTGCGAAAAAAATACATGTTTTTAAAATTTAATGCACAAATACACTATATAATTCCAAATTGTTTGGTAAAAATTTAAAAGATGATACGAGGCCGAGTACATAGATACCAAACATGACATGCTTTAAAAATTGCGCACGCCTGTGCAGCGGCAACAAACTACGTACATTTTTAAAAGCCTTTAAAAGTCTTTACAGGTTACCACTTTAGACTTACAGAGGAGGTCTACTGCAAGAATTACTGCCCTCGACCTGGCGTTCACAGCGATACCTCACATGCATTCTGCAATTGTGGTTTACATATGACACTAGACCAACGCCTGCGTGCGCCTTTGCGCGCAAGCACGGGGGGACGGGGGGGGGGGGGGGTCTTGATTTGTTTTATTTATTTTTTTTTTTTGCTTTTTAATGTTATTTTGACACCTTTCCTTTCCTTTTTTTAAATAATTTTTATTGTTATCACAGTGAATTAAATATCCCCTATGATAGCAATCTGTAGTGACAGGTACTCTTTTTTAAAAAAAATTGGGGTCTTTTAGACTCTAGATCTCTCCTCTGACAGTACGCATCTTACCACACCAAAATTGGTGTGATAAGATGCTTTCCTAATTTCCCAATGGCGCTGTTTATTTCTGGCGAAACAGAAGTCATGAAACGCTCGTAGCCTCCAGTATCTTAGGCCATAGAGATGATTGGAGCCATTCTCATCTCCAATCAGCTCTATGGTTAGATAATTGAACCACCGGCTGCAATCTCGGGTTAATCGGTGGGACAGGAGAGCCTGAGAAAAACCACAGAAGGCGGCGGGAGGGGGGGGTGGAGTCCCCTCCCACTGCATGTAAAAGCAGTCTAGCGGCCAATTATCCGCTAGGATTGCTTTTATGTAATCCAATGGTTGGCTGTAAAAAACAATACCAAGGCGATGCCTAAATCTGCAGGCATCATCCTGATATAACCACTCAAAGTCCAGCAACGTACCAGTACATTGCTGGTCCTTGTTTGGCATATAGTGTAGTTTTTTTTGTTTTTTTTTAATGCAGCCTGTGGGCTGAAAAAAAAAAGAGAACCTAACAGAAATCACCACAGGAATATTGTGTAGTATTACTCATCATTAACCGCCCAACAGCCAAACCCACTGATTTAATGGCGGGTATACATGACAATATTCCATGTATACCTAAAGGTATTTTAACTGCAGTGCTGAAATCAGCCTACCACAGCTGCTGCCATCAGAGGTATCCATATATGCTGAGCGCAAATGCTGTTTGTGTCAGAATATATAAAATCAGTGTGGCAGCTGACGGGTACCTGCAAGAGAAACAGGTTAACAAAAGAATGAAAAACAAACGAAGTACAGAAAAAGTACAGTAGGAAGAGTAGAAGAACCTAAAAATAACTGACACGACAACTGTTTTTACAGTTTTTTTTTGTAAACTGCAACTTTCCAGCTCAGGGTCTCTCAAAATGTTGATAGCCATGGAACATCTCTCGAGACCCTGTGTTTGTGTGCCCTACACTATGTCGTGCTGTACCTTACACTAATACTCCACTAGTGTGTGGTAGCGCTTGAAACATTCCCTGATGCAGAGACCAGGTTGGTCAGGACAGGTGGGACAATAATAGCGGGTGTCACGCTTAAATCCGACCCTGCTACAGACACGACATCTTCTTTGGGGGCATCTTTGGGTAGGGGTACTCGGGAGGACATGTGGAAAATGTCTCTCATGCAGCCAGCTCACTGCATCTGGAAGGGAAAGTTGGGCAGGAACACCTCCTGGGTACAGGTAGGCATTGATGATCTCTTTCTGGAATTCTCGGAAGGATCCGGTTTGTCCTGACGCCCTGTATAGGACATAAGCGTTCAGTATAGCCAATTGGAATAAATAAACAGACACTTTTTTGTACCAGTGTCTGGCTTTATGGGCAACTAAATACGGCACCAAAAGCTGTTCGTTAAGGTCCAGCCCTCCCATATTAAGGTTGTAGTCGTGGACAGAGAGGGGTTTCTCCATAACGCCAGTTGCCGTAGTAATTTGGACCGTCGTGTCTGTGTAATGGGGGAACAGAACGAAAACATCCCATGTATCCCTCCACTTCACTGCAAGAAATTTGTCCGTTTTCAAGCAGGCTCTCTCCCCCCGACTAAGACGGGAATTTACAAGCTGTTGGGGGAAGCCCCAGCGATATGGTCACACTTTGCCACATGTGCCAATTTGTAATTCAAGAAGGTGACTAAATAGTGGCACGCTTGTGTAAAAATTGTCCACGTACAAATGGTACCCCTTTCTGGATAAGGGTGACGCCAAGTCCCAAACTGGGCTCCACAGAGTTATCATTTTCCTCGTAGACCAGGAAACTAACTGTATAGCCTGTGGCCCTGTCACACAGCTTATACAGCTTGACCCCGTATCTGGCACGCTTGCTGGGGAGATACTGTTTCATAGCAAGGTGGCCAGTAAACTTAATCGGTGGGGTGGGGGTGGGCTGGGCGGAGGGGTTAAACGCAGGTGCTGGCAAGAATCAGTGCTGATCGTGCAAACACAGCGTTTTGGGAACCCTAAACTATGGGGACGCCAGTATAGTTCTGATCAGCTATTGATCTGTTCAAACATTATTCTAGTAATAGAAGCGTGTGTATGTGGTAATCAAGGGGTTAATTAATATTTCTAACTATGCGCTGGGGATCTGCGCTATCTTAGACTGACGCTAACACTAACTAATGTCACCTGTGTCACTAATAATAGTGATCAGAAAAAAAACTGTACACTATAAAAGTGACACTGTGACAGGGCAATGAAGGGGTTAACTGGGGGTGATCAGGGGGTTAAATCTTTATTGGGGGGGTGGCGGGGACCCTAAACCTCCTTGGGACAGAAATTTCCCTCGCTAACGCTAACTGAAGTTACAATCACACTATAACAGATATACAGAAAAACACTATATTATGTGTGTATAGTGTGCAATGTGACCGGGGAAGGGGTTAACTGGGGGTGATCAGGGGGTTAAATCTTTATTGGGGGGTGCCGGGTATCCTAACCCTAAAAGGAACGGCCGCAAGCGCTAACCCAGGTCACAAGTCACACCAATACAGGTATATAGGGAACTGCTATATACTGTATACAGTGTGTATTGTGACAGGGGGTGTAGGGGTTAACTGGGGGTGATCAGGGGGTTAAATCATTATTGGGATGGTGGCGGGGACCCTAAACCTACTTGGGTCAGAAAATAATTTGCTAGCGCTAACTCAAGTCACAATCACACTAATACAAAAATACAGTAAACTACTATATTACCTGTATATTAGTGTGCAATTTGACAGGGGGGAGGGGTTAACTGGGGGTAATCAGGGGGTTAAATCTTTACTGTGGGGGTGGCGGGTATCCCAGGCCTAAAAGGAATGGCCGCAAGAGCTAAACCTGGTCACAAGTCACACTTATACAGGTATATAGGTAAATGCTAAATACTGTATAAAGTGTGTGTTGTGACAGGGGGTGAAGGGGTTAACTGGGGGGGGGGGCGACCAGGGGTTAAATGTGCCTATTTACCTGTGTGTGGGTGTGCTTGGTGCAGTGCTCACAGTTCAGATCCACTCTCTCCTCTCGATGAACCCAAAAAGGATTTTGGGAGGAGAGAGTGGGTCTTTTCTGTGCCTGTGTTTACATTTCACAGGCACAGTAACTATCTGATTGGGCAGGACAGATCAACAGGTCCAGGCCAAAAATCATTGGCCTGGACCTGATGACTGATCGGTTCTGAACCCAATCAGATCATCAGCAGGGCCAGGGACGTGCGGGAGCGTGTCTCAGAGCGGCAGGGGCGAGCGACGTAGGGCTACATCGCTTTGCCTGTAAGTGGCTGACTGCCGCAGTAAATAGTCCTGCGGTGGTCAGCAAGTGGTTAAGGTCAACACAGAGGACAAGGGGGCACCCTTTACGTCTAGAGGAAAACAGATGTCATCTCCAAATACGGAAAGGTTTCTTCACCGTAAGAGCTGTGAAAATGTGGAATAGACTTCCTCCAGAGGTAATTCTGGCTAGCTCACTAGATTGCTTTAAAAAAAGGTCTGGATTCTTTCCTGGGTGTACTTAATATACAGTAAGTGGGTACTAACTTTTTTTTTTTAGGGAAGGTTGATCCAGGGAATATCTGATTCCCTCTCGGGGGATCAGGAAGGATTTTTTTCCCCCCTGCTGTAGCAAATTGGATCATGCTTTGCTGGGGTTTTTTGCCTTATTCTGGATCAACAGTGGGTATAGGATTGTTTATATGGGATTGTATGGTTGGGTTTTCAATACTGTTTTTTTTTTTTTTTTTCTTTTGTTGGTTGAACCAGATGGAATTGTGTCTTTTTTCAACCTAACTATGTAGCTATGTATCCTTGGCCAGTGGGTGAATAATATTCACTTACATTTAAAGCGAAGTTCTGGCCTCAAATACCTTTTTTAACTAAAAATATAATACTAATCCATCGCCCTTTACAGAACCGCTATTCTCATACTTACAAGGTGTACAGTGTTGGATTTTAGTCAAAATCTTACTTTTAAAAACGCTGTCTGGGCGCAGCCATCTTAGACGTGGGCAACTGAAGCCACAGTGTAATCTGCTGTGTCCTTCTTCCTGATTCCCGGGAGTGTTCTGGGAGCTCTTCCTGATTCCAGCCTCCTGGGAGTGATGACAAACAGCTCCCAGGATGCAATGCAAGGCAGGAGGTGATGTCAGTAGCCGTGGCCACAGAGGGGGGGAGAAGGAGGAAGTACAATCAAAAATGCCCTGAAAATAAGGTAAGGGACCCCCGAAAAAAATTGAAAATGCCCAATTGTTGATCAGCATAGCAAGCATACCAGGAATCACTAAAGTTGCAAAATAGGCCGGAACTCCTCTTTAAGCCTTTAGCTGCCCCCCCCCCCGAGTAGACGTCAATAGACGAAACTAGTAGGGCGGGGCTTCCGAAACCCTGGAGGAACACCGCAATGGATTGTACAACTATACACACGCTCATAGCTCCTGCTGCATGAGCCTGAGCGGGGTGTTTACATGCCTATATCCCTAGTGTCTGGGTTAGACACAAACAAATGTGAGTGTACATTAAAAGTATTTAAATAAATCTATATTTTTACGGAATTACACAATGTCCGATTCTCCTTCTCCTCTATATTATAACATTCTGGCTATAACCTTGCTATAACCTGGAGGATACTATGAAAGCACAAGGCTATTGAGGGTTGCCGATCCATTCCCTGGAATATATTAATACAAGCTTGATTTGCTGGTCATACCAGCTTTATCGCTGGTGAGTTCATTTAGTGAGCCCTCTATAACACGGATGGTAGGATGATCACAAATGCACATTGAAGACACCGATTTTTTTGGATTGCTTGCACTGTTTTGTGTCACCATTCCTTCACTGGCACTTTGTTGCAACTTTTATTGAAAAACTGTGGACTCTTCTAAGGACTGTGTTTTTTTTATATATACATATTCCACATGCACTTTATACGTATGATGTAATGATATGTAGTTTAATGATTGGTCTATATATAATTTTTTTATATGATTTTCTTTTTGCCTCTTTGCACTTTACATATATTTTCCAGGATGCTGGTCAGCATTTTTTTTCTTGGCACTTTAATTGATAATTGCACTACGGTTTACAATTACCTTTCAGGTACTTGTATTTACATATTGCACAGGCACTTTCATTGCACGCTACATTTCACTATTTGTTACTATTTTCCCATTTATATGCAGATTACCTGCAATTAATCAGCTGCACTTCTTCATCCCCTTAATACTTTGCCTTGGAGTCCTTGGCGCTTGATTATCCTTACGTATTCATCTACCCAAATGTATGCTGCCATGGACATCTGTCAGGACAGCACATTATGGCCACTAGATTAAGGTGACCAGATTTTTTATATGAAATCCGGGGGCAATTTTTTTGTGGTCAAATGGCACAGGACTGCATAATACACTGAGCACTGGGCACAGGACTACTAAATACACAGGACTGCATAATACACAGAGCACTGGGCACAGGACTGCATAATACACAGAGCACTGGGCTGATGACTACTGAATACACAGAGCACTGGGAACAGGACAGCATAATACACAGAGCGCTGGGCACAGGACTGCATAATACAAAGAGTGCTGGGCAGAGGACTACTAAATACACAGAGCACTGGGAATAGGACTGCATAATACACAGAGCACTGGGCACAGGACTGCATGATACACAGAGCACTGGGGAGAGGACTACTAAATACACAAGAGCACTGGGCAGAGGACTACTAAATACACAGAGCACTGGGAACAGGACTGCATAATACACAGAGCGCTGGGCACATGACTACATAATACACAGAGCACTGGGAACAGGACTGCATAATACACAGAGCTCTGGGCACAGGACTGCATAATACACTGAGCGCTGGGCACATGATTGCACAATACACAGAGCGCTGGGCACAGGACTGCATAATACACAAGAGTGCTGGGCACAGGACTGCATAATACAAAGAGTGCTGGGCACAGGACTGCATAATAAACAGAGTGCTGGGCACAGGACTGCATAATACAAAGAGTGCTGGGCAGAGGACTACTAAATACACAGAGCACTGGGAATAGGACTGCATAATACACAGAGCACTGGGCACAGGACTGCATGATACACAGAGCACTGGGGAGAGGACTACTAAATACACAAGAGCACTGGGCAGAGGACTACTAAATACACAGAGCACTGGGAACAGGACTGCATAATACACAGAGCGCTGGGCACATGACTACATAATACACAGAGCACTGGGAACAGGACTGCATAATACACAGAGCTCTGGGCACAGGACTGCATAATACACTGAGCGCTGGGCACATGATTGCACAATACACAGAGCGCTGGGCACAGGACTGCATAATACACAAGAGTGCTGGGCACAGGACTGCATAATACAAAGAGTGCTGGGCACAGGACTGCATAATAAACAGAGTGCTGGGCACAGGACTGCATAATACAAAGAGTGCTGGGCACAGGACTACATAACAAACATGAGTGCTGGGCACAGGACTGCATAATACACAGAGTGCTAGGACTGCATAATACACAGAGAGGTGGGCACAGGACTACATAATACACCGGGCTGTGGGCACAGGACTGCATAATATACAGAGATGTCGGCATTTGAGTCACAAGGCTGCTTCTCAGCCAGCATAGGATACCCTGTTTACGGTATTCTGGCCCTGAATCCGGGGACAGTGTCCTCAGTCCAGCAACTGTCCCCGGAAACTGGGGATGTCTGGTTACCCTACACTAGATGGAACTGACCATTATAGGAAATCCCGATTCACCATGACTGGGGGAATGCGGGTCACATTTCATGAACAAATTTTTAACAACCAGATCTGTAAGTGTTTGTGAAATCTTCCCGCACAAAATGTACTCAGCCAATGAAAGGTAAAGACTCCATTTTTATTTTTCTCCTGCCATCAATGGCCAATACGCTACAACACTTCATCCATGTCTCTGGTGATCTCTGATCCCCTTATGAAGTGTTTCTTACATGATGAAGATCAGCCATGGAGTATATCTGAGGTGTATATCAGGGTGAGCTTCTTCCCCATATGTCCACCAACATTCATATACAAGACATTTCCCGCACTCAAGGCACTAATATACCTCGAGGGTTGTGTGGGACTCTGATGTATAGGAAGACAGGACTTCAGTGCGGAACATTTCCCTCACTCAGGACAGGAAAGTGGCTTCTCCCCCAAGTGAGATCTCTGATGTTTGTAAAGACTGGACTTCTGTGAAAACCATTTCCCGCACTCAGGACAAGAATACGGCTTTTCCCCTGTGTGAGTTCTCTGATGTATGTATAGATGGGATTTCTGTGAAAAACATTTCCCACACTTAGGACAGGAATGCGGCTTCTCACCAGTGTGCAATCTATGATGCACCCAAAAATTGGACTTCTGTGCAAAACATTTCCCGCACTCAGGACAGGAATACGGCTTCTAACCAGTGTGCGATCTCTGATGTCTGGAAAGATTGGACTTCTCTGAAAAACATTTCCCGCACTCAGGACAGGAATAAGACTTCTCACCAGTGTGTAATCTCTGATGCATGTAAAAATTGTACTTCTGTGCAAAACATTTCCCGCACTCAAGACAGGAATACGGCTTCTCAGCAGTGTGCAATATCTGATGTGTGGAAAGACTGGACTTCTTTGCAAAACATTTCCCGCACTCAGGACAGGAATACGGCTTCTCACCAGTGTGCAATCTCTGATGTGTGTAAAGAGTGGACTTGCATGAAAAACATTTCCCGCACTCAGGACAGGAAAGTGACTTCTCCCCCGTGTGAGATCTCTGATGTCTGGAAAGATTGGACTTATCTGAAAAACATTTCCCATACTCAGAACAGGAATACGGCTTCTCACCTGTGTGAGATCTATTATGCACATTAAGATTGGATTTTGAATGGAAACTCTTCCCGCACTCAGTACAGGAGAACCTCTTATCTGTTGCAAGGACAGCACTGTCCCTCACAGTCTGAGGTTCCTCAGGATAAGAGGAATACGATGGTCCATCTACTCTGTGTGGTGCCGGATGGACATTTGAGGTAGCCGGGTTTTCTCCTGGACTATACTGTGTGATGTCCTCATCTTCTACTTTACAGTCTGGAGACAAAGTGAGACAATCCTCTGAGGTTTTCCTCATCTCCCATCCATCTACTAAAATAGAAATACAAAGATTATTACTAGACATCAGCAGATTGGTTCCCCTAAACCAGGACTCTGCCCACATCAAACAGCTTTGTCTCTGAGGATCTTACAATTCCCCCCTCAAGGTAACTAGTAAATGGGTCCTCTGATCTCCTACCAGTTCATTTCTTTATTCATGGACCTTAGTCAGAGTGAGGAAACAACGAGAACTGTATTTTATAGAAGTGACAGTGATGAGGGGATTATAGGACGAGTGCCCCCCCCCCCCCCCTCTATCACTCATTGCCATCTTCCCAACACAAGAAGTCCTGCACTTCCTTATTTAGTCCATGATTTAGTCATGAATAACAGCGGGACTGAGCCCCACCAGAAGTCAGAGAGTGATGAAGACAGGACTGATCCTGAAGACCACCATCATTGGGTTACTGACTCCTCCCTCATTATCACTTTCTGTTTAAGATTGCAAAGTTGGAGAATGTTATCACATTATTATCACCATGTAAAGTCTGTCCTCCAATCAAATCATCAGATATAAAATGTCCAGCTGGTAGACAATGGGTGTAACAAAAGAGAATCCATATTATGTGTATATATAGCAGTGGGTAGAGGGGAGAGAGCAGAAGTCAGGAGTATAGAATGTACAACATAGAGTATATAGTGCAGGGGTTGGGAGTATGTAATGTACAACAAAGTAAATAGTGAAGGGGTCAGGAGTATGTAATGTACAACATAGAGTATATAGTGCAGGGGTCAGGAGTATGTAATGTACAACATAGAGAATATAGTGCAGGGGTCAGGATTATGTAATGTACAACATAGAGTATATAGTGCAGGGGTCAGGATTGTGTAATGTACAACATAGAGTATAGTCAGGTCCATAAATATTGGGACATAGACACAATTCTAATCTTTTTGGCTCTATACACTACCACAATGGATTTAGTCCAGCCTACAGCCAGCCCCTGTTTTGCTTTTGAAGCAGCTGAGCTCATTTTCTCCTTTCCCTTGCTTGGTCTATGATCTCCAGAACACAATTATAGTCTTTTTTGGCTCTATACACCACCACATTGGATTTGAAATGAAACAAACAAGATTTGCTTTAACTGCAGACTTTCAGCTTTAATTTGAGGGTATTTACATCCAAATCAGGTGAACGGTGTAGGAATTACAACAGTTTGTATATGTGCCTCCCACTTTTTAAGGGACCAAAAGTAATGGGACAGATTAACAATCATAAATCAAACTTTCACTTTTTAATACTTGGTTGCAAATCCTTTGTAGTCAATTACAGCCTGAAGTCTGGAACGCATAGACATCACCAGACGCTGGGTTTCATCCCTGGTGATGCTCTGCCAGGCCTCTACTGCAACTGTCTTCAGTTCATGCTTTTCTTGGGGCATTTTCCCTTCAGTTTTCTCTTCAGCAAGTGAAATGCATGCTCAATCCGATTCAGGTCAGGTGATTGACTTGGCCATTGCATAACATTCCACTGCTTTCCCTTAAAAAACTCATTGGTTGCTTTCGCAGTATGCTTCGGGTCATTGTCCATCTGCACTGTGAAGCGCCGTCCAATGAGTTCTGAAGCATTTGGCTGAATATGAGCAGATAATATTGCCCGAAACACTTCAGAATTCATCCTGCTGCTTTTGTCAGCAGTCACATCATCAATAAATACAAGAGAACCAGTTCCATTGGCAGCCATACATGCCCGCACCATGACACTACCACCACCATGCTTCACTGATGAGGTGGTATGCTTTGGATCATGAGCAGTTCCTTTCCTTCTCCATACTCTTCTCTTCCCATCACTCTGGTACAAGTTGATCTTGGTCTCATCTGTCCATAGGATGTTGTTCCAGAACTGTGAAGGCTTTTTTAGATGTTGTTCGGCAAACTCTAATCTGGCCTTCCTGTTTTTGAGGCTCAACAATGGTTTACATCTTGTGGTGAACCCTCTGTATTCACTCTGGTGAAGTCTTCTCTTGATTGTTGACTTTGACACACATACACCTACCTCCTGGAGAGTGTTCTTGATCTGGCACACATACACCTACCTCCTGGAGTGTTCTTGATCTGACCAACTGTTGTGAAGGGTGTTTTCTTCACCAGGGAAAGAATTCTTTGATCATCCACCACAGTTGTTTTCCGTGGTCTTCCGGGTTTTTTGGTGTTGCTGAACTCATTGGTACGTTCTTTCTTTTTAAGGATGTTCCAAACAGTTGATTTGGCCACACCTAATGTTTTTTGCTATCTCTCTGATGGGTTTGTTTTGTTTTTCAGCCTAATGATGGCTTGCCTCACTGATAGTGACAGCTCTTTGGATCTCGTATTGAGTATTTACAGCAAAAGATTCCAAATGCAAATAGCACACTTGAAATGAACTCTGGACCTTTTATCTGCTCCTTGTAAATGGGATAATGAGGGAAGAACACAAACCTAGCCATGGAAAAGCTGAGCAGCCAATTGACCCATTACTTTTGGTCCCTTAAAAAGTGGGAGGCACATATACAAACTGTTTTAATTCCTACACCTTTCACTTGATGTGGATGTAAATACCCTCAAATTAAAGCTGAAAGTCTGCAGTTAAAGCACATCTTGTTTGTTTCATTTCAAATCCAATGTGGTGGTGTATAGAGCCAAAAAGATTAGAATTGCGTCAATGTCCCAATATTTATGGCCCTGACTGTATATAGTGTAGGGGTCAGGAGTATGCAACGTACAACATAGAGTATATAGTGCAGGGGTCAGGACTCATAATATTTGTGTTTAGTAATCAGTTGCAGAGGTCCCACACCACTGCCTCCCATCTCCTGAGACTGCACTCCGTGACTTGGGTGTGAGACTATACAGACATATCCCTCCACCCGGCACAGCCAGCAAATAACAGAGCAAGTAACCCCGGGAGAATTGTTCTGTCAGATCTTGCTACACCCGGGCATGGGGCAGAAGACACAACGTTTATACCCCAGGGGTCTAGGCTGAGCCACGTCTATGGTGAACATCAACATCTTACTGCCAGCTGAACCCCAGAATCTCCATAAATCCAGTCTAGAGACATAAATTGTGTCTGCAGCACAGAGAAGGAAGATTATCCGAGAGAAATACAGGAATACAGGACAGGGAACACAGCTCAGGAAAGTGACCAGGAGATTACAGGCTGATATCACCCAGTCCCCGCCCTACTCTGGACCAATAAGTGAGCAGTATGGGTGGAGGAATGTATTTAATGTTAATGACCCACCTGTGCTGATCTCTGTAGGAGTGTCCTCCTCTATAAATGTCCCCGTTATTCCATCCTCCTCCATAGACTGCTGATCATCCCTCACATACGTCTCTTCTTTTTCTGCTTTAACCTCAAATTCTATATCGATTGGATCTCCACTCTAAATCAAGAAAATGAGAGAGAATATCATCTGTAAGATATAAGCTTACATAAAAAACACACACATCCCCTCCAGAAGTCCATGTTCTAGATACTCTGTCCCACCAACCTTGTAGCATTGAGGGATGGTGTGACCTTCCTGTGTGGAATCCCCAGAATACAGAGGACAGGGGCATCTCTCTGGTGGGTTTCTGGTATTAGGTGGCCCCATCATATTCTTGTGTCCTTCTGAAACCTCTTCCATCACTCCATACTCCTCATCCTCCCCTTTATACTCTTCTTTTACAACAATATTTTCCTTGAGGTTTTCATTCTGGAAGATATAATAAAATATTCATTGTAAAAAAACATGATTGCTTATAAACCATAACTACCAATAATTGTCAGACATCTACCTGATGATGGCGAGGGATGGTGTGACCTTCCTGTGTGGAATCCCGGGTAAACAGAGGACGGGGACATCTCTCTGGTGGGTTCCTGTAGCTGGATGACTGCACCATGGTATCCTGGTACAGATCTTTGTGTACTTCCTCTATGACCCCATCCTCATCATCCTCCTCTTTTATTTCGTCTTTAACTTCAACTTTAGAATCTCTCAGGTTTCCACTCTGAATATATAACAAAAATAACATCAATTGTAACAATGCAGATAATGTACAGATCCTAATGATACTATCAGTGATTGTTCCTCATCTACCTGATGATGGTGAGGGATGGTGTGACCTTCCTGTGTGGAATCCAGGGAATACAGAGGATGGGGACATCTCTCTGGTGGGTTCCCATTACTGGATCCATTTGTAGGAAACACACACACACACTGTTGGGGACCATAAACCAGGCGAAGACAGAAAGTACAGTTAAAAAAAATAAAAATCACACCTTTAATGAAATAGGAAAAAAAAAATAACAGTTCAGGAACATAGTCAAAAACATAAGCTGGGATTTGGATGCCAGAGCAGGTAATCAGAGGAGCCAGGGTCAAGAAACCAGAAGTCAGCATAGTCGGAAGCAAAAATCAGGAAAAGGAATAGGAAGGGAAGTCAGCCAGGGCAAGTAACACAGGAACACACTGGAGATCATAGACCAAGCAAGGGCAAGGAGGAAATGAGCTCAGCTGCTTCAAAAGAAAACAAGGGGCTGACTGTAGCCTGGACTAATCAGGCAGAAAATGGTAACCAGGTGAGTCATTGTGGTAACAAGCGGCTGGTAGTTACCCGACAGCTAAGCAGCTTCTGAACACTAAAAGAAAAGAGCAGCTCGCTAACTATCAGGAGCCCAGCCCTGACAGTACCCTCTTCCCCAACAATCCCTCCCCCTTGGGGGAGCACCAGACTTGAGGGGAAAATGTATAAGGAAAGCCTGGAACAGGGCAGGAGCATTTACATCCGAGGATTAGACCCAAGAGCGTTCCCCTGGACCGTAACCCCTCTGTGAACTAGATAGCGTATGTGTCCACTAAACCTACGGGAGTCAATAATAGATTGTATCTCATATTCCACATGGTTGTCAACCTTGAGCGGGCGAGGGCATGGTACTGAGGTGGTATAGCAATAACACGTAAAGAAACAGAATACATTGTAAATACGCATGTTGGAAGGAAGATCTAATGTGTAGGCCACTGGATTAACCTTACCCTCTCCCCAAATTAGTAGGAGGATGCAGGTAGGCATCAGTGGTCAGTCTGTACCTCTCTCTGGAGTGTTGCAAAGATTCTTGGACCTGCACCCAAGTGGAACAGAGTTCCTGAAGATGTTGCTCTAATGCAGAAATGCCTTGCGGAACAGATGTATCAGGCAACATAGATGGCTGGAACTCATAGTTCACAATAAAATGAGATAATCAGGAGGCGGCATTGATGGTGCTATTGTGAGCAAACTCCACCCAAGGTAACAGGTCCCACCAGTGTTATGGTGGTCAGAAATATAGCAATGTAAGAACTGCTTCAAGGCTTGGTCGGCCCATTCTGCGGCCCCATTGGACTGTGGGTGATATGCAGAGGAGAAGGAAAGCGCAACTCCCAACTATGCACAAAAGGCTCCCCAAAACTTGGACACCAACTGGCTACCCCTGTCCGAGATGATAACTTTAGGTAACCCATGTAACTGAAAGAACTCTCCAGTGAAAATGGATGCCAGTTCCTTGGACACAGGCAACTTCTTTAGCGGAATGCAATGTGACATTTTGAAAAACGGTCAACCACCATAAGAATAACTGTGTTGCTATGGGAGTTGTGTAAATCCATAATAAAAATCAATAGACAAGTGGATCCAAGGCCTCTCTGCACTGCGTATGGGTTGAAGGAGGCCCACTGGAAGGTGTTGTGGTGTTTTATTCTGAGCACACACAGGACAAGTGGCTACAAAGCTGGTTTCATGAGCACGGAGACTAGGCCACCAGCATTGTTGAGACATAGGCCATATGTCTCAACAATATGTCCATACGCCGTTGATTTTTTCCTGGGTGCCCAGCTGTCTTAGGTGAATGGTAGGGCTGGAGGAAAATGGTGCGGAGATTCTCGGGGACAAAGCAGCGGTCATGAGGTTTTCCAGGAGGAGAATGGATCTGAGAGGGCATCATTCTCTCACCCAAAGGTGAAGTGAGACTAGAAAAAAATGGAGTGGGAACAGACTCTATTTTGGAAGAGGAGGAAAACTGCGGCAATAAGGCATCTGCTCTTATATTCTTTGTATCAGGTAAGAATGAGACTATGTAAATGAAGCTTGAAAAAAAAAAAAAAGGTCCCACTGAGCCCTTCCAGGAGATAAACGTCTAGCCTCAGACAAGAATGAAAGATTCTTATGGTCAGTAAAAATGAGGGCCAGCACAGTAGTACCCTTGATGAGATGCCTCCCTTCTTTATGAGTTAAAATTATGGCTAATAATTCTCTATCACCAGTTTCAGAATTTCATTCTGCTAGAGACAATTTTTTAAGAAAAGTAGCCACAAGGATGGATAGAACTCTCAGGGGTAGGAGGTTGAGACAGGAAAGCGCCTAATCCAGTCTCAGACGCATCAACTTCAAGAATGATGGGTAACATGGGCAGGGGATCAGGATGTTCCAGCACTGGAGCTGCAGCAAAAGTGGCCTCGAGGGATTCAAAGGCTTTAATGGATTCCGGGGACCAATTCTGTGGGTTGCCCTCTTTTCTGGTCATACAGTATCAATGAAGGGGTTTGACCAGAAAAGAGAATTTACTCATAAATTTCTGATAATAATTGGCAAAGCCAAGAAAATGTTGTAGAGCACGTAGACCTATAGGCCAAAGCCACTTTAAGACTGCAGATGGCTTCTCTGGGTCCATCGAAAACCTGGCAGCACAAATGACATAACCCAAAAATTTAACCTGTTCATGGAACTCACACTTTTCCCAACTTGCAATAGAGGTTGCTTTCTCTCAACCTCTGTAGCACATGGGAGAGACATCTGTGTGGTGGTTCTCTAGGGACTTAGAATATATGAGAATATCATCCGGGTAAACCACCACACATTATGGCAGCATATCTCAGAGGACATTGTTAATAAAGTTCTGGAAAACTGCAGGAGCGTTGCAGAGACCAAAAGGGCATTACAAGTTATTCGTAGTGTCCAGTCCTAGTATTAAATTGCTATTTGTGGCCCTCATTATTCCTCACAAGATTGTATGTCCCTCGCAAATCGAGCTTAGTGAAGACCGTTGTTCCCTTGAGGCAGTCAAATAATTCCATTATCAATGAGGTCAGATAAGTATTTTTAACAGTAATGTGAATGAGATGCCTATAATCGATACAGAGACTCAGTTGACCACTTTTTTTTTCACAAATAAAAAGCCAGCACTGGTAGAAGAGGATTTGCGGATGAACCCCTGGGATAGTTAAATCGCAGCATACTTCTCCATTGCCTTCTCCTCTGAGACAGACAGTAGGTAATCCCGGCCATGAGGAGGAATGGCACCGGGGTTGAAGGTCAACTGTGCACTCAAAAGGCAGATGTGCCAAAATACCAGCCTGACCTTTGTCAAAGACATCACAGAATTCATGGTACTCTTCTGGCAATAAAGAGACTGAAGACGTGCACATGATCTTAATCACTTTCTAAAAAGATTAGTGCATTGTGGGGACCATGACAAAACCTCAGCATTACAGCAATTTAAAGAGGGATTTTGCCTCTGTAACCAAGGATAACCAATGACAACTGGGTAATGAGGTAAGGAAATGACAAGGAATTTGAATTATCTCATTGTGAAGAGCCCCTACAGCCATGGTCAATGGAGTGGTTTGATGGGTCACATGGGCAGGCTGTAGAGGTCTCCCATCAAAAGTCTCCATGGTAAGTGGGGAGGCACGAGGCTGCAGTGGTATCGGGTGCTTCAACAGAAAGTGGAGTTAAAATCACACCTTTAATTAAATAGCAAAAATAACAGTTCAGGAACGTAGTCAAAAACAGAAGCCGGGGTTTGGATGCCAGAACAGGTAATCAGAGGAGCAAGGATCAGGAAACCATAAGTCAGTTTAGTCAGGTGAAAGAAATAAGGAACAGGTATCGGAAGAGAAGTCAGCCACGGCAAGTCATACACAGGAACACAGTGGAGAGCATAGACCACACAAGGGCAAGGAGGAAATGAGCTAACCTACTAAAATAGCAAAATGGGGCTGGCTGTAGACTGGACTAATGAGGCAGGAAATGGTAACCAGGTGAGTCACTGTGGTAACGAGCGGCTGGTAGTTAACCGACAGCTAAGCAACTTCTGAGCTCTGAAAGAAAAGAGCCGCTTGTTAAGTAGCAGGAGCCCAGCCCTGACACACACTGACTGAATACATTGTTTCTATGTGTTCATCAGATGATGGGGGATCTAGGTGGAGCCTCCGTACTGCTCTCTCCTTTACAATAAAGTCTCCTCTTACCCGGTGATGTGAGGGGCGGCTGATTCTCCATCATGACGTCCTTGTAGAGATCCTTGTGTCCTTCTAAATACTCCCACTCCTCCATGGAGAAATAGACAGTGACATCCTGACACCTTATAGGAACCTGACACACACAATGATACAGTCACCATCCAGACACATCCCTTGTCTGTTACTGGATAATGTCCCAGAATTCCCAGCACCGCTCACCTCCCCTGTCAGCAGCTCCATCATCTTCTTGGTAACTTCTAGAATCTTCTGCATGTTGTGTCTCTCAGGTTTTAGGGAGTCACATGGAGGCACTGTGATGGTCATATGATCACCTGACTTCAGAAGAGGAAATCTCTGTTTTGGAGAACCAATAGGAATATCATGTTAGAATCCCAGAATCCTCCTCACCTCTCCAGTCAGGTCTGTGTTTTATTAATAGAGATAAGAGTGATGTCATGTGACCTCCCAGAATCCTCCTCACCTCTCCGGTCAGCAGGTAGATGATCTCCAGGGTGAGGTTTAGTATCTTCTCAGTCATGTGACTCCGGTCCTCCTCCATCCTCATTCGTTCTGTCATTCGATCTATACAGGTTTCTGTCTAGACAGGTAAGGATAAAAATATATATGTAAGAGGAGAAATGTTCTGACTCTGAAGGGGTTAATCTACATTTCCACACTATATATGTGTGTATCATCATCTGCTGGAGATAAAAGACATCACAGTGACTATGGAGGAAGAGGACGGACATGACGGGGGGGGGGTTATTGGGTGTAAATAGAAAATAAGATCGTATTACCTCCTCTGCTGCCTCTTCAAGCAACGTCTCCACTCTACTTCCTCCCAACTCACCTCTCACCCGGAACTTCCTATTAATACCTGACATCACTTCCTGACTTCTATAGAGACTTCCTGTCTGGGTAGAAGTGAGATCACCACCTTGTGGAGCTCAGAGGTACTGCAGCCCCGAGAATCATCTCGTAGTGTGAACAAGGCCTTGTGCTGCGTGTGTATGTACTGTATATTTATTTTATTTTTATTATTTTATTTCAGGTACTTATATAGCGCTGTCAATTTACGCAGCACTTTACATATACATTGTACATTCACATCAGTCCCTGCCCTCAAGGAGCTTACAATCTAAGGTCCCTAACTCTCATTAATACACAGTAGGGCCAATTTTTTATATGGGATCCAATTAATCTACCAGCATCTCTTTGGAGTGTGGGAGAAAACCGGAGTTCCCGGAGGAAACCCACGCAGCCACAGGGAGAACATGCAAACTCCAGGCAGGTAGTGTCGTGGTTGGGATTCCAACCAGCGACCCTCTTGCTGCTAGGTGAAAGTGCTAACCACTACACACTGTGCCGCCCATATCTTTATAGATGGGGCCATCTCCACTCCTACCGGGGGGGGGGGGGGATAAATTACTGCCTATTACCATCACACGCTCACCCCCCCCCCCCTTTCCTGGCCAGGCCGGCTGCATGCTTGGATTAACAATTTGGTGTTTATTTCCTGATTGACCTCACACATCCTCCCATGACAACTTATATGGCTAAGCTCATGAAGACCACAACAAGCAAATAGGTGGCTCATTATCAGGGCTTGTTTTCTCAGAGGATAGGTGCAGGAACTCCCCCTTTGTCTGCCCCTACCCACCTCTGAGCATCATTCCTTGGTTCCACCCCCTACCCACCTCCAAGCACCATTCCTTGGTTCCACCCCCTACCTACCTCCGAGCACCATTCCTTGGTTCCACACCCCTACCCACCTCCAAGTAACCAATTCCCTGGTTCCAACTCTGAGCACCATTCCTTGGTTCCATCCTCTACCCACCTCCGAGCACCATTTCTTGGTTCCACCTCCTACCTACCTCCGAGCACCATTCCTTGGTTCCAACCTCTACCCACCTCTAAACACCAATTCCTTGGTCCTCGTAGGAATGGATGGCACAATCTGAAAAAGACCAGTAAGCAACCTCTGCCCCAGAATTCAAGGTCTTTCCTGCCTTTTTGGATGAGGACTCTCTTTCTCTCTTCAATGCTTTCTGGACTCTTTGGAATTAGACACTGACTCAAGAACTGCAGTTTTCTTTCATTCGGCAGACATTTACTCTAAAGCAGGAGACTGGACTAAATGCAGCTCGTTGCTATCAAATGAAGCTAGCCCTTAAAGGCTACAGTTTAAACTCTTGCATTGCAGACAAGATTGCCCAACTTGTAGAATTATTCTTTAGGATAGAATCAATATTCTTCACCCCAACTTCCATTGCTTTGGAAGAGAGGCAAGGGTTAAGTCAGGTTCACAGGCTACAACTGCAGGCAGATATATGCCTTAGGGACAAGTCCAATACATAAAGTTACCACCAGAAGACCCTAAACCCCCCAAAGGACCAACCTAATCATTATTATTCAGAATACCCCTGAAGGACACAGCATCCCCCAATGGCAACTCCATGTATATGGCTAAGCTCATGAAGGCCACGTCAACCAAATAGGTGACTCATTATGCTGGAAAGCCTCTTCCTCTTCACAAGTGCCTAATCTGACATCCTGCAGTACAGGTAGAAGTATTCTGGTTGGGGTTTGAACTGAACAACCCAGTGCTGCAAGGTGATGACCACTAAGACATTCTGGTGCTCTGTCCTTCTGTTCAATTTGCACTACTCTTCTAGCATGAGCTTCTAGATTAAACATCATAGGGAAAAAAGGCAATGCTCTCCTTTGGAAGTGCTAAAAATACCGTATTTATCGGTGTATAACACGCACCTTTTCTCCCTGAAAATCGGGCGTAAAAAGTGGGTGCGTGTTATACGCCGACATTTTCATTTGGCTGCCTCAGAAGGAAAGGAGGTGGGACGAGCACCGTCAGATTACATAGAGCATGGATCTCCTGCGTAATCGGCTGCCTTTGTAATACTAAGTCCAATCCCCTGGACTGTCATTGGACCAGTGTTTTGTCTATCATAGGAGTCGGGAGGCAGGACTTTGTATTAAAGAGGCCGCTGAGTAAACAGGAGATCCATGCTCTATGTAATCTGATGTGAGGCTTCAGATGGGCACGGATCTGGCTGCATTTAGGAGGCTGCAGATTGGCACTAATCTGGCTGCATTTATGAGCACTGATCAGGCTGCAATTATGAGGCTGCAGATGGGCACTGATCTGGCTGCTTTTATGAGGCTGCAGATGGGCACTGATCTGGCTGCAATTATAAGGCTGCAGCTTGACACTGATCTGGCTGCATTAATGAGGCTGCAGATGGGCACTAATCAGGATGCATTTATGAGGCTGCAGATTGGCACTAATCTGGCTGCATTTATGAGCACTGATCAGGCTGCAGTTATGAGGCTGCAGATGGGCACTGATCTGGCTGCATTTATGAGGCTGCAGATTGGCACTAATCTGGTTGCAAGGGTGAGGCTGCATTGATGGGCACTTATAAGGCTGCATTGATGGGCACTTATAAGGCTGCATTTATGGACACTGACCCTTATTTTGCTTCACAGTTCTTTATTTCAAATTTCCTGAAACTTCCCCCTTAAAATTAGGGTGCGTGTTATACGCCTGTGCGTGTCATATGCCGATAAATACGGTACTTGCATTGCAGGTATCTCTGCAGGAAGGGAGGCAAAAAAAACCTGCTTATAGACCATCCTCATCTTCCTTTTAGGAATTGTTTGAAGAGGATTAAACTGGTCAGTTGAGTGATCCTGCAAGGGAAAAGCTTGACATGGTCAGAGTTGAGACTCCTTGTACATGCAGATCTGGAGAGGCTTCAGCCCCGTACACACGTACCGATTGTCGGCCGTAAATATTCGGCCGACGACCGATCGGCCGATTGTAGGCTTGTTAGTATGATGCTTCCGACAGCCGACAGCGCATTTTCGGCCGAACAGAATCTGTCGTGCAGGCATTAAAATTTTTGTTGGCCAACACCAGAACGGCCGATTGTTCGCCAGTCAGTACAGATTTCGGCCGACAGACAGCAGATTAGCAAGACTGGGCATGCTCAGAAAAGAAAAAAGACAAGGAAAGTTAACCATCACATGACATCACTTCTGCAGTCGTCTGTTGTTGGCCGACAAAATTTGTGTGCAGTCTTTTGCAGTTTTCAACAGACACGACAGCCCTGGACAAAAGAAGGCCGATCGTTCGGTACGTGTGTACGGGGCTTTCATAGAAAGTGTCCATGAGTCAGCTTCCCATACACCAGCTTTATGAGGCCTGCAGAAGGGCTGACAATCCAGGAACAGTATCAGTAAGGAAGACGCTGCCCCCCTCCAGCTATGACCTGCAAAGAGCAGCCACAGCATAGAAAGATTAGGCAGCAGCGGCACAAGGACCTGTCACAGTAAAGCCCCGTGCACACGTACCGATCGTCGGCGAACGATCGGCCGTCTTTTGTCCCCAGGCTGTCGGTGTCTGTTGAAAAGTGCAAAGACAGCACAAGAATTTTGTCCGCCGACTACAGCCGACTGCAGAAGTGATGTCATGTAATGGTTAACTTTCCCTGTGTTTTTTCTTTTCTGAGCATGCCCAGTCTTGCAAATCTGCGGTCTGTCGGCCGAATTCTGTACTGACTGGCGAACAATCGGCCGCTCTGGTGTCGGCATACAAAAATTTTAATGCTTGCATGACAGATTCTTGTCGGCAGAATGTGCGCTGACGGCTGTCGGAGGCATCATACTAACAAGCCTACAATCGGCAGATCGGTCGTCGGCCGAAAAGCGTTACGTGTGTACGGGCCTTAAGAAATAAATCCATGATAAACAGACACAGTGCAAAGGAGAACTCCATATTGTTAGGAAAAAAATATTATACCATAAATAATTGCTACTCAATCTATGTAGTAACTTCTTTTTTTTTTTTAAATCGAAATTCAAACTACGGCTAATAAAGTCTCCTAAGGCCTGTCAAAAAAGACAGTGTAAAGGGCCATACACACTATAAGATTTTCTGAAGACTTTTTCCTTCAGATTTACCTTTTTTATGTAGTGCAAGGGCCTGTCAGATTGTATACAAATTGAAAGTGTTTAGGTTTGACCTCATATTATATGGTTTTGGTAAGTCTAAAGGAAAAAGTCTTCAGAAAATCTTATAGTGTGTATGGCCCATAACAGTTGTTTCTGTTTGCTGGTTGAGAAAAATCTGTAAGGGGTTAATTACTGCTAAAGGAATACTGACACTGCAGCTTCTCACATCAGAGCACCATCCCAGCAGGTGAATAATCAAACAGACCCTGCCATACAGATGTAGTGCCCTCCTAGGTAGGTGCTAGAATGACTGGATATAGTTTTTGGTTTCTCTGCCTAACAGGGACACAGCTCTTGTTGTATTGATGATTAATATTGATCCAATAGCCATGGATTATATTGGACAGGTGGATGGAAGCCTGACAGATGAGAGCATGGATGTCTGTACAGCCCTGGCCAATTAGAAGGGGATGTGCCCCAAGGCATGCTGGGTACCTGCATTTATATCTGAAGAGCACATGGGCTCGTAGTCCAGTCCAGTCTACCTCTAGGGAGAGAGGTCTAAGTGGGGAGGGGGCTGCTGTCTCTCCCTTGCAGAGGCTGCCAGGCAGCCTTGGGTGGGCGACCTAAGGGCCTAAAACATTGAAGTTGCAACCCCATTGGTCCTTACGAGGGCTGACTGAGGGAGGATGTCTGCGGATCCTGTCTGGTACTACTGAGGAAGACTGGTGTGTGTGCTCCAAGAGCCTTGCGAGTATAGACCCCCCACAGGGGATCCTTGGGACTTGTGCTGTTAGATCCTCCTCTGGCTGCTAGAAGTCAGTTACTGGGTGCAAGCTAAAGGAGACACTGGCTAGCGTCTTGAAGAGGCAAGGTTCATTGAGTTCCTTCAGCTACAAAGGGACTTGTTCATCCCATACAGGTGCTTTATGGTCCTGCAGATGATCTGCGATACAGTTCTATTGAGAGAGTTGTCCTCACCTGTAAATAGTTATTTGGAGTATCCTACTAAATCCCTTCTCTTAGCCCACAAAAATGGGAAACTATAGATGTTCACAAGGAACCACTGTCATATGTGCGGACTTTAAGGGCACAGCATGAGACAGATAACAACTACATGGATTTATCCTGAAATAACATTTATTGATTTATCTAAAACCAGATCTCAATAAAATTACAAAACTGGCCTCAAACTGAGCTCAGCTCGTACACAGGAGATCAATGTCTCCTACTAATTTCACTCATGTACATCATACATATATAAGGATAAGTTGGTATATATCATAAGGTTCGTGTAGGTATAGATATTTTGTCTGTTCACTGGTCTACGTGTTTCGCACAAGGCTTCTTCAGGACTATGAAGATGTACAGTTTTCTTTTAAAAAAATCAGACTCGATATTAGTGTTTCATATACATAGAACATAATCTGTATTTATGTACATCATAATAAATACAAACATGGCTTACTAGCACACGGCCTTCCTTCCAACCTCCAACAAATTAACCACACCTGGGGCGGACACAGGGGGGAAAATCAGACCAAAATGTGTTGTATATATAGGTATCGGTCCTGATGATCCTAGGTACAAGATAAAATAGATATGTGTAGTAGTGTGAGGAGTAATTACATTCTCTATTCTATATCTATTCATACAGAAAGGAGGAAGGATAATCACCTTATGAAGATAGCAGGTTGGTATACACCGGATGGAGTTTATACTCCCATAATATGTGGGTGTCTCTCTCTATAGGGGTCACCTAGGTATATGATCAAAGATAATCTTGTTTATGACTCATAGTTAGTGTATTCTTGTCTTTAATAATGTAGGTTTCAGCCTACCTGTAGGTTAGGTATATCTCTTGGATATACTTACCGCCCCTTACCTATGTAAGAAATATCAAATGGAGGAGGAGCCTGCAGTAGTTATTTTTAATAAAGGATTTTTCAAAAATTGTGTGTGTGTTCTTATTACTTTTTGACACTTTTTTTGGTGAATAGATACGGGTAATATGTTCCCGATGCTCATTCACATGAAGGGATCTGGGGGCCCCCTTGGTAAAAGGGCTTTCAGATTATGAGAAGTCCCCTGCCTGCAGACCCCCACAAGCACAGGCCACGGTTGTGGGGAAGAGGCCCTTGTCTCCATCAACATTGGGACAAGGTGCTTTGGGGTGGGGGGGACAGAGCTTCCCCAAAGCACTAACCCTCCCAAGTTGAGGACATGTGGGCTGGTATGGTTAAGGAGAGGGGGCCCTCACTTGTCCCTCCCACTTTCCTGACCTGCCAGGCTGCATGCCGGGATAAAGGGTCTGGTTTGGATTTTAGGGGAGAACCCATGCTGGTTTTTTTTTTTTTTTACATTTTGGCCCCCGAAGAGACTGGTACGGAGACTGGGGGGGGGGGGAGGGGGACCACGCTGTTTTTTCTATTGCCGGCACTCTTTTCTTTCCATTCATCTGTCAGTGGGGAAGCCCACTGACAGCTGATGAGTCATGGTTGGTAAGGCTGCGGGCGGCCGGCTTCCTGGCTTGCTGCTTAACAACCAGCTATTTCTTCTCACAGAATTTGCATCGGACGATGTTTTTTTTTGACTGATCCGAATTCGAATCGTTCTGAAAAATTGGAGTTAGTTAGAAAGTGAATAAACCAAACAAATTTTCACAGATTTCAACAAAATTTATTACAATTTCATTTGGAGATTTGGATACATTCAAATCTAGGAATAACCAAAAATTTGTCGGAGTTTGTATTCGCAACGAAACAAATTTCATGTGTCTAAAACTTAATGGCCACCTGCTAACAGCTGGGCTCCCAGCCAATGCAAATGGCCGCCGGTGGCAGGGCCCACTCTCCAGGCATGGATCCTCTACATATGTGTGCCATTACACCACCCCGCTGATAGCTGGGGACTCAATGACCACTCGGGCCATCCTGGAAGACTTCTGGATACCAAAGGAAGCTCCTGACATCCAGCACAGCTGCCCAGCACCAGACCCGCCCACCAATACTTCCAATAGGTAGATAAACTTCATACAAAAATGGTCCTATAAGTGAGGAGGAGAAAAAAGGAAAGCAGCCATTGGCTTATCCTGAACATTTATGGGGGTGGGGTCTTATGGGTGAGAAACGAGGGCGGGGCTACTCAAACGTATGTTGCCATGGACATCTGTCAGGAAAGCACATTATGGCCACTAGATGGAACTGACCTTTATAGGAAATCCCAATTTGCTGTGACAAGGGAATGCGGGTCACATTTCGTCAACACATTTATAACAACCAGACCTGTAAATATTTGTGAAATCTTCCCGCACAAAATGTACTCAGCCACTGAAAGGTAAGGACTCCATTTTTATTTTCTCCTGCTATCAATGGCCAACACTTCATCCATGTCTTTGGTGATCTCTGATCTCCTTATGAAGGGTTTCTTACATGATGAAGATCAGCCATGGAGTATATCTGAGGTGTATATCAGGGTGTGCTTCTTCCACACATGTCCACCAACATTCATATAGAAGACATTTCCCGCACTCAAGGCACTAATACACCTCCAGGGGTGTGTGGGACCCCTGATGTACAGGAAGACAGGACTTCAGTGTGGAAACAATTCCCTCACTCAGGACAGGAAAGCGGCTTCTCACCAGTGTGCAATCTCTGATGTGTGGAAAGATTGGACTTCTGTGTAAAACATTTCCCACACTCAGGACAGGAATACGGCTTCTCCCCCGTGTGAGATCTCTGATGTGCAGAAAGACTGAACTTCTGTGTAAAACATTTCCCACACTCAGGACAGGAATACGGCTTCTCCCCCGTGTGAGATCTCTGATGTGCATAAAGACTGGACTTAAATGAAAAACATTTCCCGCACTCAGCACAGGAATACGGCTTCTCACCCATGTGAGATCTCTGATGTGTGGAAAGAGTTAACTTCATTGCAAAACATTTCCCACACTCAGGACAGGAATACGGCTTCTCACTAGTGTGCAATCTCTGATGCATGGAAAGATAGGACTTCTGTGTAAAACATTTTCCGCACTCAGGACAGGAATATGGCTTCTCTCCAGTGTGCAATCTCTGATGTGTGGAAAGATTGGACTTCTGTGTAAAACATTTCCCGCACTCAGGACAGGAATACGGCTTCTCACAAGTGTGTGATCTCTGATGCATGGAAAGATTGGACTTCTCTGAAAAACATTTCCCGCACTCGGGACAGGAATACGGCTTATCACCAGTGTGCAATCTTTGATGTGTAGAAAGATTAGACTTCCGTGAAAAACATTTCCCGCACTCAGGACAGGAATATGGCTTCTCACAAGTGTGCGATCTCTGATGTGTGGAAAGATTGGACTTCTCTGAAAAACATTTCCCGCACACAGTACAGGAAAGTGGCTTCTCCCCTGTGTGAGATCTCTGATGTGTGTAAAGATTGGACTTCTGTGCAAAACATTTCCCACACTCAGGACAGGAATACGGCTTCTCGCCAGTGTGCAATCTCTGATGCTTGTAAAGATTGGAGTTGCGTGAAAAACATTTTCCACACTCAGGACAAGAATACAGCTTCTCACCAGTGTGCAAGCTCTGATGATTGTTAAGACTAGACTTCTGTATAAAACATTTCCCACACTCAGGACAGGAATATGGCTTCTCACCGGTGTGAGTTCTTTTATGTACATTAAGATTGCGTTTCACGCGGAAACATTTCCCACACTCAGGACAGGAATACGGCTTCTCTCCTGTGTGCAATCTCTGATGTGTTGAAAGATGGGACTTTTGAGAAAAACATTTCCCGCACTCAGGACAGGAATGTGGCTTCTCACCTGTGTGAGATTTTTTATGCTCATTAAGACTGTCTTTGAAACTGAAATGCTTCCCACACTCAGTACAGATATATGGCTTCTCTCCGGTGTGAGATATTTTATGACGATTAAGTCTAGATTTAAAAGGGAAACACTTCCCGCACTCAGTACAGGGAAACCGCTTATGTGTTGGAAGGACGGCACCGTCCCTCATAGTTTGAGGTTCCTCAGGATTAGAGGAATACGATGGTCCGGCACTGTCCCTCACAGTCTGAGGTTCCTCAGGATAAGAGGAATACGATGGTCCGGCACCATCCCTCACAGTCTGAGGTTCCTCAGGATAAGAGGAATATGATGGTCCGGCACTGTCCCTCACAGTCTGAGGTTCCTCAGGATAAGAGGAATACGATGGTCCGGCACTGTCCCTCACAGTCTGAGGTTCCTCAGGATAGGAGGAATACGATGGTCCATCTACACTGTGTGGTGCCGGATGGACATTTGAGGTAGCCGGGTTTTCTCCTGGACTATACTGTGTGATGTCCTCATCTTCTACTTTACAGTCTGGAGACAAAGTGAGACAATCCTCTGAGGTTTTCCTCATCTCCCGTCCATGTACTAAAATAGAAATACAAAGATTATTACTAGACATCAGCAGATTGGTTCCCCTAAACCAGGACTCCGCCCACATCAGGCAGCTTTGTCTCTGAGGATCTTACAATTCCCCCCTCAAGGTAACTAGTAAATGGGTCCTCTGATCTCCTACCAGTTCATTTCTTTATTCATGGACCTTAGTCAGAGAGTGAGGAAACAACGAGAACTGTCTTTTATAGGAGTGACAGTGATGAGGGGATTATAGGACGAGTGTCCCCTCCCCCTCTATCATTCATTGCCATCTTCCCAACCCAAGAAGTCCCGCACTTCCTTATTTAGTCCATGATTTATTCATGAATAACAGCGGGGCTGAGCCCCACCAGAGGTCAGAGAGTGAGGATGGGGGGAGAACAACCAAGATGAAGACTGGACTGATCCTGAAGACCACCATCATTGGGTTATTGACTCCTCCCTCATTATCACTTTCTGTTTAAGGCTCTAAAGTTGGAGGAAGTTATCACATTATTATCACCATGTAAAAGTCTGTCCTCCAATCAAATCATCAGATATAAAATGTCCAGCTGGTAGGAAATGGGTGTAACAAAAGAGAATCCATATTATGTGTATATATAGCAGTGGGTAGAGGGGAGAGAGCAGAAGTCAGGAGTATGTAATGTACAACATAGAGTATATAGTGCAGGGGTGAGGAGTATGTAATGTACAACAGAGTATATAGTGCAGGGGTGAGGAGTATGTAATGTACAACATAGAGTATATAGTGCAGGGGTCAGGAGTATGTAATGCAGGTGCGGACGTACAGGGGTCGCCATGGCAACTGGGCCCCATGCTGCAGGGGCCTGAGAGGGCCCCCTGTATGTATAGAGATGAGGAGCGGCAAGCGGAGCTGAGACCGGAGCTCCCCGTTCCTCAGCCAAACTGTAAATCGTCACAGAGGAAGCTGGTCTCAGATTGGAAAGTGAAAGCAGAGTGTGTGCTGTGCTCTCTGCCTCCCCCTACAGTCCAATACCCGGCAGGTAGTTACAGGAAGGTACAGCCCTCTCTCTGCCATTTTTAAAAAGGCTTTCTGTATGTATGTGCATTTATGTATGTATGTATGTATGTATGTATGTATATGTGTGTGTGTGTTTATGTATATGTGTATGTGTGTGTATGCATGTGTGTGTTTATATGTGTGTGTATTTATGTATGTATGGATGTATGTATGTATGTGTATGTATGTGTGTGCATATGTACATCTATATATGTATGTATGTATGTGCATGTATGTATATGTGTGTGTGTGTTTATGTATATGTGTATGTGTGTGTATGCATGTGTGTGTTTATATGTGTGTGTATTTATGTATGTATGTATGTATGGATGGATGTATGTATGGATGTATGTGTGTGTGTGTGTGTGTGTGTGTGTATGTATGTGTGTGTTTATATGTGTGTGCATATGTGCATCTATATATGTATGTATGTGCATGTATGTATGTGTGTGTGCGTATGTATGTGTGTGTGCGTATGTGTGTGCATATGTGCATCTATATATGTGTGTGTGCATGTATGTATGTGTGTTTGTGTGTTTATATGTGCGTGGATATATGTACGTGTGTATGCTGATATATGTGTGTGTGTGTGTGTGTGTGTGTATATGTGCTTATATATGAGTATGTATATGTGTGTGTATGTGTGTACATGTGCATTTATGTGTGTGTGTGCACATTACTTTTAATCCTGACCCCATATATGTGTACAATCAGAAGTAATTTTTTTTTACAGCTTGTTCATAGTACCAGCAAGAAAATGCTATTCCTCTGAAAAGCGATCCATGCTCATATCGCTTTTCAGAGGCATTTGACAGGCGGTGAAAAGGCAATATGCTGCCTCCTCACTGCCTGTTTTAACCCCCGAATGCAGGGGTGGGGAACCTGCGGCCCGCACAATCAATCATTGCGTCCAGCCCTCCCCCCCCCCCCGTGCCGCTGAGCCTGTGTATGCCAGCGGAGCTGTCAGAAGGAGCCGATGGCTCTGTCCTGACAGTGTGAGTCACAGAAAAGCTTCAGAAAAGGGTGGACCCGGGGCGCAGAGCAGTGCGCCCCGAGCCCACCCATTCCTGTGACAATAGCGAATGAAAATTCTCTATTGTCACACGGATCCTCCTCCTAGCCAATCAGGAAGCGGGTCCGAGACCCGCTTCCTGATTGGCCGAAAGGCAAACACATGCCATTGGTCGAGGAGGAGGCAGGAGGACTCAAGGAGGGGGCACGCTGTGGTCAGCCTGCATTGAAAGGAGGCACGCTGTGGTCAGTCTGCATTGAAAGGGGGCACGCTGTGGTCAGTCTGCATTGAAAGGGGGCACGCTGTGGTCTCTCTGCATTGAAAGGGGGCACGCTGTGGTCAGTCTGCATTGAAAGGGGGCACGCTGTGGTCACTCTGCATTGATGGGGGCACGCTGTGGTCAGTCTGCATTGATGGGGGCACGCTGTGGTCAGTCTGCATTGAAAGGGGGCACGCTGTGGTCAGTCTGCATTGAAAGGGGGCACGCTGTGGTCAGTCTGCATTGAAAGGGGGCACGCTGTGGTCAGTCTGCATTGAAAGGGGGCACGCAGTGGTCACTCTGCATTGATGGGGGCACGCTGTGGTCAGTCTGCATTGAAAGGGGGCACGCTGTGATCTCTCTGCATTGAAAGGGGGCACGCTGTGGTCAGTCTGCATTGAAAGGGGGCACACTGTGGTCACTTTGCTTTGCAAGGGGGCACGCTGTGGTCAGTCTGCATTGAAAGGGGGCACACTATACCTTGATTACTGAAGGCCCCTTTCACACTTTTGTGACCTGAAAGTCACGCAATTTTTTACAGCGTTTTTTGCCGCAAAGCAATGCCTATTACATTTATGCATACATTTTGTACGGCCCCCGAATGATGTTACAAAAATCCAAATGGCCCTTGGCAGAAAAAAGGTTCCCCACCCCTGCCCTAATGCATCATCACTATGCTGTAACTGTGTACAATGCACACAATTGTGGGGTGGTTGTAGTGCAGCCCCAGTGCTGTCTCTGCAGCTACAGGGTGAACAGCTGGGGTTGGTAAAAACACAGTTAAAGCGTGTGGTTTTACCACCCCTCAACCCCACATGTGAACAGGCCCTTGGTTCACATCTGTGCAGCTGTGTATAGGGGGGCAGCAAATTCATTTCAGTGGGCCGCCCCACAGAAACACAGGGAAAAAAATTCCCTTTTTTTTTTTTATTGTGCTGCAGCAAAAAAGCACCAGGTTTGCCAATGTGTAGGGGTACCATTAAGAATGAATGACACCTCTGCATGTTTGCGTGTCAGGAACACGTGCAATTTACGCGTATTCTGTGACACAGAGTAATATGAAGCAAGCCTTAGACTGGGGGGCCTCCAGACTGAAAATACTTTCACGATGCCCTGACTGGAAAAAGATGGAGAAACACCGGCATAGAGGAACCCGTCTCTCCATTTTCTTCCTGCAGCCGCTGAATGCCTGGGGGAGGGAGAGGAGGAGAATCGGGGGGAAATGAAGAGATTGGTTCCTTTATATGCAGCTACCCCCACAACTCCTCCTATGCAGCTTCTTTCTGCTGCCCCCCCCCCCCTCGTCCCTACAGCTCTGCAAGGTTCCCTCTTCCCCTATCCCACCGGCTGCTTCAGGGAATCTGTCAGGATGAAGCATTTTCTGAATGGAGAGTCAGTGATCAATACCGATCACTGACTCTGTCTATTCATAACTGAAACATAGTAAACTGTATTTACAATGCTTCAGTATGTGAATGAATGGGAAGGTCTGTACAGAGCTATTCCTATCCATTTATTCTGTGCAGCTTCTGTGAGGCTTCAGAGAAGGAGATGGAAAGCTGTGTCTCAAAGGTGGAATATCAGGGGTCTGTTGAGACTCCTGATATTTCACCAAAGCCCCCCAATGGGGCTCCTAAAAAATTGTATTAGAAAAAAAAATAATATTGTAAGAAAAAAAAAAAATGAATATAGCAAATGGTAGAAAAATTTAATAAAAAAAAATAAAAACTACTGACCAATGGCAGAACTACCACACAAACATTGCATTTGCGTTCCGCCACCAGGCTGGGAGCGAAGGGCCCCATCCGGGAGGCCCTTTATGGTTTCTTGCATCAGGGCCCTGAAGGTTCTAGTTACACCACTGATGTAATGTACAACATAGAGTAATCAGGAGTATGTAATGTACAGCAGAGTATATAGTGCAGGGGTCAGGAGTATGTAATGAACAACACAGAGTATATAGTGCAGGGGTCAGGAGTATGTAATGTACAACACAGAGTATATAGTGCAGGGGTCAGGAGTATGTAATGTACAACACAGAGTATATAGTGCAGGGATCAGGAGTATGTAATGTACAACATAGAGTATATAGTGCAGGGGTCAGGAGTATGTAATGTACAACATAGAGTATATAGTGCAGGGGTCAGGAGTATGTAATGTACAACATAGAGTATATAGTGCAGGGGTCAGGAGTATGCAATGTACAACAAAGAGTATATAGTGCAGGGATCAGGAGTCATAATATTGATATTCAGTAATCAGTGGTGGCTTAAATGTTTACTTATCTGGGATAAGTTGCAGAGGTCCCACACCGCTGCCTCCCATCTCCTGAGACTGCACTCAGTGACTTGGATGTGAGACTATACAGACATATCCCTCCACCCGGCACAGCCAGCAAATAACAGAGCAAGAAACCCCGGGAGAATTGTTCTGTCAGAGATCTTGCTAGACCCGGGCATGGGGCAGAAGAACCAATGTACATACCCCAGGCGCCCAAGGCAAGGATCATCTATGGTGTAAAACAACATTTTGCTGCCAGCTGAACCCCAGAATCTCCATAAATCCAGTCTAGAGACATAAATTGTGTCTGCAGCACAGAGAAGGAAGATTATCCGAGAGAAATACAGGAATACAGGACGGGGAACACAGCTCAGGAAAGTGACCAGGGTATTACAGGCTGATATCACCCAGTCCCCGCCCTACTCTGGACCAATCAGTGAGCAGTATGGGTGGAGGAATGTATTTAGTGTTAATGGCCCACCTGTGCTGATCTCTGTAGGAGTGTCCTCCTCTATAAATGTCCCCGTTATTCCATCCTCCTCCATAGACTGCTGATCATCCCTCACATACCTCTCTTCTTCTTCTGCTTTAACCTCAAATTCTATATCGATTGGATCTCCACTCTAAATCAAGAAAATGAGAGAGAATATCATCTGGAAGATATAAGCTTACGTAAAAAACACACACATCCCCTCCACAGGTCCATGTTGTAGATACTCCGTCCCACCAACCTTGTAACAGTGAGGGATGGTGTGACCTTCCTGTGTGGAATCCCAGGAATACAGAGGACGGGGACATCTCTCTGGTGGGTTCCTGGTATTCGGTGGCTCCATCATATCCTTGTGTCCTTCTGAAAACTCCTCCATCACTCCATACTCCTCATCCTCCTCTTTATACTCTTCCTTTACAACAATATTATCCTTGGAGTTTTCATTCTGAAAGATATAATAAAATTTTCATTGTAAAAAAACACGATTGCTTATAAATGATAACTACCAATAATTATCAGACATCTACCTGATGATGGTGGGGGATGGTGTGACCTTCCTGTGTGGAATCCCGGGAATACAGAGGACGGGGACATCTCTCTGTTGGGTTCCCATTACTGGATCCATCTGTAGGAAACACACACACTGACTGAATACATTGTTTCTATGTGTTTATCAGATGATGGGGGATCTAGGTGGAGCCTCCGTACTGCTCTCTCCTTTACAATAAAGTCTCCTCTTACCCGGTGATGTGAGGGGCGGCTGATTCTCCATCATGACGTCCTTGTAGAGATCCTTGTGTCCTTCTAAATACTCCCACTCCTCCATGGAGAAATAGACAGTGACATCCTGACACCTTATAGGAACCTGACACACACAATGATACAGTCACCATCCAGACACATCCCTTGTCTGTTACTGGATAATGTCCCAGAATTCCCAGCACCGCTCACCTCTCCTGTCAGCAGCTCCATCATCTTCTTGGTGACTTCTAGAATCTTCTGCATGTTGTGTCTCTCAGGTCTTAGGGAGTCACATGGAGGCACTGTGATGGTCATATGATCACCTGACTTCAGAAGAGGAAATCTCTGTATTGGAGAATTAACAGGAATATCATGTTAGAATCCCAGAATCCTCCTCACCTCTCTGGTCAGGTCTGTGTTTGATTAATAGAGAGAAGAGTGATGTCATGTGACCTCCCAGAATCCTCCTCACCTCTCCGGTCAGCAGGTAGATGATCTCCAGGGTGAGGTTTAGTATCTTCTCAGTCATGTGACTCCCGTCCTCCTCCATCCTCATTCGTTCTGTCACTCGATCTATACAGGTTTCTGTCTAGACAGGTAAGGATAAAAATATATATGTAAGTGGGGAAATGTTCTGACCCTGAGGGGGTTGATCTAGGTTCTCCACACTACATACAGTGCCTTGCGAAAGTATTCGGCCCCCTTGAACTTTGTGACCTTTTGCCACATTTCAGGCTTCAAACATAAAGATATAAAACTGTAATTTTTTGTGAAGAATCAACAACAAGTGGGACACAATCATGAAGTGGAACGAAATTTATTGGATATTTAAAACTTTTTTAAGAAATAAAAAACCTAAAAATTGGGCGTGCTAAATTATTCAGCCCCCTTAAGTTAATACTTTGTAGCGCCACCTTTTGCTGCGATTACAGCTGTAAGTCGCTTGGGGTATGTCTCTATCAGTTTTGCACATCGAGAGACTGACATTTTTGCCCATTCCTCCTTGCAAAACAGCTTGAGCTCAGTGAGGTTGGATGGAGAGCGTTTGTGAACAGCAGTTTTCAGTTCTGTCCACAGATTCTCGATTGGATTCAGGTCTGGACTTTGACGTGGCCATTCTAACACCTGGATATGTTTATTTGTGAACCATTCCATTGTAGATTTTGCTTTATGTTTTGGATCATTGTCTTGTTGGAAGACAAATCTCCGTCCCGGTCTCAGGTCTTTTGCAGACTCCATCAGGTTTTCTTCCAGAATGGTCCTGTATTTGGCTCCATCCATCTTCCCATCAATTTTAACCACCTTCCCTGTCCCTGCTGAAGAAAAGCAGGCCCAAACCATGATGCTGCCACCACCATGTTTGACAGTGGGGATGGTGTGTTCAGGGTGGTGAGCTGTGTTGCTTTTACCCCAAACATAACGTTTTGCATTGTTGCCAAAAAGTTTGATTTTGGTTTCATCTGACCAGAGCCCCTTCTTCCACATGTTTGGTGTCTCCCAGGTGGCTTGTGGCAAACTTTAAACAATACTTTTTATGGATATCTGTAAGAAATGGCTTTCTTCTTGTCACTCTTCCATAAAGGCCAGATTTGTGCAGTATACGACTGATTGTTGTCCTATGGACAGAGTCTCCCACCTCAGCTGTAGATCTCTGCAGTTCATCCAGAGTGATCATGGGCCTCTTGGCTGCATCTCTGATCAGTCTTCTCCTTGTATGAGCTGAAAGTTTAGAGGGACGGCCAGGTCTTCGTAGATTTGCAGTGGTCTGATACTCCTTCCATTTCAATATTATCGCTTGCACAGTGCTCCTTGGGATGTTTAAAGCTTGGGAAATCTTTTTGTATCCAAATCCGGCTTTAAACTTCTCCACAACAGTATCTCGGACCTGCCTGGTGTGTTCCTTGTTCTTCATGATGCTCTCTGCGCTTTAAACGGACCGCTGAGATTATCACAGTGCAGGTGCATTTATACGGAGACTTGATTACACACAGGTGGATTCTATTTATCATCATTAGTCATTTAGGTCAACATTGGATCATTCAGAGATCCTCACTGAACTTCTGGAGAGAGTTTGCTGCACTGAAAGTAAAGGGGCTGAATAATTTTGCACACCCAATTTTTCAGTTTTTTATTTGTTAACAAAGTTTGAAATATCAAATAAATTTGGTTCCACTTCATGATTGTGTCCCACTTGTTGCTGATTCTTCCCAAAAAATTAGTTTTATATCTTTATGTTTGAAGCCTGAAATGTGGCAAAAGGTCGCAAAGTTCAAGGGGGCCGAATACTTTCGCAAGGCACTGTACTCTTTAGGCCCAAGCCACAGTCATAATGGAGGAGGTGCAGGCGGACTGGTATGGATGGCACAGACAGTCAGATGCACAAAATGCAGCACTTACTCTTTTAGGCCCAAGCCACAGTCATAATGGAGGAGGTGCAGGCAGACTGGTATGGATGGCACAGATCTGATGCACAAATGCGGCACTTACTCTTGGAGAAAGAACATTAAATGGGTGCTCCTGCTTGACGGAATAAAGCAGTTCAGGCAGTCATGAAGGTGCAGCTGGACACTGTGATATGGATGGACAGTTAAATGCACAAAATGGGGCGCTTACTACTCTTAGGCCGAACCTACAGTCTCACAAACAGGCAGAAAAGAGTTAAGAGAAAGGCGCCACTCATTGGATTGGATGCTTAATAATTTTATTGACATATATGTTACATTGGTGTAAGCGTATAGGACTGGTAGGTGTTCTTCTGGGTCCGCAGTTTGACCTTACTGTCACTGGCCAGCAGCAGCCGAGGAGATGAACCAATCAGGCAGCGGGTAGGGTCGGCCACAGTTTGCCCTGAGACTGTGACTGGCCAGCAGCAGCAGCAGCCGGGAGATTACAACCAATCACGCAGTGGAGGCGCATAGTCACTGGAGGGCGGTCCGGCCAGATGAACGTGATGACGCGGAAGGGGGTGGTAACCGTTCTGTTTACCGCACCCCCCATCATCATGTTCATGCGGCCGGACCGTCCTCTAGTGACTATGCGCTTCTGCTGTGTGATTGGTTGTAATCTCCCAGCTGCTGCTGCTGGCCAGTCACAGTCTCAGGGCAAACCGCGGCCGGCCCTCCCCGCTGCCTGATTGGTTCATCTCCTCGGCTGCGGCTGGCCAGTGACAGTAAGGCAAACCGCGGACCCGGAAGGACATAGACGCTTACACCAAATTAAATATGTGGAATAAAATAATTAAGCAATAAAGTAATTAAACATCCGCTCCCCGCTCCTCCACAGTGGCGAGTTCTGACTCATATTCCATTACTTTTCCAAAACCTAGTGGGGTTTACAAATTTTCCATTACTTTCCTAGGCCTGGAAAGTGTCATGTAAAAATCCCATGACTTTTCCAGGACCGTACGAACCCTGTACAGAAAAAGTCACATGACCAGTGGGACTTTAAGATTGCCAGTTCTTGGCGTGGCCGGGATGTAGACGGCGCCGGACGTGTTCTAGCAGAGCTCTTCACCATCCTGATCTTATCCGGCTCCATCCACGGCCCCTGTGCCTCGGATCGCGGCGGTTTTGCCCTCCTCGCATCGGGCACAGGTGGGGCACGGATGCCAGGGAGAAAATCCCGGGTTTCAGCACCGACCCCCCGGCCTAAACGAGCGGTCCCGCCGCGAGGCGCGAAAGCAGCCGCCGCCATCTTGCAGGTCCAGGCCTCATCTTCTTCCTCTGCAGCCACGGGCGCCCAGGCCTTCTTGAAGTCGGGAAAGATGTCCGCGGGGGCCGGGGACCCTCCTATGGCACAGCCTATGGACTCAGGTACCGGGGGGGTCTCTGCCGGGGACCGCTGGTCAGGATGGGGGGTCGCATGGAGGGGGGGATATTACTGCTCCCATACTGGCTGCTATAGACGCCTCAAAAACTGCCCTGATGCTCCGGATTGACCACCTGGCCTCTGAATGTACCCTAATCCGCCATGATCTGGATAAAATCAGGGGGCGCCTGACTGAGACTGAGGGCACGGTGTCTGAGGTGGAGGATGTTACCGCTTCCCATTCGGCACAAATCATTGCCATGCAGGCCCAGGTGAATGCTTTGGCGGACAAGATGGAGGATGCTGAGAACCGACAGCGTCGCAACAATATCAGGGTGGTCGGCTTACCAGAGAAGGCTGAGGGATCTAATTCTACATTGTTTGCTGAGAAGTTCTTTTGTGATCTACTCAAATTGCCTCCCCCTCCCCCGACATATGTGGTGGAGAGGGCCCATAGGGTTCCCACGGGACCTCGGCCTCCCGGGGCCCCCCCGCGCCCGTTTCTGGTCCGCTTTTTGAACTTCCGTGACAGGGATCGTATCCTCTCTGAGGCCAGGAAGCAGGAGGAATTGCAGTTTGAGAACAGCAAGATAATGTTATTTCCTGACTTCTCTGTGGAAACGCAGAAGAAACGCAGATCATTTACTGAAGTGCGCAAACTCCTGAGAACCAGGGGCCTGAAATATGGCATGATGTACCCGAGCCGCTTGCGTGTGGATTACAAGGGATCTGTCCTTTTCTTCAATTCGGCGGGGGAGGCTGCTGACTGGTTGGACTCCATTTAATTTCCTCTGATGCACCTGCTATCTTGGATGATATGGGGCTCTTGGGGCCCTGCTGCGCTATACTCCCTATTTGCAGCTCCTGTCTACGCACGGTCTGCCTCCTCTATTGCTGCTGGGGGGACATCTACGGTTCCTGTATTGTTGATCCTGCCCTGAAGTTTCCTGGGTTGCCCTGGGCTGGATCCATGCTTATATTCCTGGGGCTGTGGACTGGTCTACAGGTCATTGGAGCTCTGTGTGCTACACGTTGTTGAACTGACATTTTTCTCTTTTTTTTGTTTTGACTCTATTTTTCCCCCCTTTAGGGTTTTTTTTCCTTTTTTTTGAGGAATGACTATCTAGTGGCCCCCCCTTTTTTGGGGCTGCCGTTGGTGGACAAGAGTAACGCCGGCTGCCGTTTTTATGTTGCAGCCATGCCTTTAAAATTTTTGCTGGGTTTTGGGATTAGGCTGGGTACCCTGTTGCACTTTTTTTTGTTCCAGGTTTGGGTATCACAGCAGGGATGTTTTTTTGTTTTTGGCTCCAGGCTCCATCCGGTGGTCACTGTTCTTTTTTACTTATGTGTCTGTATTGCTGAATGTCTGGATGGAGTTGGGGGATCGGGTTGGTCCTCGGGCTGTGCTTGGTCCTCCGGCTCCCTCCTGCTATGTGTCCCTCTGCTGTTCTATGGCTGAGCTACTTAAAATCATGTCATGGAATGTGCGGGGTCTCAATGACAAGGTGAAACGCACAGCCATTTTTAGGTATATTAAATCTGTTCAACCGCATGTTATCCTCCTCCAGGAGACGCATTTGGATGGGAGCAGGGTGCTTGCCTTGAAGAGGCCTTGGATTCAGAGGATCTTCAATGCCACTTACTCCACGTATGCCCGTGGGGTGTCTATTTTGCTGGGTAGAAATGCACCCTGTTCGATTCAAAAGGTAATTACGGATCCTGGCGGACGGTATGTTATTGTTCTACTGGAGATTTTTCACCGGCAGGTGGTACTGGTGAGTGTCTACTTACCTCCCCCGTTCCACTCTCAGATTCTGGTGGATCTCCTGGTGACCTTGGCCCCTTATATGCATCTTCCTCTAATTATGGCGGGGGATTTCAATGCTGTTCTGGACGGCGGGCTGGACTCCTCTAACCCGGGTAGACTGTCGTCTCCTGAACTGGTGTCCTGGTCTTCCGCGGCTCAGCTTACGGAGCTGTGGCGCTGGAAAAACCCTGGGGTACGTGGCTACTCCTGTTGGTCTGGGGTGCACAGAACGGCGTCCAGGATAGATCTGGCTTTTGCTAATGGGCCTTGTCTTGCTTTGGTCCAGGATGCTACGTATTTGGCGGGTGGCCTCTCTGATCACAACCCACTGCTGTTGACTCTGCGGGTGGGAACGGGTAGAACTAGGGGTGCATGGCGCCTTTCGCCGGGTTGGCTGCAAACTGACAAGGTGATGCAGCAGGTGGAGCCCCAGATGCCTACATATTGGGAAGATAATGCCTCGTCCAGGGGTGGTCCTGTGGGATGCTTTCAAAGCGGTTATGCGGGGTCATTACATCTCTGCGATTAAGGCATCTCGTAGGGAGGCTAATGCTGACAGGGAAGCTGTTCTGCTGGAGGTCCGTAGGTTGGAAGATGAATACTCGGCCACTCCGGGACCGGCGGCCTATGCGGCCCTGGAGGAGGCCAGGAGGCGTTTGGCTTTGTTGGATACTGATTTTGCGCATGCCAACCTTAAACATAGAGCGGAGTCACTTTTTGAGAAGGGAGACAAGAATGGTAAGCTTTTGGCCTTTTTGGTGGCAGATCAGAGGGCTTCGGTAAGTGTTCCGTGCATCCAGTCTAGTTCAGGGGAACTGGTTAGGGACCCGGGGGAGATCTCCCGGGTCTTTATGGATTACTACTCTGACACCTATTCCCCCCTACCTGCATATGACCTGGAGGAGTTGGAGCGCCTTTTATCTGGCTTGCCGGTTCCGGTTTTGGAGGGTGAGGACAGTGCGTGGCTGGACAATGACATCACGTTGAAGGAAATAGAGAGAGCCATCTCATCCTTTCCCTCCAATAAATCGCCGGGCCCTGATGGGTTCCCGGTGGAATGGTATCGGCAGTACTGAGACTCCCTGGCTCCCAGGCTCCAGGCATTGTATGCTGCGTGTTTCGATCAGGGGGCCCTGCCGGGTTCCATGCTCGAGGCGTATGTTGTTCTCCTGCCCAAGCCGGGGAAGGATCACACCCTGTGTTCCTCCTACCGCCCCATTGCCTTACTCAATGTGGATCTCAAGATACTCACGAAAGTCTTGGCTACTAGGCTGGCGGTGGTCTTGCCTTCCCTGGTGGACATTGATCAGACCGGGTTTATGCCGGGCAAGTCCACGGACACCAACCTTCGACGTCTGTTTACTCATTTGCAGGTGTCCCATGCATCCGTTGGCACTAGGGTGGTGGTGTCCTTGGACATTGCCAAGGCCTTCGACACGGTGGATTGGGGGTACATGGGGGTGGTGCTGAGGCGCATGGGGTTCGGTCCTAAATTTTGCAAGTGGATTTCCCTTTTGTATTCCTCCCCGCGTATGGCGTTGAAGATTGGATCTTCCCTGTCTCCATTTTTTGCAGTGGGTAGGGGGACTAGGCAGGGCTGCCCTCTTTCGCCCTTTTTGTTCTCTCTGATGATTGAACCCTTGGCTATTGCATTGCGTGCATCTCCGGAGGTGGGGGCTCTGGAAGTGGGCTCCATTAAGGAGTGCCTGGCACTTTATGCGGATGATATGCTTTTATTTTTGAAGGATCCCAATGCTTCTCTGCGGGCGGTATTCAATATCCTAGACACTTTTGCAAAGTTTTCCGGCCTAAGGGTGAATTGGGATAAATCCACTATGCTCCCTATTGATCCTGGTGCCATTGCTGCAGCTGATGGGGCGCTACCATTGAAATGGGTGACGGAGTTCACCTACCTGGGAGTCAGGGTGTCGGCGAGGGTGGCGGATTATCTTGCTCTGAATCTTAACCCACTGCTGGAGGTCTTTAAACGCAGGGCGGAGGTGTGGCGCGACTTACCTTTGTCGGTTCTGGGGCGCATTAACTTGGTGAAAATGAAACTTCTCCCTGTCTTTCTATACTTCCTTAGAAATTCCCCGGTGTGGGTCCCGCGTTCTTTCTTCCGCCGCGTTCATGGCCTGATAGGTTCCTTTATTTGGGGTACCTCTCCTCCTAGAATTGGTCTGCAGGTGTTGCAGGAGCCCTGGGGTCAGGGGGGATTGGCTTTACCTGATCTTTATAAATATTTCCTGGCTGGGCAGGGGGTGGTGGCGCGACGCTGGCTTGCAGGGGATGATGGGGACTCCGCCACGGTGCTGGAGGCGGCTGTTTTGGGCTCCTACGAGAGTCTTCGCCTTTTACTGCATCGAGGGTCCAGGGCTGCATTTCAGCTGACAGGAACGATGCGTTCTACCATCAAAGCCTGGGAACAGATGCAGGTGCTGGTGGAGCCAGGAGCCACTGGTGTTTCCCCGGCCTCCCCATTGTGGTGGAACCCCAAGTTTCCTCATTTTGCCTCGATCCCTGATCCTACCATCTGGGCCGTTAAGGGGGTGAAGTTGCTGGGGGATATTGTCTCTGGTGGGGAGCTGTGCTCCTTTGATACCCTGAAGGCGCGTTATGATCTTCCAAATGGGTATTTTTTTCGCTATCTCCAACTTCGCCATGCGTTTGTGGCACAATTCGGTTCCTCTCGGGTTGTGCTTAAAGCTTCAGCTCTTGAAATAGCGGTCCAAGCGGCGGGTATGCGGAAGCCTCTCTCGGAATTGTACAGGGAATTGTTCGCTGTCGCTCCGCCTGCTGTACGTAGATGTCGGGAACGATGGGTGGAGGAGGTGCCTGACCTGGATGGTGATGACTGGGATATGTGGAGTTCACCCTTCGCCTACCTGGTCTCTGCGAGGGACCGTCTGATTCACTTTAAATTTCTGCATCGGATTTATTACACGCCGGCGAGGCTGGCACGTATTTATCAGACGGCCTCGGCGGAGTGCTGGCGTTGTTCCCATTCACCGGCGGACTTCAGTCACATCTTCTGGGGGTGCCCGGTGGTCAAGGACTATTGGGCATCCGTCTTAGCTTGTATTGTGGAGGTGGTTAAGATTCCGGTCCCCAGCTCCGTGGAGGTTTGCCTCTTGGGGTTGGTGGATGGCGAGGGGTTTGACCTGTTGTCACTGTTTATGGTTGTTGCCCTGCGTGGCATTGTCTTGTCTGTTTTTTTTTGTGCAAAAATTCAATAAAAACAAATTTTCAAAAAAAAAAAAAAAAAGATTGCCAGTTCTGTAAGGTCTGAAAAATAAGTGCAGGTGGGGTGGGAGGAAAAATCATAGACCCCCTCTGTCCCTCAGTCGCCTGAGCCCTCCAGCCCCCTATTCCCTCAGAGCCCTGAAGTCTGACTACCCCCTCAAGGTTCTCAGAGTCCTTCAGACACATTACATACAGAGGTAAATACCTATATACATACAGAGGCCCCTAAAGTCTTCCAGCTTCACTAAACCCTCACATCCCCTCAGCTCCTATACTTCCCTCAGAGCCCTCACTATTTTCCTCCCTCTGACACCAATGATGGAACATATTCTTCATGGCAGGCTGGGGAATGTTTTCTTCCTCCTGACCAGCAATGTAATGGGCTTCATAATCCTGACCCCTGCACTCCATCATTGTGTTGGCTGCATATTATAATGATTGTCCATTTGCTACCTGTGTTGTGTAATAATTGCCCTTTGTAGACCATGTATGATAAGGATTAGAGATGGGCTCGGGCGTGGTCAAGTTCGCACGTGCCCGATCCCGCCAGGAAGCCGACACTGCAGTCCACTAATTACAGGCAGTGAGACATTTACTGATCTCTGCACCTCCAGATCGGTAAATGTCTCACTGCCTGTGATTAGTGGAGTGCAGTGTCAGCTTCCTGGCGGGATCGGACACGTGCAAACTCGAACACGCCCGAGCCCATCTCTAGTTAGGATGGTCATTGTCTTGTCTATTTATTGTTAGTGCTGTTTGTTGAGAGGAACATATTACTAGAATTTATCTCCAAAATAAAGAGAATTTTCCGACCCCAAAAGTGGGGAAATGTTCTAACCCTGAAGGGGTTAATCTAGGTTTCCACACTATATATGTGTGTATCATCATCTGCTGGAGATAAAAGATGTCACAGTGACTATGGAGGAAGAGGTCGTACATGATTTGGAGGTTACTGGGTGTAAATAGAAAATAAGATCTTCTTACCTCCGCTGCTGCCTCTTCCAGCAACGTCTTCTCTCAACGTCCTCCCGTCTCACCTCTCACCCGGAACTTCCTGTCTGTACCTGACATCACTTCCTGTCTGTATTCCATAGAGACTTCCTGTCTGGGTAGAAGTGAGGTCACCGCCTTGTGGAGCTCAGAGAAACTGCAGTCCTGAGAACCGTCTGGTAGTGTGAACACGGCCTTGTGCTGTGTGTGTATGTACTGTATATCCTTCCCCTTTCTCTCCTCCCTGAGTGTGTATGAAGAGGCGGAGCTCCTGCTGGAACAGTGGTCGGAGGAGGAAGCCGAGTCTAGGAGGGAGACTTGCAGGAGTGAGCGAGGAGGATCCAGTTCCTTTGCCATCGGAGGTGAGGAGAGTGTGAAGGATGTTTGTGACTCTGGTAGCTGAAAAGCTGGGAGTCATATTGCTCTGGTGAGTGGGGAAGCACTACTAAGGGGGCGCCCTCACCATCACGTGTGTAAGAGGTGGAAGAAGGCGTGGCTACACTACAGCTGGCACAGTTTGGAGCACGGAGAACTTTCACACCTTATCAACTTTTCATTCATTTGTGGATTTAATTTAGCAAAATAAATTAATTGAAATGGTTACAAGGTGAAAGCAGTGAACTTGCAGAGAACACTATATTGAGCACAAATTATTGTATGATTACATGAATTTGCACAGATTTTTAGTTTATTTAACATAGCTGCAACTATTATGATATGAATGAAGTAGGTGTGAAGTGGAAGCAGTAGATTTGTAGAGAATATTATTCTGAGCACCTAACACTTTATAGATGAATGTATCCACATATTTTAGTGTGTAAGTACTGTACACTGATCAGCCATAACATTATGATCACTGACAGGTGAAGTGAATAATATAGATTATCTCATTACAATGTCATCTGGAAGTGGGTGGGGTATATTTGGCAGCAAGTAAACATGTTTTCCCTGAAGTTGTTGTTTTTTTAAAGCAAAGAAATGGGCATTGCAGTTTGTTGTTTATGGGGCTGCAAGGGATGTGGGAAATTAGGTGTGTGTGTGCGCCGGCGGAGGCAGTGTGATGCTTTGTCTGGTGGAGTCCATGGCTTGATGGCAGCAACAGGGGGACCTACTCAATACTAGAGGATAGTTCTAATGTTCTGGTGGGTGGTATAATGTTCTGGTGGGTGGTATAATGTTATGGTGGGTGGGTATAATGTTATGGTGGGTGGGTATAATGTTCTGGTGGGTGGGTATAATGTTCTGGTGGGTGGTATAAAGTTCGGGTGGCAAATGAACACACAACTTAGTAAGATAAATATAATGAAATAAAGGAAAAATAATTTCACCACCATTTTATTCTCAGCAGAGGAAATAGATACTAATAGGCTGCAGGAGATCTGCTTCATTTCAACCCCCTCCTTTTCTCTTATCAGATCTCCTGCAGCCTATTAGCACCCATTTCCCTTTCTATGTCTCAGCAGATCTCCTGCAGCCTATTAGCACCCATTTCCCTATTAGATAATAAAATGGTGGTAGTTCCAATGTTTTATGTCACACGATATTAGCGCAATGGATTAGGAAACAGAAAATGTCAGTAAAAAACCCAGTGCAGGTAATTTTGGGGCCACAGACACAATCTATCCCCCAATTCATAGATTCCTAGAGAAGAGTTTGTTGTGGAAGTGAAGTTGGGTACAAGTCAATGAAACCCCCAACACTCCCAGCTGAGAACAATGAAGGAGATTACTATTCCAATCCTCCAACCAGTTTTCTGGCTGGGAAGGTCTGGGAGTCAATATTTTCCCAGCCGACCAGGAACAATGGAGGAGTTTACTATTCAAATCCTCAACAACTTGTTTTCCCACTCGCTATTTCCCCAGCTGGCAGAGACAAGACTTCTTATAGAGTGTCAGCTTCTTGCAATGTCCAGCATCGGGAAATGGGGGATAAATACAATGACCCCTCCCTTTTATCCATAAATCCCACCCTCTTATCATCAACATAAAAGATGTGATAAATCATCGATGCATTTCACCTCATCAGTATCCAGTGATCAACCATAAAGTGACCCCAAAGTCCATCCAACGTCTCCTTTATACTTCAATAAATTATATCTCCACCAATAAATGTCTCCAAACCTCCAGAGCTTCCTCCTCCAAATCTCAGTATATGCTCCAGGAAGCCGTGTGTAGTGGACTACAAAACTCCTTCCCCAAACACCAATCCCATGCTCTCTTGGTGCTCACACTCAGATTGTGCGCTCACCAGACCTCCATCACTCTCCTAATAAGTGGCTCCACAATAGCTTTGGAGGAACCCTGGCTGAGAAATGCTGGACTAGGCAGTAATATATTTCTCTCCCCATTGGTGGGAGTGGAGATGTCCCGTCTATAAGGATATACAGTACATACACACACAGCACAAGGCCGTGTTCACACTACCAGATGTTTCTCAGGGCTGCAGTTCCTCTGAGCTCCACAAGGTGGTGATCTTACTTCTACCCAGACAGGAAGTCTCTATGGAATACAGACAGGAAATGATGTCAGATATAAATAGGAAATTCTGGGAGAGAGGTGAGTAGGGAGGAAGTAGAGAGAAGACATCGCTGGAAGTAGCAGCAGAGGAGGTAATAGGATATTATTATCTATTTATACTAGGGATGCACCGAAATGAAAATTCTGGGCCGAAACCGAAAATGCAGGATGCCCTTGGCCGAAAACCGAAATCGTAAATGACTTTTTTCCCCCAAATAATTTTAACAGATAGAACAGGGGCATACACCAAAAACAGGCAGCGACGTACACCTGTCGCTGCCACCCTGTCACAGTATATGTACTGTGACGGGTTGGCAAGAGGTTAATTTAATTACCAATGGTATTTGTATTATGCAGCATGAGGGGGTTAATGTATTGCCACTGCTGGTCACTGATACATTAGTGACTGACCAGTGGCAGTTAATTAACCCCTTTGTGCTGCATTAGTGCAATCAGTATCAGTGTTAATTACCATTGGTTGCACTAATGCAGCACAAAGGGGTTAATTAACTGCCACTGGTCGGTCACTAATGCATCAGTGACCAGCAGTGGCAATACATTAACCCCCTCATGCTGCATAATACTAATTCCATATGTAAGCTGCCTCAGCTAACCCCCCCACTGCCTCAGCGTCCCTTCGCATCCCAAGGATGCAATCTCCTTACTCTCACTCTGCTCCTTTTTTTTTTTTCTTCAGCATAATGATCAAACAATTAAAAAAGCAGTCAATGTATGGGTTGTATAAGTGCTCAATGGAACTTGGAAGAACAGAGGGGGGGGGGGGGCAGATAGGGGAGACAAGGGAGGGAGATAGGGACAGTTATGTGTAATGAAAAGTGTAAATTCATGCAGTGCTCACTCATTCAAGGTCCGAGGGTGAGGCAGAGGCTGGATGGCTCAGGTATCATTCACGAGGCTTGGAATGTGTAGCTGCTTGCTGTTCTTCATATTTCCCGCCCACATCCCTCTCTCTGTCCTGCACAGACATACTCGAGATAGGAGAGTGGGCGGCCCCGGGCAGACACAGAAAACCTGGGGTGGGAGGGGGAGGAGGATGAGCTGTGTGTGTGTGTCTTTCTCTTACGTCCTCCGACAGTTGCCGCCATCTTCATATTCGTCACAATGGGGTATTAGACTTTGCTCCGAAGGAGTAGCTAGGCAACAGAATATGTTAATATAAAAGCTTTTAACATATCCCACCCCCAGGGGGTGGTCCCCTCAGTCAATACCCTCCTACTTCCTGTATCCATACTTCAGTTTCAATGTCTAGCTTGTCAGGAGTAGCTGGTTGTCTCTATGCTGGGGCATTTTGTCTCAGCCTTTCTTTTCTCTTTTGATTTTCTTTGAGTTTTTGTTTTTTTTTTCTCTCTCTGTACTTAGCTGTTACTTTTGTCAGCATTAGTTAGTTCTTCTGATGAAGAGGATTCGTGTGGGCTGGGTCTCAGGCTGATCCCCCTGGTCGCAGGTCGTGGGTCAGTGGCTTCCCAGCCTACCATCGAGCGTTCAGCCAGGTAACGCTCCTGGCACAGTGAACGACCCATCCCTGTTCGGTGCAGGGATGATCGGTGAGGTGGCTACCTCACTGGACGCTGGGCGGTTTCTTAACCCTGATTTTGTGCGTCCTGGATGCGACTCTCCCTGCCTCATGTGCAGCGGCTTGTTCGCCTGTGCGGGTTCCCCACGCCATTAGGAGGTAAGTGTATCTATGTGGGGACCTGTCTGTCGGGGGGGGGTGTCAGTCTGGGACTGTGTAACCTGCCTCTGTTCACACCGTTTGGCTCCCTGTCACTCTGTCTGCACGCTGTGGGCTGCAGGGGGGGGGGCTGTGTGGCACTGTCTGTGTCAGCCTGTGAGTGTGAAGGGCTGTGTGCTGTGGGGCATGTTTTTTACATGTTTGGGGCACAATACAGCGATCGCTGCGGTGATCCGCCATGTTTTTTTACATGGGTGGTGTTGTAATGCATCACAGTAGTGGGGGAGCGGCGGTTTCGGCGCCAAACGGCGCCATTTTGCCTGCGCTCGCCCCAGCCGCATGTTTTCAATGCGGGCGACCATTTTCTTGTAGCCTTCCATAGGCTTTGATAGAGCGCCCTGATTTCATCACTTCCTCTTTCCTGGTGTGCACCGATCGAGGCAGCAGCAGCAGCAGGGGTCTCCTCAGGTTTTATCTTTCTGTTCTTCCTTTATCCATTGCCTGTGTTCTGTTTTATCCCTGTGGGGGTCTCATTGTGCTTGTGTGCGGTGGGCTGCGCTCGCCGCGCTTGTTAAAGGGGCAGTTAACCCTTTCTTCTCCGGCATATTTTTTTGGGGCAATGGATTCTCAGGAGGGCAAATTTCCTGCCACCTTGGTGGGGAGCCAGGGGACTGCTGTTTTGGCTGCGATTGTGGCTAACCTTGCTGCTCAAGTGCAAATGCTTGTGGCTGCTCAATCCACAAAAAGGTCCAGAGCTTCACTTTCCTCTGGTTCAGAGGGTGATGGTGATGGGGCTGATATGGCTGGGGTCTCCTTATATCGGGGTCCCGTTCCTCCCTGGATCTTGTGGGGTCCGAGGTGGAGGCTGAGGTTGAAGGGGTGGATAATTCTCCCCCTGGCTCGTCTGAAGAGCTTGCACTCATGGATGAATTGGTTGCTTCTATCAAGCAAACGCTGCACTTGCAGGATGAGCCATGTCCTTCTGCTGCCTTGGCAGCTTATGGGACAAAGAGAAGACGCAAAACATCGCAGGTTTTTCCCTGCACGGATGATTTTCAGAGCGCTGTTAAGGAACAATGGCGTAATATCCGCAAGCCTTTTGCGGTACCCAGTAGTTTCAAACTGCGTTATCCTTTCACGCCCGCTACTGACGAGCGTTGGTGTGTACCGCCTCCGGGGGATCACGCGATAGCGGTTTTGAACAAGTCCACTGCGATTCCTGCTGAGGATACCCCGGTGTTCCGGGATGCCACGGATAAGAGACAGGAGTCTCTTGCTCGTCATACCTATTCTATTATGGGTTCTATGCTGAAAGCTCTGTTTGCTTCCCTTATGGCGGCCCAGGCGGTCGCGAGCTGGACGCAGGTGCTTAGGCGCGTTTTGGTGGCTGATTCTGCCCCCTCGGCGACATTGGATATGGTGGATCAAATCCATCAGGGTGTCATGTATTTGTGCGATGCGGACTTGGATATGGTCCCGTTGGCCGCACGGGTACACGGTGTGGCTGTGTTGTCTCGCCGCTTGGTTTGGTTGAAGTGTTGGTCGGTGGACCAATCTTCGCGCAAGACCTTAGCCAATCTGCCCTATGACGGTTCTCGCCTTTTTGGCGAATCCTTAGATACACTGATAAAGGGGATCACGGGTGGTAAGAGCACGCTCTTGCCCCAATCCCACAAAGGCTAAGGCGACTCCTGGTAAGAAGCATGCTTCCTTTCGGCCCTCTCAGGCCTCACTATAAGGGCAAGCCGTTCAAAGGTCAGGGCTCCCAGAAGAAGCCGTGGACAGGTAAGCAGAAGTCCGGCCAGTCCGGATCCGTTGCCCACAACAGTGCGGCCTGAAGGGGCGCCCTCACCCGGTTCTGGGGTGGGGGGACGCTTGCTCGGTTTTCCACAACCATGGCTGTCCCGTGTTCGGGACAGGTGGGTTCAGGAAATCGTTCGATCTGGTTACAAGATCGAGTTTCTCTCTCGGCCGGAGAGCAGATTTTTTCCCTCAAATCTTCAACTGTCTCCGGAGCGTTTGCGGGATCTGCACCTAGCGGTGCGGGACCTGAGGGCTCAGGGAGTGGTGGTTCCGGTGCCTCATCGGGACAGATTTCGGGGGTTCTATTCCAATCTGTTCACCGTGCCCAGGAAGGAGGGCAAGGTGCGTCCAATTCTGGACTTAAAGGCTCTGAACCGCTTTGTGCGGGTTCGCAAGTTCCGCATGGAATCTCTGCGGTCGGTGGTGGCTGCCCTGGTTCCGGGGGAATTCATGGCCTCCGTCGACTTGAAGGATGCGTACCTTCACATCCCCATTTTCGAGGGTCCCCAGAGGTACCTTCGATTCGCCATTGCGGAGGATCACTACCAATTCGTGGCGTTGCCTTTTGGCCTCGCTTCGGCTCCGCGGGTTTTCACCAAGGTGCTTGCACCACTGCTGGCTTTGTTAAGAGCCCAGGGTATCTGGACGATATTCTGGTTCGGTCTGCGACCAGCCAGGGTCTGGAGACAGATCTGTCCGTCACGGTGCAGACTCTACAGGAGTTTGGGTGGACGATAAATTATCCAAAGTCGACGCTGTGTCCGTCGGTTCGTCTTCCCTATTTGGGGATGATCCTGGACTCGGCCCAGGCGAAGGTCTTCCTACCGGACGACAAACTCAAGACTCTTCAGGGAGAAGTCCAGTCTCTCAGGGACGTTCCGTGTTCGTCACTGCGGAAGTGCATGCGGTGTCTGGGACTGATGGTCTCGGCTTTCGAGGCGATTCCCTTTGCCCAGTTTCACACGCGGGGTCTCCAAGCGGAGATCCTGTCCAGGTGGGACGGGCGTCCACAATCTCTGGATATCCAGATTTCGTTGAGCCATCGCACCAGAAGGGATCTTCTGTGGTGGCTCCAGTCCCCGGCGGTGTCGGGGGGAAAGTCTTTTCGTCCTCTTTCATGGACGGTGATCACCACGGATGCCAGCCTGTCGGGCTGGGGTGGTGTTCTGGGCGTTCTGTCCGCCCAGGGAACTTGGTCGGAGGAGGAATCCTCCCTTCCAATCAACATTCTGGAGTTGCGTGCGATAAATCTCTGCCTTCAACGTTGGACGGACAGGCTGCGCGGCTGTCCGGTTCGGGTGTAGACGGACAATGCCACGGCGGTGGCTTACGTCAATCACCAAGGGGGCACCAGGAGTGCCCGAGCGGCTCGGGAAGTGGCCGACATTCTTTCTTGGGCCGAGACTCATGTCCCGGCGATATCAGCGGTTCACATTCCGGGGGTGGAGAACTGGCAGGTGGATTATCTGAGCCGCCAGACCCTGGATCAGGGGGAATGGTCTCTTCACCCGGATGTCTTCCAGATGTTGTGCGCAAAGTGGGGTCTTCCGGAGGTGGACCTGTTCGCGTCTCGTCTGAACAACAAGGTAAAAAGGTTCGTGGCAAGAACGCGCGATCCTCGGGCAGACGCGTCGGGCGCGTTAGTAGCCCCGTGGCATCAGTATCGGCTGCTGTATGCGTTTCCGCCGATTCAATTGCTGCCCAGGTTCCTTCGCAGGTTGAACTCGGAACCACACACAGTGATTCTTGTGGCACCGGACTGGCCTCGCCGGTCCTGGTACGCGGACCTCGTGAATCTGGCGGTCGACGCTCCTTGGCGTCTGCCTCTTCGAGAAGATCTCCTGTCTCAAGGGCCGATATTCCATCCTGCTTTACAGTCGCTGGCTTTTGAAACCGAGGTCCTGAATGATAGGGGTCTCTCCCCGGAGGTCATTCACACTTTGATTAACGCAAGGAAGTCTTCCTCGGGGAAGGTTTATCACCGTACTTGGGTGGCCTATTTTGCCTGGTGTGAGTCCAGGGGGTTTTCGCCTCGCACTTACTCGGTGTCTAGGTTGTTGTCCTTCCTTCAAACGGCTGTCGACCGGCGTTTGGCGCTGGCTACGGTCATGGGTCAGGTTTTTTTGCGCTGGCCGTTCTTTTTCAACATCCTGTGGCGTCTAACTCCTTGGTTAGTACTTTTATTCAAGGGGTGCGACATCTGGTCCCTCCTAGGAGGGAACCTTTACCTCCTTGGGACTTGAATCTTGTTCTGTCCGTGTTACAACATGCTCCCTTTGAACAGATCAGGAAGATCTCGTTGTCCATGTTGTCCAAAAAAGTTGCCTTTTTGGTGGCGATCACTTCGGCTCGCAGGGTTTCGGAGCTGGCAGCTTTGTCCTGCAAGTCTCCGTATCTGGTCATCCATCTAGATAAGGTGGTCTTGAGACCTAACCCTTCTTTTCTTCCGAAAAGAGTTTCGGATTTTCACCTCAATGAGGATATTGTCCTGCCTTCGCTCTGCGCGAAGCCCAAACATCCGAAGGAGGTGGAGCTGCATTCCTTGGATGTTGTTCGGGCGATTGGGGTTTACCTGAAATCGACTGAATCTTTCCGCAAGTCGGATTCCTTGTTTGTCCTTCCTGAGGGACCTCGGAAGGGCATGGCGGCGTCGGCTTCTACCATCGCCAAATGGATCAGACAGACTGTTGAACAGGCCTATGCTTTAAAGGGGAAAGTTCCCCCTGTGCCTGTGAAGGCGCACTCTACCAGATCTCTGAGTACGTCTTGGGCCTGTCGTCATGGGGCTTCTGTGGCCCAGGTGTGTAAGGCGGCGACTTGGTCGACCGTGCACACATTCACAAAATTCTACAGAGTGGATGTTCAGGCATCGGCAGATGCTTCCTTTGGCTGCAAGGTTCTTAGTGCGGCGGTTCCTTAGAGTCTCTTGTGTTGGGCTCCTTGGCTGTTTGGGATATATGTTTTTATCCCTAGGTTATTTGTTTTCCTGGGTTATTGCTTCTGTTGAGCAAGTTTTTTCTCATGTTGCCCAGCTGGTTTCCTTCCTTTGGTAAGGTTCCTTTCTTTGCTGTGGAGACTGCGTTGCCTTAGGCGCGGCTGCGTTTCCCACCCCTCATGTTTGCACTGCTTTGGGACGTCCCCATTGTGACGAATATGAAGATGGCGGCGACTGTCGGAGGACGTAAGAGAAAGCGGAATTTTTGTAAAATCTTACCTGTAAAATTCCTTTCTCTGAGTCCTCCGACAGTCGCCGCCCCCGCCCCTCTTTTGGGGTTGGTTGTATACTCTACTGCTATTCCACTGAAACTGAAGTATGGATACAGGAAGTATGAGGGTATTGACTGTGGGGACCACCCCCTGGGGGTGGGATATGTTAAAAGCTTTTATATTAACATATTCTGTTGCCTAGCTACTCCTTCGGAGAAAAGTCTAATACCCCATTGTGACGAATATGAAGATGGCGGCGACTGTCGGAGGACTCAGAGAAAGGAATTTTACAGGTAAGATTTTACAAAAATTCCGTTTTCTCCTCTCCTGTCCGTGTCTGGGAGGGGTGAGTACTGCTCGCTGCTGGGCTGTGTGAGAGACGAGGTGTCACAGACGATCTGCACAGCTGCTGGCCCGTAATTGAAAAGACTGATTCTCCTATCCTACGGACGGGAGAATCAGGGACTTTTCAAACCTGCGCTGCGCCCTCCTCCTTCCTCACGGCGGCCATTAATTTCGGCACTTTTAACCTATTTTCGGCCGAAATGGGATAGGCTCATTTTCGGCCGAAAATTTTGGTGGCCGAAATTTTCGGTGCATCCCTAATTTACACCCAGTAACCCCCGATCATGTCCGTCCTCTTCCTCCATAGTCACTGTGACGTCAGAAGGAAGAAAACATTCCCCAGCCTACATGAAGAATATGTTCCATCATTGGTGTCAGAGGGAGGAAAATTCTGAGGCCTCTGTGGAATGTAGAGGGCTTGAGGGGATGTGAGGGTTTAGTAAAGCTGAAAGACTTAAGGGGTAAGTCAGAGAATTCTATGACATCACACTGACCTCACAGCTCCTCCTCCCAATGTCCCTCCATGTGGCTCTTTTTTCTGATGCTCTTAGGATGTGGGCAGACCCTTTTCATCCTCGCAACCAAAGCAGAACTGTTGATCCTGTATTTTATGTAATGATGTCAGAATTCGCTATGCCAAGCCTTTAACCTACAGACTTGGAGGGGGGAGGTGTCATTGAAGTAGGGCTTTATAAAAATACAGACCTTACGGGTGAGGAGGATTCTGGGAGGGTCATTTAATTTTACTATTTATGAAAACTGCTGACAGGAGAGGTGAGCGGTGCTGGGAATTCTGGGACATTATCCAGTAACAGACAAGGGATGTGTCTGGATGGTGACTGTATCATTGTGTGTGTCAGGTTCCTATAAGGTGTCAGGATGTCACTGTCTATTTCTCCATGGAGGAGTGGGAGTATTTAGAAGGACACAAGGATCTCTACAAGGACGTCATGATGGAGAATCAGCAGCCCCTCACATCACCGGGTAAGAGGAGACTTTATTGTAAAGGAGAGAGCAGTACGGAGGCTCCACCTAGATCCCCCATCATCTGATGAACACATAGAAACAATGTATTCAGTCAGTGTGTGTTTCCTACAGATGGATCCAGTAATGGGAACCCACCAGAGAGATGTCCCCGTCCTCTGTATTCCCGGGATTCCACACAGGAAGTTCACACCATCCCCCACCATCATCAGGTAGATGAAGATGAATGTCGAGATCGTAAAAGTGATCTGACTGTATGAAAATATATTCCACTTTTAGGTATAAGGTTATTTGTGCTCACATTTTAAAGAAACCGTTCCCTGCTATTTTGTTTGTTTAGAATGAAAATCTGATAGATATAAAAGATGAGGTTAAAGAGGAAGAAGAGACGTATGTGAGGGGGGATCAGCAGTTCAGGGAAGAGGTTGGGATGATGGACAAAGTTAAAGAGGAGGAATCTTCTCCAGACATCAGCACAGGTGAGTGATGGCCACTAAATACAAAAACTGTTTGGGTATATGGATTGATGTTTGAGGATCTGTAGATCCACTTCTACAAAGACGTCATGATGGAGAATCAGCCGCCCCTCACATCACCGGGTAAGAGGAGACTTTATTATAAAGGAGAGAGCAGTACGGAGGCTCCACCTAGATCCCCCATCATCTGATAAACACATAGAAACAATGTATTCAGTCAGTGTGTGTGTTTCCTACAGATGGATCCAGTAATGGGAACCCACCAGAGAGATGTCCCCGTCCTCTGTATTCCTGGGATTCCACACAAGAAGGTCACACCATCCCTCACCATCATCAGGTAGATGATTGACAATTATTGGTAGTTCTGATTTATACACAGTATATTTGTTACAAGAAATGTTTTATTATTTATTCAGAGTGGAAACCTCGGGGATGATAATATTGATGTTAAAGAAGAGTATAAAGAGGAGTATGGAGTGATGGAGGTATTTTCAGAAGGACACAAGGATATGATGGAGCCACCTAATACCAGGAACCCACCAGAGAGATGTCCCCGTCCTCTGTATTCCCGGGATTCCACACAGGAAGGTCACACCATGTCTTATCTTTGGAATCACTACTGGCAACTATTAGAAATAGTGTGGACATCGGGGGTATAAAGGTGGGACAAGTGGAGCATAAGGTATCTGCCTTTGCAGATGATATCCTGCTTTACATAAGTAATCCGAGGATCACTTTGCCCAACATAATTAAAATAATGAAACAATATGGAGAACTATCCAATTTAAAAATTAATAAAAAAAAATCAGAAATATTAATATCCCTAAACAAGAAGAGGAGATGTTAAAAAAAGAATTTCAGTTCAACTGGAGAAAAGATGAGATTAAATATTTAGGGATAAAATTAACCCCAACTCCAGAAAAACTCTACAAAACAAATTTTCTAGAACTTCTGAATGAAGTAAGATCAGAATTAAATAGATTATCCCCGAGAATCTTTTCCTGGATAGGGAGAATAAATACGATAAAAATGATAATCCTGCCCAAAATTATATATAAATTCCAGATGATTCCGATTTCATTACCTCAAGTATTTTTTAAAACACTTAAAAGATTAATATCCCGCTTTATTTGGAAATACAAAAAGCCAAGGGTAAAGTACACTACACTATGTAAAGGTAAGGGACAAGGGGGACTAGCCCTACCCGACTTTAAAAATTATTATTTTGCAGCAATACTCACAAGGGTGATAGAATGGACAAAAAAAAATAATGATAGAAATTGGGTGGTAATAGAAAGCACGATGAGTGGTACACACCTAGCAAAAGTTATATGGATACCTGAGAGGTTTAGAAATCTGGACACTAACACGCATATAATCACAAGACATGCTATTAAGGTTTGGGATAATATACATAAAAAAGAAAATTGGAAACACAATTCACCACTGATCCCGTTACAGGGCACACATTTTTTTGCACCAGGGGAAGAGAAGGAATTAGGTAAATGGATAGAAGAAGGAGAAGCACAATTAGGGGATATAGTAGAGAAGGGGAAAATTATAACCTTGGCGGAGCTGAAACAAAGGAAAGAAAACTGGAAGATAAATGAGTGGAGGTATATCCAACTAAAGCATTTCACATTGTCACTACCGCAGCCATTGAGAGATATAAACGACCTCCGCCCTTTTGAGCAATTATGTCTTAAGGATAAGATAATAAATAATATTTCGAATGTGTATAAAATACTGTTAACAATAACAAAAGAGAGAGGAATATCATTAAAAAAAAATGGGAAAGAGACCTCGGCCCGTGTAGTAACAACAAACAGTGGGATAAGAGCCTTCAATTAGTACATAAATCCGCGATAGACACCAACACGGAGGAGATGAACTATAAATTGATCACAAGGTGGTACAACACTCCTGATAAGATGGGAAGAATTCAGGTGGAGAGTTCAAGACTTTGCTGGAGGGGATGTCAGATGGTAGGGACTATAGCCCATATATGGTGGGAGTGCCCAAAAATTAAAGTATTCTGGAGTGAAGTTATAGAATTAATAAGTAAAATTACTAAAATAGATATTCCCTTGGATCCTTGGAAATGCATGTTTCATGGAACCCATATGTCAGTGAAGCAATATAAAAAAACATTACTCCCTCACTTATTAAACTCAGCTAAGAGCTTGATTCCCTTTAATTGGCAAAAAGAAGAGGCCCCCTCCAGGAAAGATTGGCTGTTAAAAGTAGAGAAAATAAGAAAGTTGGAGCAGCTGAGGACCTGGGAGGAGGAGGAACAGGGGAATGAAGAGGAGATTTGGGATGAGTGGCAAGAGTTTAAGGACACAAGGGAATATAGAGAAATAATAGGAGTCGAATGATAAGAAGAGACGGGGGGGGGGGAGGGATAAGGAAGGGAGGGGGGAAAAAAAAGGGATAAAAGGTAATATGTGTAAAATGTATATGAAAAAATTCTCCAGCGATTGGAGTGTTGTAAATAATTTTTTACCTGGAAAATTTAATAAAGAAATATATAAAAAAAAAAAAGAAACAATGTATTCAGTCAGTGTGTGTGTTTCCTACAGATGGATCCAGTAATGGGAACCCACCAGAGAGATGTCCCCGTCCTCTGTATTCCCGGGATTCCACACAGGAAGGTCACACCATCCCTCACCATCATCAGGTAGATGATTGTCAATTATTGGTAGTTATAATTTATTACAGCATGTTTGTTACAATTCATTTTTTATTATTTATTCAGAGTGGAATCGTCTGTGATTATAATATTGTTGTTAAAGAAGAGTATAAAGAGGAGGATGAGGAGTATGGAGTGATGGAGGAGTTTTCAGAAGGACACAAGGATATGATGGAGCCACCTAATACCAGGAACCCACCAGAGAGATGTCCCCGTCCTCTGTATTCCCGGGATTCCACACAGGAAGGTCACACCATCCCTCACTGTTACAAGGTTGGTGGGACAGAGCATCTAGAACAGGGACATAAAGATCATGTGTGGATTTTTTATGTGAGCTTATATTTTACAGATGATATTCACTTTCATTTTCTTGGTTTAGGGTGAAGATCTGATAGATATAAAAGTTGAGGGTAAAGCAGAAGAAGAAGAAGAGACGTATGTGAGGGATGATCAGCAGTCTATGGAGGAGGATGGAATAACGGGGACATTTATAGAGGAGGACACTCCTACAGAGATCAGCACAGGTGGGTCATTAACACTAAATACATTCCTCCACCCATACTGCTCACTGATTGGTCCAGAGTAGGGCGGGGACTGGGTGATATCAACCTGTAATCCCCTGGTCACTTTCCTGAGCTGTGTTCCCCATCCTGTATTCCTGTATTTCTCTCGGATAATCTTCCTTCTCTGCTGCAGACACAATTTTTGTATCTAGACTGGATTTATGGAGATTCTGGGGTTCAGCCGGCAGCAAAATGTACATTATCACCATTGGCCTTACTAGACCTTGGCAACTAGGGCATGTGAAGTGGGTATTCTGCCCCATGCCCGGGTCTAGTAAGATCTCTGACAGAACAATTATCCCGGGTTTACTTGTTTTGTTGGCTGTGCTGGGTGGAGGGATATGTCTTTATAGTCTCACATCCAAGTCACTGAGTGCAGTCTCAGGAGATGGGAGGCAGCGGTGTGGGACATCTGCAACTTGTCTCAAGTAAACATTTAAGTTTCTGACTCTTATACTATATAATATCTATTGTAGATTACATACTCTTAACCCCTGCACTATATACTCTGTGTTGTACATTACATACTCCTGACCCCTGCACTATATACTCTATATTGTACATTACATACTCCTGACCCCTGCACTATATACTCTATGGTGTACATTACATACTCCTGACGCCTGCACTATATACTCTATATTGTACATTACATACTCCTGACCCCTGCACTATATACTCTGTGTTGTACATTGCATACTCCTGACCCCTGCACCATATACTCTGTTTTACATTACATACTCCTGACCCCTGCACTATATACGCTATGTTGTACATTACATTATTCTGATACTATATAGTCCTATCTGTTGTATCTTGGAACAGGACATAATGGAACTACACTGCAAATTGAGTACACCTCCATCCCAATTATCTATAAACAGAAAAATAAATTGCCCAGAGGGACTTTAATTGAGGAGGACACAATAGTCATTATTGCTCAATGCGTCTGATTTATTCATTAAAACCATCATACAAAATATTACAGCATAAAATATATTCATATCTGAGTATATACATCAATCCATATACATGATGATGCAAATTATCAATAAAACATGACATGGCAGTATCAGTATGCATATAAATACATCTTGTACGTTGAACACGACGCGTTTCGTGGGTCGCATCGCCCACTAATCAGGAGTATTTGTATAAGAGCATGTCTGAAAAAAATGTAATGAATGTTGTTAGTCAACATGCAGAATGGATGGCTAGTGGAGTATGGAGACTCAAACGTGGGACCCAAGTGGGGAGACACCATACTCGCATAGTAACCCCGTCACCTTGCTCGGAAACAATGTTGCCATATGGCGGCAGCCAATATGTCCGAAAAGGGAGCTGAAGGAGCAGGACCCAAAAATGCTATACCAGACACCGGATGAGGATGTATCCTGTATATATGAAATGTTATGTATTTCAGAATGAGCGGTCTCTAAATGGAAAATATATATGTGAGTGTAAATGCATATGCAGCTATATCATCCTAGATGGCAAATGAAAGTATTCACGTATAGTCAGCATGTAGAGACGTAGATATACGCCAATAAATATAAAGACAATGAAAAAGATATAGAGATTTTAGACAAGGCAGGAAAAGTGGGATAAGTGCTAGGAAAGGGGATGTGCAAGGATAAGTCTCCATGGGAGCGATGTGAGGGGTGTTGGTGGAACAATGCGTGGTGTGAGCAATGCGTGGTTTTGAATCTCCATACTCCACTAGCCATCCATTCTGCATGTTGACTAAAAATATTAATTACATTTTTTTCAGACATGCTCTTATACATATACTCCTGATGAGTGGGCGATGCAACCCACGAAACGCGTCGAGTTCAGCGTACAAGATGTATTTATGTGCATACTGATACTGCCATGTCATGTTTTATTAATAATTTGCATCATCACGTTTATGGATTGATGTATATACTCAGATATGAATATATTTTATGCTGTAATATTTTGTATGATGGTTTTAATGAATAAATCAGACGCATTAAGCAATAATGACTATTGAGTCCTCCTCAATTAAAGTCCCACTGGGCAATTTCTTTTTCTGCATCTGTTGTATCTTATACAATGTGTTGTACATTACATACTCCTGACCCCTGCACTACATACTCTGTTGTACATTACATACTCCTGACTTCTGCAGTATATACTCTGTTGTACATTACATACTCCTGACCCCTGCACCATATACTCTATGTTGTACATTACATACTCCTGACCCCTGTGCTATATACTCTATGTTGTACATTACATACTCCTAACCCCTGCACTGTTGGAGATACAGCAACTTTAAAGCTTAGCCTATTACCTGCTGCAGTTCACGAATAGGACACTAGATGTTGCTAATGCTCAGTGATATGCTATGCATTTTCTATGATGTGTTGTTATTTCCTGTACACTGTACTGTGCTCGTTGGTTATCTCTTCCTGTCTGTGTTTTCTCACCATGAGAAGGTGACATCTTTGCTCTCTGTGGTTATGTTCCAATAAAGAAGCCAGTTCCTGTTACTCCACAATGTCTGATCTGAATGGACTCCGCTGCACCCAGTGATCGCACTCTGCAACTTGCACTATATACTCTATGTTGTACATTACATACTCCTGACCCCTGCACTATATACTCTGTGTTGTACATTACATACTCCTGACCCCTGCACTGTATACTATGTGTTGTACATTACATACTCCTGACCCCTGCACTATATACTCTGTTGTACATTACATACGTCTGACTTCTGCTCTCTCCCCTCTACCCACTGCTATATATACACATAATATGGATTCTCTTTTGTTACACCCATTTTCTACCAGCTGGACATTTTATATCTGATGATTTGATTGGAGGACAGACTTTTACATGTTGATAATAATGTGATAACATCCTCCAACTTTGGAACCTTAAACAGAAAGTGATAATGAGGGAGGAGTCAGTAACCCAATGATGGTGGTCTTCAGGATCAGTCCAGTCTTCATCTTGGCTGTTCTCCCCATCCTCACTCTCTGACCTCTGGTGGGGCTCAGCCCCGCTGTTATTTATGACTAAATCATGGACTAAATAAGGAAGTGCGGGACGTCTTGTGTTGGGAAGATGGCAATGAGTGATAGAGGGGGAGGGGACACTCGTCCTATAATCCCCTCATCACTGTCACTCCTATAAAAGACAGTTCTCGTTGTTTCCTCACTCTCTGACTAAGGTCCATGAATAAAGAAATGAACTGGTAGGAGATCAGAGGACCCATTTACTAGTTACCTTGAGGGTGGAATTGTAAGATCCTCAGAGACAAAGCTACCGGAGTCCTGGTTTAGGGGAACCAATCTGCTGATGTCTAGTAATAATCTTTGTATTTCTATTTTAGTACATGGACGGGAGACGAGGAAATCCTCAGAGGATTGTCTCACTTTGACTCCAGACTGTAAAGTAGAAGATGAGGACATCACACAGTATAGTCCAGGAGAAAACCCGGCTACCTCAAATGTCCATCCGGGACCACACAGTGTAGATGGACCATCGTATTCCTCTTATCCTGAGGAACCTCAGACTGTGATGGACAGTGCCGTCCTTCCAACAGATAAGAGGTTTTCCTGTACTGAGTGTGGGAAATGTTTCCGTTTTAAATGCCGTCTTAATGTGCATAAAAGATCTCACACAGGAGAGAAGCCGTATTCCTGTCCTGAGTGCGGGAAATGTTTTTCAGACAAGTCCAATCTTTACACACATCAGAGATCTCACACTGGGGAGAAGCCGTATTCCTGTCCCGAGTGTGGGAAATGTTTTGCAACTAAAACATATTTTTTCAATCATCAAAGGTCTCACACAGGGGAGAAGCTACATTGCTGTCCTGAGTGCGGGAAATCTTTTTCACAGAAGTCTGATCTTTACAGACATCAGAGATTGCACACTGGGAAGAAGGTACTTTCATGTTCTGAGTGTGGGAAAAGTTTTGTACAAAAATCAAACCTTGTTACACATCAGAGATCTCACACGGGGGAGAAGCCGTATTCCTGTCTTGAGTGCGGGAAATGTTTTTCAAAAAAGTCAGATCTTAACAGACATCAGAGATCTCACATGGGGGAGAAGCCATATTCCTGTCCTGAGTGCGGGAAATGTTTTTCTCAGAAGTCCGATCTTTACAGACATCAGAGATGTCACATGAGGGAGAAGCCACTTTCCTGTCCTGAGTGAGGGAATTGTTCCTCACTGAAGTCCTGTCTTCCTGTACATCAGGGATCCCACGCAACCCTTGAGGTGTATTAGTGCCTTGGGTACGGGAAATGTCTTCTATAGGAATGTTGCTAGACATCACAGCTCTCGTGTGGAAGAAGCACACCCCGATATACACCTCAGATATACTCCATGGCTGATCTTCATCATGTAAGAAACACTTCATAAGGAGATCAGAGATCACCAGAGACATGGATGAAGTGTTGTCCTGTGTTGGCCATTGATAAATGGTGAAAAGAAAAATAGGTGCGCGAACCTTTAATGAGAAAAAGAGTGGAAAAAAAGCAGCACTGAAAAAATATAAATATGTGAGGGGTTGTAACAAATGAAAAACATCAATTACAGAGTGCGCTAAAAAGTTATGGAACACAAATATTCACAAAAATGGTGATTGCTGGTGTTCAGCTAAACACAAAGTCTATATTCTAAATGATGAGACTGTGCAAAAGTCTTGAAAATCCAAAGAATATAGTGAGGTTGGGGAGTGATGAAGGATAAGGGTAACCTCTTCCCAAACGGTGATCCAGACAGTGCTCAAATGTACACGTGATGCACCCAGTGTTAAGAAGGGACTCTTACCAGATGATGGAGAGATGCAAACATATAGTGTATAACCCTGGAGTCCGTTAGGTCAGCTTGTAGGAGAGAATTCACAAGAGGAATAAAGCGACCATCTGCTTCCAAAGTGTGGGGATCTAGAGGCTTCCACTCAAGGGGATATCGCCACCTTTTTAGACTGACCTAAGCCAACTAAAAAGGTGGCGATATCCCCTTGAGTGGAAGCCTCTAGATCCCCACACTTTGGAAGCAGATGGTCGCTTTATTCCTCTTGTGAATTCTCTCCTACAAGCTGACCTAACGGACTCCAGGGTTATACACTATATGTTTGCATCTCTCCATCATCTGGTAAGAGTCCCTTCTTAACACTGGGTGCATCACGTGTACATTTGAGCACTGTCTGGATCACCGTTTGGGAAGAGGTTACCCTTATCCTTCATCACTCCCCAACCTCACTATATTCTTTGGATTTTCAAGACTTTTGCACAGTCTCATCATTTAGAATATAGACTTTGTGTTTAGCTGAACATCAGCAATCACCATTTTTGTGAATATTTGTGTTCCATAACTTTTTAGCGCACTCTGTAATTGATGTTTTTCATTTGTTACAACCCCTCACATTGGCCATTGATAGCAGGAGAAAAATAAAAATGGAGTCATTACCTTTCATTGGCTGAGTACATTTTGTGGTGTAACCTTTCACAAACACTTAGATGTCTATTTTTCACAATTTATTGGATAAAAGTGACCAGCATTCACCCAGCTGTGATTAATATTGGTTGTATTTAATAAAGTAATGATGATAAGTATCACAGGAATTAGCTCCATCTAGTGGCTGAATACATTTTTCTTCATTTTAAATCATTAGAAACCATTCAACCAGCTCAGCAAATAGCCCAATAGCATTTTATTTTACCCCATTCACAGAATATACACGGCCTATCACTGCGTGAATTGCTATGCAAATCTTTTATGAACAGACCCCTGAATGTCAGGAAATATTTATTTATTTGTCACCTGCCCACAGTACATCTTATGAGGACAAGCGGCACAGCCATGCTAGGTGACATTCCCATACCTTACCCAACACATGCACACTAGCACTCCCCCATGACTGCTGTGTCCGGTGGACAGCTGATCTTGGTTGTCAGTACCCAGTCACTGTGGGCACACGGGGTATCATGTGACCAGTCATAGCAGCACATGATATTATATAAGAAAACTGTCATGAGTGGCTTTCATTCATGAACAGCTTGCTTACTGTTGTGATTGTCCCACAGCTATCACATGGTACCTGGAAATCTCTACCATGTGATTAGCTGTAGCCAATCGTAGCATCCCAACAGTAAGCAAGCTGTCATAAATGGAAAGCCATTATAACAGTGATCATCAGCAACAACAGTGTAGGAAAAAAGTCCTTTATCGCCCCCTCAGGGTAGTATAACGTCAATATAGTGACACTTAAATACTCTAATGGTAGCATGTAGAAAACACGTAGTTAAAAAAAAAAATGTTTAAAAAAGTGGAATCCAAAAAGTATTAGCCCCGGTTCACACTTATGCGAGTGCGGGAAGGCTGCGAATCCGCAGCCTGTTCCCGCATCGCACACGCACCCCCGGCAGTTCACACTGCCATATGCGATACGCTGGGGGTGTCAATGTAATCTTAACGACACCCCCAGTTTGATCGCATATCGCAGTGCGATCGTGCAGTTCGCACAGGATCAGATCGCACAAGTGTGAACCGCTGTGCGATCCGATCCTGATGCGGCTTCCAAAAAGGGTCCCTGTGCGTGTTTGCTGCGGCTGCGGTGCGAATTTAGCCATACAAAGTGTATGGCTAAACTCGCACCGCACAGCCGATCGCATGTAATGAAGGAGCAGTGCGCTCCCAACATTACATGCGAACCTGGCACTCGCACAAGTGTGAACCGGGGCTTACTGTTTATTTATTTATTTATTTTTTTTTAATATACTGTCAGCAGTCAGTGTCCCTGATCACCCCTCACCAGTCAAATGATGGCGCTGTACTGCACTGGTGACACCCTGATCACCCCACACCAGTCACATGATGGCACTGTACTGGTGACACCCTGATCAACCCACACCAGTCATATGATGGCGCTGTACTGTACTGGTGACACCATGATCACCCCACACCAGTCATATGATGGTGCTGTACTGCTCTGCACTGGTGACACCCTGATCACCTCACAACCAGTCATATGTAGTGATGAGCCGAACACCCCCCCCCCCCCCCCGCCGGTTCGGTTCGCACCAGAACACCGCGAACAGAGGAAAAGTTTGTTTGAACAAACAAACCCCATTGAAGTCTATGGGACTCGAAGCCGTATTCCTGTCTTGAGTGCGGGAAATGTTTTTCAAAAAAGTCCGATCTTAACAGACTTCAGAGATCTCACATGGGGGAGAAGCCATATTCCTGTCCTGAGTGTGGGAAATGTTTTTCACAGAAGTCCGATCTTTCCAGACATCAGAGATCTCACACGAGGGAGAAGCCACTTTCCTGTCCTGGTTGAGGGAATTGTTCCTCACAGAAGTCCTGTCTTCCTGTACATCAGGGGGCCCACACAACCCTGGAGGTGTATTAGTGCCCTGAGTGCGGTAAATGTCTTCTATATGAATGTTGGTGGACATGTGGGGAAGAAGCACACCCTGATATACACCTCAGATATACTCCATGGCTGATCTTCATCATGTAAGAAACACTTCATAAGGAGATCAGAGATCACCAAAGACATGGATGAAGTGTTGTACCGTGTTGGCCATTGATGGCAGTAGAAAAATAAAAATGGAGTCCTTACCTTTCATTGGCTGAGTACATTTTGTGGTGTAAGATTTCACACTTGGAGGTCTATTTAGTTGAATGAATGTGACCGATGCATAACCTGACGTGACATTGTACAAGAGACCAATATTTCTGTGGGAACGGGGAACACATTCATCCTAGGCTGTCCTAGGAGGGTTCAGGCGTCCTGACAAATCTTTCCATGACCATGATTCCAGGAATTAGTTAACCACTTATCCTCCGGAAGATTTACCCCCCTTCATGACCAGGCCATTTTTTGCGATACAGCACTGCGTTACTTTAACTGACAATTGCCGGTCGTGCGACGCTGTACCCAAAATAAAATTGATGACCTTTTTTCCCACAAATAGAGCTTTCTTTTGGTGGTATTTGATTACCTCTGCGGTTTTCATTTTTTGCGCTATAAACAAAAAAAAGACAATTTAAAAAAAAAAAAAAAAAAAGAATATTGTTTACTTTCCGATTTAAAACATCCAATAAAAAGATTTTAAAAAAGGTGTCTGAAGAAAAAACTACATGCACCCGCCCGGCGCTCTTATATACAAATAAATAGATGGTCAAAATATTGTATACTCAAATTATGATGTGCAAACATGCAATAGCCGCCACTGTGAACAGATCACTTCATGAAAAAAAAATGTGTCCAAATCAGATCACCATACTGGTAACAGTCTAATGTGTAACACACTCAGCAGCGCTTAATCCTCCTATGACAATACAATGAAGGTTCATAATCCAAAATTGTCTCTTTCACATCAAGAGGTGAAACGATGGTGTCCAATGTTTAAGCAAGAAAAAACTTTAAGGTTGAAATGCTCCTGGCTAAAAAAACACCCGTGTTCCTTAGCTTGAAATCAGCAGCCTTCACCACACCTTTTCGTGCTCCCCTTAGCAGTGGACACTCACCACATCTCACACTGATAACAGCCTGTATGCATTAGCTGCATGAGCCCTTGCCCCCGGATAGCTGTCGTCTGCAAACTTCCACACCTCCTTTGTCCTCCTGCTTCTAATCAGGGTCAGGTTCCAAGGCTCAGCTCACCAATCCTCCACCACAACCGTGTCCTTCCTCAATCAGACCCTGGTTTTTTTCTTGCTTAAACATTGGACACCATCGTTTCACCTCTTGATGTGAAAGAGACAATTTTGGATTATGAACCTTCATTGTATTGTCATAGGAGGATTAAGCGCTGCTGAGTGTGTTACACATTAGACTGTTACCAGTATGGTGATCTGATTTGGACACATTTTTTTTTCATGATCCAATAAAAAGAAATGTAAAAAATCAAATTTCTTCATCAATTTATTACAATTTGTATTCTGCTTCATATTTTTGGTAAAAATCCCAATAAGCTTATAATGATTGGTTTGTGTAAAAGTTATATCATCTACAAACCATGGGAGGGGGAGTAATTCACTAAGCTGAAAAAATTGCACTGCTCCAGTTCTATTTTTTCTCGCCGTGTTTAACCACTTTAGCCCCAGTCGCTGAGGATATACTGCGGCAGGCTGGCGCTCGCCTGGGTGGAGCTAGAGGGCGATCATGCGCCGCCGGAGGCGCGTGCCCGCCACCGCTTGTTAGCTGGGGAGCCAGCGCGTGTGACCGATTACTATTTTTTGTACCCCAAAGGCAGGATGAGGAGTAGGAGGAGTTCGGAACAGGCAGGAGGCAAATTGAAGCACCCTGCAATCCTCGGCGGTATGAGATGCGCCCTAAAAATTGGAAAGATGTATCTCACACGTACCGATACAGACTATCCCGCAATTTAATTGTTTTTACCCCAAGGGTGTAGATTGAATAGCGGAATAGAAAATATGATATCAAAAGGTGTATGTATCTCACACGTACAGACCCAGACTAGGCCCCGATTACTATTTTTTGTACCCCAAAGGCAGGATGAGGAGTAGGAGGAGTTCAGAACAGGCAGGAGGCAAACTGAAGCACCCTGCAATCCTCGGCGGTATGAGATGCGCCCCAAAAATTGGAAAGGTGTATCTCACACGTACCGATACAGACTATTCCGCAATTTAATTGTTTTTACCCCAAGGGTGTAGATTAAATAGCGGAATAGAAAATATGATATCAAAAGGTGTATCTGACACGTACAGACCCAGACTAGGCCCAAATTACTATTTTTTTGTACCCCCAAAAGCAGGATGAGGAGTAGGAGGAGTTCGGAACAGGCAGGAGGCACACTGAAGCACCCTGCAATCCTCGGCGGTATGAGATGCGCCCCAAAAATTGGAAAGGTGTATCTCACACGTACCGATACAGACTATCCCGCAATTTAATTGTTTTTACCCCAAGGGTGTAGATTGAATAGCGGAATAGAAAATATGATTTCTCTTACGTCCTCCGACAGTCGCCGCCTCTTCATATTCGTCACTAATGAAGTTAATGACCTTTGCTCCGTAGGAGTAGCTAGGCAACAGAATATATTAATATCAAAGCTTTTAGCATATCCCACCCCCAGGGGGTGGTCCCCTCAGTCCATACCTCCCTGCTTCCTGCATTTCCAACTCAGTTTCTAATGCCTAGCTCAGGGGTATGCAGGCTGTTCCTGTGCTGGGGCTCTCAGTCTCAGCTTCTTATCTCTTTTTGATTTTATTTGAAGTTTTTTCTTTTTCTTTTACTTAGCTGTTTATTTTCAGCGTTAGTTAGTTCTTCTGATGAAGATGATCGTGCGGTGCTGGGTCTCGGTCTGGCCACCCTGGTTCCCAGGGCTCAGGGCCAGGGGCTTCCCAGCCTGCCATCGAGCGTTCAGCTTAGGTTTTGCTCTGACACATTGAACGACCCATCCCTGTTCGCTGCAGGGATGCTATCGGTGAGGTGGCTACCTCACTGGACGCCATTGCGGTTTCGCACCGCAGTTCCGTTGCGTCATGCTTGCGACACTCCCTGTCCTCAGTGCAGCGGTTTGGTCGCTGGAGAAGGCTCCCCACGCCATCCGGACTGGTAAGTGTAACTCTATGTGGGGACCTGTCTATTTAGGTGTCAGTCTGGGACTGTGTGACCCTGCATGTCTGTGTAGCTGCTGTGCTTCCCTGTCAGTTCCTGTGTGAACTTGCTGCCTGTGTGTGGGCTGTGAAGGGGGGGCTCTCCCGCTCTGCTGGGTGTCATTGTAAAGCAGTCAGATTTTCAGCATGCTTTGAGGCGATCGCTGCGGCGATCCGCCATTTTTTTGGGGCAAAAATCATGGTGGCAGGTCCTGTGAGGTACTGCACGGCGTTTTTGGCGCCAAACGCCGCCATTTTGGGCGGCGATCGATCAGGCCACATGTCAGCGCCATGTTCTGTTTGCCCAGGGATTCCTCAGCCGAGCGGCCATGTTTATGCAGCCTTGCATAGGCTTCATAGGGGCGGTCAGTCTTGCATCACTTCCTTTTGCTCTGGGACAGCGAACGGTGCAGCAGCCTGTGTGATCTCTCCAGGTTTTTATATTTCCTTCTTTCCTGTATTCCTTGCCCAGTTTCTTGTCCCTGTGGGGGTCAGTGTATTCAGTGGGTGCGGTGGGCTTGCGCTCGCCGCGATCTTAAAGGAGCTTTTTTACTTTTTTGTTGGGGCATGGATTCTCAGGATTGCAAGTTTCCTCCCACCTTGGTGGGGGGCCAAGGGGCTGCTGCTTCCCCCCGAGGGGGCTGATCTGGCCACTATTGTGGCAAACTTAGCTGCTCAAGTGCAGATGCTGGTGGCTGATCGATCCACAAAAAGGCCCAGGGTGTCTATTTCCTCTGATTCAGAGGGCGATGGGGCTGCTATGGCTGGAGTGCCTTTCTCAGGGTCTCATTCATCCCTAGACCTTGTGGGGTCTGACGGGGAGGCTGAGGTGGAAGGGGTTGATAATTCTCCCCCTGGCTCGTCTGAAGAGCTTGCACTCATGGATGAGTTGGTTGCTTCTATCAAACAAACGCTGCATTTGCAGGATGAACCATGTCCTCCTGCTTTGATGTCCTCTTATGGGACGCAAAGGAAACGCAAAACATCGCAGGTTTTTCCTTGCTCTACGGAATTTCAGCGCGCGGTGGATGAGCAATGGCGCAATATAAAGAAACCTTTTGCTGTGCCAAGTAGGTTCAAGCTGCGTTATCCTTTTACACCGGCTACTGATGAGCGTTGGTGTGTGCCGCCTCAGGTGGATCAGGCGGTGGCGATTTTGAATAAATCAACTGCGATCCCTGCTGAGGATACCCCGGTTTTCGGGACCCGACGGACAGGAGGTTGGAATCTCTGGCCCGTCATGCTTATACGGTTGCTGGCTCTATGCTGAAGCCTATTTTTGCTTCCATTATGGCAGCCCAGGCTATTGCGGATTGGACGCAGGTGCTCAAACGCACTCTGGTGGCTGCCTCTGCCCCGCCGACAACTTTGGCTATGGTGGATCAGATTCATCAGGGTGTCATGTATTTGTGTGACGCGGACTTGGATTTAGTCCCTTTGGCTGCGCGTCTTTCTAGTGTGGCGGTCTTGAACCGTCACCTGATATGGCTGGAAATGTTGGTCTGTTGATCAGTCTTCCCGCAAAACTTTAGCTAATTTGCCCTACGCGGGATCTAGCCTTTTTGGTGAATCTTTGGATACCCTGATAAAGGGTATTTCTGGGGGTAAGAGCTCTCTCTTGCCACAATCTCACAAGAATAAGTTTGTTCGTGGTAAGAAGAATGCCTCGTTTAGACCCTCTCAGGGGTCCTTTCGTGCCTTTCGGTCGCACTATAAGGGCAAGCCCTTCAAAGGCCAAGGCTCCCAGAAGAAGCCGTGGACGGGTAAGCAGAAGTCCGGCCAGTCCGGATCCACTGCCCACAACAATGCGGCCTGAAGGGGCGCCCTCACCCGCTTCTGGGGTGGGGGGACGTTTGCTCGGTTTTCTTCGACCCTGGCTGGACCGCGTTCGGGACAGGTGGGTTCAGGAAATCGTTCGATCTGGATACAAGATCGAGTTTCTCTCTCGGCTGGCGGGCAGATTTTTCCCCTCAAACCTTCAGCTGACTCCGGAGCGCTTGCAGGATCTGCACCTGGCGGTGCGGGACCTGCGGGACCAGGGAGTGGTGGTTCCGGTACCTCATCGGGACAGATTTCGGGGGTTCTATTCCAATCTGTTCACTGTGCCCAGAAAGGAGGGCAAGGTACGTCCGATTCTGGACTTGAAAGCTCTGAACCGCTTTGTGCGGGTTCGCAAGTTCCGCATGGAATCCCTGCGATCAGTGGTGGCTGCCCTGGTTCCGGGGGAATTCATGGCCTCCATCGACTTGAAGGATGCGTACCTTCACATCCCCATTTTCGAGGGTCACCAGAGGTACCTTCGATTTGCCATTGCGGAGGATCATTATCAATTCGTGGCGTTGCCCTTTGGTCTCGCTTCGGCTCCGCGGGTTTTCACCAAGGTGCTTGCGCCGGTTCTAGCCTTATTAAGGGCCCAGGGCATTTCTGTCCTGGGGTATCTGGACGATATCCTGATTCGGTCCGCGACCAGTCAGGGCCTGGTGAACGACCTGTCCATCACGATGCAGACTCTGCAGGAATTCGGCTGGACGATACATTTTCCAAAGTCAACGTTGTGCCCGTCAGTTCGTCTTCCCTACCTGGGGATGATTCTGGACTCGGTTCAAGCGAAGGTCTTCCTGCCGGAAGACAAGCTTCGGACACTTCAGTGCGAAGTCAGGTCCCTCAGGGACAATCAGTGCTCGTCCCTCCGGACGTGTATGAGGTGTCTGGGATTGATGGTTTCGGCCTCGAGGTGATTCCCTTCGGCCAGTTTCACACGCGGGAGCTTCAGGCGGAGGTCCTGGCCAAGTGGGATGGGCGTCCGCAATCTCTGGATCTGCGGCTGTCGTTGAGCCATCGCGCCCGAAGGGGTCTTTTGTGGTGGCTCCAGTCCCTGGCGGTGTCGGAGGGCAAGTCTTTTCGTCCTTTGTCATGGACGGTGATCACCACGGACGCCAGCCTGTCGGGCTGGGGTGGTGTTCTGGGTGTTCTATCCGCCCAGGGAACTTGGTCGGAGGAGGAATCCTCCCTTCCGATCAACATTCTGGAATTGCGAGCGATAAATCTCTGTCTTCTGCGTTGGACGGACAGGCTTCAGGGCTGTCCAGTTCGGGTACAGACGGACAATGCCACAGTGGTGGCCTACATCGACCACCAAGGGGGCACCAGGAGTGCCCGAGCGGCTCGGGAAGTAGCCGACATTCTGTCTTGGGCCGAGACGCACGTCCCGGCGATATCTGCAGTTCACATTCCGGGGGTGGAGAACTGGCAGGCGGATTATCTGAGCCGCCAGACCCTGGACCAGGGAGAATGGTCCCTTCACCCGGATGTCTTCCAGATGTTGTGCGCGAAGTGGGGGTCCCCAGATGTGGATCTGTTCGCGTCTCGTCTAAACAACAAGGTGGAAAGGTTCGTGGCAAGGACGCGTGATCCTCGGGCAGACGCCTCAGACGCGTTAGTGGCGCCCTGGCATCAGTATCGTCTGATGTATGCCTTTCCTCCGATTCAGCTACTGTCCAGGCTCCTTCGCAGGTTAGCCTCGGAACCGCACGCGGTGATTCTGGTAGCACCGGACTGGCCTCGCCGGTCTTGGTACGCAGACCTCGTGAATCTGGCGGTCGACGCTCCGTGGCGTCTGCCACTTCGAGAAGATCTCCTGTCTCAAGGACCGATATTCCATCCTGCTTTACAGTCGCTGGCTTTAACGGCCTGGCTGTTGAAAGCCAGGTCCTGAAGGATAGGGGTCTTTCCCCTGAGGTCATTCCCACTTTGATCAAGGCTAGGAAGGCCTCTTCGGGGAAGATTTACTACCGTACTTGGAAGGCTTACTTTGCCTGGTGTGAGTCCAGGGGGTATTCCCCTCGCTCGTACTCGGTGTCGAGAGTGTTGGCTTTCCTTCAAACGGGCGTGGACCAGCGTTTGGCGTTGGCCACGATTAAGGGTCAGATTTCTGCGCTGGCCGTTCTCTTTCAACGCCCTGTGGCGTCTAATTCTTTGGTTGGCACCTTTGTTCAAGGGGTGCGACATTTGGTCCCTCCTAGGAGGGAGCCTTTGCCTCCATGGGATTTGAACCTTGTTCTATCCGTGTTGCAACATGCTCCTTTTTAAAATATCAGGGAGATCTCGTTGTCTCTGTTGTCCAAGAAGGTTGCCTTCTTGGTGGCGATCACTTCGGCTCGCAGGGTGTCGGAGCTGGCGGCCTTGTCCTGCAAGTCTCCGTATTTGTGACCTAACCCGTCCTTTCTTCCGAAGAGGATCTCGGAATTTCACCTCAATGAGGACATTGTTCTGCCTCCGCTTTGCGCGAAGCCTAAGCATCCGAAGGAGGTGGCTTTGCATTCCTTGGATGTTGTTAGGGCGATCAGGGTTTACCTGTCATCGACTAAATCCTTTCGCAAGTCGGATTCTCTCTTTGTCCTTCCCGAGGGACCTCGGAAGGGCATGGCGGCGTCGGCTGCGACCATCGCCAAATGGATCAGACAGACGATTGTGCAAGCCTATGCTTTGAAGGGGAAGGTTCCTCCTTTTCCTGTGAAGGCGCACTCTACCAGGTCTCTGAGTACGTCTTGGGCCTATCGTCATCAGGCTTCTGTGGCCCAGGTGTGTAAGGCGGCGACTTGGTCGTCCGTTCACACCTTCTCGAAATTTTACAAAGTGGATGTTCAGGCATCGGCAGATGCTTCCTTTGGCCGTAAAGTTCTTAGTGCGGCGGTGCCTTAGGGTCCCTTGTTTGGGCCCTTGGCTGTTGGGGTGTTTTTTACCCCTAGGTTACTTGTTCTTTCCTGGGTTGTTGCTCCTGTTGAGCATGTTTTCCTGTTGCCCAGTTGGTTCTCTTACTTTGGTAAGGTTCCTTTCTCTGATGTGGGTACTGCGTTGCTTTAGGCGCGGCTGCTTTTTTCCCACCCCTCATGTCTACACTGCTATGGGACGTCCCCATTAGTGATGAATATGAAGAGGCGGCGACTGTCGGAGGACGTAAGAGAAAACAGAATTTTTGTAAAATCTTACCTGTAAAATTCCTTTCTCTGAGTCCTCCGACAGTCGCCGCCCCGCCCCTCTTTTGGGGTTTGTTTATGTACTCTACTGCTATGCTACTGAAACTGAGTTGGAAATGCAGGAAGCAGGGAGGTATGGACTGAGGGGACCACCCTCTGGGGGTGGGATATGCTAAAAGCTTTGATATTAATATATTCTGTTGCCTAGCTACTCCTACGGAGCAAAGGTCATTAACCCCATTAGTGACGAATATGAAGAGGCGGCGACTGTCGGAGGACTCAGAGAAAGGAATTTTACAGGTAAGATTTTACAAAAATTCCGTTATTAAATTGGTGATTTTTCAATAGTACATGTGAACACAACAGTGTCTTATATCAGTCAGCTCTGCTGCAGGCTATGAAGGGGAAAAAAAAAGAAAATTCCCCTTTTAAGTTTGTAATTTTTAAATAGATTAGTACAGACTATGCCACAATTTAATTTTTTTAACCCAAAAGGGTGTATATGTTGAATAGTGGAATAGAAAAAAGTGTATAAATTTTAAAATCACTAGCACATGTGAACACAGCAGTGTCTTATATCAGTCAGCTCTGCTGCAGGCTATGAAGGGAAAAAAAAAAAGAAAATTCCCCTTTTAAGTTTGTAATTTTTAAATAGATTAGTACAGACTATGCCACAATTTATTTTTTTTAACCCAAAAGGGTGTATATTGAATAGTGGAATAGAAAAAAGTGTATAAATTGTAAAATCACTCAATAATAGCACATGTGAACACAGCAGTGTATTATCACAGTCAGCAGCACTGAAGGAAAAACGTTGCACACAACTGACTGATAAAAAAGATTTTTTTCTCCCTCCTCCTCAGCGGGCAAAAAGATTGTGTTCACACCACCCCACACACAGCAAAATCAATGTAGAACACTGACCCTGCCTATTCTCCAGCCTCGCCCTAAAATGATCGATAAGATCGGTCACTGGCACTGCAAACCCCTGACACAGCAAAATCAATGTAGAACACTGACCCTGCCTATTCTCCAGCCTCGCCCTAAAATGCCCTAACAACTCACCCTGCCTGCAGCCCTCCGACCTGACCCTGAATTCTTTTCGGACACAATATAATTTTTGACTGTCTGTTCCTAATCAGCAGCCAGCACGTATGATGTGTGCTCTGTCCCTATACTACAGCAGAATGACGCAGCAGCGCTCGGTCTCGAACTTATAAAGACATGGTCACATGCTTCAGATGGCCAATCACAGCTACTAATACATTAGTAGGCATGGCTGGGATGGCTTAAGGCACACCAGTTAAACGCTTGTTGATTGGCTGTTGAAAGCCCACCATTAAAAGCGCGCCATTACATACAAACCCGGAAATAAAATGACCGAACACGGATTTTAAACCCGAACATACAGTAAAGTTTTCGGGTCCGTGTTCGGGTAACAAAAATCCAATTATTCGGTACGAACACGAATAATACAGTCCATGTTCGCTCAACACTACTTGGCACCCATCAGCTGTGTCTAGAACAAGAAGACAAAGAGGATATAATTGAATCACAAATTATAAAGGAAGTTCCAAAGGCTGTGGACACACTCACCCCCAACCCCCCACCCCCATACACACACAAACACACATCCACATCTTTTGGCATATTTATTCCACATATTGACTTACCAGAGATTCTCGCCACGGCCTTCTTCAGCGCTCTTGGATTGCGCCTCTTTATGTCACTCCAAGAGCGCTGAAGGTCCTGCACTGATGTGCAGTGGTGGAATCTCTGCCACAGCTTCAAATGCAGGTGCCGCATAATGGTCGGCTTGGTGAAGTTCTTAATGGGGGAGTCATGCCGACGGAGGAGGAGGATCTGTGGAAACAAAAATTTATGTTTTCCTAACGTTCCAAAAAATTGTGTTAGCAAAACTCAAAACATACATAAAAAAACCATTAGAGATTTGGGACCAATGGTTACTGTTTCTGGTGATTAGGGATGAGCTTCAAGTTTGAGTAGAAGCTAAGTTCAACTCAAACATCGGCCGTTTGATTGTTCGTCGAATGACGAACAAATGTGCTTCTTTGCAGACAATTCAAGCGCCCATAATGCACTGCATGCGCGCGGTGCATTATGTGATTGGCCAAAGCATGCACCCTTAGTAAATGTAAATAAAATCGGTGCTAAACCACAATAAAACAGTGTAAGAAATGCCAATGGCAGCATACATTCAGTGCTTCCACATAACACAAATATAGGTATAAAATAAAATTAATGTAGCGCCAAAGTAATACTGCAAATAAATCAATAAATAACAAAAGATGGTGACTATGCACAGTGAGATAAAAGTGCAAGTGTTACCATATGTTTAAACCATATAATAATGTGATTCTGTTTCTGTAATCACTATCAGAAAGTGTCACAGTGGAAATAAAGTGCTAGTGCTGTCAAAAATCGTGTGGCCGTGATAAAATAACCATATAAATATTCCAAAATTGTATCAAATGGTGACCAATAAATAAATATACTGAAATGCATAAAGTGCCAAGTTCATAAAAAATCAAAGGTATCTTCAGTGATGTGCAAAATTGCAATAAAGGTGCTGGTGCTCCAATCTTATACGTGTAGCCCTGCCCCCTGGGGAGTGCTGTAGTTGCAGTGAGTGCCATACTGCAGAGGTAGTCCACTGACTCCAATCCAATCCATTGTCCAGCTGTTGCCTAGCTTTTTTCTAGCCGTTTTGCACTGACTGCAGTAGTTGCAGTGAGTACCATACTGCAGACAGAGGTAGTCCTCCACTGACTCCAGCCCAGTCCAATCCACTGTAACATGTGTAGCTGCTGCCTTGCTCTTTTGCTAGCAGCTTTGCACTGACTGCACTGCATTAGATGCAGTCAGTGCCTTACTGCAGAGGTGGTCCTCCACTGACTCCAGTCCATCCAATCCACTGTGTATGTGTATTTTTTGTGTAGCTGTTGTTGTTGCCTAGCTTTTTTTCAAACAGTTTTGCACTGACTGCACTGCAGTAACATATTGCAGTGAGTGAGTCCACTACTGCAGCACTTTATTATGCATAATGCACAATCAGATGTTGTGAAATGCAAAGCAAATGTCCCTGCAATTGAAGATTTCCTATCCGTTTTTATGCAGTTAAGGTGTGAGGAATGAGCACTTCATGTTAAAAATGTTAATAAATAAAGATTCACATGTTTATTAAGAGATTTGTGTCGAATTTTGTGTTTTTTGGGCAAAATTTTACACGTGTGAAAATATCGGCCAATACTGATATGCGATCGGCAAAATATCAGTATCGGCAACGAAAAACAGATATCAATCGATCACTAGCACATACACACAGCACAAGGCCGTGTTCACACTGCAAGAGGTTTCTCAGGGCTGCAGTTGCTCTGAGCTCCACAAAGTGGTGATCTCACTTCTACCCAGACAGGAAGTCTCTATGGAAAACAGACAGGAAGTGATGTCAGGTACAGACAGGAAGTTCCGGGTGAGAGGTGAATTGGGAGGAAGTAGAGAGGAAACATTGCTGGAAGTGGCAGCAGAGGAGGTAATAAGATCTTATTTTCTATTTACACCCAGTAACCCCCCCCCCCCGTCATGTCCATCCTCTTCCTCCATAGTTACTGTGACGTCTTTTATCTCAAGCAGATGATGATACACACATATATAGTGTGGAAACTTAGATTAACCCCTTCAGGGTCAAGTCATTTCCCCACTTTCGGGGCCGAACCATTCTCTTAATTTTGGTGATAAATTCTAGTAATATGTTCCTCTAAACAAACAGCACTGATAATAAATAGAGAAGACAATGACCATCCTGGCTAGAGATGGGCTCGGACGCATTCGAGTTCGCACGTTCCTGATCCCGCCAGGAAGCCAAAATTGCTACTCCGCTAATAACAGACAGTGAGACATTTCCCAATCCGCAGGTGCACAGATCAGTAAATGTCTCACTGCCTGTGATTAGTGGACTGCAGTGTCGGCTTCCTGGCGGGAACGGGGATGTGCGAACTCAAACACGCCCGAGCTCATCTCTAATCCTGACCATACATGGCCTACAAAGGGCAATTATTACACAACACAGACAGCCAATGGGCAATCATTACAATATGCAGCCAACACAATGATGGAGTGCAGGGGTCAGGAGTATGAAACCCCTTACATTGCTGGTCAGGAAGAAGAAAACATTCCCCAGCCTGCCATGAAGAATATGTTCCATCATTGGTGTCAGAGGGAGGAAAATACTGAGGGCTCTGAGGGAAGTAGAGGAGCTGAGGTGATGTGAGGGTTTAGTGAAGCTGGAAGACTTTAGGGGCCTCTGTATGTATATACGTATGTACCTCTGTATGTAATGTGTCTGAAGGACTCTGAGAATCTTGAGAGGGTATTCAGGCTTCAGGCCTCTGAGGGAATAGGGGGCTGGAGGGCTCAGGGGACTCTGAGGGACAGAGGGGGGTCTATGATTGTCCTCCCACCCCACCTGCACTTATTTTTCAGACATTACAGAACTGGCAATCTTAACCATCCTATTGTCCCACTGGTCATGTGATTTGTTCTGGAATATTATGTAAGATGAAGAAGGGATTCCTTCATTCGTTGGTGAGCACTTGTTCTTAGAGGAGTTCTGTATCAGCTGCAAACCAGCTCAGAAACCAAACAAATCCAACAGAGAAAAGGGAAATTCTGATCTGGCAGGCTAAGAGGGTCCAAGGTCCTCCAAGATGTAACAAATCCAAAACTGTCCAGATTAAATGTATTCTCGTGGGGAGAGTAGTTCTTAAATGTACAGCAACTCTCCTATTACAACCCTAAAATCCACATCCTATTATTGTGACCAATACCATCCAAATAATTCTTATTTTAATTTCCCAAAATTATCCATCTACAAGGAGACCTGTATAGATCAAATGATGGCACCAATGAGGATGGAGGAGGACCGGAGTCACATGACTGAGAAGATACTAAACCTCACCCTGGAGATCATCTACCTGCTGACCGGAGAGGTGAGGAGGATTCTGGGAGGTCACATGACGTCACTCTTATCTCTATTAATGAAACACAGACCTGACCGGAGAGCTGAGGAGGATTCTGGGATTCTAACATGATATTCCTATTGGTTCCTCAATACAGAGATTTCCTCTTCTGAAGTCAGGAGATCATATGACCATCACAGTGCCTCCATGTGACTCCCTAAGACCTGAGAGACACAACATGGAGAAGATTCTAGAAGTCACCAAGAAGATGATTGAGCTGCTGACAGGAGAGGTGAGCGGTGCTGGGAATTCTGGGACATTATCCAGTAACAGACAAGGGATGTGTCTGGATGGTGACTGTATCATTGTGTGTGTCAGGTTCCTATAAGGTGTCAGGATGTCACTGTCTATTTCTCCATGGAGGAGTGGGAGTATTTAGAAGGACACAAGGATCTCTACAAGGACGTCATGATGGAGAATCAGCCGCCCCTCACATCACCGGGTAAGAGGAGACTTTATTGTAAAGGAGAGAGCAGTACGGAGGCTCCACCTAGATCCCCCATCATCTGATAAACACATAGAAACAATGTATTCAGTCAGTGTGTGTGTTTCCTACAGATGGATCCAGTAATGGGAACCCACCAGAGAGATGTCCCCGTCCTCTGTATTCCCGGGATTCCACACAGGAAGGTCACACCATCCCCCACCATCATCAGGTAGATGAGTGACAATTATTGGTAGTTCTGATTTATACACAGCATGTTTGTTACAATGAATGTTTTATTATATATTCAGAGTGGAAACCTCGGGGATGATAATATTGATGTTAAAGAAGAGTATAAAGAGGAGGATGAGGAGTATGGAGTGATGGAGGAGTTTTCAGAAGGACACAAGGATATGATGGAGCCACCTAATACCAGGAACCCACCAGAGAGATGTCCCCGTCCTCTGTATTCCCGGGATTCCACACAGGAAGGTCACACCATCCCTCACTGTTACAAGGTTGGTGGGACGGAACATCTAGAACATGGACTCATTGAAGTGATTTTTTTAAATGTGATGTCACAATATTGAAGCTTATGTTTTACAGATGACCTCTTCTATTATTTTCTTGGTTTAGAGTGGAGATCCAATCGATATAGAATTTGAGGTTAAAGCAGAAGAAGAAGAGACGTATGTGAGGGATGATCAGCAGTCTATGGAGGAGGATGGAATAACGGGGACATTTATAGAGGAGGACACTCCTACAGAGATCAGCACAGGTGCGTTATTAACACTAAATACATTCCTCCTCCCATACTGCTCACTGATTGGTCCAGAGTAGAGCAAGGACTGGGTGATATCAGCCTGTAATACCCTGGTCACTTTCCTGAGCTGTGTTCCCCGTCCTGTATTCCTGTATTTCTCTCGGATAATCTTCCTTCTCTGTGCTGCAGACACAATTTATGTATCTAGACTGGATCTATGGAGATTCTGGGGTTCAGCTGGCAGCAAAATGTTCATTTTCACCAGAGGAGTTACTAGATCTAGGCACCTGGGGTCAGGGTCAGGACAAGGGGTGGGCAGGAGGGATGGCTGCCCTGGGCACTGTGGTATCATGCGAGGTGGGGGGGGGGGGGCACCACAAGGAAATTGCTGTGGGAAGGGATCTGTGTTGCGAGGAGGAATTTAAGGAGCAGCAGGGGCTAAGAATTGTTATAGGAAAGGACATTTGGGTGTGTGCTAGAAGTGGTGATTCATGGGTGATTTGTGTTTGGAGGGGGTGGGAGAAGGGGATTTGTGCGAGGAGGGTCAATTTTGGGGGGCTTGTACTAGAATAGGTGATATGGTAAAGGGGGGAATTTGTACTAGGGGGAGAATTTTTTTTTGGGGTCGGGCGGGATTTGTGCTAGTAGGGATTTGCGGGCTAATCATGCAGATTAGTGCCCAATGCCTGGCATATGTGCTTTAGATTTCCTTCCCCATGCCCAGGTCAAGTAAGCTCTCTGATAGAACAATTCTCCTGGGGTTACTTACTCTGCTGTTCACTGGCTGTGCCTGACTTATGAGTCCTGACCCTTACACTGTATAATTTATATTGTACATTACATACTCCTGACCCCTGCATTATATACTGTATGTTGTACATTACGTACTCCTGACCCCTGCACTATGTACTCTGTTGTACATTACATACTCCTGACCCCTACACTATATACTCTATGTTGTACATTACATACTCCTGACCCCTACACTATATACTCTATGTTGTACATTTCATACTCCGGACCCCTGCACTATATACTCTATGTTGTACATTACATACTCCTGACTTCTGCTCTCCCCCCTCTACCCACTGCTATATTTACACATAATATGAATTCTCTTTTGTTACACCCATTTCCTACCAGCTGGACATTTTATATCGGTAGATAGTGAGTAGGTGTCCCGCACATCAAGGCGTGGCCTGGCATAGGTCCAGACTGAGACTGCCATTTACAATCATACAGCAGGTCCTGACTTGATGTGTGGCTCCTGGGTCACCTAGTCACCCTCTACCATTTACTAGTTACCTTGAGGGTGGAATTGTAAGAGCCTCAGAGACAAAGCTGCCTGATGTGGGCGGAGTCCTGGTTCAGGGGAACCAATCTGCTGATGTCTAATGATAATCTTTTTATTTCTATTTTAGTAGATGGACGGGAGATAAGGAAAACCTCAGAGGATTGTCTCACTTTGTCTCCAGACTGTAAAGTAGAAGATGCGGACATCACACAGTATAGTCCAGGAGAAAACCCGGCTACCTCAAATGTCCACCCGGCACCACACAGTGTAGATGGACCATCGTATTCCTCTTATCCTGAGGAACCTCAGACTGTGAGGGACGGTGCCAGACCATCGTATTCCTCTTATCATGAGGAACCTCAGACTGTGAGGGACAGTGCCGGACCATCGTATTCCTCTTATCCTGAGGAACCTCAGACTGTGAGGGACGGTGCCAGACCATCGTATTCCTCTTATCATGAGGAACCTCAGACTGTGAGGGACAGTGCCGGACCATCGTATTCCTCTTATCCTGAGGAACCTCAGACTGTGAGGGACGGTGCCATCCTTCCAACAGATAAGAGGTTTTCCCGTACTGAGTGTGGGAAGTGTTTCCATTTTAAATGCCATTTTAATGTGCATAAAAGTTCTCACATGGTAGAGAAGCCGTTTTCCTGTCCTGAGTGTGGGAAATGTTTTTCACAGAAGTCCAATCTTTACACACATCAGAGATCTCACACAGGGGAGAAGCCGTATTCCTGTCCTGAGTGTGGGAAATGTTTTTCAGAGAAGTCCTCTCTTTACAAACATCAGAGGTCTCACACAGGGGAGAAGCCACATTGCTGTTCTGAGTGCGGAAAATCTTTTTCACGGAAGTCCAATCTTTACATACATCAGAGATCTCACACAGGAGAGAAGCCACATTCCTGTCCTGAGTGTTGGAAACGTTTTTCACTGAAGTCCGATCTTTACAAACATCAGAGATCTCACACGGGGGAGAAGCCGTATTCCTGTCCTGAGTGTGAGAAATGTTTTTCACGGAAGTCCAATCTTTACACACATCAGAGAACTCACACGGGGGAGAAGCCGTATTCTTGTCCTGAGTGTGGGAAATGTTTTTCACAGAAGTCCAATCTTAACACACATCAGAGATCTCACACAGGAAAGACGTGACTTTCCTGTCCTAAATAAGGGAATTGTTCCTCACTGAAGTCCTGTCTTCCTGTACATCAGGGATCCCACACAACCCTTGAGGTGTATTAGGGCCTTGAGTGTGGGAAATGTCTTCTATATGAATGTTGGTGGACATGTGGGAAAGAAGCACACCCTGATATACACCTCATATATACTCCATGGCTGATCTTCATCATGTAAGAAACAGTTGATAAGGAGATCAGAGATGACCAGAGACATGGATGAAGTGTTGTACCGTGTTGGCTTTTCATTGGCTGAGTAAATTTTGGGGTGTAGAGTGGTAAGTAGAGCCGTAAAATAAGGAATCACCTTCAGAATGTCTTGCTTGTCTGTGTGACGGTTACTGATAATGATATAGCGGGTTACAGAGCTAGAAGCTGTGAGATCCCATATATCTTTATCAGTAAACTTTACACAGACAAGACAGAAATTCTGAAGTTGATGTCCTTCATTTCAAGGCTCTACTTACCAGTGGTGACCCCGAAGCGTGTCTCTCTGTCTTCAGTCCATCCTTCTCCCATCCCCCAACAGGAGGGAAGGAGAACTCAGAGATAAACTAGGTGAGAACTTCTTTCCTTTGCTCCTGTGTGGGTTTGGGTGGCTTGACGGAGTGCGGCACGAGAGGTAACATCGCTTGTCTTTATATTTCTACATATCTTGTCTGGGTGGAGGTTATTGGTTGGAAAATATTTATACTGTTTGATTTTCTGTAAATAATTTCTGTTTTCCCTTTGAAGGGAGATATTATGTGTGGTTTGATGAAGTGATTGGCTCAATAGTTACCACTTCACTTACATGTTTCGTTTTTATAAAATAGATGAACAAATATGACAAGCATTCATTCATCCATGACAAATGTTGGTCTTATTTTATTTCATTCAGTGATTTCCTATGATCATTGGGTCCATCTAGTGGCCATAATGCGGTATTGAACTATTTTTCTGATTGAGGTATTTTGGAACTAATACCTCATTATGGCCACTAGTTGGAGCTGATGATTATAAGAAATCACTGTGTTTATTAGAATACGGCCAGAATTTGTCATGGCTGGACACATGCTTGTCACACTCACCCAACATATTCTTTGCATAGACCCCTTAGTTTCCTATGTCGGGGAGGGGGGGTCATACAAATCCCTGAGATCACACCCATGTATTTATGAGTACAGTACACATTGAAGGACATAAATACCAGAGCTGTTTTTGCATTATTTTTGCACACATGGTAAAATGCAGATTTTTGGCCTAAAGATTAGATAAAAATTCCAAACATATATTTTCTGAAAGCAGAGGCCCTGGAGAATAAAATGGTGGTAATTGTTAAGGTGTTCCTTGTACACAAATGTCACCTTCATATCCGGGTTTATTTTCTCCTTTCCCCCATTTTCTATGGTGTAATTTTTCTACAATACTTTGTTATAATAATGTAACATGTTGTGTATTGTATTCTACACAAATTATTACTGACTCCGCCTCCACATTCCAGACAAGTCATTTTCCTGATCAATTGGATTTCTTCCTTTACCATTTAATTCATTTTTTTTTTTGCACTCTTGTTAAAATTAAAGTTAGAATAAAAAATATATTGAACGAAAAAAATTGTGTGTCGGTGCAATGATGACAAGCTTCAGTATCCAGAAACGGCTGGTAGGTGACACTTCCATATACAGCCCAAGGAAGTGACAAGGAGCCCCTAGGAACCTTTGGAGGAACCCTGGCTGAGAGAGGCTGGACTTGGCAGTCATATATTATTATTATTATTATACAGGATTTATAAAGCGCAAACAGTTTGCGCAGGCTCTACAATGTTAGGGCAAACAGTACAATAAAATTCAGTACAGGAGGAATCAGAGGGCCCTGCTCTTTAGAGCTTACAATCTAGGAGGGAGGGTCAAGTGATACAAAAGGTAATAACTGTGGGGGATGGGCTGATGGAGAAAATAAAAGTACAGTTGTTAGGTGGGGGCAGAATAGGCTTCTCTGAAGAGATGAGTTTTCAAGCAACACCTAAAGGTGGATAGAGTAGGAGATAGACAGATTGGAGTAGAGAGTTCCACAGGATAGGAGAGACTCGGGAGAAGTCCTGGAGGTGGGAGGAGGTGTCAAAGGAACTAGAAAGCAGAAGATATTGGGAGGATCAAAGAGGATGATTTGGTTGGCATATTGAGACCATTTTAGTGGTATTGCTGGGGGCCGAGTTGTGGATGACTTTGTAAGTTACCGTTAGTATTTTTTATTTCAATTTGTTGGGTGAGTGGCAGCCAATGAAGGGATTGGCAGAGAGGGGTAGCAGATACTAAGTGGTTTGTAAGGTGAAGGAGTCTGGCAGCAAAATTCATGAGGGACTAAAGGGGGGATAGCCTATGTAAAGGTAAGACAATGAGGAGGGAGTTGCAGTGGTCGAGGCGAGAGATAACCAGGTAATAGGGATGGGCAAATGGTTTGGGACGGGCATAAGTTTGGCTTGAACATCGTCTGTTTGGGTGTTCGCCCAACACCAGAAATTTCTGTGTGCGTGTTTTTCTTTTTTTTTTTTCTTTTTTTTTCATGTTTGATACTATCAATGCAATTTTTTTTTTTTTTAATTATTTATTTATTTTTTTACAAAAATATTGTTTTTAAAGGAGCAGTGATTTTAATTAATGCTTACAATGAGAAAAAAAAAGAAAAAGAAAAATTCCTTTAAATATAGTGCCTGGGGGGTCCCCTTAGTCTGCCTGTAAAGTGGTGTATCTGTACTGTGTATAGAACCTGCTGCAGCAAAACTGACATTTATAAAGAAAAAAATTACATTTAAATTGATTTTCCCAGCCATTGTCGGCAATAGAAATAAAAAGTAAAACTAATAACAGTGTGGGGGTCCCCCCTCGGTCCATACCAGGCCCTTTGAAATCCCCACAATCATTCTCGGTGACTTCAACATCCCAGTTACTATAAACACTTCTGCTACTTCTAAATGTTTTAGTCTATCCTCCTCATTTGGCCTAAAGCAATGGATACACAATGGATAGAGGCTTCTACCATACCTCCCAACCGTCCCGGAATCCGCGGGACTGTCCCGCAATTTGGAGTGAGTCCCACGGAGCCGGGTTGAAGTCCCGCAAAATCATCTGGCCGGCCATCTCTTCTCCCCCCTCCTCCTCCCAGCTCCGCCCCCGTCTTTGGCTCCTGCCTCTAAGCGCCAGGATCGCTGCAGTGGGAAACAATCAGAGACACAGACTGTAGTCAGGGCCGTCTTTAATGCAGGTAAAAAGGGGCTGTCATTTTTTGGGTGCCCAAAGCAGTTGCCCCTTGCCCACGCTTGCCAAATGTCATGGCTTTGTCTAAGCTGCCTGTCCCGCTGTGCTCTTGTCCCCGGCTGCATTCCGGAAAGCAGAGCCACGGTTGGGACAGCTTGCAGCCATTTCACTCCATGTTTGTGTTCACTACATGTTTGCTGCCCCTGCCCGCCCACTGTTCACACATTTTCGCCCCCTGTACCTCCCCCCAGTGGCGTACCAAGGGGCGGGGGGCGGCCTGCCCCGGGTGCCACGCACTGGGGGGTGTCAGCCAGTGTCCTGCCCGGCGTGTTCCATATCGCAGTGTGAACTTAAGCAGCTCCATCAGTCCGCGCTGCCGGGGGGCGGAGCGGCGGCGTGAATAAGGGGCGGGGCCTCGGCAAGAAGAAGGGGCGGCGCTTCGGCGGGAAGAAGGTGAGTTCCAAAGTGTGTGTGCTGGATAGGAGGGGGGTGGGGCAGATGTATATGAGGAATTCATCTTTCCCTAGCTCCCTGTCCCCCCCAGTGCTCTCCACCCCCCTGGTTTTCCCTAACCACCCCCCAAGTGCTCCCTGTCCCCCCCAGTGCTCTCAACCCCCCTGGTTTTCCCTGCCCACCCCCCAAGTGCTCCCTGTCCCCCCCAGTACTCTCCACCCCTCTGGTTTTCCCTGCCCACCCCCCAAGTGCTACCTGTCCCCCCCAGTGCTCTCCACCCCCCAAGTGCTCCCTGTCCCCCCCAGTGCTCTCCACACCCCTGGTTTTCCCTGCCCACCCCCCAAGTGCTACCTGTCCCCCCCCCCCAGTGCTCTCCACCCCACCTGGTTTTCCCTGCCCACCTCCCAAGTGCTACCTGTCCCCCCCAGTGCTCTCCACCCCCCTGGTTTTCCCTGCCCACCCCCAAAGTGATCCCTGTCCCCCTCAGTGATCTCCACCCCTCTGGTTTTCCCTGACCACCCCCAAGTGTTACCTGTCCCCCCCAGTGCTCTCCACCCCCCAAGTACTCCCTGTCCCCCCCAGTTCTCTCCACCCCCCTGGTTTTCCCTGCCCACCCCCCAAGTGCTACCTGTCCCCCCCCAGTGCTCTCCACCCCCCTGGTTTTCCCTGCCCACCCCCCAAGTGCTACATGTCCCCCCCAGTGCTCTCCACCCCCCTGGTTTTCCCTGCCCACCCCCCAAGTGCTACCTGATATGTGCCCTCCCAACCCCCATAGCATGTGCCGTCAGGACCCCCTGATATGTGCCCTCCCAACCCCCATAGCGTGTGCCCTCAGGACCCCCTGATATGTGCCCTCCCAACCCCCATAGCGTGTGCCCTCAGGACCCCCTGATATGTGCCCTCCCAACCCCCATAGCGTGTGCCCTCAGGTTCTCCTGATATGTGCCCTCCTGACCCCCATAGTGTGTGCCCTCAGGACCCCCTGATATGTGCCCTCCCAACCCCCATAGCATGTGCCTTCAGGACCCCCTGATATGTGCCCTCCCAACCCCCATAGCATGTGCCCTCAGGTTCTCCTGATATGTGCCCTCCCAACCCCCATAGCGTGTGCCCTCAGGTTCTCCTGATATGTGCCCTCCTGACCCCCATAGTGTGTGCCCTCAGGACCCCCTGATATGTGCACTCCCAACCCCTATAGCTGTAGCTGTGTGTGAGAGAGGCAGAGGCTGGGCGGGATTGCCGTGTGTCTCATTGTAGAGGGGAGTTTGTGAGACTACAATATCCAGCATGTCTATGGAGGAGGAGCTCTCCCCCCCTTTCTCTTCTCCCCCCTTTTTCTTCTCTCCTCCCTCCCTTCCCATCCTTTACCCCCCTCTGTCCTCACTTCCTCTCTGTCCTCCCCCCACTCTCCCCCCCTTCCTCCCTCCCTCCCCCCTCCCTCTGTCATCTCTCTCTCCGTCATCCCTCCCTCTGTCATCCCTCCCTCCGTCATCTCTCTCCCTCCCTCCCTCTGTCATCCCTCCCTCCCTCTGTCATCTCTCTCTCCCTCCCTCCCTCTGTCATCCCTCTCTCCCTCTGTCATCCCTCCCTCCGTCATCTCTCTCTCCCTCCCTCTGTCATCCCTCCCTCCCTCTGCATTGAAAGGGGTCACGCTGGTTATTCTGCATTAAAGGGGTCACGCTGGTTATTTTCCATTAAAGGGGTCACGCTGGCCATTCTGCATTAAAGGGTCACGCTGGTTATTTTCCATTAAAGGGGTCACGCTGGCCATTCTGCATTAAAGGGGTCACGCTGGTTATTCTGCATTAAAGGGGTCACGCTGGTCATTCTGCATTGAAAGGGGTCAAGCTGGTTATTCAGCATTAAAGGGGTCAGGCTGGTCTTTCTGCATTGAAAGGGGTCAGGTAGGTCATTCTGCATTGAAAGGGGTCACGCTGGTCATTCTGCATTGAAAGGGGTCACGCTGGTTATTCTGCATTGAAAGGGGTCAGGCTGGTTATTCTGCATTGAAAGGGGTCAGGCTGGTTTTTCTGCATTGAAAGGGGTCAGGCTGGTTATTCTGCATTGAAAGGGGTCAGGCTGATCATTCTGCATTGAAAGGGGTCACGCTGGTCATTCTGCATTGAAAGGGGACACGCTGGTCTCTCTGCATTGAAAGGGGGCATGCTGGTCTCTCTGCATTGAAAGGGGGCACGATGATCTCTCTGCATTGAAGGGGGGCACGGCATGCTGGTCATTCTGCATTGAAAGGGGTCAGGCTGATCATTCTGCATTGAAAGGGGTCACGCTGGTCATTCTGCATTAAAGGGGGCACGCTGGTCTCTCTGCATTGAAAGGGGGCACGCTGGTCTCTCTGCATTGAAAGGGGGCACGATGATCTCTCTGCATTGAAGGGGGGCACGGCATGCTGGTCATTCTGCATTGAAAGGGGTCACGCTGGTTATTCTGCAATGAAAGGGGTCACGCTGGTCATTCTGCATTGAAAGGGGGCACACTGGTCATTCTGCATTGAAAGGGGGCACACTGGTCTCTCTGCATTGAAAGGGGGCACGCTGGTCTCTCTGCATTGAAAGGGGGCACGATGATCTCTCTGCATTGAAGGGGGGCATGGCATGCTGGTCATTCTGCATTGAAAGGGAGCACGCTGGTCATTCTGCATTGAAAGGGGGCACACTGGTCATTCTGCATTGAAAGGGGGCACGCTGGTCATTCTGCATTGAAAGGGGGCACGCTGGCCATTCTGCATTGAAAGGGGGCACGCTGGTCTCTCTGCATTGAAGGGGGGCACAGCATGCTGGTCTCTCTGCATTGAAGGGGGCACACTCTACCTTGATTACTGAAGGTCCCTTTCACACTTTTGTGACCTCAAAGTCACGCAATTTTTAACAGCGTTTTTTGCCGCAAAGCAATGCCTATTACATTTTTCTGTTTGCGCCCCCCAAAAGGGGGCATTTGGGTTGAATGGAGCTGGGGTGGGCATATGGGGTGGATGGAGCTGGGGTGGGCATATGGAGTGTTTGGAGGTTGGATGGGTGTTTGGGATAGATAGTGCTAGGGTGGCCATTTGGGGTGGATGGAGCTAGGGTGGGCATTTGAGGTGGATAGAGCTGCTGGGGGCATTTGGGGTGTATGGGGGGGGGTGTATGGAGCTGGGTGGGCATTTGGGGTGTATAGAGCTGGGGGGGTGGATGGTGCAGAGTCTGACCCCTGCATTCTGTACATTACATACTCCTGTCTCCTGCATTCTCTACATTACACTCTCCTGCACTATATAAACAATACTGTACATTATATACTTCTCACCAAAGTCTTCATTGTCCCAACAGTTGCTGGTTGCTATGCAGTCTCTGACTATTTTAATGAAGTTCTTCTTTAAAGTAGGCTGAGCAATCAAAGCATATTTTATAAGTACTAGGAAGTCTGGGTTTTGTTTACCCTATCCCTTAAGCCCCTCCCACTGCTAAGCAATTGGCCACACCCACAATTTGCCGCAGCGCGCAGGTTTTGTTTCTCTTTCAGTGTCCCTCATTGCAAAGTTCAAAAGTTGGGAGGTATGTTCTACTCACTCTGGTGGCAACACCCTCATCCTTGTATTCTCTCACCTATGCACTCCATGCAACCTCTCCAACAATCCTCTCCCTCTTTCTAAATACTAGGGATGGGAGAACAGTTTTGACCGAGCATAACTTCAGCCTGAAATGGCCCCTTCAGGTGTTTGCCAAAACACCCAAATTTTCTGTGCGCTCTGCGTTTCTTCTATTTATCTTACTATTTACATCCTGTCGAGTGCACAGTCAATAGGTTGTTAAGAAGCGAGGCCGGGAAACCGGCCACGGCTTCCTTAACAACAAATGAGTCCTCAGCTGTCAGCGGGCTCTCCCGCAGACAGCTGAATGTGAAAAAAAGGGGTGTTGGCAAAGAAAATAAAAAATGGGGAAAAAAACAGCGTGGAGTCCCCACCGTCTACACCAGGCCCCATCCATACCAGGCCCAAAAAAGGCTGCATGCTCGGATAAGGGTCTGGTATAGATTTTGAGGGGAAACCCCAGGCCAATTTTTTTTTTAAATGGCGTATCTTTCCCCCCAAAATCCATACCGGACTCTTATCTCAGCACGCAGCCTGACAGGCCAGGACAGGGGTGAGGACAAACGAGTGCCCCCCCAAACCACACCTGGCCACATGCCCTCAACATGGGGGGTGCTTTGGGTTAGGGGGGTCTTCAGGGGGCTAACTGGTAAATCTGGAAGCCCCCTTGAAAAAGGGGGCCCCCAGATCCTGGCCCCCATTTACCAAAAAAAGTGTTAAAAATAAAGACATGAGGCAGTTTTTGACAGTTCCTTTATTAAAAAAAAATTAAATAAAAAAACAATGTCCCCTGATGTAGATCCATCGTCAATCACAACGACAGATGCACCGCAGACCCAAAAAAAACCTCCGCCCACGAAGAGGGCTGACTGTCGAATGCCTGCTCCGCTGGGTGACGGTTTTTAAATAGGTAATGGACAGAGCCATCTGGTGATGTCACCTGGTGGCCCTGCCCCTTATGATGTCACCGATCCAGCATGCACCACTCAGTTACATCACAAGGGGGGCGGGCCACCAGATGATGTCACCAGGTGACACTGCTTCTTACCTTTTTAAGAACTGTTAGACTGTCATTCCCTGAGGGTGGAGTGTTTTCTTTTTTGGGGTCCAGAGGTGCAGTGGGCTTCATAACTGACGACGGATCTACATTGGAGGACATTGTTTTTTTTATTTTCCTATAGAAGGAATTGTGAAAAATGGGCTCATAGCCTCATTTATTCTTACAATGTACCCCAAACTCATTCACACAGGGGGGCGGTATCTGGGGGCCCCCTTGTTAAAGGGGGCTTCATGATTCTGATAAGCCCCCTGTAACCACAGGCCAAGGTTTTGGAGAAGAGGCCCTTGTCCCCATCAACATCCCCCATGTTGAGGGTATGTAGCCTGGTATGATTCAGGTGGGGGCACTCGCTCGTCCCCCCCCTTTCCTGGCATGCCAGGCTGCATGCGCGGATGAGGGTCAGTCAGAGGCGTCACAAGGGGGGGGGGCGGGCCGCACCAGGGTGTCCATCAAGGGAGGGTGACACCCAGTGTAAGGTAAAAAGGCTGCCAGTAAAAAAAAACAGCCTGTCTCAGCCTGTGACGCTTGGAGTTCCGGAGCCTGCCGAGACGAGTCTCCAATGATCTTTCTGAGTCAGTGTTCTGATGCTACTTGCACCCTCCCCCTTCTCCAGCATGCCTTATTTGATCTAAACAAGAAGAGATGCCGGGAGGGGGGGAGAAGTGCAGTCTGCAGTGGAGGACAGACTTGTTTAGCCTAGCAGTAAGGTAAGCTGGCTGCTGGCTAAACTCGGCAAAATGTCATGTCGGTTGCTTGTTGTCTTAGTGGGCAGGAGGAGGAGGGAGGGGGAGAGAATGTGCTCTCTCTAGCAGGCTCCTGTCTGTTTTTTTTTTTTTTTTGTGAGATCTACTCTGCTGCTGAAGGGTGGATATTTTCTACATTCTACCCCAGTGTCTAATACACCTCCCTAGAATCCCTATCCCTTACCTGCTCATCAGTCCAGTTCAGGCACAGACTCCTCTCCTGCATTACCACCTCGTGTCTGTAGCACTACAAATCCAAGCATGCCAGGAGAGGGGAGGCAGCAGCATTATGACAGATCAGGCTGATTTTCAGATGAAATGTGTATAGTGTGTATAGTGTGTATGTACTGTATGATCATTATTTATTTATTGTGCTTGGTGGTCTTAAGGTGTTTACTATTCATATACCTATCAGAGTAAGTAGAGAGCACATTTGCAGTGGAAGTGCTCTGGAGTATTTTTATTAGCGTATAATGGAAATCCAGAGTGGTGGAGTGATGGGGGAGGGAGATGGACAGAGAGATGGAAAGAGTGAGGAGTGAGTAAGGGATGGAGGAATAGATTGGGTGACAGATAGAGGAAGGGATGGAGGGATGGTAAGAGACACCGAGAAATGGAACAATGGAGCAAAGGATATAGGGATGGGGTGATGGAGGGATGGAGTTATGGAAAGAGAGTGAGAGACAGACAGAATAATAGGATAAAAGTGATGGTGGGTAGAAAAGGGGAAGGGATATATAGGGCACAAGGATTTTTGGATGGACAGTATGATGGAGAGATGGAGCAAGGGGCAGACAAATGAAGCAAGGGACGGATGGACCAAGAGATAAAACGATGGAGTTATGGAAAAATGAAAATAATGGAGGGTGAAGTGGTGGGAGGGATGGTTGGATGGACAGTTTAATGAAGGGATGGAGACAGGGGGTGATGGAGAGATGCAGACAGGGGGTGATGGAGTGATGGAAACGGGGGGGATGGAGTCAGAAGATGATGGAGGGATGGAAACAGGAGGTGATGGGGGATGGAGTGATGGAGACAGGAGGTGATGGAGTGATGGAGACAGACAGGCGGTCCTTAGAATTGGGGACATAATATTTGGGTGATCCTCGTGGATTCCAGGGATTTCCCCTCACTTTCTGTGATGGCTATGGAACAGAAATTAAGGGGAAATCTCTCCAGTTTGACATAGGTGACAAAATCTGATGGGTTATAATCTAATCTGGCTTACTATATCAAAAATAACATAAGAAATATGTTATTTTACCTTAATGTCTATCTTAAACCACATTGCTAATTGCATATTTTACTTGTTTGTAGCTTATGCACTGAAATTTGCAATTAAACCTGTCATTTTGTAACTTTTGGAAAATGCCAGTAAAAACACAGTGACACCACTGTGCCTGAGGCGGGAGCCGAAGCTGCCAGTCTGCGGCCCCACCACTCGCTGCCTCTAGGTCTCGCGGCCGCCGAAATTGCAGTGTGTTATAATCGATTCAGACCAGCAGCCTCCTCCAGCAGTGTTTGTCACGAACAGATGGTGGGTGTGTTACCTGACCCCACCTCCTCGGCTTGGCTCCTCCTGTGTACTGTACATTGCTGGGGTCCTGGGAGCAGGCAAATAAGACGAGCGGCAAAGGTCTGGAGTGGCCATCAGTGCCATAAAAAAAACATTATTAAAAGGGGTTGGGGTGACACCATGAGTTACCGCACCGGGTGACACCAACCCTAGTGACGCCACTGCTGCTACTTCCAAACTTCTCAGTCTAACCTCCTCATTTGACCTGAAGAAATGGATACACAATGGATAGAGGCTTCTACTCACTCTGGTGACAGCACCCTCAGCCTTGTATTCTCCCACCTATGTGTTCCATGCATCCTCTCCAACAATCCTCTCCCTCCCTCTAAACACCACTAGGGATGGGCGAGTGGTTTGGGCCGAGGAGAACTTCACCAATCACCCGAATTTTCTGTGCGCTCGGTGTTTTCATTTTTTTTACTATTTACATCCTGCCGAGCGCACAGTCAATAGGTTGTTAAGAAGGGAGACCGGGAAGCCGGTCGCTGCGTCCTTAACAACGAATGAGTCATGAGCTGTCAGTGGGCTTCCCCACTGATAGCAGAATGTAAAAAAAAAAGAATTGCCGGCAAGAAAAAAATCGGGAAAAAATAGGCGTGGGGTCCCCCAAAATCCATACCAGGCCCTTTGGGGCTGGCATGAATTTTAAGGGGAAATTCATGCCAAAATTTAAAAAAACAAATGGCATGAAGTTGTAATGTTCCGGTACCTTTGGTACCCTAAATTACACTTTCCACAAGTGTATGCGCCCTACCATTTACTTTTGGAAAGGTGCGCATACACCTTTAAGACTGGAGCTGTCATCACTCAGCGCCGGACTAGATGGCTATTTAAGGCGTCGGTTCTCACTCACATGTGTTCGTTCAAACACCCTTACTTGGATGCTAACCTTGCTTGAAGCTTCCATGCTTGCAAGCTTACTTCGCTGACGGAACCTCGCTGCGCTGATCCCTGTATCCCGCTACTGGATCATCCGCCTCTCCTGAACCACCCTTCGGCTGTATCGCTAATAGTGCTAAGTACCCCGCAGGGGAATTCTCTATAAACTTATACTAAGCTTACACTATCTAGCTCTGCATAGTAAAGACTGTTTATTACTAGTGATGTCGCGAACCTAAAATTCGCGGTTCGCGAACGGCGAACGCGAACATCGGCAAATGTTCGCGAACCGGGCGAACCGCCATAGACTTCAATAGGCAGGTGAATTTTAAAACACACAGGGACTCTTTCTGGCCACAATAGTGATGGAAAAGTTGTTTCAAGGGGACTAACACCTGGACTGTGGCATGCCGGAGAGGGATCACGCAAAAAAAAGTTCTTAAAAATTATAATTTTTTGATAGAGAGCCAATTATTGGAAAAATTAAAAAAAAATAAAAAATTTCTTTGGATTTAGCATCTGGGGGGTCTAAAAAGTGTACCTGTGAAGTTTCAGCTCTGTAGCATGTCCAGAACCCCTAAAAAACAGCATTTTTCTTATATTTTCAGGAATATGGCTTCTCTGCGGCTGGCTTTTTCTCTTGCAGGCATTTAGCGGGCATTTTTTTAGGCAGGCATGTCATTTTTTGTATTTAGTGTCTGGGGGGTCACAAAAGTGTACCTGTCAAGTTTCAGCTCTGTAGCATGTCCAGAACCCCTAAAAAACAGCATTTTTCTTATATTTTCAGGAATATGGCTTCTCTGCGGCTGGCTTTTTCTCTTGCAGGCATTTATCGGGCATTTTTTTAGGCAGGCATGTCATTTTTTGTATTTAGTGTCTGGGGGGTGTAAAAAGTGTACCTGTCAAGTTTCAGCTCTGTAGCATGTCCAGAACCCCTAAAAAACAGCATTTTTCTTATATTTTCAGGAATACGGCTTCTCTGCGGCTGGCTTTTTCTCTTGCAGGCATTTATCGGGCATTTTTTTAGGCAGGCATGTCATTTTTTGTATTTAGTGTCTGGGGGGTCTAAAAAGTGTACCTGTCAAGTTTCAGCTCTGTAGCATGTCCAGAACCCCTAAAAAACAGCATTTTTCTTATATTTTCAGGAATACGGCTTCTCTGCGGCTGTCTTTTTCTCTTGCAGGCATTTATCGGGCATTTTTTTAGGCAGGCATGTCATTTTTTGTATTTAGTGTCTGGGGGGTCACAAAAGTGTACCTGTCAAGTTTCAGCTCTGTAGCATGTCCAGAACCCCTAAAAAACAGCATTTTTCTTATATTTTCAGGAATACGGCTTCTCTGCGGCTGTCTTTTTCTCTTGCAGGCATTTATCGGGCATTTTTTTAGGCAGGCATGTCATTTTTTGTATTTAGTGTCTGGGGGGTCACAAAAGTGTACCTGTCAAGTTTCAGATCTGTAGCATGTCCAGATCCCCTAAAAAACAGCATTTTTCTTATATTTTCAGGAATACGGCTTCTCTGCGGCTGTCTTTTTCTCTTGCAGGCATTTATCGGGCATTTTTTTAGGCAGGCATGTCATTTTTTGTATTTAGTGTCTGGGGGGTCACAAAAGTGTACCTGTCAAGTTTCAGCTCTGTAGCATGTCCAGAACCCCTAAAAAACAGCATTTTTCTTATATTTTCAGGAATACGGCTTCTCTGCGGCTGTCTTTTTCTCTTGCAGGCATTTATCGGGCATTTTTTTAGGCAGGCATGTCATTTTTTGTATTTAGTGTCTGGGGGGTCACAAAAGTGTACCTGTCAAGTTTCAGCTCTGTAGCATGTCCAGAACCCCTAAAAAACAGCATTTTTCTTATATTTTCAGGAATACGGCTTCTCTGCGGCTGGCTTTTTCTCTTGCAGGCATTTATCGGGCATTTTTTTAGGCAGGCATGTCATTTTTTGTATTTAGTGTCTGGGGGGTCACAAAAGTGTACCTGTCAAGTTTCAGCTCTGTAGCATGTCCAGAACCCCTAAAAAACAGCATTTTTCTTATATTTTCAGGAATACGGCTTCTCTGCGGCTGTCTTTTTCTCTTGCAGGCATTTATCGGGCATTTTTTTAGGCAGGCATGTCATTTTTTGTATTTAGTGTCTGGGGGGTCTAAAAAGTGTACCTGTCAAGTTTCAGCTCTGTAGCATGTCCAGAACCCCTAAAAAACAGCATTTTTCTTATATTTTCAGGAATACGGCTTCTCTGCGGCTGTCTTTTTCTCTTGCAGGCATTTATCGGGCATTTTTTTAGGCAGGCATGTCATTTTTTGTATTTAGTGTCTGGGGGGTCACAAAAGTGTACCTGTCAAGTTTCAGATCTGTAGCATGTCCAGAACCCCTAAAAAACAGCATTTTTCTTATATTTTCAGGAATACGTCTTCTCTGCGGCTGTCTTTTTCTCTTGCAGGCATTTATCGGGCATTTTTTTAGGCAGGCATGTCATTTTTTGTATTTAGTGTCTGGGGGGTCTAAAAAGTGTACCTGTCAAGTTTCAGCTCTGTAGCATGTCCAGAACCCCTAAAAAACAGCATTTTTCTTATATTTTCAGGAATACGGCTTCTCTGCGGCTGTCTTTTTCTCTTGCAGGCATTTATCGGGCATTTTTTTAGGCAGGCATGTCATTTTTTGTATTTAGTGTCTGGGGGGTCACAAAAGTGTACCTGTCAAGTTTCAGCTCTGTAGCATGTCCAGAACCCCTAAAAAACAGCATTTTTCTTATATTTTCAGGAATACGGCTTCTCTGCGGCTGTCTTTTTCTCTTGCAGGCATTTATCGGGCATTTTTTTAGGCAGGCATGTCATTTTTTGTATTTAGTGTCTGGGGGGTCACAAAGTGTACCTGTCAAGTTTCAGATCTGTAGCATGTCCAGAACCCCTAAAAAACAGCATTTTTCTTATATTTTCAGGAATACGGCTTCTCTGCGGCTGTCTTTTTCTCTTGCAGGCATTTATCGGGCATTTTTTTAGGCAGGCATGTCATTTTTTGTATTTAGTGTCTGGGGGGTCACAAAAGTGTACCTGTCAAGTTTCAGCTCTGTAGCATGTCCAGAACCCCTAAAAAACAGCATTTTTCTTATATTTTCAGGAATACGGCTTCTCTGCGGCTGTCTTTTTCTCTTGCAGGCATTTATCGGGCATTTTTTTAGGCAGGCATGTCATTTTTTGTATTTAGTGTCTGGGGGGTCACAAAAGTGTACCTGTCAAGTTTCAGCTCTGTAGCATGTCCAGAACCCCTAAAAAACAGCATTTTTCTTATATTTTCAGGAATACGGCTTCTCTGCGGCTGGCTTTTTCTCTTGCAGGCATTTATCGGGCATTTTTTTAGGCAGGCATGTCATTTTTTGTATTTAGTGTCTGGGGGGTCACAAAAGTGTACCTGTCAAGTTTCAGCTCTGTAGCATGTCCAGAACCCCTAAAAACAGCATTTTTCTTATATTTTCAGGAATACGGCTTCTCTGCGGCTGTCTTTTTCTCTTGCAGGCATTTATCGGGCATTTTTTTAGGCAGGCATGTCATTTTTTGTATTTAGTGTCTGGGGGGTCTAAAAAGTGTACCTGTCAAGTTTCAGCTCTGTAGCATGTCCAGAACCCCTAAAAAACAGCATTTTTCTTATATTTTCAGGAATACGGCTTCTCTGCGGCTGTCTTTTTCTCTTGCAGGCATTTATCGGGCATTTTTTTAGGCAGGCATGTCATTTTTTGTATTTAGTGTCTGGGGGGTCACAAAAGTGTACCTGTCAAGTTTCAGATCTGTAGCATGTCCAGAACCCCTAAAAAACAGCATTTTTCTTATATTTTCAGGAATACGGCTTCTCTGCGGCTGTCTTTTTCTCTTGCAGGCATTTATCGGGCATTTTTTTAGGCAGGCATGTCATTTTTTGTATTTAGTGTCTGGGGGGTCACAAAAGTGTACCTGTCAAGTTTCAGCTCTGTAGCATGTCCAGAACCCCTACAAAACAGCATTTTTCTTATATTTTCAGGAATACGGCTTCTCTGCGGCTGTCTTTTTCTCTTGCAGGCATTTATCGGGCATTTTTTTAGGCAGGCATGTCATTTTTTGTATTTAGTGTCTGGGGGGTCTAAAAAGTGTACCTGTCAAGTTTCAGCTCTGTAGTATGTCCACAACCCAAAAAAAACAGCATTTTTCTTATGATTTTTAGTAGAAAACTAATGCAGTGTTTTTCCAGCTGTCTTTTTTTCTTTCTGGCAAGCTGAAATATGATATGCCAAGGCAAACATGCCTATCAGTTGAGCTATGACACAGACAACACTGCACACATGGGGAAATATGTAAAACAAAAAACAGGAAAAGGAAATTAGGTGACGGTCACAAAACATGATATTGTGATTGGCCAAATAAAAAGTCACCTCGCGATGAGGTCGCGCCAAAGTCGCGCTAAGTCGCGCCAAAGTCGCACTGGAAGCGACGCTACTTTAGTGGTAGCGGCAGTGTAAACCAGCACTAAAACATCCAGTGTGTGAATACGATCAGGTATGATGTTTTATCGGTCAAGTAGTGTAAGGGTTACGCCCGTCGCCCGCTTCACAGTGACAGACCAAACTCTGACAGACCAAACTCCCCGTTTAACAGTCAGTCAGTCCATTTGCACAACCGCAAACTCCCAATTTGCACAAGGTTGGATACCAAGCTAGCCATGTCCCGTTCCTTGTCCTCACTGACATCATTGAAGGTCTCTTCCTCCACCCAGCCACATACAACACCAAGGGTCCCCGAAAGGTGAGAACAAGCCCCCTGGGACGCCTGCTGTGGCTGGTATTCCACCTCCTCAAAGCCACCTTCCTCCTCTGACTTCTCTTCTTCAGACTCCTCTCTCTGCGTTGCCACAGGTCCAGCAATTGACAACGACAAGGCTGCTTCTGGTGGTGATGAGGACCACAACTCTTCCTCTTCATGCTCATCTACAGCCTGATCCAGTACTCTTCGCAGGGCACGCTCCAGAAAAAACGCATATGGGATGAGGTCGATGATGTTGCCTTGGGTTCGACTGACCACCAGGGTTGTCATCTCCGCAAAAGGACGCATGAGCCTACAGCCATTGTTCATGAGCATTCAGTAACGCGGCCAAAAAATACCCAGCTCCGCAGAAAGAATGAAAGAAAATGAATGTTTTTTTTTATGAAAAATTATCCTGCGGATCGCTTTTGGTCTGTACACAATGAAGCAACGACCTTATCATCTGGGGTGTGCCAACACAATCCTAGAGGTAATCGCTTCATTGTGATACGCAAGCCCCTTCACCACGACAAGGTAACGATCACGAAGTGGAATTGACACATGTATGTGCCTTTTTTTTTGTTTTTTGTTTTTTTGCAGCCACAGTGTAGCACCAGAGGCCAGAAAAATTAGGCATGTACACATGCATGAAAAAGTAGGTATTGTTGCAGCCGCTGCTGTAGCAGCGGCCTGAAAAATTGAGGTTTTAAGGCAGAAAGTGCACTAAAACATTGCTGCTTGAACCGTAGTTGGTGGCGGAGACGTCACGTAAGTCATCCGGCATGCAGAGAATGATTATATACAGCAGCGTGTGGACCATTTTTAGGCCAAGGCATCTCAGTCATCACCAGGCCTTTTTTAGTCAAATGCATCCCCCACTGTCAGTCCCTTCGGGATCCATGCCTCATTCATCTTAATAAACGTGAGGTAATCAAGACTTTTTTGACCTAGGCGACTTCTCTTCTCAGTGACAATACCTCCTGCTGCGCTGAAGGTCCTTTCTGACAGCACACTTGAAGCGGGGCAGGCCAGAAGTTCAATGGCAAACTGGGATAGCTCAGGCCACAGGTCAAGCCTGCACACCCAGTAGTCAAGGGGTTCATCGCTCCTCAGAGTGTCGATATCTGCAGTTAAGGCAAGGTAGTCTGCTTCCTGTCGGTCGAGTCGTTCTCTGAGGGTGGACCCCGAAGGGCTGTGGCGATGCATAGGACTAAAAAAGCTCCGCATGTCCTCCATCAACAAGACGTCTGTAAAGCGTCCTGTCCTTGCCGGCGTGGTTGTGGTGGTAGGAGGAGGATTACTTTCACCTCTTCCCCTGTTGGATTCCCGTTGTGCTGTGACATCACCCTTATACGCTGTGTAGAGCATAGTTTTTAACTTATTTTGTAGCTGCTGCATCCTTTGCGACTGCCGGTAATTGGGTAACATGTCACAGACTTTCTGCTTATACCGGGGGTCTAGTAGCGTGGCCACCCAGTACAGGTCGTTCTCCTTCAGCCTTTTTATACGAGGGTCTCTCAACAGGCATGACAGCATGAAAGACCCCATTTGCACAAGGTTGGATGCCGAGCTACTCATGTCCAATTCCTCGTCCTCACTGATGTCATTGAAGGTGTGTTCTTCCCCCCAGCCACGTACAACACCACGGGTACCAGATAGGTGACAACGAGCACCCTGGGATGCCTGCTGTGGTTGGTGTTCCTCCTCCTCAAAGCCACATTCCTCCTCTGACTCCTCTTCCTCACACTCCTCTTCCAGTGTTGCCGCAGGTCCAGCAATCGATGGTAAGGCTGTTTCTGGTGGTGGTGATGGTGACCACAACTCTTCCTCTTCCTCTTCACGCTCATCTACGGCCTGATCCAGCACTCTTCGCAGGGCACGCTCCAGGAAAAAAACATATGGGATGATGTCGCTGATGGTGCCTTCAGTGCGACTCACTAGGTTTGTCACCTCCTCAAAAGGACGCATGAGCCTACAGGCATTGCGCATGAGCGTCCAGTAGCGTGGCAAAAAAATACCCAGCTCCGCAGAGGCTGTCCTAGCACCCCGGTCATACAAATACTCGTTGACCGCTTTTTCTTGTTGGAGCAGGCGGTCGAACATTAGCAGTGTTGAATTCCAACGTGTCGGGCTGTCGCAAATCAAGCGCCTCACTGGCATGTTGTTTCGCCGCTGAATATCTGCAAAGTGCGCCATGGCCGTGTAGGAACGCCTGAAATGGCCACACACCTTCCTGGCCTGCTTGAGGACGTCCTGTAAGCCTGGGTACTTCTGCACAAAACGTTGCACAATCAGATTCAACACATGTGCCATGCACGGCACATGTGTCAACTTGCCCAAATTCAATGCCGCCAACAAATTGCTCCCGTTGTCACACACCACTTTGCCGATCTCCAGTTGGTGCGGGGTCAGCCACTGATCCACCTGTGCATTCAGGGCGGACAGTAGTGCTGGTCCGGTGTGACTCTCTGCTTTCAGGCAAGTCAACCCCAAGACAGCGTGACACTGTCGTATCCGGCATGTGGAATAGCCCCTGGGGAGCTGGGGGGGTGCAGTTGGTGTGGAGCAAGACGCAACAGCAGAAGAGGACTCAGCCGAGGAGGTTAGCAAAGAGGATGGAGTAGGAGGAGTAGAGGAGGTGGCAGCAGGCCTGCCTGCAAGTCGTGGCGGTGTCACCAACTCCTCTGCAGCAGAGCCACGCATTCCATGCTTGGCAGCCGCCAGCAGGTTTACCCAATGCGCAGTGTACGTTATATACCTGCCCTGACCGTGCTTTGCAGACCAGCTATCAGTGGTCAGATGGACCCTTGCCCCAACACTGTGTGCCAGACGTGACATGATTTCCTTTTCCACAATAGAGTACAGGTTGGGGATTGCCTTTTGTGAAAAATAATTTCGGCCGGGTACCTTCCACTGCGGTGTCCCAATAGCGACAAATTTTTTGAAGGCCTCAGACTCCACCAGCTTGTATGGTAAAAGCTGGCGGGCTAAGAGTTCCGACAAGCCAGCTGTCAGACGCCGGGCAAGGGGGTGACTCTGCGAGATTGGCTTTTTGCGCTCAAACATTTCCTTCACAGACACCTGACTGTGGGCAGGTGACGAGCAGGAACTGCTGAAGGTGAGAGGCGGAGGGGCGGGTTGTTGATAGGGGGCATGGAGGACAGCAGTGGTTGACGTGGCTGAAGATGCTGGACCAGGAGGAGGATGGTGGCTTTCAGTTTGTGTGCTGCTTTTACTCATGTGTTGATCCCATAGGCGTTTGTGATGTGAGATCATGTGCCTTCGCAAAGCAGTTGTACCTAGGTGGGTGTTGGACTTCCCACGACTCAGTTTCTTTTGGCACAGGTTACAAATGGCATCGCTGATATCAGAGGCAGACACACAAAAAAAATGCCACACTGCTGAGCTTTGCAAGGACGGCATTCTGGTGGTGGCAACAGCTTGCGTTGATTGGCGTGCTGTCTGGCTGACCCCGGGTGCCGAATCTACATGCTGTCTGACTGCGCCACTAGCTCCTTGCGATGACCTCCTCCCCCTGCTTCCAACTTGTCTCCTCCTCCTCTCTGTCTCCCCATCTGAACTTTCCCCCTCTTCTTCTGCTCTTCGAGCAGGCACCCAGGTGACATCCACAGACACATCGTCATCATCAGCCGCTTCACTTGACAACTCAGCAAAGGCAGCAGCAGCAGGTACAACATCATCATCATCACAATGTACGTCCATGTGTATAATGCTGCCTGACTGAGACATATCCCCGTTATCTACATCCTCTGGCACTAATAGTTGCGCATCACTTATTTCTTCAAACTGATGTGAAAATAACTCCTCTGACGGATCAAGTGAAGCGGCTGTGGTGCTAGTGTTGGTGGTGGTGCCGGCGGGCTGGCGAGTGGTAAATTGAGAGGTGCCCGAAGCTGAGCTGGAGGAGGATGGTGCATTAAGGTTCCGAGCGGAAGCTGTAGACGATTGGGTGTCCTGTGTAAGCCAGTCAACTATGGCCTCAGAATTTTTTGAGTTCAGGGGCTGTGGTGGCCTCTGAACACTGGGCATTATTCTAGAGCCTAAGGAAATCACAGCACCACGACCACGACGGCCCTTGCGGGGTGGCCTGCCTCTGCCTGTCATTTTCTTTTTTAATGTGTTGTGTACTATGAGCGCAAGGTGCTGTGCCACCCTATAGGAGTGTTGGGCAGTGGGTACAGTACACTCTGTGGACCTGACAGTCACTGGCACTCAGGCAACTGCAATTAAAAAATATATATATATTTTTTACTTGGCAAGCTGCTGTGCCACCTTATATATCAGTGGTGGGTGGGCAGTGGCACAGTACACTCTCTGTGGACCTGACAGCAGTCACTGGCACCCAGGCAACTGCAATTTTAAAAAATATATATTTTATTTTACTTTGCAAGCTGCTGTGCCACCTTATATATCAGTGGTGGGTGGGCAGTGGCACAGTACACTCTCTGTGGACCTGACAGCAGTCACTGGCACCCAGGCAACTGCAATTTTAAAAAATATATATTTTATTTTACTTTGCAAGCTGCTGTGCCACCTTATATATCAGTGGTGGGTGGGCAGTGGCACAGTACACTCTCTGTGGACCTGACAGCAGTCACTGGCACCCAGGCAACTGCAATTTTAAAAAAATATATTTTATTTTACTTTGCAAGCTGCTGTGCCACCTTATATATCAGTGGTGGGTGGGCAGTGGCACAGTACACTCTCTGTGGACCTGACAGCAGTCACTGGCACCCAGGCAACTGCAATTAAAAAATATATATATTTTTTTTTACTTTGCAAGCTGCTGTGCCACCTTATATATCAGTGGTGGGTGGGCACACAGTGGCACTGCAGTGGGCACAGTACACTCTGTGGACCTGACAGTAACTGGCAGCCCAGGCAACTGCAATAATAAAAAATATTTTTTTTTTCAATTTATTGCAACAAGATGCTGTGCCACCGTATATATATCAGTGGTGGGCAGTGCACTGCAGTGGGTACAGTGCACTCTGTGGACCTGACACAGCACTCACTGCAATTATGACAGAGGAAAAAAAAAATATTTTTTAAAATGCCAGGTACTGTGCCTGTGCCACCCGAAATGAGTGTGGTGTGCACACAGTACAGTCTGTGGTAGGTCTGTGGCCTCTCTCACACACAGCGGGCAGGCAACTGCAGTGTACAATAGATATATATAGATATATATATAAAGAAAAAACTCTATTACCTTACCAGCCCTTAAAAGGGCTTTTGGGGACACTATATATATATATATATATGTATATATATAAATAAAAAAAATCCTCAATTACCAGCCCTTAAAAGGGCTTTTGGGGACACTAGATAGATATAGATATATATATATAAGAAGAAACAACTCAATTACCAGCCCTTAAAAGGGCTTTTGGGGACGCTAGGTATATATATATATATATATATATATATATATATATATATATATATATATATAAAAAAAAAAAAAACACAAATACCAGCCCTTAGAAGGGCTTTTTGGGGTGCTGATATTACAGCAGTAGTGGACCAAGAACACTGCAAGACCAGGAACACTGACTAACTGTCCCTAGCTTAACAGCAGCAGCAGCAGCAGCAGCAGCTCTCTCCCTACTCTCACTACACACACTGCTTCAGAATGATCTAAGATGGATGCTGCCCTTGCTTATTTATAGGAGGTGGGAGGGTGTGGGAGGGAGGTATGCTGATTGGCTGGAAATGTGCCTGCTGACTGTAAAGTTCAGGGTCAAAGTTTGCCTCAATGATGTCTTATGGGGGGCGGACCGAACATCGCATATGTTCGCCGGCAGCGGCGAACGCGAACATGCTAAGTTCGCCGGGAACTGTTCGCCGGCGAACAGTTCTATACATCTCTAGTAAGAAATAGGCATATTTTTCATATTGCATGTGAAGAATTATGAACTGAATGACCCCAGAGACAAAGTTCAATTTATGGCCTTCACTAGAAACTCAATAAAAGGCTCCGGTTTGTAGTTTCCATTGTTCGTTGTTGAAAAGTGGTAAGCCGTTGTTGACTAACCCAGGAGATAACTACTATATTCTATGGTCTTGAAAAGAGAATATATTTGAAGAAGCCATAAAACATTGTGTCCTGGCCATGAGTTATTTTCCATACAATAGCAGATCCTAACAGGTTCCCCAAGGACAGCTGTATCATGGATTACCTAACTAACACACCATTGTTTCAACTATGGAGAAATAAACAACAAAGGAGCCATGGGAAGAAAGTTTTTGGTTAATTTTCTGGTAATTAACTTAGACCTATTCCAACTGTATTTTTAAATGAATTTAATATAATCATACGCATCTACAACCTCCTTGTTCCATCATATACCAAGAGGGGATGTGGAAATGATGGCTATATGGACAATCCTCCATTGAAGATTATATTATATCAGTTAGATAGTAGCTGATGATTAAATTAGATTATTTCATATTGTAGATCCCAGACCATGTCATGATTATATTATTTACTAGCATAATAATTCTCTAGTAGATAACCTTCTGATTGAATACATCACATGTGTCAAACAATTATAATCCCAGGTTATTGTGTATCAATTTAGATAATCTATAAGTAAGTCACTTATTCTTAATTAAGCTATATATATATATATATAATATATATGGTATTAGTATGTATGCTCATTAAACGGCGTTACCAGAACTGAACCTTTGAAAGAGATATTACAGAAATATCAGATGGTCATGCCGGCACCATGAGAATATGGACAGATTCTCATTTTTTTTATTACTATAAATTAATGTAGTAACTTCGATCAAAGATTTTTGCTCCCTCACATACATGGTGGTTAGTAGAGGTAGTGCATAATTACTCAACCAGTTAATGGTTATTTACCCCAACCAATGGGAAGAAGTTCCACCTTCTGGGTTTGGTTTATTGTAATTTTTATGGCCTTTTTGTCCTATACAATATATAAAGGAACCCAGACGAGACATAGAGACACACACATCCACCCATACACACTCATCATACTCCATCTTACTTCACCTTCATTCTACGCCTGACACTCTGAAAAACTTTAAGGATGCAAGCTCCTCCCTAACCAGCCACCATTTTGGGAAAGGCAGCCATCTCAGGACTCTGGTAAACAATCATTTTGAGCCAGCAGCCATTTTGAAATGATAATTATGCATTATTGATTCTTTGATTTTTGTTTCCTTGTATGCTATAATCGTATGCTCAGGATATTTAGATTACCTTCCCAGTTGTAACAGCCATTGTAGATTTTTCTCTAAACATTATTTTTGTTTTTATAACATTTTTCCATTCTTGGTTTAGCGCTATATTAGTGAATTAGTGTCACGTTTTGCATGGTCTGTTCTCACTCCAACTGCAGCGGAGTGACTGTTGACTACGCAATTCACAGACAATTTTGTCTGATATATAGAACTCTTAATATATGGTTTTTACTCCTTCTGGGGAAAAAGTAATCCTGTCCTTTGATTTGTATTGCTGAGCCAAATTGATTCAACTAGCGTTATCATTAAGTTTGTATTTTATGTGAGATTATATTTTTGTGTCACCCATATCTAACTATTTATTGTGAATACATGTCTTATGAATAAATATATATATTCCCTACTGTAGTCTGTGTTCACTAAGATTGGTATATGCTGTTAAAAAGAAATTAATCAGTTAAAAAGAATTCATACTTCATTCAGAATAATATTCTCGAATGTGTAACGCACAACAGGGGTACAGTAAGAAAAGTCTGAACCCAGGGTGTCGGAGGGGTCGGGAGACTTGTAGGGTCAGGACAACTAGGGGGTACAGTAAGAAATGTCTGAACCCAGGATAACAGAGGGGTCACGAGACTTGCAGGGTCAGGGCAATAATTGGGGTACAGTAAGAAATGTATGAACCCAGTGTGTCAGAGGGGTTGGGAGACTTGCAGGGTCAGGGCAACCTTTGAGGTATAGTAAGAAATGTTTGAACCCAGGGTGGCAGAGAGGTCTGGAGACTTGCAGGGTCAGGGCCACCATTGGGGTACAGTAAGAAATGTCTGAACCCAGGGTGACAAGAGAGTCGGGAGACTTGCAGGGTCAGGGCAACCATTGGCGTACTGTAAAAAATGTCTGAACCCAGGGTGTCAGAGGGGTTGGGAGACTTGCAAGGTAAGGGCAACCATTGGGGTACAGTAAGAAATGTCTGAACCCAGGGTGTCAGAGGGGTTGGGAGACTTGCAGGGTCAGGGCAGCCATTGGGGTACAGTAAGAAATGTCTGAACCCAGGGTGTCAGGTCAGGAATCTTGCAGGGTCAGGGCCACCATTGGGGTAGAGTAAGAAATGTCTGAACCAGGGGTGTAAGAGGGGTTGGGGGACTTGCAGGGTTAAGGCAACCATTGGGCTACAGTAAGAAATGTCCAAACCCAGAGTGTCAGAAAGGTCGGGAGACTTGCAGGGTCAGGGCCACCAATGGAATACAGTAAGAAATGTCTGAACCCAGGGTGTCAGAGTGGTCAGGGGACTTGCAGGGTCAGAGAGGTCAGGGGACTTGCAGGGTCAGGGCTCTATTGGGTTACAATAAGAAATGTCTGAACTCAGGGTGTCAGAGGGGTTGGGGGACTTGCAGGGTTAGGACAACGATTGGGGTACAGTAAGAAATGTCTGAACCCAGTGTGTCAGAGGGGTTGGGGGACTTGCAGGGTTAGGACAACGATTGGGTTACAGTAAGAAATGTCTGAACCCAGTGTGTCAGAGGGGTCGGGAGATTTGCAGGGTCAGGGCCATCATGGGGGTATAGTAAGAAATGTCTGAACACAGTGTGTCAGAGGGGTTGGAAGATTTTCAGGGTCAGGGCAACCATTGGGGTACAGTATCTTTAAGCGGCCTTCACTGCGGTAGCTTTACATGGGCAATGATGTCACCGTGACAGACCTAGCTGGGACATGGGCTCTACCCAATGACTATGGGCCCTGGTATTTAAGGGAACACTGCTCTTTGAAAGGTGTATGCCTGGGGGATCAGTGAAGTGGTCTTGTTTCTGATTCATGTTCATGTCTCCCCAAAACACACAGACTCTGGGAGCTGGAGGTTCCATATTTGGGGCCTCTATGCCTCAAACTAGCAATGACAGTAGATGGTAATGTAATCCACTCAAACCACGGGGGTACCCTGCCATAATGTGTTTATTGTAAGTAGTTCTCCTGTTATAGTCTGTTGCTTACTAGTCTGAGGAGCGGGGAGATCACTGTTTGTATTGGTAATTGTGCTAATTAACACACCTATTGTCTGCTAGCAAACTATTGGGGGGTGTGTTTACACTTGTAATAATGTGTATTGTGTGAGCTCAATGCCGGCAAGTCTGACCCGGAATAAGATCCCTGATTGTCCAGGTTGCTAATTAGCCTAATGTTTTTAGTGTTAGTTATATTTCTGTATACAGTTGTGTTTGCATATGATAATGTGATCAGCCTTACCTGAGTGTGTAGTGTATAAAAAGCCTGTGTTCTTGTTCAATAAACAGTTCCATGTTTGCAGCTAAACGAGTCCCATCTATTCTTGGTTGCAATATGTGGCAAGATCTGATATCTATGTTCATTTTAATTGAAATTCAGCATCTAGGAAGATTTTTATTTATTACAGGACCATTGCGGTTGTTTTTCTAGCTAGATTTGTTCATCTTTTTGTTCATATTTAGCATATGCATATCCAACCCATCAGTTTTTTTTTTTGTGTTTTTATGTCTGTTTTTAGGGGTAACTATTGTGTTTTCTAAGTTTTTTTGTTTAAGCTGTTTTTTGTGCTGTATTTTGTCTCATTTTTGTTGTAACTAAGTTTTTTTTCCAATGATAGACTACATTGTGGAGTGTGACTGATCCATTTTTTTATTGGATTCAGTTTTCAGGTTTGTTTTGTGCTGAGTAGCGGTTGTTTCTCACAGAGGTAGTTTTCGGTACTGCAGGTTGGATTTTAGGTAGAGAGGTTATACCTTCCAGTGTGCAATCAGTAACCGGCATCTCAATTTAATTTTCGACATCAAGGAATAGACTGAAGCCAAGGTTTGTATAGGGAGGACTTTCATTGTGCCTTCGGGGGTTGTTTGGCTGCACAGGCTAGGTCAAAACGAACATGTGTACTTTGAGTCGTTTACATGAAACGGGTAATTGCGACACGCTTGTTTCAGCCTTCAACGTATGCGGAGTAGATACCGAAACCCGCCCCACATTTGGCCGTGTAAAATAATCAGAGCTGGGGAGCGAGTCGGGGTTGATGAGCTGTATAGCTGTATGAAGTCACCGGGTTGAGGTCTTCTAGCTGACCGGCAGAGGGCCGTGTAAAATAGTTGGAGACCGGAAGCAGGCAGGCCAACACTGTCAAAGTTGGCACCTGGCAGTGTTGCTCCTAAACCAGGTGCAAAGGAGCGATTTGAATCGTCACGGGCAATGGTTTTGTCCGTGCAAGGGGGGGGAAACGCAGGCCCCCTAAATTAGCCAAACAACTTTCGCGGTACATGAAGTCCGAGTTTGGGGCTCGGGCCATGAGACCCCTCAGGAAGTGGCATAACCAAGGGAAACAGTTGGTGCATCCCTTTGTTTTTGATGTCTGGAGATGGGAGTTCATTATTGAATTTAGGACTAGGCTCCAGGCAACAAAGATGCTAAGCGTAGCACAATTGTGGCTTCAGAGATCTATTATGGTCAATCAGCAAGGCGTGCATGAGGCGGTTTCAGTCCGGAAGAACCGCATTATGTACACTTGGCCTGATGAGATAGCCGAGTCCAGCGATAGCCGAGTCCTTCTGGTGAGAGAAGTGGAGGAAGCTCTTCCTGGGCTAACTTTACCGAGATGAGCCAGATCTGCTGACACTGAACCTGTCACTGTCTCCTGATTCACGGCTTGTTATCGACTCTACTGTCTCTGCACTTTAATCTCCATTTTCTTCAGCTCACAGTGCAGACCTCGATACTTGTAACACCCTCCCACCTCACAGTGTCTCTATCTCTCAACAGCCTGTCATAACAGCTGAACCCTCTCCTTCTAACTCTGTGGCAAACTAGAAGTTCTTTTAACAGGTCTGCTATGGATGTGGAAAGTAAGGGTACATCAGGAATAATTGTCCGACTAACCCGGCTGGTCCGTGGGGTAAGTGGCATTTTTTTCCGGAGGACCCGGAAATTTTAAAGGTAGGTATGGTCAGAAACGACTATGACTTATCATAGGGCATTGGTAAACCGGTGTCAGCTCACATCCTAGAGTAATTAAAATAGGCCCTCCCTTGCCTCACTGACACCAATGCAGCCAACACGGTTCTAAGATCTCAAGACCCTAGAGGCAAGGTTCCCCTTCCAGGGGAGACAACTCCCACTGTAGGTCTCACAGGCCAGATAGTGTCTTTACAAAGACTGAACCTCTCTATTGCAGGCTAGGCCAGTTCTGCAAGGAGAAGCTTGTTTTTTTTTTTTTAGGTCATTGCATTTCTCTGGGTACCCAACATCTAACCACTCAGAGAATACAGACACTGGAGGACCCCCAAAGACCTCGTAACCTTAAACGATGCACTATTTTTGAACCCTGCGTCTCTTCTTCCTGTTAAGGAGGAAAAGAAGGGGGAGAAGGTCATGCAGAAAAATTGTAATTTTCAAAACTTTATCTCGCTCTCTCTCTTTCTTTTTCTCTTTCTCTCTCTCTCTTATCAATTTCTAACTTTAGTAGGAACAACACAATTGTCTTTCTTTGATGGATTGGCAATCAGCTGAGACCCCCATTCCAGACGCTTACCTTTTTGTAGATGGTTCCAGGTACTACACCCCAGATTGTAAGACTGAGATCAGAGGATCAATTTCTATACAGATTCGAGATACGCTTTTTGGGTTGGCACATTATTGTGGTCCTGTCTGGAAGGCAAGAGGGTTCTTGACTAGTTTGGGGAGGTCGGTGAAATGTGCGGGGTTTATAGAGCAGTTCATTGCCTTCTGCTTGCCACACGAGATAACTATTCTGAAGGTAAAGGCTCATACTACTGAGACCACTATGGGAGCCAATGGAAATGCCTTGGCAGATAGAGCTGCTAAGGAAGGTGCTTTGAGCCCTGGGGCAGAAACCCTGATGCTAGCCATCCCCCCTGAAGTGCCGGTAGAGGAATTTAGTAAACTGTAATTCAAAGTGGAAATGCCGGAAAAGAGGAGATGGACAGCCTTAGGGCTACACAGGGTCCAGGGGACATCTGGGGTCTTTATGGTAAATGGTGTTTACCCAGATCGGTTTTTCCAATGATGGCCCACTCGGCTCATTACCCTGGGCATCAGACAAAGCTGGTTATGTGTGCATAGGTGGAGGAGCATTGGATTGGCCCTGGCTTTTCTACCACAGCTGAAAACGGTAATGGTACCGAGAAAGCACTCACCCAAACCGGAATATCCCTTTCAGCGCATCCAGATAGACTATATCACTTTGCCAAAGCACAGACGAGCGTGTCTTGGTCTGTCTGGATATGTTTTCTGGGTGGCCAGAGGCTTGGCCCGTTCACAATGCCATTGCCACTGCCACCACGAAAAAGATCCTGTCTGAGATAGTTTGTCGCAGGAGGGGGGGCTGCCGGGAATGATCAAGTCAAATCGCGGATCACACTGCACTGGTCAGATCTTTGCAGAGGTACGTAAGGCGCTTAAGGGATTCAAAGTAGCGGTAAGGTTGAACGGCTGAATAGAAAGGGCCATGGATCAAATGTTTTTTCATTGCTCTTTACCCCATCAGGAATGCCCCATGGGTTATCACCCTAGAAGGTTTTGTTTGGGAGTCAACCAGAGACTGGATTGTACTTTCCTCAGCAGCTGTAATTTTTACATTCTCAGCTGACGGGGTGGGTGCAGTCCAGGCAAAGGGAGCTCAAAAAGGTCCATCATAGGGTTCGGGAGTCTCTGGCGAACCCTGACACGATAACCGGTGTACATTCTGTCCAACCAGGTGACTGAGTCGTTGTGAGGAAACGTCAAAGGACGGGATTGGAGCGGAGGTATTCTGAGGTATTACCAGGTTCAGCTGACAACGCCGACTTCCTTGAGGCTCTGGATCCATGCCAGCCACTGCAAAAAGCTGCTCAACTCCATCCAAGAATGATGATGAGGAGTATCATTTTTATTTACATATTTAGCAAGTGTGTTTTAGCAAGGGTAATGCATTTTCAGCTGACCAAGACGGCAAACAGGTCTAATGGCTGGGTGTGCTCCAAACCCCCACCTAGCTATTACACCCCAGCAATGGCAGACGTTCGTATCATCATGAAGACAACCGAGAGACACTTGTCCACAGAATTTAATGACACATTACTAGAGGGTAACATCAATTTTAGTTTTTATGTTAGCTCTGGCTCCTGTTCTTTTCTGGTCAATACAATTTGGGTATCGGGACAATCAGGTAGTCCACGGCTGGGCTTTAACTTTAGTTTTGGCACCGGAACTAGATTCGTAGGATCTACAACCTGTGGGACAGGTATAGCAGTCATCTCACCAATGAAACTCCGGGTGTTTTTACTGTAGGAGAAAATGGTACTAGATTTTCTTTTAGCTTCCAAGGGGGGTTTCTGTGAATTCATAGGGGAAGACTGCTGTTCCGGTATAGCAAACACCAGTGATAAGGTCCAAGCCCATATGGATAAGGTAACTTCATTGCAAGGCAGAGCTATAGCTAGCGAGGGTTGGAATCATTTTATTGCTTTGGGAGGTTTTGAGTTTTTTTTTTTGTTCTCCATTGGATCTTGGTTGAAGAAAATAGAAGTATATATACTTATGTTGTTCTTGTTTCTACTCCTCCTATATGATCCTGTTGTCTGGTCGACCGAGTCACCAAAGCCCGAGCAGATGACCTCGGCCTGATTGCTGAGACGAGACGCCCCAAGATTCCGCCCCTGCATCCGACGCCAAGGACCCCAGCCCGACCGCTGGTCAACGCATCCCATCATCTCATGCCCTCCCTCTGAAGTCATCTCCCGAAGAACGGAACCCAAATGTTGTTTCCTTTCGATGGATTGTTTTTACCCGTTATCTTTTTCTTTTTATAAACTTTGAAATGGATTGTTTTATCGTGAGAAGAACTGTTCTGTTTATTTAGAAGAAGATTCATCAAGGGACACATGGGAGCATATGACAAAGAGGAGGGGCTGTTGTGGAAATTTTGATAGACATTTCTTTAGTTAAATAGTCATAATGTCTCCCAGTGTCAGTTTTACCGATAATCGCCATTTACAGTGATTGTCGCTTTAACTGTCATTGCAGGAAAGACTTGTTGGTGAAAATCTTCCATTGGATGAGATGGCACAATACTAGTAGCAGAGAGAGTCCATCGCACAGATCTATGTCTGCAGTTCGGGGCCTTGTGCTGCTGAGATATGTCTGTGATATGGAAATTCTTAGCATTTTACCAAGATAAATAGATAGCTCCTTTTAGTCACATTTGATCAGTGTGACTGAATGACTGCTGCTATTATCTTATGCAGATAAAACCTCATTAACTGGAACAAATAGAATGGTCACTATCAAAAATGCTTTATATGTGAATCATGTTTGATGAAGACCCACTAACAAGTAATGGACTATGTTTTTGGATTGACATGAATGAACAATGAAAAGCCATGTGCCCCTTGTGGCAGTTGAGCCCTTTGTTCGCTCGTGTCCATTCATGGGCATGTACTCCAGTTTCTATTGTGTTTTTTTGAATGTATACTTGTTCTGTGATTGGTGGTTTTGAAGCCACTCCCTGTAACTCCCTTTTGTTAAATAAACCTGATGTGTCCTGGAAGAGGGCAGTTTACTCAGAGGGACCCTCCAGAGAGCATCGGATTGACTACAGCAAGCGTGTCTGTTCATTTCTTTTCTACCAGCGCTTGGTATACCGTTACACAAAAGAGCGGTACAATTGTACTTTTCAGTACAAGCTATTAATGGAGCTTGGTGCGTAATAATCTTGAGTGCACTGAAGCGGGTTTTCATGCTCCAAGCCCTATTCATTTCCACGACAGGCCTGTTCTGAGTGGAAGAAAACAACAAGAGAAGGGCGCACCGACCTTGTGCATTACCACTTAAAAGTTTATTAAAATCAAAGAAGGGTAGCGTACAACATACTCACAAACGTAGCATATGAACAAACATATAGGAAATGGGCACCGCTCGCTTCCAGGACACTTCTCTACTGCTGGATAGCGTGATGGCGTCCTCAAAACCTGATGTTCAGGTTTTGAGGACGCCATCATGCTATCCAGCAGTAGAGAAGTGTCCTGGAAGCGAGCGGTGCCCATTTCCCATATGCTACGTTTGTGAGTATATTGTACGCTACCCTTCTTTGATTTGAATAAACTTTTAAGTGGTAATGCACAAGGTCGGTGCGCCCTTCTCTTGTTGTTTTCTTGTAGTGCCTTTTGGATACCCTTGGTCCTGAGGGGGGCAGCAAGACCACTTCTTTTGTGTCATAAAACCGCCTAGAAGATTCACCTTCCCGCATACCACTTGAGCGCAGGAGAGATATTGTTGTTTTCTGTTCTGAGTGGAACCTGTCCAGTTAAACCGCTGTATGGTCTGCGCCACTATGTTGCAGCTCAGTTTCAGGGTCTTGGCAATCTTCTTAAAGCCTAGGCCATCTTTACGTAGAGCAACAATTCTTTTTATCAAATCCTCAGAGAGTTCTTTGCCATGAGGTGTCATGTTGAACTTCCAGTGATCAGTATGAGAGAGTGAGAGCGATAACACCAAAATTACCACACCTGCTCCCCATTCACACCTGAAACCTTGTAACACTAATGAGTCACATTACACTGGGGAGAAAATAGCTAATTGGGCCTAATGTGGACATTTTCACTTAGGGGTGTACTCACTTTTGTTGCCAGCGGTTTAGACATTAATGGCTGTGTGTTGAGTTAATTTGAGGGGACAGCAAATTTACACTGTTATACAAGCTGTACACTCACTACTTTACATTGTAGCAAAGTGTAATTTCTTCAGTGTTGTCACATGAAAAGATATAATAAAATATTTACAAAAATGTGAGGGGTGTACTTACTTTTGTGAGATACTGTATATTTTATCTAGTACATAGGATCTTCAGGACAGATACCTATAGATACACAACACATTTTCCCCCCTGTGTCCGCCCCAGGTCGGGTTAATTTGTTGGGGGTTAGAAGGAAGGCCGTGTGCTAGTAAGCCATGTTTGTATTTATTATGATGTACATAAATACAGATTATGTTCTATGTGTATGAAACACTAATATCGAGTCTGTTCATTTTAAGAAAAAACTGTCTGCACATCTTCATAGTCCTGAAGAAGCCTTGTTTGAAATGCGTTGACCAGTGAACAGACGAAGATAGAGGAATATGATCCGAAGCAAACACAGTGACGTGCCTCCTTCCCTAATGGTTAATGCAAACAGAAAACAGAGGTCGTGGGACTTTAAATGAGGCAGATCACCAACTAAGATATACAAAAATAGAATCTGAACGTAGTCATTTATTATACATACAGTAATTGTTACAAATGTTGACAACAGTAACAAATATGATGCAGACATGTATACAAAAAAAGCTGAGACAAAAATATCCATATAGTAAGGAGATTGTTATAATAGTAATAAGATATATTCAGTAAAAAAGTACATGGCCGTCACTAAATGTTACATCTAAGTGAAGAGAGGAAATATCTATAGTAACACGAACCTTATGATATATACCAACTTATCCTTATATATGTATGATGTATATGAGTGAAATTAGTAGGAGACATTGATCTCCTGTGTACGAGCTGAGCTCAGTTTGGGGTCAGTTTCCTCATTTTATTGAGATCTGGTTTTAGAAAAAATCAATAAATGTTATTTTAGGATAAATCCATGGAGTTGTCATCTGTCTCATGCTGTGCCCTTAAATTCCACACATATGACAGTGGTTCCTTGTGAACATCTGTAAGTTCCCATTTCTCTGAACAGATAGGATGTTGGGACTCTCATGAAAAAAAATGACGTGGGGTCCCCCCCCAGTCTATACCAGGCCCATGCCAAAATGTAAAAAAATAAATGCAGTGGGGTCCCTCCAAAATCCATACCAGATTCTTAACCTGAGCATGCAGTTTGGCAAGTCAGGAAAAGGGGGATAAGCGAGCGCCCCCCCTTCCAACCCATACAAGGCCACATGTCCTCACCATGGGGTGGTGGTGGGTGTTTTGTGCCAGCTCTGCCCCCCCCCTCCCACCCCAAGGCACCTTGTCTCCAAGCCTCTTCCCCACAACGGTGACCTGTGGTTGTGGGGGTCTGCAGGCAGTGGACCATAGTACCTGAACCTATTCACCAAAAAAGTGTCAAAAAGTAATAAAAACACACACACAATTTTGGAAAAGACCTTTATGAAAAAATAAAATCCAGCCTCCCCCGATGTAAATCCGTCATCAATCACAACGCCCTCCGCACCCAAAAAAATAAAATAAAAAAGACGCTCTCACCGTCATGGAGGCCCTCTGCCTACTGCAGGCTCCCCGTTTCACATCTTTTATATAGGTAAGGGACAGGGTCACCTGTCTACATCACCTGGAGACCACGCCCCTTCTGATGTCAGGGACCTAGCATGCACTGGTCCATGAGGTCAGAAGGGGGCAGTGCCACCAGGTGATGTAGACAGGTGACCCCGTCCCTTACCTATGTAAGAAATGTAAAATGGAGGAGGAGCCTGCAGTAGTTATTTTTTAATAAAGGATTTTTCAAAAATTGTGTGTGTGTTTTTAATAATATTTGAAACTTTTTTGGTGAATAGATACAGGTAATATGGTCCCGATACTCACATGGGGGGGAGGGGGGGCGGGATCTGGGGGTCCCCTCGGTAAAAGGGTCTTTCAAATTACGACAAGCCCCCTGACAGCAGACCCCCACAACCACAGGCCACGGTTGTGGGGAAGAGGCCCTTGTCCCCATTAACATGGGGACAAAGTGCTTTGGTGTGGGGTGGGGGGGCAGAGCTTCCCCAAAGCACCCACCCCCCATGTTGAGGACAGGCTGCATGCCGGGATATGGTATGGATTTTAGGGGAGAACTCACGCTGTTTTTTTTTTGGCTCCTAAGGGCCTGGTATGGACTGGGTGGGGGGACATCATTTTCTTCTATTGCCGGGCAATGCCGGTATTCTTTTCTTTACATTCAGCTGTCAGTGGGGAAGCCCGCTGACAGCTGATGAGTCTTGGTTGGTAAGGATGCGGGCGGCCGGCTTCCCGGCTTGCTGCCAAACAACCAGCTATTTCTTCACACAGAATTTGCATCAGTCGATCGTTTTTTTTTTTGACTGATCCGAATTCGAATTGTTCTGAAAAGTTGGTATTCAGTAGAAAATGAATAAATGAAACTAATTTTAACAGATTTCAACGAGATTCATTGCAATTTCATTTGGAGATTTGGATACATCCAAATCTAGGAATAACCAAAAATTTGTCAGAATTTGTATTCTCACCGAAACAAATTTCATGTGTCTAAAACTTAATGGCCACCCGCTAACAGCTAATTACAAATGGCCGCCGATGGCAGGGCCCACTCTCCAGGCATGGATCCTCTACATATGTGTGCCATAACACCACCCCGCTGATAGCTGGGGACTCAATGACCACTCGGGACATCCTGGATACCAAAGGAAGCTCCTGACATCCGCACAGCTGCCCAGCACCAGACCCGCCCACCAATACTTCCAATAGGTAGGAAAAATTCATACAAAAATGGTCCTATAAGTGAGGAGGACAAAAAAGGAACGCAGCCATTGGCTTATCCTGAACATTTATGGGGGTGTATGCTGTCATGGACATCTGTCAGGAAAGCACATTATGGTCACTAGATGAAACTGACCATTATAGGAAATCCCATTTCATCATGACTGGGGGAATGGGGGTCACATTTCATCAACACATTTATAACAACCAGATCTGTAAGTGTTTGTGAAATCTTCCCACACAAAATGTACTCAGCCAATGAAAGGTAAGAACTCCATTTTTATTTTTACTCCTGCTATCAATGGCCAACACGGGACAACACTTCATCCATGTCTCTGGTGATCTCTGATCTCCTTATGAAGTGTTTCTTACATGATGAAGAATCGGGGGGCTACACGAACCCAGCTTGTAAGGCCAATCTAAACAACACACCTCAGGAAGTGCCGCCATGGCTAACAGAAGACAGACTTAGAACTAAACTTGAGAAATTTAACATAAATAAATCACCGGGACCGGATGGCTTGCACCCGAGGGTTCTTAAAGAGCTCAGCCAGGTGATTGCCAGACCATTATTCTTGATCTTTAAGGATAGTTTACAGACAGGTATGGTGCCAGCAGATTGGAAAAAGGCCAACGTAGTACCAATATTTAAAAAGGGGCCGAGGTGTATCCCAGGTAACTATAGACCTGTCAGCCTAACATCTGTAGTCTGCAAGATTTTGGAGGGGATTTTAAGGGACCACATACAAGACTTTAATAATGAAAACAATATAATTAGTAGTAATCAGCATGGATTTATGAAAAATCGTTCTTGCCAAACCAATCTATTAACCTTCTACGATGAAGTGAGCTGCCATCTAGATCAGTGGTTCTCAATTCCGGTCCTCGGGACCCACTAACAGGCCAGATTTTAAGTATTACCTTGGGGGATGCAGACTAGAATACTGCAATCACTGAGCAGCAAATGAGATCACCTGTGATGTAATTTAGTTATCTTGCAAACCTGGCCTGTTGGTGGGTCCCGAGGACCGGAGTTGGGAACCACTGATCTAGATAAAGGTAAGCCAGTGGATGTGGTGTATCTGGACTTTGCAAAGGCCTTTGACACCGTTCCCCACAAACGCTTACTGTACAAACTAAGGAAGGTAGGTATGGACCATAAGGTGAGTACCTGGATAGAGAACTGGCTCCAGGGGAGAGTCCAGAGGGTGGTGATTAATGGGGAGTACTCGGATTGGGCGGGGGTGGAAAGAGGGGTCCCCCAGGGTTCTGTCCTGGGGCCAATCCTGTTTAATTTATTCATAAATGATCTAGAGGAGGGGATATCGAGTACAATCTCAGTATTTGCGGACGATACTAAACTAAGCATGCCAATATCTTCTAGGATGTGGAAACCTTACAAGCGGACCTAAACAAAATAACGGGGTGGGCAACTACATGGCAGATGAGGTTTAATGTTGATAAATGTAAAGTAATGTACTTGGGGGCCAGAAACCAGAAAGCAAGCTACTCACTAGGGGGGGAACCTCTGGGGGAGTCTAGGATGGAAAAAGACTTGGGGGTACTGGTAGACAACAGGCTTGGCAGTGGCATGCAATGCCAAGCAGCTGCAAGCAAAGCCAACAGAATATTGGGATGTATAAAAAAGGGGATTCACTCCAGAAATAAAGAGATTATTCTCCCGCTCTACAAGACTCTGGTCCGGCCACATCTGGAGTATGCTGTCCAGTTCTGGGCACCGGTCCTCAGGAAGGATGTGCTGGAATTGGAAAGAGTCCAGAGAAGGGCAACAAAAATAATTAGGGGAATGGAGGACATCAGCTATGAGGAAAGACTACATGCACTGAACCTATTCTCTCTAGAGAAGAGACGTTTGAGGGGGGATATGATATCAATGTACAAATACTGTACTGGCGACCCTAGCATAAGGAACAAACTATTCAGAGTAAGGAAATACAACAAGACACGTGGCCACTCACTAAAACTAGAGGAAAGGCGGTTTAACCTTAAAATGCGTAAGGGGTTCTTCACTGTAAGGGCGGTAAGGATGTGGAATTCTCTTCCACAAGCAGTCGTATCAGCAGGGAGCATTGATAGTTTCAAAAAACTATTAGATGGGCACCTTAAAGACCACAACATACAGGGGTATACAATGTACGGTTAAAAGCAAACACACACACACATCATAGGTTGAACTGGATGGACTGATGTCTTTTTTCAACCTCACTAACTATGTAACTATGTAACTATGTAGCCATGGAGTATATCTGCGGTGTATATCAGGGTGTGCTTCTTCCCCACATGTCCACCAACATTCATATAGAAGACATTTCTTAAAAAGGGTCTTTCAAGGCACTAATACACCTCAAGGGTTGTGTGGGACCCCTTATGTACAGAAGACAGGACTTCAGTGAGGAACATTTCCCTCACTCAGGACAGGAATACGGCTTCTCCCCTGTGTGAGATCTCTGATGTCTGTAAAGATTGGACTTCCTTGCAAAACATTTCCCGCACTCAGGACAGGAATGCGGCTTTTCACCCGTGTGCAATTTCTGATGTGTGGAAAGATGTGATTTGCGTGAAAAACATTTCCCACACTCAGGACAGGAATACGGCTTCTCATCAGTGTGCGATCTCCGATGCGTGTAAAGAGTGGACTTCTGTGAAAAACATTTCCCGCACTCAGGACAGGAATACGGCTTCTCACCAGTGTGCGATCTCTGATGTGTGGAAAGATGGGACTTCTGTGCAAAACATTTCCCACACTCAGGACAGGAATACGGCTTCTCCCCTGTGTGAAATCTCTGATGTGACGAAAGATATGACTTGCTTGAAAAACATTTCCCACACTCAGGACAGGAATACAGCTTCTTACCAGTGTGCAATCCCTGATGTGTGACAAGATTGGACTTCTGTGTAAAACATTTCCCGCATTTAGGACACGAATACGGCTTCTCACCAGTGTGCAATCTCTGATGTATAGAAAGAGTGGACTTCTGCATAAAACATTTACCGCACTCAGGACAGGAATCTGACTTCTCACCCGTGTGCAATCTCTGATGTGTGGAAAGATATGACTTGCTTGAAAAACATTTCCCACACTCAGGACAGGAATACAGCTTCTTACCAGTGTGCAATCTCTGATGTGTGGAAAGATTGGACTTCTGTGAAAAACATTTCCCGCACTCAGGACAGGAATATGGCTTCTCCCCTGTGTGCAATCTCTGATGTTTGTAAAGATTGGACTTCACTGAAAAACATTTCCCACACTCAGGACAGGAATACGGCTTCTCACCAGTGTGCAATCTCTGATGCGTGAAAAGACTGGACTTCTCTGAAAAACATTTCCCGCACTCAGGACAGGAATAGGGCTTCTCACCAGTGTGCAATCTCTGATGCGTGAAAAGATTGAACTTCTCTGAAAAACATTTCCCGCACTCAGGACAGGAATACGGCTTCTCACCGGTGTGAGATCTTTTATGTACAATAAGCTTGTATTTAAAGCGGAAACACTTCCCGCACTCAGTACAGGAGAACCTCTTCTCTGTTGGAAGGACGGCACCGTCCGTCACAGTCTGATGTTCCTCAGGATAAGAGGAATATGATGATCCGGCACTGTCCCTCACAGTCTGAGGTTCCTCAGGATAAGAGGAATACAATGGTCCGGCACCGTCGCTCACAGTCTGAGGTTCCTCAAGGTGAAAGGAATACGATGGTCCGGCACTGTCCCTCACAGTCTGAGGTTCCTCAGAATAGGAGGAATACGATGGTCCATCTACACTGTGTGGTGCCGGATGGAGATTTGAGGTAGCCAGGTTTTCTCCTGGACTATACTGTGTGATGTCCTCATCTTCTACTTTACAGTCTGGAGACAAAGTGAGACAATCCTCTGAGGTTTTCCTCATCTCCCATCCATCTAATAAAATAGAAATACAAAGATTATTACTAGACATCAGCAGATTGGTTCCCCTAAACCAGGACTCCGCCCACATTAGACAGCTTTGTCTCTGAGGATCTTACAATTCCCCCCTCAAGGTAACTAGTAAATGGGTCCTCTGATCTCCTACCAGTTCATTTCTTTATTCATGGACCTTAGTCAGAGAGTGAGGAAACAACGAGAACTGTGTTTTATAGGAGTGACAGTGATGAGGGGATTATAGGACGAGTGTCCCCTCCCCCTCTATCACTCATTGCCATCTTCCTAACACAAGATGTTCTGCACTTCCTTATTTAGTCCATGATTTAGTCATGAATAGCAGCGGGGCTGAGCCGCACCAGAGGTCAGAGAGTGAGGAGAGGGGGAGAACAACCAAGATGAAGACTGGACTGATCCTGAAGACCACCATCATTGGGTTACTGTAAAAGTCTGTCCTCCAATCAAATCATCAGATATAAAATAAAATGTCCAGCTGGTAGGAAATGGGCGTAACAAAAGAGAATCCATAATATGTGTATATATAGCAATGGGTAGAGGGGAGAAAGCAGAAGTCAGGAGTCTGTAATGTACAACATAGAGTATATAGTGCAGGGGTCAGAAGTATTTAATGTACAATATAGAGTATATAGTATAGGGGTCAGGAGTATGTAATGTACAACATGGAGTATATAGTGCAGAGGTCAGGAGTATGTAATGTACAACATAGAGTATATAGTGCAGGAGTCAAGACTCATAATATTGGTATTCAGTAATCAGTGGTGGCTTACACGTATTCATGTCATATATGTATTTAGTGTTAATGACCCACCTGTGCTGATCTCTGTAGGAGTGTCCTCCTCTTTACATGTCCCCATTATTCCATCCTCCCCAATAGACTGCTGATCATCTCTCACATATGTCTCTTCTTCTGCTTTAACCTCAACTTTAGAATCTCTCAGCTTTCCACTCTGAATATAGAATAAAAATGACATCAATGGTAACAATGCAGATAATGTACAGATCCTAATGATACTATCAGTGATCGTTCCTCATCTACCTGATGATGGTGAGGGATGGTGTGATCTTCCTGTGTGGAATCCCGGGAATACAGAGGACGGGGACATCTTTCTGGTGGGTTCCTGGTATTTGGTGGCTCCATCATATCCTTGTGTCCTTCTGAAAACTCCTCCATCACTCCATACTCCTCATCCTCCTCTTTAACAACAATATTATAATCCCAGACGTTTCCACTCTGAATATATAATAAAACATTCATTGTAACAAACATGCTGTGTATAAATAATAACTACTAATAAGTGTCAATCATTTACCTGATGATGGTGAGGGATGGTGTGACCTTCCTGTGTGGAATCCCGGGAATACAGAGGACGGGGACATCTCTCTGGTGAGTTTCTGTAGCTGGATGACTCCACCATGGTGTCCTGATAGAGATCTTTGTGTTCTTTTGGAATCTCTGACTCCTCCATCACCCCATCCTCATCATCCTCCTCTTTTATCTCTTCTTTAACCTCAACTTTAGAATCTCTCAGGTTTCCACTCTGAATATATAATAAAAATGACATCAATGGTAACAATGCAGATAATGTACAGATCCTAATGATACTATCAGTGATTTTCCTCATCTACCTGATGATGGTGAGGGATGGTGTGACCTTCCTGTGTGGAATCCCGGGAATACAGAGGACGGGGACATCTCTCTGGTGGGTTCCCATTACTGGATCCATCTGTAGGAAACACACACACTGACTGAATACATTGTTTCTATGTGTTTATCAGATGATGGGGGATCTAGGTGGAGCCTCCGTACTGCTCTCTCCTTTACAATAAAGTCTCCTCTTACCCGGTGATGTGAGGGGCGGCTGATTCTCCATCATGACGTCCTTGTAGAGATCCTTGTGTCCTTCTAAATACTCCCACTCCTCCATGGAGAAACAGACAGTGACATCCTGACACCTTATAGGAACCTGACACACACAATGATACAGTCACCATCCAGACACAAATAGAAGACACTGCTGGAAGAAGCAGCAGAGAAGTGATGCATGATGATATATGACATATGTGGAGCAGAGCAGAGCACGGGATCAGTGGCTGTGTGCGAGTGAGAGGAGCGGGTGTGTGACCGACTGCTTGTGGGTGTGTGAGTAACCGCCCCCTTAGTAGAGCGGGGGGGCGAGCGGTGCTAGAACCCCCCCCCCCCCGGAAGTAAAAGCGGGCGGCGAGCGGGTCGGTAACCCCCCCCTCCCTTGTGCGGGCGGCGAGCGGTGTAGTAACCCCCCCTTTTGTGGCGGGCGGCGAGCGGTGGGGTAACCTCCCCCCCTGGACAGAGAGGGAAAAGAGGAGACTAACAGAGCAAAGGCTGACCGGGAAGTGACAGAGGGAGGCGGGTGCAGAGGGGAAGACTGACCGACTGAGGGAGGAGGGAGGAATCCTTGTCAGGAACTGCAAGTGACAGGCTTAAAGGGACACACACTAGGTAAGTAAGAATGGTGACTGAGATTGAACACTGACTGAGGGTGTAGTGTAGTACCTGAGTGTCTGTGAGTACCTATTACTACCTGAGTGCCTGTGAGTACCTATTCCTACCTGAGTGCCTGTGAGTACCTATTACTACCTGAGTGCCAGTGAGTACCTATTACTACCTGAGTGCCTTTAAGTACCTATTACTACCCGAGTATCTTTGAGTACCTATTACTACCTGAGTGCCTGTGAGTACCTATTACTACCTGAGTGCCTGTAAGTACCTATTACTACCTGAGTATCTGTGAGTACCTATTACTACCTGAGTGTCAAGATAGGAGAGCTGGACCTGCTGATGTTTGAGGAGGATTTAGATTTTGTGGGGATTACAGAGACTTGGTTTGACAACTCTCATGACTGGATGGCGACCATTCAGGGGTATTCCCTTTATCGCAGAGATAGAGAAGGTAAAAAAGGGGGAGGGGTATGTCTGTATATTAAGAACAGTGTACAGGTAAGTATGAGGGATGATATTAATAATGGAGCTATGGACGAGGTAGAATCCCTATGGGTAGAACTTCAAAGGGAAGGCACTGTGGGGAAGGCATACTTGCCAACTGTCCCGTTTTTGGCGGGACAATCCCGGCAAGTAGGACCCTGTCCCGTGTAATTTAGTCTGCCGGGACTAGTCCCAGCAAATCAGTGTTGCCTCGGGCTGCCCGTAATTTGCTAAACCACATTGGACACAGAAAATGGCCATCATAAGGCAGGACTAATCAAAACCAATTATAGCTCTCGTGGGGGCGGTGCTGCGGTGTATTATCGTGAGATTCAGGCTACAGTCTAATTTGAATGAAAGTTTGTGAGCCAGTCGAGAATGTGCCTTGTCTTTCCGCCCGAAGTCTGCTATTGTCCCCCTGGGTAAGGAGCCGTGTGAGGGGTTCTCTCTCCTGTGTGTCTCTATCTGTCCCTCTCCATAGTAAGGGCCAATGGCGTGCCAGCGGGGGAAGCGTTGTCAGATCCCGGCATCTCTCAGTGTGAAGGCAGCTCGGCTGCAGTGACAGCTCCTTCAGTCCGGGGGGGGGGGGGGGGGATGGGCGGAGCCGCAGCGAGAAGAAGCCAGGTGAGTGCCCGAGTCAGTGTGTGTGCTGTTGTATAGGAGGGGGATGGGCAGCTGCATATAGAGGAATTGATCTTTCCCTATTCCTCCTGCAGTATTCAGTGGCTGCAGGAGGAATAGGGAAAGACCAATTCTTCTATATGCAGCTGCCCATCCCCCTCCTATACAACTACATTTGCTGGCCCCCCCCAGTGCTCTCCAGCCCCCCATCAATGCTCTTAACCCCCCTCCAGTGTTACTCCCCCCTCCAGTGCTCTTAACCTCCCCTTAGTGCCCTTAGCCCCCCCAGTGCCCAATAGCCCCCCCCGCCATTGCTCTTTAGCCCCCCCAGTGCTTTTCATCCCCCCATGCTCTCTGGCTCCCCCAGTGCTCCCTGGCTCCACCCTCTGTGATTTCTAGTTTCCCCCCGGGCTCTTCATCCCCCTGGCTTTCCCTGCCCTCCCCCCCAGTGCTACCTGTTCCCCCCCTCCCCCCAGTGCTCTCCATCTCCTGCGCCTTCCAACCCCCCTGCAATGCTTTCCAAACCCCTCCCTTAATTCTCTTCAGTCCCCCCCTTGTGCCCTTCACCTCCTCTAGTGCTCTCTGCTTGCCCTGTGCTTTCCGCCCCCCTTAGTGCTCTTCCGCAGTCTCTGACCATCTCCTGTACTGTGTCCGCAGTCTCTGATCATCTCCTGTATCATGTCCTCAGTCTCTCTCTGACCATCTACTGTATCATGTCCTCAGTCTCTGACCATCTCTTATATTATGTCCTCATTCTCTGACCATCTACTGCAGGGGTCTTCAAACTATGGCCCTCCAGTTGTTTAGGAACTACAATTCCCATCATGCCTAGTCATGTTTGTGAATGTCAGTTTTACAATGCCTCATGGGATGTGTAGTTCCACAACAGCTGGAGGGCCGTGGTTTGAGGACCCCTGATCTACTGTATCTACTGATCCTGAGTATCTGACCATCTACTCTATCATGTCCTCAGTCTCTTGTATCATGTCCTCAGTCTCTGACCATCTACTGTATCATGTCCTATTCATCCAAGGCTCGGCAGTTCCTAAATGTTTTGCAGGACAATTTCATGGGTCAGATGGTGAACGCACCGACAAGAAACAATGCGGTACTAGACCTACTGATTACCAACAATACAGACCTGCTCACGGATATAGAAATACGGGGCAACTTAGGAAACAGTGACCATAGGTCTATTAGTTTAAGTATTAATCATAGTAATAGGAAACACAAGGATAATATAAGAACACTGAATTTCAAAAGAGCCAATTTCCCTAAACTGCGCTCTCTGCTAGAAAATATCAAATGGGATAGAACCCATGGAACAAAGAACACAGAGGAAAAATTGGAGTGTTTCAAGAGCATACTTAACAAAGGGATTGACCAGTGCATTCCAAAGGGAAATACATTTAAAAGAGCAAAACTAAACCCTGTGTGGCTAAAGTCCCACATAAAAATGCATATTAATGCTAAAGGAAAGGCCTTCAAAAAATACAAGACTGAGGGGTCATTGGCAGCATTCAAGCATTACAAAGAGTGTAATAAGAAATGTAAAGACAAAATTAGGGCGGCTAAAATAGAACACGAGAGACATATAGCGGAAGAGAGTAAATAGAACCCCAAGAAATTCTTTAAGTATATAAACAGTAAGAAAGCGAGGCCAGAACACATTGGCCCCATAAAAGACGATAAGGGAGTTGTGGCCACAGAGGACAGGGAAAAGGCGGTAGTGTTAAATAATTTCTTCTCTTCAGTCTTTACAAAAGAATTGGGGGGCTACACTAACCCAGCTTGTAAGGCCAAACTAAACAACACACCTCAGGAAATACCGCCATGGCTAACAGAAGATAGACTTAGAACTAAACTAGAGAAACTTAACATAAATAAATCCCAGGGACCGGATGGCTTGCACCCGAGGGTTCTTAAAGAGCTCAGCCAGGTAATTGCCAGACCCTTATTCTTGATCTGTAAGGATGGTATACAGACGGGTATGGTGCCAGCTGATTGGAAAAAAGCCAACGTGGCACCAATATTTAAAAAAGGTCCGAGATATATCCGGGTAACTATAGGCCGGTCAGCCTAACATCAGTAGTCTGCAAGATTTTGGAGGGGGTGTTAAGGGACCACATACAAGACTTTAGTAATGAAAATGGTATTATTAGTAGAGATGGCTTTGCGGTTCGCCCGACGGTCGGTTCGCGGCAAATTTTGCTTGTTCGCTACGCACCAAATTTTCGGACACATGGCGTCGTTCTCGGCAGCCATATTTGTTTACATTGGGGAGAACTTTGACACATGACACAGCCATCAGGTGAACGGGACAGCCAATTGAAACATTCCAGCACATGGACAGTTCCCCTACCCTATAAACAGACCAGATCTGGCGGCCATTTCACATTCCGCTTTCTGCCAGTGTAGGGAGAGGTCTGCTGTGCTCATTAGGGAGAGTTTGCTAGACACATATAGCGCTGTGAAGATCCACAAAAGCCCTTTTCAGGGCTGGTATTTCTGTATAGGCCTTCTACAGTCTCTTGTCAGGTTAGGGACAGGTATCCAGTGGTTGCTTTAGGGGCAGTTACAGATCGGCTGCAGTCACACAGAAATTGCTTTGTCAATGTCCACAAAAGTCATTTAAAGGGCTGCAAATTTTTTGGTATTGCTGTGCAGTACACTAAAAAGGGGGGGTGGGGGGTGGAGGAGGGGGTTAATCCACAATATAATATACTTTGTAGAAAGCATATTATAGTGGATTAGTACTATTATTGTGCACTGTGCAGCATTGTGACAGGTGTGGTGGTGAGACTGAGCGTTTCTGCAGCAACACTACACACAGTGGCAAACTCCCTGGGCAATTATTTGTAGAACTGGTGTGACAGACGACCAGTAGCCCCCAATAGCACATATTGAAGCGGGGTGTTATTTAACAGTATACTTTTCTAAGAGTGAATTTTAGTCCTGCAAAAATTTGGCCTCTCTTGCTGTGTTGCCTCTGCTACACACAGTGACAGCAGTTACTGGCCAATTATTTTTAGAACTGGTGTGATAGACCAGTGGCCCCCAATACCACAGATTGAAGTGGGGTGTTATCTACCTTTTTCCAGATATACTGCGATTCTCTAGAGACTTTTGTCACAGGGTAATTAAAAAACATGACAGGCAGAGGAAGAGGCAGAGACGTACGCAGGGGTGGTAAGGGTAGGGCAAGAGCAGTAGGCCAGAGCCGAACTGTGAACTTTCAAAAGCAGCTTGCAATTACGACAAAGGATGCACCAGACTTGGTTGAGTGGGTCACTCACTCTTCCTCTTCTGCACCCTTCTCATCCTCTCTATCTGCACCCCCAAAGACACCACCACCACCACCACATACCCTCCACTTGAGTCACTGGAATTATTTTCAGATCCATCACAAGACGTTTGCGAAGCACAGCCATTGTTGGCATCGGATCATAAAGAGGAGGTAGCAACAGCCGCCACTCAGCAGTCTGACGACAGTACCCAGATCAGCCCAAGGAGGTTGGTCCCCGCTGTTGCTGCCTACTCCAAGATCTCGAATGTTAGTGGTGGGGAAGATGACGTGGATGATGACGAGTCTATGGACGTCACGTGGGAGTCCACAAGAGAGGAAGAGGAAGGGAGTTCAGAGGGAGAGACGGACTGGAAGATAGGGAGGAGAGGCAGGCAGAACTTGCATTGCAGAAGAGGTAGAAAGCAGACTGCAAATGTATCAGGAGCGAGCCATCAACCATGTCACATCTGGCGCTCCCAGGACGCCGGCACATGGCTCCGCAGTGTGGGCTTTTTTTAATGTGTCCGTTGCTGACAACAGTATTGCCATCTGCAGGCTTTGTAGTCAATGCATAAGTCGCGGTAAGCCCAACACTCACCTAGGGACAACCGCCTTAAGAAGGCACCTAAACTCCCATCACCGAGCCCAGTGGGAGAAACACCTTCAGAACCCACAAAGCCACACTCCAGGCTCTCACTGTCCAGCTCCTTCTCCTTCTGCTTCTCCTCTCTCCTCACATTTTCCCTCCACTCCACCTTCCATGATGGCATCGTCACGTTGTTCTGGAAAAAGGCAGGCTTCTGTGGTCCAAATGTTGGAGCGGAAAAAAATGATGACGCCGTATAACCCTCTTGCCCAACGTTTGACTGCTGGCTTGTCGGAACTGATAGCCCGCCAACTACTGCCATATCAACTGGTGGACTCAGAGGCCTTTCGTAAATTTGTGGCCATTGGAACACCACAATGGAAGGTCCCAGGCCGGAAATACTTCTCGCAAAAGGGCATTCCAGAGCTGTATGGCCATGTTAAGCGGCAAGTGAATATATCTCTGGCACACAGTGTTGGTGCCAAGATTCATCTGACCACAGACACATGGTCTAGCAAACACGGGCAGGGAAGGTATATCACTTTTACTGCCCACTGGGTGAACCTTCTGACGGCCGTTAAGCATGTAACCCGTGGCACCCGTGTAGATTTAGTTGTACCGCCATGGATTGCAAGCAGGCCTGCCTCTTCTTCTCCTCCATCATCCTCCCTCTCCTCCTCGGCTGACTCCTCCTCTTTCGCTGCTACCGTCTCTTCTCCTGCGCCACCCAACATCTCCAGAACCTATTCCACATACCAGGTGAGCCGTTGCCATGCTGTGCTGCGTCTGTTGTGCCTGGAAGCCAAGAGCCACACTGGTCCTGCACTCCTTTCAGCTTTGCGTACAGATCAGTGGCTGACACTGCTGAATTTGTGAGTTGGTAAAGTGGTGTGCGACAACGGTGCCAATCTGCTGAGCGCGCTGAAACAAGGCAAAATTACACACGTGCCATGCATGGCACACGTCCTGAACTTGGTGGTGCAGCGATTCGTTGGCAAATACACTGGGGTCCGGGGACGTCTTGCAGCAGGCCAGGAAAATCTCGGGCCATTTCCAAAGATCTTACACAGCCATGGCTCGCCTTGCTGAGATTCAGCGGCGACATAACCTGCCCCTCAGGCGTCTTATTTGTTACTGCCCGACGCGATGGAACTAAACGTTGCATATTCTCGATAGGCTGCTCCAGCAGAAACGTGCAGTTAATGACTACCTGTTCGAACTCGGCGGCAGGACAGGTTGTGGGGAGCTGGGGTATTTTTCACCTCCCCAGTGGCAGCTCATGCGGGACATATGCAGACTTCTGCGGCTATTCGATGAGATCACCAAACTGGTGAGTCACGGCCAAGGCGCCTTAAGTGACATCATACCTTACGCCTTCTTTCTGGAGCGTGCATTGCGTCGTGTCATTGATCAAGCCGTCGAGGAGCAGGAGCACGAAGATCAGGAAGTCGCAATGTTGGATGAATTCCCAGGGGGTGCTACTCCATCTGAGACAAATCAACAGCAGGAGTCTGAAGAGGAGTCAGAGGAGGAGGATGGTGCTGGGGGGGATGAGGAGGAGGAGCAAGAAGAGCATGCTTTAAACCTTTCTGGAATCCCTGGTGTTATCCGTAGATGGGGGAGGAGAACGAAGACAACATTATCCTGGATGATGAGCTGGAAGCAGGCCGCTATACCGCTTCCAGTTTAGTGGGAATGGGGGCCTACATGCTGCAGTGTTTTAAGGGGGACCCCCGTATAAAACGCATAAAGGCCAAGGACCAGTACTGGGTGGCAATGTACTTAGACCCCCCGTACAAACACAAAATGGCGGAAATGTTACCACAATCACAGAGGGCAGTCAGAATGCAGCACGTCCAGGCCTTGCTGAGGGAAATGCTGCATTCTGCTTTTCTGTGCGCTGGCAGAGGAATTTCCAGTCACAGAGAGACAGTTGCGGGTAGCAATCCAACAGTGCCTGCAAGAAGAGGGCGGTTGGAAGATGTCTTGGTCACTTCAGATATGAGATCCTTCTTTCAGCCGAACCATCGACAGCTGTACTCCGGATCCAGCATGAGGGAATGCCTAGACCGACAGGTGTCTGACTACATCGGGTTAACAGCTGATGTGGACGCTCTGAGGAGTGATGAACCCCTGGACTACTGGGTGGGCAGGCTTGACCGCTGGCCAGAGCTTGCACAATTTGCAATGGAACTGTTGGCTTGCCCCCCGTCCAGTGTCCTGTTCGAAAGGACGTTCAGCGCAGCAGGGGGGATCGTGACCGATAAGTGCACTCGCCTAGCTCATGACAGTGTAGACTACCTCACATTTATAAAAATGAATGGGGCATGGATCTCTGAGGAATTCAACACATGTGACCAGTAGACCAGGTTTCATCGAAATTCCTCCACCCACAACAATTCCTGGTCCTTGGCTTCGCTACATACAGCGGCATAAAAGGCATTTCATGTCCATTGAATGGCAAATTTTAGGGGCCTTTCAGGGCCGACAATTATTTTTTCTGTGAATGCCTACCGTACCTCTAGCCATCAAAAAATAATTTTTTTGCTGTCAGTTCAAACCATGTGAGCTAATTTTTGGAGCCTATACAGGCCGACACTTACGGTTCTGTATCCTGTGAATGCCTACCGTACATCTAGCAATCAAAAAATGTTTTTTGCTGTCAGTTCAAACCATGGGAGCTAATTTTTGGAGCCTATACAGGCAGACACTTACGGTTCTGTGTAATGTGAATGCCTACCGTACCTCTAGCCATCATATACAACGTTCTTTGCTGTCAGTTCAAACCATGTGAGCTCATTTTTGGAGCCTATACAGGCCGCCACTTACTTCTGTATACTGTGTGAATGCCTAATGTACCTTCAGCCACAGAATATTACGTACTTAGCTGTGAGGTAAACCCATGTGGGCTAATGTTTGGGGCCTGAAATGGGCGACACTTACTTCTGTATCCTGTGAATGCCTAATGTACCTTCAGCCACAGAATACTACGTTCTTAGCTGTCAGGTAAATGCATGTGGGCTAATTTTTAGGGCCTGGAATGGCCGACACTTACTTCTTTATCCTGTGAATGCCATATTTTTCAGACTGGAAATGAAAAACAATGGGTCTGTAAAAGGTTCCGCCAAATTGTGGAATGGATGCGGACCCATTTTATAGATTTGTGAATGGACCCAATATGTATTTACCGGCTGCTGTCAGTTCTGGCTGATTTAGGAAAAAATAAATAAAATATTTTTTGCTGTAAAAAAAAATAAAAATTTAGGGCAACTTTTTCAATTGCAATACTTCTGTAATGACATTGTCCATGTGCTGGGACTATTTGTGCACAGCTAGTACATCTTTTGTGGCTGCAAATATGACCTAAAGGTTTTTAAAGTTTGCCTCCCATTAAAGTCAATGGGGCCTGCCGAGGAACTCGCGGTTCGCGGACTTTTGAGAAAATTTGCAGCTGGTATTCGCGAACCGCCCCGGCCGATGTTCGTCCATCACTAATTATTAGTAGTAATCAGCATGGATTCATGAAAAATCTTTCTTGCCAAACCAATCTATTAACCTTCTATGATGAAGTGAGCTGCCACCTAGATTAAGGTAAGCCTGTTGATGTGGTGTACCTGGACTTTGCAAAGGCCTTTGACACCGTTCCCCACAAACGCTTACTGTTCAAACTAAGGAAAGTAGGTATGGACCATAAGGTGAGTACCTGGATAGAGAACTGGCTCCAGGGTAGGTTGCAAAGGGTGGTGATTAATGGGGAGTACTCAGATTGGGCGGGTGTGGAAAGGGGGGTCCCCCAGGGTTCTGTCCTGGGGCCAATCCTGTTTAATTTATTCATAAATGATCTAGAGGAGGGGATATCGGGTAAAATCTCAGTATTTGCGGATGATACTAAACTAAGCTTGCCAATATCTTCTATGCAGGATGTGAAAACCTTACAAGCGGACCTGAACAAAATAATGGGGTGGGCAACTACATGGCAGATGAGGTTTAATGTTGAAAAATGTAAAGTAATGCACTTGGGTGCCAGAAACCAGAAAGCAAGCTACTCACTAGGGGGGGAACCTCTGGGTGAATCTAAGATGGAAAAAGACCTGGGGGTACTGGTAGACAACAGGCTTGGCAGTGGCATGCAATGCCAAGCCGCTGCAAGCAAAGCCAACCGAATACTGGGATGTATAAAAAATTAAAGTTACTTACTGGTAACGTCTTTTCCAGTAGTCTTTCAGGCAGGGGCAGACTGGCAACTTTCGGCCCAGGGGGCAAGTACAAACCAGAGGCCCATGGTGCAATGACTCCTCGGCCCCCCTCCCACTCTCCCTCTTCCCGGCCTCCTCCTGACCCCCATTCCAGGCTAAAGCCCTGCTCCAGGTAATCACTAGCTGAATCTGGCCAGGGGGTGTTTGGGGGGAGCTGGGACACTGGCAGTTGGTGAAGAGTCTCCAGTGGGGCATGGAACCGGCCTCTGCTCAGACACAGTTTACACCATCCATGCTGGGGGGGGGGCTGCGCTCGGTCCTTGTCTTCATTCGGCACTCAGTAGGTCAGCGGTGGGGACTTTTTACTTCTCTTCACCAGGAATCCTTTAGGTATGTCTGTGGTAGAAGCGGTGCAGCCTTTTTACGGGACATCAGAGTGGCCCGGGGGGCGATTGCCCCCTGCCCCCTGGCCCAGTCCTCCCCTGCTTTCAGGACAGGCACTTCTGAGAGAACCTGGCTCCTCCCTTCCTAGGAAACACCACCCCAATCAATTGGATTTAAGCCTCCCTCCAGCTGGCTGACTCAGTTCTTCAAGAGTACCTCCGGCCACTGGGGAGACACAAAGATAAATCATACTAACCTCCATCCTTTGATCATCTTAGATTCAGAACTTCTTTGGGTAGGTATTAGTGCTGTCCTGAAAGACTACTGGAAAAGACGTTACCAGTAAGTAACTTTAATTTTCCCTTAACGTCTTTAAGGACAGGCACTTCTGAGAGGATAAGCGAGTACTTACTTTCAGGGTGGGACTACCGCTTGCAGGACATTTCGCCCAAAAGCCTGATCTTTAGCGGATAGTAGGACCAGGTTGCTGCCCGACAGATCTGCTCCGGGGTAGCTCCAGCTCTTTCCGCCTGAGAGGCCGCCATTGCTCTTGTAGAATGCGCCTTGATACCCATAGGAACCTCCTTCCCGGAAAGCCTATAAGCCCCACTAATGGCTAGCCTAAGCCATCTGGCTATTGAGCATCTGGACGCTTTAGTACCCTTTTTTGAACTAGTAAATAAAACAAAAAAGGAATCTGACTTCCTGAACTCCTTCGTGATGTTTAAGTATTGCAAAACATATCTTCTGATATCTAATTTGTGAAAATTAATTTCCTGTTCCCTCACAGGATCTGAACAAAACGTCGCTATCACTATCTCCTGGTCTCTATGGAACTTCGAGACCACCTTGGGAAGAAATGCTGGATCGGTCTTAAAAAAATTTGATCTGCAAAAATCTGTAAGAAAGGTGCTTTAACTGAAAGGGCCTCTAGCTCACTAACCCGTCTGGCGGTAGTGATTGCCACTAAAAAAACTGTCTTGAGGGTTAAGGTTTTCACCGAACAAGACTCAAATGGTTTAAATGGTTCTTTAATGAGAGCCTGCAAAACTAAGGACAGATCCCACATTGGAAATGGGAGACTTCCTGCTGGTCTTTGTCTATTCAAAGCCTTAAAGAAACGGATCACCCAGGGATCCTTTGCTAAGGGAATTTCTAGGAACACGCTAATGGCTGAAACTTGGCTTTTCAGGGTGCTGATGGCTAACCCCTTGTTTGCCCCCTCTTGCAGGAACTCGAGTACTGACACTGTGCTTCCTGCGTCTAAAGAGCTTGCTTTGCACCAACCTTTAAAAAACTTCCAAGTTTTTAGGTAAATGCTCTGTGTCTCTTTCTTTCTGCTTCTTAGCAGAGTTGGTACCAGTTGGTCCGAGAAACCCTTGCTCCTTAACAGTTCTTCTTCAGGCTGCAAGGCTCCAACGTTGTGCCTGAGGACAGAGTACTGGGCCCTGATAGAGGAGATCTTCTCTCAATGGTAATAACCAGGGGGGTTCTACCGCTAGGTGTTTTAGGGTTGAGAACCACGGCCTCCTTGGCCAGTGTGGCGCTATAAGGATTAGCGTCATACTTTCCTCCTGAAACTTCCTCAGGACCGCTGGTATTAGCACCAGCGGAGGGAAGGCATAAGATTTGGGGAAAGCCAAAGGTTGAGCCAGAGCGTCCACTCCTAGAGCTCCGTCCCATCTGTTCAGGGAAAAGAATTGAGGTGACTTTGTGTTTTGCCGTGAGGCAAACAGGTCGATATTCGGTATTCCCCATCTCTGGGTAATCCCATTGAACACCTCCTGGTTCAGAGTCCAGTCGCCTTCCCTTACTGTACTCCTGCTGAGAAAGTCGGCCAGTTGGTTTAACTCTCCCTTGAGGTGAACTGCCGAAAGAGAGAGAACTTGAACTTCGGCCCATTGCAAGATTCTTTGTGCCAATCCCCAAAGGAGATTGCTCCTGGTTCCCCCCTGTCGGTTTACATATGCCACCACTTTGGCATTGTCTGACCGAACCTGGATTCTGCGTCCCTGCAAGTCTTTCTGGAAGGCTCTGAGGGCCAGCTCTACTGCCCTCAATTCCCTCCAGTTGGAGGATTGTTTCGCTTCTTCCGGTCCCCAAGACCCCTGCGTTAGCTTGGATCCTAGATGGGCCCCCCAGCCTGTGCCGCTTGCATCTGTGGTGATAATGGTGGAAGCTATCTGAACCCAATAGAGGCCCTGCAATAGGTTTGAGGTTTTTCTCCACCACCACAGAGATCGTTTTACTCCGGTTGGGATGTGGATTAGAGTATCCAGGGAGTCCTGGCTGTGGTCCCACGCTTCCAGAATGCACAGCTGTAAGGGACGGAAATGCAGGCCTTCCCACTGAACTGCTGGGATGGCGGCTGTTAGCAACCCCAGTATGGACATGGCCTGTCTGACTGAGATTGCTTGGTTGGATTGTAACAGCCCTACCGCCTTGTCTATCCTCTGCTTTTTGTCCAGAGGTAAGAAGATTTTCTGTACAGTGGAGTCTATCTCGTAGCCCAGAAATAATATCCTTTGTGTTGGTACTAGGGAGGATTTTTCTAGGTTTAGTAGCCAACCCAGACTTTCCAACATCCGTGTTGCATCTCGGAGGTCCCTTAACAATTGTTCTCGGAAATGGGCAAAAAGTAACAGGTCGTCTAGGTAAGCTATGACCAACAACCCCTGCAGACGCATGAATGCCAAAGTCTCTGCCATGACCTTTGTAAATATTCGGGGGGAAGAGGATAGACCAAATGGGAGGGCCTGAAACTGCCAATGCTGTATGTCCTCTCTTGTTTTTACGGCTAACCTCAGGAACTTCTGGCTTTTCTCTGCAATGGGAATGTGCAGATAGGCATCCTTGAGGTCTATTGAGGCCATATAACAGGCTGGGGGAAGGATAGCCCTTATCGAATAGACAGAGTCCATCCTGAACTTCCTGTACCTGATTGCACGATTCAGGGGCTTTAGGTTTAAGATCAACCTGTAACTGCCTGAGGGCTTTACCACCACAAAAATGGTGATACCCTCCCTAGTGATACCCTCCTGATGACCTTCTGTTTGCTCAGGTCCTTGAGGGAGGAGAGTATGGCCGTGGCCTTCTTCTCGCACCTTGGCAAATGGGTAACTAACATCCTGGCAGGTTGTGGGCTTGAGAACTCCAGCTGATAGCCCCGTCTTACGACATCCAGGATAAAATGGCTGGAGGTGATCTCTTCCCACTGTGGGAGAAAAGCCCCCAGTCTCCCTCCCACTGTGGTGAGGCTGTCACTGTAACTTTCTGGGCTGTTCAGGAGGGCGAAAAATAGCCCCCCCATGGCCCTTCCCTTTTTGACTCCAGGATTTTCTCTGTCCTTCAGATTTTCTTGGAGCCGAAAAATTATTTTGGGGATATGATCTTTTATTGAATCCCACCTTTTTCCCCTGCTTTACTGGAAAGGATTTTTTCCGATCTGCCGTTTGGTCTAGGATGGTCTATAACCCTGGACCAAATAAGTGGTCCCCCGTCAATGGGATCCCACACAACTTAGATTTGGATCACCCGTCTCCCTGCCAAGTTTTTAACCAAAGGGCTCTCCTAGCCGAATTGGTTAAGGCAGATGACCTGGCCGTCATGCGCACCGACTTCGCAGAGGCATCCGCAATATATGCTACTCCCCGTAGCAGCATGGGGAAAGAAGACAATATGGTCTCCTTGGCCGTACCAGCCTCAATGTGCGCCTTTATCTGAGTTAGCCAATACTCCATGTTTCTTGCTACCACAGTAATTGCCATAGCAGGTTTTAGGTTTCCTAAAGAAGAGTCCCATGCTTTTTTGAGGAGGGAGTCTGCTCTCTTATCCATGGGATCAGGAAGAGATCCCATATCCTCAAAAGCCAGATCTGTATGTCTGGAGACTCGTGAAAAGGCTGCGTCCAGTTTAGGTGATTTATTCCAGACGGCCGAATCATCTTCAGAAAAAGGAAACCTCCTTTTTAGAGCCCCGGAAAAAAATGGTTTTCTTTCTAGGTCCTGCCATTCTTCTTTTATGGTGTCTACCAGGACCTCGTGTACTAAAAAAAAATGTTTTCTTAGGTTTGCCCAGACCCACATACATCTGATCATGTAGGGATAAGGTTTTCTTTTCCTCTTGGATTCCCAGAGTGGTTTGGATGGCCAGTAGAAGGCCCTCCACCTGTTCCAAAGACAGTTTGTACCTAGAGGTTCTGTTGGATTCCCCATCCGACCCCTCTGCCTCAGATTCCCCTTGGGAATTGGGTGTGCTGTCATACTCTTTCCCCTGATATTCAAGAACCACCGGTGCTTCCCCACTTGTAGAGGGTAGTACCTGTGGCGTTGGAGTAATTTCCTGCCGTGCCGACTGGGGGGAACTCTGCGGAAGCTGAATGGTAGCAAACAAATCTTTAAAAGACTGAAAAGTGCTAGTAAGCTCCTTGACTGATGTAGCTAAGTCTGCATTTTTACTTTCTGTGTGCTCCCTGACTAAACTATCCAGACAATCCTTGCATAAGGGTTTAGTCCAGGATTCCCCCATGTTAGCTTTGCAGGAAGGGCATCTCTTCTTTGCAATATGGGCTGTTTTTGCTTTCTCAGAGGTCTTAAAGCGGAGTTCCACCCGAAATTTATACTTACCTCCATCTTCTCGCTCCGGGTCACCTGAAAAACAAATGGATAATCGCAATTTTTTTTTTTTTTTTTTACTTACCTTTTAAAGAAAATATACTCACCTTACTTCCTTCTTCCTCCCCTCAGCGGCCACGGCGATTCGTCACTTCCTGGCTTTTGCAATGATTCCTGGGAGCTGAACGTCATCGCTCCCAGGAATCATTGTGCCTGCACGGCCCCGACGTCAGTTCCGGGGCGCGCGCGTCATTCTCTTCTAAACAGCTTCTGGGCATGCCCAGAAGCTGTGGAGGGATGACGCGCGCGACCCGGAAGTGACGTCGGGGCCGGTGCAGTGCATCGTGGGACCGAAGAAGAAGGAAGAGGACCGAAGAGGACGCCGAAGAGGATCGCGCTGGCTTCAAGCTGCCCACACCTGAGATGGCAGCGCTGGACAAGACATTTTCAAGGTAAGTATTTCTCCTGAAAGGTAAGTGCAACCTGGGACAGATCAGAGGCTAGCCATTGTGGAATGTGCTAGCCCTGACTGTCCCGGGGGTATTTTTATAAAAAAATGTATAACCAGGGTGGAACTCTGCTTTAATCTGAAAAAATTTAAACAAACATAGTAAAAACATGTACTCTCACTAGCGCCCCCAGCCCGCACAGCTTGCCCCAACCGAGGGTGTTACTAAGGACGACCATCACCAAAAGATCCCACAGTGTAACCCTCAAGCCTCCCCGATCCCCTTATAGAGCCTCTAGGGGAAGGAAATGGAGCTAGAGGGAGAAGGTAAGGGAGTACCACCCCAGGTCTCCTTACCTTATGGTGGCTGGTGCTGTTCTCCCCTGGAGCAGTCCCTGAGGCCTGTGCCTCCGACATGGCTCTTGGAGTGGCTCACAAATCCTTCAGGCAGCTGTCCCCCAGCTCTTTGAAATGCACCAGCCTTCATATCTGGCCCGCTCACCGCTGCGACCCGGAAGTCGCGGTTGCTGACGGAAGTGCCCGCCCCTACCGGAAGTGACATCCTCCGTCATCCGGCCCGGCTGCTCCATACCGGCCGTACAGCGGGGGGCGGTGCACAATCGTCAGACGCTCTCCCCGAGCGTGGAGAGCAGGCCCCCCAGCCTGGAAGCCCCCCTGAGTGGGGCTGGGGTGATAAACATCTTTTTGCGGCCGACAGGTAGGTGGGTCCCCCCCGGTGCTGTCTTTCTGGCCGCTTCTGAGAGTACCTGACTCCCTTGTAGCTTCAGCCTCCCAGCCTCAGCTATGGCTCCTCTTTGGACAGTGTCTCCCCGCTGGAGGAAACACCAGAACTGAGGCAGCCAGCTGGAGGGAGGCTTAAATCCAATTGATTGGGGCGGTGTTTCCTAGGAAGGGAGGAGCCAGGTTCTCTCAGAAGTGCCTGTCCTGAAAGACGATAAGGGAAAAGGGGATTCACTCCAGAAATAAAGAGATTATTCTTCCACTCTACAAGACTCTGGTCCGGCCACATCTGGAGTATGCTGTCCAGTTCTGGGCACCGGTCCTCAGGAAGGATGTGCTGGAACTGGAGAGAGTCCAGAGAAGGGCAACAAAAATAATTAGGGGAATGGAGGACATCAGCTATGAGGAAAGACTACAAGCACTGAACCTATTCTCTCTGGAGAAGAGACGATTGAGGGGGGATATGATATCAATGTACAAATACTGTACTGGCAACCCTAGCATATGGAAAAACCTATTCAGAGAAAGGGAATACAATAAGACACGTGACCACTCACTAAAACTAGAGGAAAAGCGGTTTAACCTTAAAATATGCAGAGGGTTCATCACTGTAAGAGCAGTAAGGATGTGGAATTCTCTCCTGCAAACAGTCATATCTGCAGGGAGCATTGATAGTTTCAAAAAATGATTAGATGGGCACCTTAAAGACCACAACAAACAGGGGTATACAATGTACAACATACAGGGGTATACAATGTACAACATACAGGGGTATACAATGTACAACATACAGGGGTATACAATGTACAACATACAGGGGTATACAATGTACAACATACAGGGGTATACAATGTACGGTTAACAGCAAACACACACACACATCATAGGTTGAACTGGATGGACTGATGTCTTTTTTCAACCTCGCTAACTATGTAGCTCCTATACTTTCCTCAGAGCCCTCAGTATTTTCCTCCCTCTGACACCAATGATGGAACACAATCTTCATGGCAGGCTAGGGAAAGTTTTCTTCCTCCTGACCAGCAATGTAAGGGGCTTCATACTCCTGACCCCTGCACTCCATCATTGTGTTGGCTGCATATTGTAATGATTGCCCATTCGCTGCCTGTGTTGTGTAATAATTGCCCTTTGTAGGCCATGTATGGTCAGGATTAGAGATGGGCTCGGACGTGGTCGAGTTCGCACGTGCCCGATCCCGCCAGGAAGCCAACACTGCAGTCCACTAATCACAGGCAGTGAGACATTTACTGATCTGTGCAGCTGCGGATCGGGAAATGTCTCACTGCCTGTGATTAGTGGAGTGCAGTGTCGGCTTCCTGGCGGGATCGGGCACGTGCAAACTCGAACACACCCGAGCCCATCTCTAGTCAGGATGGTCATTGTCTTGTCTATTTATTATCAGTGCTGTTTGTTTAGAGGAACATATTACTAGAATTTATCTTCAAAATAAAGAGAATGTTCCGGCCACAAAAGTGGGTTCTACCCCTGAAGGGGTTACTCTAGGTTTCCACACTATATATGTGTGTATCATCATCTGCTGGAGATAAAAGACATCACAGTGACTATGGAGGAAGAGGACGGACATGACGGGGGGGGGGGGGGGTTACTGGGTGTAAATAGAAAATAAGATCTTATTACCTCCTCTGCTGCCTCTTCCAGCAACGTCTCCTCTCAACTTCCTTCCGTCTCACCTCTCACCCAGAACTTCCTGTCTGTACCTGACATCACTTCCTGTCTGTACCTGACATCACTTCCTGTCTGTATTCCACAGAGGCTTTCTGTCTGTGTGTATGTACTGTATATCCTTCCCCTTTCTCTCCTCCCTGAGTGTGTATGAAGAGGCGGAGCTCCTGCTGGAACAGCGGTCGGAGGAGGAAGCCGAGTCTAGGAGGGAGACTGACAGAAAGCGCAGCAGACTTGCAGGAGTGAGCGAGGAGGATCCAGTTCCTTTGCCATCGGAGGTGAGGAGAGTGTGAAGGATGTTTGTGACTCTGGTAGCTGAAAAGCTGGGAGTCATATTGCTCTGGTGAGTGGGGAAGCCCTACTAAGGGGGCGCCCTCACCATCACGTGTGTAAGAGGTGGAAGAAGGCGTGGCTACACTACAGCTGGCACAGATTGGAGCACGGAGAACTTTCACACCTTATCAACTTTTCATTTGTGAACTTTTTTTGGAGCAACAGAACTTCGTTGATGTAGATGTAAAGTGGAAGCAGTGGAATTGCATAGAACACTATATTGAGCAAAAAATATTGTATGATTACATGAATTTGCACAGGTTTTTACTTCATAGAAAATATTATAAGATAATGAAGTAGGTGTAAAGTGGAAGCAGTGGATCTGCAGGGAACAGCATCTTGAGCACAAAGCACTTTATGTTGTATATGAATTTGCACATGGATCAGTTTACTTCATTTATTGATAAACACCATAAGATGAATGAAGTAGGTGTAAATCTAGACCTAGGGAACACTTTCTCTCTTCAGAAATCCCCACAATCATTCTCAGAGACTTCAACATCCCTGTTACTACGAACACTTCTACTACTTCCAAACTTCTCAGTCTAACCTCCTCATTTGGCCTGAAGCAATGGATACACAATGGATAGAGGCTTCTACTCACTCTGGTGGCAACACCCTCAGCCTTGTATTCTCCCACCGATGCCCTCCATGCAACCTCTCCAACAATCCTCTCCCTCCCTCTAAACACCACTAGGGATGGGCGAGCGGTTTGGGCCGAGGAGAACTTCACCAATCACCCGAATTTTCTGTGCGCTCTGTGTTTTAATTTTTTTTACTATTTACATCCCACCGAGCGCACAGTCAATAGGTGGTTAGGAAGTTAGACCGGGAAGCCGGCCGATGCGTCCTTAACAACAAATGAGTCATGAACTGTCTGTGGACTTCCGCGCTGACAGCAGAATGTAGAAAAAAAAATTGCCGGAAAGAAAAAAAATCGTAAAAATCAGCATGGGATCCCCCAAAATCTTTACCAGGCCCTTTGGGTCTGGCATGAATTTTAAGGGGAAATCAATGCCAAAATTTAACCACTTACCAACCAGTCACGTTGACTGTACTGCGGCAAAGTGGCTTGATTCCGTCCAGCGACGTAGACTTACGTCGCTGGACTCCTCCTCCTGTAGGCGGCGCTTGAGCGCCGCCGGAGGCGCGCTCCCGCTGTTTTCAGTCACCGAGGGAGTAGCGGCTAGTTCCTGCCCAGTAGAAGGACCCTGGTGATGTCACAGACCATGTGACTGTTTGGTCACATGGTACAGAGAAGTACAGGAAGTGGACGGAACTCATCACATCCCATGTGTCTGCTCTGCAGGGAAGATCTGTTCCCGGGTTTTTTTCTGCTTCATCTTCTGCAATCTCTGCCAAGGAGGGGGGGATGTCTGTATATGGGGATGGGATGTCTGTATATGGGGGGAGATGTCTGTATATGGGGGGGGGATGTCTGTAGCTGTATATGGGGGGGGCTGACGTCTGTAGCTCTATATGGGAGGAGGATGTCTGTAGCTCTATATGGGGGGAGGATGTCTGTAGCTGTATATGGGGGGGGGAGGATGTCTGTAGCTGTATATGGGGGGGTGTCTGTAGCTGTATATGGGGGGGGTGTCTGTAGCTGTATATGGGGGGGATGTCTGTAGCTGTATATGGGGGGCTGACATCTGTAGTTGTATATGGTGGGGACGTCTGTAGCTTTTTATGGGGGGGAGGATGTCTGTAGCTGTATATGGGGGGGAGGGGGGAATGTCCCTCGCTGTGTTTTCTGGGGGGATGTCCCTCGCTGTGTATGGGGGGGGGGTGTCCCTCGCTGTGTATGGGGGGTGTCCCTCGCTGTGTATGGAGGCTGTGTATGGGGGGGTGTCCCTCGCTGTGTATGGGGGGGGATGTCCCTTGCTGTGTATGGGGGGGATGTCCCTCGCTGTGTATGGGGGCTGTGTATGGGGGGGGAATGTCCCTCGCTGTGTATGGGGTGGGAATGTCCCTCGCTGTGTATGGGGGCTGTGTGTGGGGGGGATGTCCCTCACTGTGTATGGGGGGGTGTCCCTCGCTGTGTATGGGGGCTGTGTATGGGGGATGTCCCTCGCTGTGTATGGGGGGGGGGATGTCCCTCGCTGTGTATGGGGGGGGATGTCCCTCGCTGTGTATGGGGGGGGGATGTCCCTCGCTGTGTATGGGGGGGGATGTCCCTCGCTGTGTATGGGGGGGTGTCCCTCGCTGTGTATGGGGGGGGGAATGTCCCTCGCTGTGTATGGGGGGGGGATGTCCCTCGCTGTGTATGGGGGGGGATGTCCCTCGCTGTGTATGGGGAGGATGTCCCTCGCTGTGTATGGGGGGATGTCCCTCGCTGTGTATGGGGGGGATGTCCCTCGCTGTGTATGGGGGGGGGATGTCCCTCGCTGTGTATGGGGGGGGATGTCCCTCGCTGTGTATGGGGGGGATGTCCCTCGCTGTATATGGGGGGATGTCCCTCGCTGTGTATGGGGGGGGGGATGTCCCTCGCTGTGTATGGGGGGGATGTCCCTCGCTGTGTATGGGGGAGATGTCTCTTGGGGGGTGTCTCTGTGTGTCTCTTTCTCTGTGGCTGTATGTGTGTAATATATATATTTCTATCAGTGTTGATTCATCCTGTTTTTGTATTGTTTCCTTCCTCTTATGTATATCGGTGTTGATTGGTGGACTGACTGTATGGGAAGGAAACAATTGAAGGATTGGAATTAAGACTTCTTTTGGAGGGGGTTATTGGGTTGAGCTTCGGTGTCATGTAAATGTGTAGCAATAACCAGATTGGAGCAAGGGGCTATTTGGCTGAAGGGGGGGGGGGGGGGATTTGAAGGGTTTAAAATTGGTCACAAACTGGTTTTGGGCAGAAAAACTAACTTTGTCCTTTTTGCAGAACTGCAGTGAAGCTGAGAAGATTGAAGGATGGCGGCCAGAAACGGGAAGATTCCAAAGAGATCCCTGGATGGGTGAAAGTGTGGAAAAATGGTGGTCAGAAGAAGGGAGGGAAGAAGACGACAGCTGAGAGATCGGGAAACCCTCTCCTACCTCCCTTTCTCTCACTCCTCTCTATCCTCCTCTGGGTCGGTTCTGGCTCAGTCCCATGCTCCTCCTGGGTCGGTTCTGGCTCAGTCCCATGCTCCTCCTGGGTCGGTTCTGGCTCAGTCCCATGCTCCTCTGGGTCGGTTCTGGCTCAGTCCCATGCTCCTCTGGGTCGGTTCTGGCTCAGTCCCATGCTCCTCCTGGGTCGGTTCTGGCTCAGTCCCATGCTCCTCCTGGGTCGGTTCTGGCTCAGTCCCATGCTCCTCTGGGTCGGTTCTGGCTCAGTCCCATGCTCCTCTGGGTCGGTTCTGGCTCAGTCCCATGCTCCTCTGGGTCTGTTCTGGCTCAGTCCCATGCTCTCCTCTGGGTCGGTTCTGGCTCAGTCCCATGCTCCTCCTGGGTCGGTTCTGGCTCAGTCCCATGCTCCTCCTGGGTCGGTTCTGGCTCAGTCCCATGCTCCTCCTGGGTCGGTTCTGGCTCAGTCCCATGCTCCTCCTGGGTCGGTCCTGGCTCAGTCCCATGCTCCTCCTGGGTCGGTCCTGGCTCAGTCCCATGCTCCTCCTGGGTCGGTCCGGGCTCGGTCCCATGCTCCTCCTGGGTCGGTCTGGGCTCGGTCCCATGCTCCTCCTGGGTCGGTCCGGGCTCGGTCCCATGCTCCTCCTGGGTCGGTTCTGGCTCGGTCCCATGCTCCTCCTGGGTCGGTTCTGGCTCGGTCCCATGCTCCTCCTGGGTCGGTTCTGGCTCAGTCCCATGCTCCTCCTGGGTCGGTTCTGGCTCAGTCCCATGCTCCTCCTGGGTCGGTTCTGGCTCAGTCCCATGCTCCTCCTGGGTCGGTTCTGGCTCAGTCCCATGCTCCTCTGTCTATCCAGTGCTATTTCCCCCCTGGGGCTGGTGCTATTTATGCTCATCCTGTAGTATTGATGGGGAACAGCTGGGGGCCGGGACTTGGGGGTGGAGGGGTGGGATATAGAGGTTAGTGGGGGGGGGGGGAGGGGTGAAATATAAAGGTTAGTGGGGGTGAGGGGTGGGAAATAGAGGTTGGTGGGGGGGTGGAGGGGTGGGATATAGAGGTTGGTGGGGGGTGGGATATAGAGGTTGGTGGGGTGGGGGTGGGGGGTGAGGGGTGGGATATAGAGGTTGGTGGGGGGTGAGGGGTGTGATATAGAGGTTGGTGGGGGTGAGGGGTGGGATATAGAGGTTGGTGGGGGTGAGGGGTGGGATATAGAGGTTGGTGGGGGGTGGGATATAGAGGTTGGTGGGGGTGAGGCGTGGGATATAGAGGTTGGTGGGGGTTGAGGGGTGGGATATAGAGGTTGGTGGGGGCCGAACGGGGCATAGCCCAATGATGGCTACAATGGTGTTCGTTTATTCTGGGAGGGTGTACAGGGATGTCCTCCCAGAATCGCCCTTCCTGCCGGTTATGGTAAAGGGCCAATGACAGAGAGATCATTTCTCAACAAACAGGTGCACCAACATAGTCCCAACCTGGCCCACCAACCTCTATATCCCACCCCTCACCCCCCACCAACCTCTATATCCCACCCCCCACCCCCATCATGCAGCCTGTGTCTCCTCCCCCCATCATCCAGCCTGTGTCTCCTCCCACCCCCCATCATCCAGCCTGTGTCTCCTCCCCCCCATCATCCAGCCTGTGTCTCCTCCCCCCCATCATCCAGCCTGTGTCTCCTCCCCCCCCCCCCCCATCATCCAGCCTGTGTATCCTTCTCCCACCCCCATCATCCAGCCTGTGTATCCTTCTCCCACCCCCCATCATCCAGCCTGTGTCTCCTTCTCCCACCCCCCATCATCCAGCCTGTGTATCCTCACCCCCCATCATTCAGTCTGTGTCTCCTTCTCCCACCCCCTATCATCCAGCCTGTGTCTCCTTCTCCCCCCCATCATCCAGCCTGTGTATCCTTCTCCCCCCCCCCCCCATCATCCAGCCTGTGTCTCCTTCTCCCACCCCCCGTCATCCAGCCTGTGTCTCCTTCTCCCACCCCCCATCATCCAGCCTGTGTATCCTTCTCCCACCCCCCATCATCCAGCCTGTGTATCCTTCTCCCACCCCCCATCATCCAGCCTGTGTATCCTCACCCCCCCATCATTCAGTCTGTGTCTCCTTCTCCCACCCCCATCATCCAGCCTGTGTCTCCTTCTCCCCCCCGTCATCCAGCCTGTGTCTCCTTCTCCCACCCCCGTCATCCAGCCTGTGTCTCCTTCTCCCCCCATCATCCAGCCTGTGTCTCCTTCTCCCACCCCCCATCATCCAGCCTGTCTCTCCTTCTCCCCCCGCCCACCATCCAGCCTGTGTCTCCTCCCCCCCCATCATCCAGCCTGTGTATCCTTCTCCCACCCCCCATCATCCAGCCTGTGTCTCCTTCTCCCACCCCCCATCATCCAGCCTGTCTCTCCTTCTCCCCCCCCGACATCCAGCCTGTGTCTCCTTCTCCCCCCCCCCCCATCATCCAGCCTGTGTCTCCTTCTCCCACCCTCCATCATCCAGCCTGTGTCTCCTCCCACCCCCATCATCCAGCCTGTGTCTCCTCCCACCCCCCATCATCCAGCCTGTGTCTCCTCCCCCCCCCCCCCACCATCCAGCCTTTGTCTCCTTCCCACCCCCCATCATCCAGCCTGTGTCTTCTCCCCATCATCCAGCCTGTGTCTCCTTCTCCCACCCCCCATCATCCAGCCTGTGTCTCCTTCTCCCACCCCCCATCATCCAGCCTGTGTATCCATCTCCCACCCCCCATCATCCAGCCTGTGTCTCCTTCTCCCACCCCCCATCATCCAGCCTGTGTATCCCACCCCCGCATCATCCAGCCTGTTTCTCCTTCTCCCACCCCCCATCAGCCAGCCTGTGTATCCCCACCCCCCATCATCCAGCCTGTGTATCTTTCCCCCCCCCCCCCATAATCCAGCCTGTGTATCTTTCTCCCACCCCACCCCCCATCATCCAGCCTGTCTCTTCTCTCCCCCCCCCCCCATCATCCAGCCTGTGTCTCCTTTTCCCACCCTCCATCATCCAGCCTGTGTATCCTTCTCCCACCCCCCATCATCCAGCCTGTGTCTCCTTCTCCCACCCCCCATCAGCCAGCCTGTGTATCCCCACCCCCCATCATCCAGCCTGTGTATCTTTCTCCCCACCCCACCCCCCATCATCCAGCCTGTCTCTTCTCTCCCCCCGCCATCATCCAGCCTGTGTATCCTTTTCCCACCCTCCATCATCCAGCCTGTGTATCCTTCTCCCACCCCCCGTCCTCTATCCTGTGGTCTACTTCTTCCCCCCCGTCATCCAGCCTGTGGTTTCCTTTCTCCCCCCCCCCCTCCCATCATCCAACCTGTGTCTCCTCCCCACCCCCCCATCATCCAGCCTGTGTCTATTTCACCTTCTCCCCACCCCCCACCCCCATCATCTAGCCTGTGTCTATTTCTCCCCCCATCATCCAGCCTGTGGTCTCCTTCTTTCCCCACCCCCCATTATCCAGCCTGTGGTCTTCCTCCCCCATCATCCAGCCTGTTATGCACAGACAACCCCCGCCTCTCCTCTCCAAGCACAGAATTAGGCCCCTCCCACTGCTCCCAGCTCCGCTCTATCGCCTCCTCCCTCTTTCCCTCACTATATAGCTTAGCAGAGCAGTTCTATAATATTCCTCCACTGCTCAGGCACATTGTTGAGGTGATACCAGCTTTTTGTGATGGGGCCACACCGGAAGTGACGCGGTCAAGAATTTTCATGGGTTGAGGAAAACTTTAGAAAACCATCAGACGCACATAGTGAATGAGGGGCGGGGCTAAGGCTAAGTTATGGCCGCCATCTTTAAGTAGGTGCAGCCCAGTGAGCCTGATCAAAAAAAGTATGGGGTAAGTTTGAGTCACTAAGTAGACGGCTATAGGTGGGGGGGCAGATAATTATTTCAGTAGAAGTTACACTGGGGGGGGGGCCTGTGCAGGAAGATATGGGGGTGGGGAGAGAACTGACCACGGAGAGGAGTTTATTACCCAGATGCCAAGTTTATGATCTAAAGAGACCTTCACAATGTGTGTGGGAATAGATTACCGTACACGTTTCCTAATGTTACACTTATTCATCTTCACTTTTATTACAATTCCACATTAAAACCTCAATGTTTTTCCTGTTTTCTTCTCCTGTGTCTGTCTCACTTACCCACAACCAATCAATAACTTTCTAGTCACATGGGTAGATTCATCCAATAGATGAAATCCACATAGTAGGAGGTGTGGTTAGTGAAATAAGATGTTACCTGCGGAGAATTGTGTAATGTTCTTCTAACCAACAAAGTCCTCCAAGACCACCAAACAGTCCAGGATTTAGGGATGTCCAAGTTGTGTGAGTTGTTTTTTCTAAATCCCTTAGGCACAGCTGGGTAATCCCTAAATGCTGGACAGGTTGGTGGTCCCTAAAGGGCTGTGTTGGGGATCAGTGGTGGAGTGAACAAGTCCAAAGGTTGTGGGAACAGCACAGTTGTGTATTTTTAAATGTCATACAAGTAAGGTAGAATATCCAAAAAATGGTCCAATGGCTATTCGTTTTCCTGCACAGATCTTCACAGACCGCACAGGGTTCAAGGTGAGAGTTCACTAGGAGTCCAGGACACATGGAAGAATATTGGAGTCCTTTAAAGGCCACATTAGTACCCAGGAGCTAAACCACAATGCAAATGTATATTATGAAACCGCATGACAAAAACAAAATCAACAATGTTGCTGTCTTTTTTTTCTTATCTTAACCACTTTAATGCCGGGCACTTTCACCCCCTTCCCCCCCCCCCAATACCAGGCACTTTCACTACCTTCCTGCCCTCCCCCCAATACCGGCACTTTCACTCCATTCCTGCCCTCCCCCCCAATACCGGCACTTTCACCCCTTTCCTGCCCTCCCCCCAATACCGGCACTTTCACCCCCTTCCTACCCTCCCCCCAATACCGGCAATTTCATCCCTTTCCTGACCACCCCAATACCGGCACTTTCACCCCCTTCCTGCCCACCCAATACCGGCACTTTAACTCCCTTCCTGCCCTCCCCCCAATACCGGGCCCTTCCCCCCCCTTCCTCCCCCCCCCAATACCGGGCACATTCATCCCTTTTCTGACCACTCCAATACCGGCACTTTCACTCCCTTCCTGCCCTCCCCCCCCAATACCGGCACCTTCACTCCCTTCCTGCCCTCCCCCCAATACCAGGCACTTTCACCCCCTTCCTGCCCACCCCAATACCGGCACTTTCACCCCCTTCCTGCCCACCCCAATACCGGCACTTTCACCCCATTCCTGCCCACCCAATACCGGTGTTCCGTGAGAATTACCTACCCGTGAGAAAAACCTACCCCTCTTCACTTCCGGCGCACGGCACTGTATGTAATGCAGTGGGTACATTAAAACAACTGTGCTGCAATACGACTCATCTCAGCTCTTCTCTCTGTCACTTCCCTGCTCTCGGCAAGTAAATATTAAAGCGGCGGCGGGTGTATGAAAAAATAAATCACGGAGCCGAGAGCCGCTTTTATATTTACTTGCCAAGAGCAGGGAAGTGACCGGGACAGGAGCGGAGATGACTCGTATTGGCGCACAGCTGTTTTATTTAACCGCCGCGTGGGTAGGTTTTTTTCATGGTACACCGTTATATTTTCATACTAGTGCGCATGCGCACTAGTCCGCTCCTCAGTTGTTCCTTTAGGTATCTGGGGCTGTGAGCATGCGCACTGCTGCGCTGCTCAGCTGTTCCTGGCCGGAAGTGACGAGGGTAGGTTTTTCTCACGGGGTAGGTAATTCTAACGTTACACCGGCACTTTCACCCCATTCCTGCCCCCCCAATACCGGGCACTTTCACCCCCTTCCTGCCCCACCAATACTGGGCACTTTCACCCCTTTCCTGGCCCCCCCAATACCGGGCACTGTTGCCCCCCCAATACCGGGCACTTTTACCCCTTTCCCCCCCCCCCCAATACTGGACACTTTTACCCCTGTCCTGCCCAGACTAATTTTTAGCTTTCAGCGCTCTCACGCTTTGAATGATAATATGTAATGCTACACTGTACCCAACCAAAAGTGTAATCATTTTTTTTCTCACACAGATAGAGCTTTCTTTTCGTGGTATTTTTTTTTTAACAACTGTTTTTTTTTTTTTTTGCGACATAAGTGAAACTTTTGAAGACAATAACACTTTTTTTAGTTTCTATTATAACATTTTGGAAATAATTTTTTTTCTTCATACATTTGGGCCAAAATGTATACTGCTACACATATTTGGTAAAAATAACCCAAATTAGTGTATATTATTTGGTCTGTGTGAAAGTTAAGCCCCGTACACACGCAACGATTATCGGCCGACCGATCGTCCGTCTTTTGTCCAGAGTTGTGTTTTGTTGGTTGGAATGTGCCTAGACTGCACACAAATTTTCTCAGCCAACAAAATTCTACTTCAGAAGTGATGTCATGTGATGGTTTGTTTTCTTTGTGTTCTTTCTTCTCTGAGCATGCCCAGACTTGCTCATTAGATTTTTCCCTGTCGAAATCTGTACTGACTGCACGAAAATCGGCCGTGTTTTGACGGCAGACAAAAATTTTATAGCCTGCACACCAGATTTTTTTTGGCCGAAAAGTCGGAGTCAGTTGTCGGAAGCATCATACTAACAAGCCGAAAATCGGCAGATCGGTCGTCGGACAAAAATTCCCTGCCAATTTTCGACGCGTGTGTACGGGGCTTTAGTCTACAAGCTATGGTGCCAATCATTGAAAACTTATCACACCTGATATACTGACGGTCTATCTAATTTCTTGGGGCCCTGAAATCCCAGGAAAGTACAAATAACCCCCAAATGATCCTTTTTTGGAAAGTAGACATTTCAAATGTATTTAGTAACAGGTGTGGTGAGTTTTTTGCAGTAGTCCTTTTTTCCCACAATTCTTTGTAAAAACATTTCTCACACACTTTATAGGCATACTTGCATATACACCCCAAAATACATTCTGCTACTCCTCCCGAGTATGGTGATACCGCATGTGTGAGACTTCTACACAGTCTGGTCACATACAGAGGTCCAACATCCACTAGGTGTTCTGGGAGCATAAATTACACAAACAATTTCATTGCAACCAATCACATTTTTGAAGGCCCTGCAGCACCAGGAAAGTGGAATTACCCACAAAATGACCCCATTTTGGAAAGCAGACACCCTGATGTAAATTCTACAAAGCATAATGAGTCTTTTAAACATCATTTTTTTGTATGCACAAGTTTTTGGAAAATGTGGAAAGAAAATGAAAACATTTTTTTTTTTCACACATAGTTGTCAATTTATAAGATATTTCTAACACATAGCATGTACATAGCAAAAATTACACCCCAAAATACATTCTGTTACTCCTGAGTATGGCGATTACACAGCCTGACCACATACAGAGGCCCAACATCCTATAGGTGTTCCAAGAGTATAAATTACACATCTAATTTCTTACTTATCACTTTTTTGAAGGCCCTGGAGCACCAGGACAATGGAAACGCCCACAAATTGACCCCATTTTGAAAAGCAAACACCCCAACGTATATTTTATAAGGCATGGGCTGCAGAAAGGTACTCTAATAGAGGTACCCGGGTACTCTAAGGGGCTGTAGACAGGTACTTGGGTACTCTGGTGGGCTTCAAATAGGTACTTAGGTACTCTGGGCTGGAGACAGATACTTTGATGGTCTGCAGATAAATACTCTGGGCTGGTGACAGGTACTCGGGTACTCTGATGGGCTGGTGACAGGTACTCGGCTACTCTGGTGGGCTTCCAATAGGTACTTAGGTACTCTGGGCTGGAGACAGGTACTTTGATGGTCTGCAGATAAGTACTCTGGGCTGGTGACAGGTACTCGGGTACTCTGATGGGCTGGTGACATGTACTCGGGTATTCTGATGGGCTGGAGACAGGTACTTGGGTACTCTGGTGGGCTTCAGATAGGTACTTAGGTACTCTGGGCTGGAGACAGGTACTCTGATGGTCTGCAGATAAGTACTCTGGGCTGGTGACAGGTACTCTGATGGGCTGGTGACAGGTACTCGGGTACTCTGATGGGCTGGTGACCGGTACTTGGGTACTCTGATGGGCTGGTGACGGGTACTCGGGTACTCTGATGGGCTGGTGACGGGTACTCGGGTACTCTGATGGGCTGGTGTCAGATACTTGGGTACTCTGATGGGCTGGCGATGGGTCCTCTTTATTACTGGGGGTAATTGGTGTGTTTTACTTTGTAATGTGGGCGGTAACTAGCTGTTACTGCAATCTTCTTCTCACACTGGGTCGGTGTGTGAGGAGGAGAACCTGGTAACGGCTAGTTACCACGGCTTGTTTACATTCTGTGACAGCCGCTCACATGGTAAAGAGCTGTTTTTATTGGCTCTTTATACTGATCGGGGATGGACTGTGTCCCGAGAGACACGCCTCATCCCCCTATCGTTGTGATGCATGCCGAGAATGGGTGGACGTCACATGACGCCCGCCCGGAGGAAGAGTGTTCCTGCCGCCGTCATTTTACAATGCGGCAGTAGGGAACTGGTTAAAAACAGTGACAAGCAGATGTGTGTTGTATCCAATCACAGCGGCATATGTTCCCCCTTCCACTTTACAAAGTGTCAGATGAAATAAGCCGGTATCCTTTATTTTTCACAACGGTTCGGCTAACATGTCCTTATCAAGGTGTCCATAAAGAACACAAACCACTACAGCCAACTGAAAACAAACCACCATAGACCTCGCAAAGTGGCCACCCAGCCTATAAACAGTGAGCAATTGCAAAAGGAGGTTTTTTTTCTTAATATTTAAAAAATATTTTATCTGTAAAGCATATGGTTGACTTGGAAAAAGTTAATACTTGGGTAGTAGGTGGTACCATTTGCCGCCACAACAGGGGTAAACCCAAGTTTTCCACACAGAAGGTCTACAGACAGCCGGGAGTTTCTACAGCTCTGATGAAGATTGGGTATGAGTGAATTGTCACAGAGTACTGACCACACACTTGTCAGGTCAAAGGGCATTTGTGGGGAATTTTAAAGATGGAGCTCACAGAAATGGCGCCTAATACTGGCACAGTCTTAGTGTGCGCCAATTTTATAACATTAGGTCATGACAAAAGTAGGGAGTTTGCACTATTTGTGCTGGTTCCCAACTTCCATGTTCCTCTGGTGATATTTGCAGCATTGCTTCCCGTTTATTAAAGTCTAAAATTGCTCTAATAATCTCCACCAAACTGGGGGTGTCGGAGTCTCCATATCAGAAGCCAATTGTGATGTATAAAACAGATGCAATGGATGTTATACAGTAAATCTAATAACAGCCATTCCACCTTTTCTCACTACCCCAAGACTCACGACTGGGACTCCCTGTAAAAATCACCCTGTATTGGCGTTAGAAACAAATCAGACCAGTACCCATGAACTAAACCATTCTAGGTATAAAATTATACTGAGAGAATATAAAGAGAAAAACTAAAATCTTAACATCAACAATGTTTTAGTGTTTCTGTGACTTTTATTAAAAAACAATGACATGAAGATGGGTGCTGTATGAAATCACAGTGCCGTATATCCTCCCTCAACCTTCCACAGGTCTATATATTGCAAACTCTGTTTTCTCCAGTGCCCTTCACTTTCCACATTGCTGCAAATCCCCCCCCCCCCCATATGTGCGGTACCCCGCTTTCCACACTGCTACAGCTTTACAAAGGTGGGTGCAACTAAATCTCCCTACCTGGCCCAGCAGTCCAGTCATCATGAGCCACAAGGCCTACAGCAGGTCTATGTGTGTAACGTGCTCAGATCTCAGTGAGTGCCGTCTTGTGCTCCACAAAAGATAAAATCATTCCCTTTATTTGCTGGAAAACTTGCAATCAATAAAGTTTAATTAGCAGTATAGGAACTAGGAATTCCTATCCCTATAAAGGACCATTGTTAGCAGGAGGTATAAAGGTCCTTTAAGTGGATAGGAACTAGAGTTCTCACTGTGAGCTGGCTAGTTCCTATCCTTTAACAGGACCCGACCACTATGGAGAAAAAGGTTCTTTCGCAGGATAGGAACTAGCTCTCTCACTGTGAACCGTCTAGTTCCTATCCCTGTAAAGGACCATTCTTAGCTGGAGGTATAAAGGTCCTCTGAGTGGATAGGAACTAGATTTCTCACTGTGAGTTGACTAGTTCCTATCCTTTACCAGGACCCGACCACTATGGAGAAAAAGGTCCTTTCGCAGGATAGGAACTAGCTCCCTCACTGTGAACCGTCTAGTTCCTATCCCTGTAAAGGACCATTCTTAGCTGGAGGTATAAAGGTCCTCTGAGTGGATAGGAACTAGCTCTCTCACTGTGAAACGTCTAGTTCCTATCCCTATAAAGGACCATTGTTAGCTGGAGGTATAAAGGTCCTCTGAGTGGATAGGAACTAGCTCCCTCACTGTGAACCGTCTAGTTCCTATCCCTGTAAAGGACCATCCTTAGCTGGAGGTTTAAAGGTCCTCTGAGTGGATAGGAACTAGCTCTCTCACTGTGAACCGTCTAGTTCCTATCCCTGTAAAGGACCATTCTTAGCTGGAGGTATAAAGGTCCTCTGAGTGGATAGGAACTAGCTCTCTCACTGTGAACCGTCTAGTGCCTATCCCTGTAAAGGACCATCCTTAGCTGGAGGTATAAAGGTCCTCTGAGTGGATAGGAACTAGCTCTCTCACTGTGAACTGTCTAGTTCCTATCCCTGTAAAGGACCATTCTTAGCTGGAGGTATAAAGGTCCTCTGAGTGGATAGGAACTAGCTCTCTCACTGTGAACCATCTAGTTCCTATCCCTGTAAAGGACCATTCTTAGCTGGAGGTATAAAGGTCCTTTAAGTGGATAGGAACTAGCTCTCTCACTGTGAACCATCTAGTTCCTATCCCTGTAAAGGACCATTCTTAGCTGGAGGTATAAAGGTCCTCTGAGTGGATAGGAACTAGCTCTCTCACTGTGAACCGTCTAGTTCCTATCCCTGTAAAGGACCATTCTTAGCTGGAGGTATAAAGGTCCTCTGAGTGGATAGGAACTAGCTTTCTCAATGTGAACCGTCTAGTTCCTATCCCTGTAAAGGACCATTCTTAGCTGGAGGTATAAAGGTCCTCTGAGTGGATAGGAACTAGCTCTCTCACTGTGAACCGTCTAGTTCCTATCCCTATAAAGGACCATTGTTAGCTGGAGGTATAAAGGTCCTCTGAGTGGATAGGAACTAGCTCTCTCACTGTGAACCGTCTAGTTCCTATCCCTATAAAGGACCATTGTTAGCTGGAGGTATAAAGGTCCTCTGAGTGGATAGGAACTAGCTCTCTCAATGTGAACCGTCTAGTTCCTATCACTGTAAAGGACCATTGTTAGCTGGAGGTATAAAGGTCCTCTGAGTGGATAGGAACTAGCTCTCTCAATGTGAACCGTCTAGTTCCTATCACTGTAAAGGACCATTGTTAGCTGGAGGTATAAAGGTCCTCTGAGTGGATAGGAACTAGCTCTCTCACTGTGAACTGTCTACTTCCTATCCCTGTAAAGGACCATCCTTAGCTGGAGGTATAAAGGTCCTCTGAGTGGATAGGAACTAGAGTTCTCACTGTGAACCGTCTAGTTCCTATCCCTATAAAGGACCATTGTTAGCTGGAGGTATAAAGGTCCTCTGAGTGGATAGGAACTAGCTCTCTCACTGTGAACCGTCTAGTTCCAATCCCTGTAAAGGACCATTCTTAGCTGGAGGTATAAAGGTCCTCTGAGTGGATAGGAACTAGCTCTCTCACTGTGAACCGTCTAGTTCCTATCCCTGTAAAGGACCATTCTTAGCTGGAGGTATAAAGGTCCTTTAAGTGGATAGGAACTAGAGTTCTCACTGTGAGCTGGCTAGTTCCTATCCTTTACCAGGACCCGACCACTATGGAGAAAAAGGTCCTTTCGCAGGATAGGAACTAGCTCTCTCACTGTGAACCGTCTAGTTCCAATCCCTATACAGGACCTGGCCACTAGGGGGCCAAAAGGTCCTTTAGCTGGGTAGGAACTAGCTCTCTCAATGTGAGTTGGATAGTTCCTATCCTTATACAGGACCTGACCACTAGGGGGCTAAAAGGTCCTTTAGCTGGATAGGAAATAGCTCACTCACACTGAGCCAGCTATATCCTACCCTGAGAAAGGACAGGGTCCTTCTACTGCAATGTCTTCTCTCTACTTCCTCCCAACTCACCTCTCACCCAGAACTTCCTGTCTGTATTCCATAGAGACTTCCTGTCTGGGGAGAAGTGAGATCACCACCTTGTGGAGCTCAGAGGAACTGCAGCCCTGAGAAACATCTTGGCCTTTTGCTGTGTGTATGTACTGTATATCCTTATAGATTGGTCATCTCCACTCCCACCAAAGGGGATACAAATATATTACTGCTTGGGGGGAGACATTTCGGGCACCTTTGATTTTGCAGTAAAATTAATTGCAGATTTAGTCATGTAGAACATCTGTTATATGGATACAAAGAACGCCAGCTGAGAGTAAAGGGTGGAAATGTCTCCCGATCCCCAGATTTGGGAAATTATGTCACCAATATAAATGGAAAAAACCTGCGCTATGTGTAACAACTCAAATACCTACAAAAATAACTTCTACCGGACTGCTGCTGTAACAACGGTAAGTATTCCCTTTATCAACTAGAAGAGCATTATGTGTCACAGCGCTGTCCTATTGTGTGTGCACATAAATTATCACAAATACACTAAAATATGTGGACAGGGGCAGGAAAAGGGGGGTCAGGAGGGGCGGCTGCCCTGGGTGCAGTGGTTTTATTGCAGGAATGGGGGCGCCCTGACCCTAACCTTAAGGAAGGGGGGCTGCAGTTTGCCATCTTGCCCTGGATCACCTTGTCCCGGCACTGTATGTGGATACCTTCATATATAAAGTGCTAGGAGCTCAAAATAATATTCTCTGCAGATCTACTGCTCCCACTTTACACCTACTTCATTGATCTTATGGCGTTTTTCAATAGATGAAGTTATCTGAATCATGTGCAAATTTATATACAACATAAAGTGCTTTGTGCTCAAGATGCTGTTCCAAATGGATCCACTGCTTCCATTTTGCACATACTTCTTTAATCTCATAATATTTGCTGCTATATTAAATAACCTAAAAACCTGTGCAAATCCATGTAATCATACAACATTGTGTACTCAATATAGTGTTCTCTGCAGGTCCACTGCTTCCACTTTGCATCTACTTCTCAAAAAAAGTCCACAAATGAATGAAAAGTTGATAAGGTGTGAAAGTGCTCCATGCTGCAAACTGTGCCAGCTGTAGTGTAGCCACGCCTTCTTCCACCTCTTACACACGTGATGGTGAGGGCGCCCCCTGAGTAGTGCTTCCCCACTCACCAGAGCAATATGACTCCCAAATTTTCAGCTACCAGAGTGACAAACATCCTTCACACTCTTCTCACCTCCGATGGCAAAGGAACTGGATCCTCCTCGCTCACTCCTGCAAGTCTGCTGCGCTTTCTGTCCGTCTCCCTCCTAGACTCGGCTTCCTCCTCCTGATCCAGCAGGAGCTCCGCCTCTTCATACACACTCAGGGAGGAGAGAAAGGGGAAGGATATACAGTACATACACACACAGCACAAGGCCGTGTTCACACTACCAGACGGTTCTCAGGGCTGCAGTTCCTCTGAGCTCCACAAGGTGGTGATTTCACTTCTACCCAGACAGGAAGTCTCTATGGAATACAGACAGGAAGTGATGTCAGATACAGACAGGAAGTGATGTCAGATAAAAAAAGATTTTCCGGGTGAGAGGTGAGTTGGGAGGAAATAAAGAGAAGCCATTACTGGAAGTGGAAGCAGAGGAGGTAATAAGATCTTATTTTCTATTTACACCCAGTAACCCCCCGTCATGTCCGTCCTCTTCCTCCATAGTCACTGTGACCTCTTTTTTTTTGTTAAGTAATTTTTATTGGAATTTTAAGTTAACAATTTCAACAATAACATTTACAATTATTTGTTACTTCTGACTCATTGCTTGGTACATGGAACCAGGGCCGGCGCTACCACTAGGCAGGTTAGGCGACCGCCTAGAGCGCACTGCTTCCTAGGGCGCCTGCCCACTGATTTGCCTACTCAGCCTGCCTCTCCCGAAGTCCCGCCGCCACCTGTGTAGCCAATCTGGACCATCACTTAGTGAAGGGGTGCCGCGGCAGCACTGAAGGACCGACCTGACATCACGGTCTCCGAGTCCTGACACTTACAGTGACAGAACAGAGGCTGCCCGTGCCTCTATGATCACCAGTGACAGACAGGTCACAGTCTGTGACCTGTCCGTCTCTCAGAGACTCTCTGGTGCCAGTCCACAGCTTTAGAAGAAGTGATCGTCCCTCCCTGGTCCCTCCCATGATCCATGGGAAGACCAGTTATTACAGCCAGCCAGCTCTGCTCTGTCCTTCTCCCCTCCCCTTTATTCAGCAGCAGAGAGCAGACTCGTGCATCAGACATGTGAGTATCTGATCAGTGGAGCTCCGGGGATCGGTACCTGGAGGTGTGTGTGAGACACAGCTGGAGGAGCAGGCTGCCTAACTTTCCTTAGTGGTAGCCCCGAGGCAGGGCTTGTGCCTGGAGAGAGAGCCATTGGCAGCAGAGCAGAGCCCTAGTGGTATGTGAACAGTGAAAAACACATTGAGATTCTATAACTGAACTGTATAGTGTATGTGTATATATTTATATGACTTATATGTGTGATCTCTCAGATGTGTGATGTTATCCCCCCCTTCTCCTTCCCTCTTACCTCCCCCTCCTGTCTTCACCTCCCCCTCCTCTCCCCCCCTCCTCTCCCCCCCTCCTCCTGTCTTCCCCTCCTCCCCCCCTTCTCCTCCTCCTCTCCCTCCTCCTCTCCTTCTCTCCCCCCACTCCTCTCCCCCCTCCTCCTCCTGTCTTCCCCTCCTCCCCCCTTCTCCTCCTCCTTTTCTCCCCCCCACTCCTCTCCTCCTCCTCCTCCGCTCCCCCTCCTCCGTCTCCTCTCCCCCTCCTCTCCTCTCCCCCCTCCTCCTCCTGTCTTCCCCTCCTCCCCCCTTCTCCCCCTTCTCCTTCTCTCCCTCCTTCTCTCCCTCCTTCTCTCCCTCCTTCTCTCCCCCCCACTCCTCCTCCTCTCCCCCAACATTCTCCTCCGCCTCCTCTCCCTCTCCCCCTCCTCCTCTCCCCCTCCTCTCCCCCCTCCTCCTCCTGTCTTCCCCTCCTTCTCCCCCCCCACTCTTCCTCCTCTCCCCCAACATTCTCCTCCGCCTCCTCTCCCCCTCCTCTCCCTTTCCCCCTCCTCTCCCTTTCCCCCTCCTCTCCCTTTCCCCCTCCTCCTCCCCTCCTCTCCTCTCCCCCCTCCTCCTCCTCCTGTCTTCCCCTCCTCTCCCTCCTCCTCCTCTCCCCCCCCCCACTTCTCCTCCTCTCCCCCCAACCTTCTCCTCCGCCTCCTCTCCCCCTCCCCTCCTCTCCCTCCTCCTCCTCTCCCCCCCACTCCTCCTCTCCCCCCCCCCACTCCTCCTCTCCCCCCCCCCCCACTCCTCCTCTCCCCCAACCTTCTCCTCCGCCTCCTCTCCCCCTCCCCTCCTCTCCTCTCCCCCCTCCTCTCCCCCTCCTCTTCCCCTCTCCCCCCTCCCCCTCCTCTTCCCCCTCCTCTCCCCCTCCCTCCTCCTCCCCCTCCCTCCTCCTCCCCCTCTCCCCCCCTCTCCCTCCTCCTCCCCCTCTCCCTCCTCCTCCCCCTCTCCGTCCTCCTCCCCCTTTCCCTCCTCCTCCCCCTCTCCCTCCTCCCCTCTCCCTCCTCCTCCCCTCTCCCCTCTCATCCTCCCCCCCCCTCCTCCTCTCCTCTCTGAAGAAATATGTGGAATGGCGCTGCAAAAATCTCCCTTCCCCGCCACCTCTACCATATTCACGGGCAGGGTGAAGGGGTGGAGTCGGGGGCGGAGCCAATGGGGGCGGCAAAATAAGGTTTCGCCTAGGGTGTCAAAAATTCTTGCACCGGCCCTGCATGGAACAACAGTTAAGAAAATGAAGGAAATTATGAGAATTACAGGAGTACACGGTAACAGTTTGATGAGAAAAAAAAAAAACTATTATGATTAAATGAAACACAGCACACCCAAACCGCCTACCCCTAATGGGAACTATCTGTAAGCGGATTGGTTGCCGTGTACTAAGGTTTATTAGGGATGGGACATTGGAACCAATTGATCTGAACTATAATGGAGATTTAGATATCACATTTCTTTAGGTAAGCACAGTACGAACTGCTTTCTTGGGTTGTTTAACCAAATTTGCCATTTCTTTGACCTCTTTTATCTCCAGCAGATGATGATACACATATATAGTGTAAAAACTTAGAATAAACCCTTCAGGATCAGAACATTTCCCCACTTACGGGGCCGGAATATTCTCTTCATTCTTATTTCTCGATTACTCTTTTTTTTTTACAGTTGACTTGTATTAGGTGTGGGGGATTGGGGGGGGGGGGTTGTTTTGACATAAAAATAATCGTATTTGTCCCTCTTTACCAGCAGATCAAAAACTAGCAAAAAAGACTTCGTGATCTGTCAAGCCGAAGGTAAGAGACTTCTGGATGAAAAGAACACTAAACTGAATGTTCCTCTGTGTAATCCCACCGAGGTCCGTTCTTCCCTCATATTATCCCCCATACATCCCCATCCTAATATTGTACAACCAGTACAGTCCACATCATTCTCTCTCATCAATTATTGGTTTACAGGGAAACCTGTATAGATCACATGACCAATGAGGATGGAGGAGGACCGGAGTCACATGACTGAGAAGATACTAAACCTCACCCTGGAGATCATCTACCTGCTGACCGGAGAGGTGAGGAGGATTCTGGGAGGTCACATGACATCACTCTTATCTCTATAAATAAAACACAGACCTGACCGGAGAGGTGAGGAGGATTCTGGGATTCTAACATGATATTCCTATTGGTTCCTCAATACAGAGATTTCCTCCTCTGAAGTCAGGTGATCATATGACCATCACAGTGCCTCCATGTGACTCCCTAAAACCTGAGAGACACAACATGCAGAAGATTCTAGAAGTCACCAAGAAGATGATGGAGCTGCTGACAGGAGAGGTGAGCGGTGCTGGGAATTCTTTTTGTAATTTTATTTTTATTGAATTTCTCGAAAATAAAGAAGTTTCATCCATTGTATTTCACAAAACAGGCAATGAAGAGGGTATATATATATTACACCATGAAGAGGGTATATAGGTATTACACCATGAAGAGGGTATATAGGTATTACACCATGAAGAGGGTATATAGGTATTACACCATGAAGAGGGTATATAGGTATTACACCATGAAGAGGGTATATAGGTATTACACCATGAAGAGGGTATATAAATATTACACCATGAAGAGGGTATATAGATATTACACCATGAAGAGGGTATATATATACTACACCATGAAGAGGGTATATAGATATTACACCATGAAGAGGGTATATAGATATTACACCATGAAGAGGGTATATAGTTATTACACCATGAAGAGGGTATATATATACTACACCATGAAGAGGGTATATAGATATTACACCATGAAGAGGGTATATAGATATTACACCATGAAGAGGGTATATAGGTATTACACCATGAAGAGGGTATATAGATATTACACCATGAAGAGGGTATATAGGTATTACACAATGAAGAGGGTATATAGATATTACACCATGAAGAGGGTATATATAGATATTACACCATGAAGAGGGTATATAGGAATTACACCATGAAGAGGGTATATATAGATATTACACCATGAAGAGGGTATATAGGAATTACACCATGAAGAGGGTATATATAGATATTACACCATGAAGAGGGTATATAGGAATTACACCATGAAGAGGGTATATAGATATTACACCATGAAGAGGGTATATAGATATTACACCATGAAGAGGGTATATAGATATTACACCATGAAGAGGGTATATAGTTATTACACCATGAAGAGGGTATATATATACTACACCATGAAGAGGGTATATAGATATTACACCATGAAGAGGGTATATAGATATTACACCATGAAGAGGGTATATAGATATTACACCATGAAGAGGGTATATAGTTATTACACCATGAAGAGGGTATATATATACTACACCATGAAGAGGGTATATAGATATTACACCATGAAGAGGGTATATAGATATTACACCATGAAGAGGGTATATAGTTATTACACCATGAAGAGGGTATATATATACTACACCATGAAGAGGGTATATAGATATTACACCATGAAGAGGGTATATAGTTATTACACCATGAAGAGGGTATATATATACTACACCATGAAGAGGGTATATAGATATTACACCATGAAGAGGGTATATAGATATTACACCATGAAGAGGGTATATAGGTATTACACCATGAAGAGGGTATATAGATATTACACCATGAAGAGAGTATATAGATATTACACCATGAAGTGGGTATATAGATATTACACCATGAAGAGGGTATATAGATATTACACCATGAAGAGGGTATATAGATATTACACCATGAAGAGGGTATATAGATATTACTCCATGAAGAGGGTATATAGATATTACTCCATGAAAAGGGTATATAGATATTACACCATGAAGAGGGTATATAGATATTACAGCTTGCAATAGCCAATAGACATACAGCATACTTGGACAGTATATGCAGTAAACTGAAATAAGTCAGAGGAACCCTGAAAGTTCTGGATAGAACATGAGCTGTTTGGCCATCTGATGGACATGTCTAAGTTTGGTGGTTGCCAGGAGAACGGTACTTGCCTCAAGAAGAGTTGAAGCTGTTATAGCTGCAAAGGGTGAGCCAACTCAATATTGAACCCTACAGACTAAGACTGGGATGCCATTAAAGTTCATGTGTGTGTAAAGGCAGGCGTCCCAATACTTTTGGCAATATAGTGTAAGTGAAGGTTTTCAGTAACCGGGAGCACCTGGTATAATAGTTTGTAGATGGAGGATATGAGGTGTGGTTGGTGTGGGCCTTGGATTCATATGTGTTTGAATTTGGTTGGGTGGTGTAACGCTAATGATGGAGAGAGGGTGGAGAAAAAGTCTTCCATTGAATATAAGAGGTAAAGAGGTTATTGGGAATACGGAGCTTAGTGTGGAATTCCTCAAAGGGTCTGAGTTTGCTTGTAACCAAATCTACAAAATGACGCAACTATAAGGAGAATTATCTGCAGGACTGTGAAAACAACAGCCAGGACTATTAACATGTGAGAAAAGTCTCACACCAGATTATTACCCACAATGTGGTGGATAAGAACAGTCAAGTTAATTAAAAAGTCAACAATACCACTGCTGTTCCCCGCCACTTTCTCCAGACACATCACAAGCACATGGCTTATCTGGAGGTCATGGCAACTGAGACCATCCACAAGGGTTCTCCTACTGATAATGAAAGGTTCTCCCTCTTATGTAGGAAGGAGACCTTCTGGATTTATGAGTTTGGTTCCTTATCACCATATGGCCTGAATGAGGACTTAGAGATCCATAATATTGTCTAATAATAATCCTCATATCCCATTAACTTCTTTTTACCACTTTGTGTGTCATAATTGTTGTCTCTGGCAGACATATTAACATTAATAGTAATATTTTATTATTTATTATTATTATAATTGTAGTTTACAGGCAAATATTCCCCTTTTTATTATGTTCTTTTTCTAATTGATATGACTATATTTTGTACATTTGTGATTATACTGTAGAGTTTGTATTTGATGGCAACTGACTCAATGGCAGCCATAAGCATTGATGGGTTAAGTGGCATCCAGATCTGCATAGCTCCGCCCACTCCCACCCCTCTATTGGGACACATACAGCTTAAATACTCCAGTTGTCTTTATCCCCGTGACTTGATAAAGCGCATGCACGTGAAACACGTCATCACGGCAACTTTACAAGCTTGCATTCCATGCTGGGACCCTGAGGCTTCCTCTGGTTCTTCCTGCTCCCGCCCACTGGCCGCCTGTGACGTCACCCGGGCGCGCTGCTGTGCCCAGTCTGGTTCCCCGAGTGGCAATATTGTATTTCCCAGGGCTTTTGGATTGGCGCCCCTCTATCAGCCCTCACCGCAGTGCTGGATGACCCTTCCATTAATGCCCAGGGATCTTTTGCAGTGGTATTGTTGGATTTTTCATTAACTTGACTGTTCTTATCCACCACATTGTGGGTAATAAACTGTTGTTACCCTTAATAGACCTGGCTGTTGTTTTCACAGTCCTGCAGATAATTCTCCTTCTAGTGACCACTGGGGGCACCTAGCGTGGTCTTTTGTTTTGTGTATGCCTGTATCTTGCACTATCCAAAGTGTATTTTGACAGCTGCATAGGTTTGTCCTGGTCTTCCCATGAATCCATCTATGATCTGTGCCCTCAGCGCTCGGTATACATGTTTGTTTAAAATGACGCAACTGAAATCTATTGGCTTCGGCCCAGGGCAGGATCCTTCCATAGGACAGGGAGTCTGGGATTGAAGGATTATATAAAAGGTTAAGCAGGAGAGAACATGGTGAAGAAAGAAAATACCGTGTGCAACATTTTTTCCATATGGACAACATAAATAGCATAGGGGAGGAGGATTGTTTCAGTGGAGAGGACATGGTGGAGTCAGCTGACCATAATAAAGGGCATGGGTGAGTGGGGTAGATAAGCCCAAATTCTATTTCAGACCAGCGACTGGGTGGGTGATGGACAGACCAGGACATGAAAGTCTGGAGGTGGGAGGCATAATAATAATTTAACCATTTACCACCCGAAGGCCATCATATGACATCCTAGACTTGAAGTGATGGGTGCAGCTGCAGGCATCATCCTGATATCTTTGTTTTCAGCCAGTGATTCCCTATCTTGTAAAAGCCATCCTAGCAGCTCATGAGCCACTTGATTGATTTTACAGGCAGCCGGAGGGGATGTCCTCCACCCCTCATGTTGCCCTCCAGTGCCTCTTTTGGCTCTCCTGTGCGATCGGGGAACCAAAAATAAGATCCGTCACTGGATTATCATAGAGCTGGCCATAGACTGCATGGTCCCCAGCCATCTCTATGCTCCTGGGAGGCCGAAAGCAACATCATGACATCACTTCCGGGACTGGCAGATGTAAATACTGCCAGTTTTTTAAGCAGAGATCAATTTACTTTTTTTTTCTCATGCTTTCCTGGGTAGAGGAGATATCTGGGGTCTATGGGACCCCAGATTTCTCCATAAAGAGGACCTGTCACGCCTTATTCCTATTACAAGGGATGTGTACATTTCTTGTAATAGGAATAAAAGTTATTCAAAAAAGTTAGATTTGGTGTAAAAATAAAAAAATAATAATAAAGTTATTAAAGTGCTCCTGTCCCCCGTGCTCGCACGCAAAAGCAAATGCACATGTAGATTGTGCCCGCATATATAAACAATGTTCAGACCACACATGTGAGGCATCGATGCGAACGTTAGAAGGAGAGCAATAATTCTAGCACTAGACCTCATTTGTAACTATAAACAGGTAACCTGTAAACATTTTTAGAGTGTCGCCTATAGAGATTTTTAAGTACCGTAGTTTTGCTCCATCCCATGAATGTGCGCAATTCTAGAGCATGACACATGTGTTTGATATCTATTTACTCGGCGTAACATCATCTTTTATATCTTACAAAAAATTGGGTTACAGTATCTATGGTTGTAACGGAACCGCCGACCCACACTGTGTTTGTGGTCTTCCATCAGTATACGGCTTCCTTTCAGTCATGAACATACAGTATATACCAGATTTTCCCAGCCGCCCTCATACAAAGCTAGCCAACAACTTGGCTTGTACTGGAATCACTTTATTGAACAGTCACACAGAATTTATACGTATACAGCATGGACACATCCCCCTCATGATCAAATTACCACACACTGGTCAGGGGTTGCCTGATTACATTATCATATGCAGATGAAATTGTATACAGAAACAGAATTAACCTGAACTAATTATCTAGCCATCTGGACAGAACAATGTGGGCTCATTAACATTTTAAGAATGGGACAGGCAGACTTAACACAATACACATCCCATCTCAAAACAGACAATAGGACAAGACTGCCAATGACAGTCTGTCTGTCTCCTACATTGAAGTACATGGAATACACATCTACGTATTGCTATGATTATTTAGGAGGCAGACTTCATGGCAACAGGCTATAGGTCTCACAGTGTAAAGTGGGATTAAATCTTCATATCCCTTGAGAGATGTTGTTGACAAATATTACTGTCCCACTTGAGGCAATCCAAACCATTAAGTATCTGTCTTTCACTCCCAGTGACGGTGAGTACCGTCACAATGGTGCTTTTTTTATTTTTTCATTAAAATTCATGAAAGTGTATTTTTTCCAAATAAATTGTGCTTGAAAAATTGCTGCAACCACCATTTTATTCTCTAGGGTCTTTGCTGAAAATATAAATATATTTTTAATGTTTGGGGGCTCCAAGTCATTTTTTAGCAAATAAATGATGATTTTGACATGTAGGAGAGAAATGCCAGAATTGGCCCGGATGGGAAGTGGTTAACAGGTCAGGTGCTCCCAGACCGCCCCTAGATCTCAGCCAAAGCAAAGTGGATTGTGCTATGCGATGGGACTTATGGTGACATATAAATGTAACAAAGGCACTTTGCAGCAATTTCAGCTGAGAAAGAGGGACTTGGACCGGGAGAGTCTCCAATAGGTACAGCAGTTTGGGGAGGAACCACATTTTGAGGACATTTACCGTGCCTAGCCAGGAGATATTATACAGTAAGCATCCCATTGTTTCAGGGATAAATGTATGTCTTGAAATAAAGAAGGAAGGTTAGCTTAGTATAATGAGGAGAAGATGTCACATGAATAACGAGGTATTTGAGGGAACAGGTACACTAGTGATACGAGTAAGCGGATTGTAAGGTGCCCAGAGTTGTGGGAGGAAGGTTGATAGAAAGAACCTCGATCTTAGAAGTATTAATCTTATACCCCAGCAGTGTACTCAGGTAGATGATTGACAATTATTAGTAGTTATAATTTATACACAGCATGTTTGTTACAATGAATGTTTTATTATATATTCAGAGTGGAAACCTCGGGGATGATAATATTGATGTTAAAGAAGAGTATAAAGAGGAGGATGAGGAGTATGGAGTGATGGAGGAGATTTCAGAAGGACACAAGGATATGATGGAGCCACCTAATAACAGGAACCCACCAGAGAGATGTCCCCGTCCTCTGTATTCCCGGGATTCCACACAGGAAGGTCACACCATCCCTCACTGTTACAAGGTTGGTGGGATGGAGTATCTAGAACATGGACTTGTGGAGATGATGTGAGGATTTTTTATGTGAGCTTATATTTTACAGATGATTTTTCTCTCATTTTCTTTAGGGTGAAGATCTGATAGATATAAAAGTTGAGGTTAAAGCAGAAGAAGAAGAGAGGTATGTGAGGGATGATCAGCAGTCTATGGAGGAGGATGGAATAACGGGGACATTTATAGAGGAGGAAACTCCTACAGAGATCAGCACAGGTGGGTCATTAATACTAAATACATTCCTCCACCCATACTGCTCACTGATTGGTCCAGAGTGCCCAGGTCTAGCAAGATCTCTGACAGCAGATTTCTCAGATTTACTTGCTTTGATATCTGCTGGCTGTGCCGGGTGGAGGGATATGTCTGTATAGTCTCAGAACCCCTTCACTGAGTGCAGTCTCAGGAGATGGGAGGCAGCGGTGTGGGACCTCTGCAACTTGTCTCATGTAAACATTTAAGCTTCCACTGATTCCTGAATACCAATATTATGAGTCCTGAATAGTGATGGACCGAACACCACCCTGTTCGGTTCGCACCAGAACATCTCAAACAGGGGGAAAGTTCTAGCGAACATGCCAACTGTAATAAAGTCTAGGGGACACGAACAGGAAAAATCAAAAGTCCTAATTTTAAAGGCAAGTTATTGCCATAAAAAGTATGGGGGCCCGGGTACTGCCCTGGGGAACATGTATCAATGTGAAAAAAAGTTTTTAAAACAATTGTTTTACAGGAGCAGGGATTTTAATAATGCTTAAAGCGAAACAATAAAAATGAAAAATTCCTTTATATATTGTGCCTAGGGGTCCCCTAATGTGCCTGAAAAATGGCACATCTGTACGATGTATGGAGCCTGCTGCAGCAATACTGTCATTTCTAAAGGAAAAAATGTCATTTAAACTTGCTCCCAGTTGTAATGTATTGTCGGCTCCCAGCAATACAGATAAAAAACAGCATAGGGTTCCCCCCTGCCCAGTCCATACCAGGCCCTTCGGGTCTGGTATGGATTTTAACCACTTGCCGACCGCTGCACGAATATATACTGCGGCTGTCAGCCCCTACAGGCAAAGTGACGCATGGGTACGTCGCTCACCCGCGAGCCTGTAGGGGGCAAGGGCACGCCACCACCGGCGTGCTCCTGCCCCCGCATGTTCCCTGCCTAGCCTGCGCGTGTGACCGGCGGCTCTGATGTCACTCGCAATCTCCCTCAGGAGAGGGAGAAAGACAGACTGCTGATGTAAACACAACCGTCTGTCATTCTCCCTGAAGTAATGGCAGAGGCTATGCGATCCTGCTATGTAGGATCGTATGTCTCTGTGATAACTTCACTAGCCACGCCCCCTTACAGTTAGAATCACGCCCCCTAGGGACACACTTGACCCCTTGATCACCAATAAAGTTAACCCCTTTCCTGCCAGTGTCATTTTTACAGTAACCGTGCATATTTATAGCACGGATTACTGTAGTAATGTCACTGGTACCCCCAAATGTGTCAAAAATTTCAGTTAGGGGGTCCGATCTGTCCGCCCCAATGTCGCAGTCCCGCAAAAAAAAAATCACAGATAGCCGCCATTACTAGTTTAAAAAAAAAACAATAAAAATCACATAAATCTTTCCCGTAGTTAGTAAACGCAATAACTTTTGCGCAAACCAATCAAAATACGCTTATTGCGATTTTTATTTTTTTTACCAAAAATATGTAGCAGAAAACAAATTGGCCTAAAATGTTAAAAAATTAAAATTTTTACATTTTTTTTTTTGAGAATTTCAAAAAATATTGTTATTTTTTCAAAATGGTCGCTCTTTTTTTGTTTATAGCGCAAAAAATAAAAATCGCAGAGGTGATCAAATACCACCAAAGAAAGCTCTGTTTGTGGGAAAAAAAGGACGTCAATTTCATTTGGGTACAGCAGTGCATGACCACGCAATTGTCCGTTAAATTCACGCAGTGCCGAATCGCAAAAGAGGGCCTGGTCTTTGAGCGGCCAAATCCTCCGGGGCTTAAGTGGTTAAGGGGAACCCCACGCCAAAATTAAAAAAAAAAAATAGCTTTGGGTCCCCCCAAAATCCATACCAGCCCCTTACCTAAACATGTGGCGTGGAAGGCCAGAAAAGGGGTGCGACGAGCGAGCAACCCCCCTCCTGATCCATACCAGGCTGCTTGCCCCCCATGTTGATGGGGAGAAGGGCCTCTTTCCGACAACCCTGGGCTGTGGTTGTGGGGGTCTGCAGGTGAGGGGCTTTTCGGAAACTGGAAGCCCCCTTTTAACAATCATACTCCTACCCATTCACAAAAAAAGTGTACAAAAAAAATAAACACATTTAGCACTGCCCCCTTGAGGACTGCCTGATTTCACACCTTTGGATCCCACTGGGTTACCATTAGCAACCTTAATACTCAGTCTCTCACTTTCCTTCTTGGCTCATTCAAAAATCAATCCAGGGGTATGTAGTAGTTTTGGGTGTTTTTATTTATAAATTAGGGGTGGGAGAAGGGAATAGTGGGATACTCCGAATTAACTATGCACAAGATTTGAGGACTTCTATCTCTTGGTACAGCCAGGCTGTTGATCCATCTTGCCACTGAGGTGAATTTAGCTTTAACCACTTGCCGACCGCTGCAAGTACATATACTGCGGTGGTCAGCCCCGGCCAGGCAAAGTGACGTATGGGAACGTCACTAGCCTGTGAGCCAATAGCGGGCGGCCGCGCCCCGCCGGAGGCGCGCTCCCGCCCCGTTTCCTATCAAGTCCGCGCGTGTGACCGGCGGACCCGGTGTCCGCCGGTCACTCGCGATCGTCCACTGTGAAGGGAGAAAGGCAGGCGGCTAATGTAAACAAAGCCGCCTGTCATTCTCCCCTGTGTAACAGCAGAGATCTAATGGTCCTGCTATGTAGGACCGTAGATCTCTGCTGTTACATGTAAAGCCACATCTCTGCACAGTTAGAAGCACACCCCTAGGGACACACTTAACCCCTCCTTCCCCAATAAAGTTAACCCCTTACCTGCCAGTGTCATTTTTACAGTAACAGTGCATATGTATAGCACTGATTACTGTAGTAATGTCACTGGTACCCCCAAAAGTGTCAAAAATGTCAGTCAAGGGTCCGATCTGTCCGCCGCAATGTCGCAGTCCCGCAAAAAAAATCGCAGATCGCCGCCATTACTCGTTAAAAAAAAACAACAAAAATGACAAAAATATTTCCCTTAGTTAGTAGCTGCGATAACTTTTGCGCAAACCAATCAAAATACGATTATTGTGATTTTTTTTTACCAAACATATGTAGCAGAAAACAAATTGGCAAAAAATGTTAAAAAATTTTGATTTTTACATTTTTTTGGGGGGAATTTCATATAAAAAAATGTGAAAAATATTGTTATATTTGCAAAAATTGTTGCTCTATTCTTGTTTATAGCGCATGATCAAAAAATCGCACAAGTGATGAAATACCACCAAAAGAAAGCTCTGTCTGTGGGGAAAAAAAGGACGTCAAATTCGTTTAGGTACAGCATCGCACGACCACGCAATTGTCCGTTAAAATCACGCAGTGCCGAATCGCAAAATAGGCCCTGGTCAGGAAGGGGGTAAAATCTTCCGGGGCTTAAGTGGTTAAGTCTCTTTTCCAAATGACTTGATGAACTAAGTTTATCTTCAGGACAATCTCCTTTCCATCCTATTTCTTGACTGCTGAGACCCGTCCACTGACTATCCTACTCTTGGGGTGGCCCCCCTCAGGTCAGTCACCTTGACATAAGCCCCTGTACTCACGATACTGTTTTTCTAGGGTCTCCAGTGTCTCCCCCTCAGTCAGCTCTCCTTGACCTCTGGGTTCAACTCTTTTCCTCTGGCCCTCAGGATGACCTCCTAAGACCACCTGCCACTGCTACAGAGGAGGAGGCAGCTGCCGCCCTCCCTCCGGGACTCTGCTCTCCAGCCAAAGACCCTGCAGCACATGTGCTCCTGGCTTTTATACAGTATCCCAGAATGCACCGAGACAGCCTGTCTCTGCCAATCACCAGAACTGTATCAAAGCCTATGCATCCATTGGTCAGGTTTCCTCCCACTGTCCTACATGCCTCCCTATTGGACCAATGTGAAACACTCTCAAGACAGAATGAATCGCATACTGAGCACACTGAGCAGACCTCACTAACAGATCCTGTTCTCTGGTAGGCAGAAAGCAATATAGATTTGCCTGCTGCTCCTCTGATAGGTAGACAGAGCCAAAAACTATACTCTCTCACTAGCATCTACCTAGGAGGGTGCTACACACAAAAGACAGTTTCTTTATCATCCATTGACAGACGCAGCTCTTATGCTTCTTATACCGTTGGGTTATGTTGGCCCCTACAGGAGTAGTACTAGGCAGGAAAAAAACAGTTCACCATGCCTACGGGGGCTGTCCCTATAGGCATAACCCCACACACCCTGCTTCAGCATACCAGTTTTGTTTCTGCCTAATGAAGGGTTAGGACCTAGGTTTCCTGCTGGGACTTCGGTCTCAGTTTTTTATTTTAAAGAATATTTTGTTTTATTTTCTTTACTCACTTCTGCTAGTTAGTTTTCAAGGGGATCCTCCTGGTGAACTACAAGCGATAGCCGGCTGAGGTTTCGCACTGGATAATCTAGATCCTTAAGGTCTCCCAGCCTGGCCTACGTGTGCAGGTTATAGTCCCGCACTAGGCTTTGCCACGACAGAGCCCCATTTTTAGATGGGGACGGACCTGCGAGTGGATGTCTCGCTGGGACACGACGACCTAGAACGCTCCGAGTCGCAGAGTACCTCTCTGCTGGCAGCACCCCCACTCCAGGTGGGAGGTGGTCAGTCCGGAGCGGAGCCCACCCATTCCATGGTATGGGGGGGTAGTGGTCTTGGGGGGGGACGTGGACCCACTCCTGGGGATGATAGGACCTAATAGTTCCTAAAAGATCCCCCTGGCCTGTCAGGATACCTGGCCTTGTGTTCTGACCACCTCCCCTGCCCTTATTGAGGTTTTCACCTGGGGGGCGCTATTGCTACGGTGCCTGGCGTCCTTGGGGGGTAAAAATGGTACCTTTTCCCTGCTGGGTCTTGTTGTAGATCCTCTGTGGCCTCCGATTTGGGGTCCCCTGACCGCATGGCACGCTGTGGGAGCTGCCATCTTTTTGTGTGGGCATAGGAGAATTTCTCCCCATTGACTTGCATGGTGCAGCCATTTTCCCTGTGCTTCCCATAGACTTGCATTGGCAGCTATTTTTGTGTAGCTCTATGGAGCTATATAGGCAGCGTGACCTTTCACATTCTATTCAGGCTGTGACTTTAACCTTCACTTTCCTGCTGCACAGTTCAGCTCTGGAGGTTTTTCAGTGAGGTGGTAAAGTGCTGGGGTCTCTGTAGGCATATCCCTGAGCACTCTGCTATCTGCATATATTTAAGGGGGGATCTTAAGGGCCTTGGGCACTATTAAGGGCCAAGTGTCGGCCTTGGCTAATTACTTCCAACGTTCGTTGGCTGCTAATGCCTTGATTCGCACTTTTATTCAGAAGGTGCGTCATCTGGCTTCTCCGAGGAGATCCCCGTTGCCTCCGTGGGATCTCAATCTGGTTTTGTCTGTTCTTAAAAAGCCTCCTTTTGAGAACATTAGGGAGATTTCTCTGCTTTCTTTATCCCAGAAGGTTGCTTTTCTGGCGGCAATTACTTCTGCCCGCAGCCCCCGTAGGCGTGGTGAACTGTTTTTTTCCTGCCTAGTACTACTCCTGTAGGAGGCCGCATAACCCAATGGTATAAGAAGCATAAGAGCTGCGTCTGTCAATTGACTTCAGGATTTTACTGTAAGTTCTTACAAAAATCCAGTTTTTTGACAAGTCCTTTACGTCAAATGTCCGAAGGGGCGGTGCCACCGGGTGATGTAACTGGGTGGCCCCACCCCTTGCCTATAAAAGAGCTGTCAAAGCTCAAGAGCGTCATGCAGCGGGACACCTCAGAAGAGTTGGAAGCGTCCTTTAATTTTTTTCTATTTTTCGGGTGCGGCGGCCGTCGTGATTGATGATGGATTTACATCGGGGGACACTATTTTTTATTTTTGAATAAAGGACTTTTCAAAAACTGTCTTTTGTGTTTATTATTATGTACAATATATTTGCTGAATCTGTAGGGGTACGATGTACCCGATACCCATTCACATAGGGAGGGGGGCGGGATCTGGGGGCCCCCTTGTTAACGGGGGCTTCCAGATTCCGATAAGCCCCCCACCCCCAGACCCCCACAACCACAGCTCAGGGTTGTCGGGAAGAGGCCCTTGTCCCCATCACCCCAAAGCACCCTCCCCATGGTGAGGGCAAGTGGCCTGGTAAGGTTCAGGAGGGGAGGCACTCACTCACCCCCCCATCCTGGCCTGCCAGGCTGTCCACTGGGATAAGTGTCTGGTATGGATTAGGCTGCCCACTCCGGATAAGTGTTTTTTTTTTTTTTTCATATTGGCATGGAGTTTTCCTTAAAATCTGTACCAGACCCCAAGGGCCTGGTGTAGATTTTGGGAGGGACCCCGTGCCATTTTTTTTTTAAATTGTGTCCTAGGGTTCCCATTAACCACGTAAATAGAGGACACTTTCACCCCCTTCCTGCCTAGACCAACTTTCAGCTTTCAGTGCTCATTGGCGTCTATGGGAAATATTGATCAGCTTGGCATGGCACTGCTCCCCATCTTCAACATTGGCGTCTATGGGAAATATTGGTCAGCTTGACATGACACTGCTCCCCGTCTTTAACATTGGCATCTATGGGAAATATTGGTCAGCTTGGCATGGCACTGCTCACAAACTATAAGTGACAGGGACCCAAAACTTGGGGAACACTGAAAGGGGACCCAGGAATACAACATATCCATACATTTTAAACGTGGTTTATAACCTGAACACTACACTGACTGCACTAAACTAACTCCACACACTATCCACTAACTACCTGCTTAACCTCTATTACAGGGATCCTCAAACTTTGGCCCTCCAGCTGTTGCAGAACTACACATCCCATGAGGCATTGTAAAATTCTGACATTCACAGACATGACTAGGCATGATGGGAATTGTAGTTTCTAAACAACTGGAGGGCCATAGTTTGAAGACCCCTGCTCTATTATTTCACACTATACACAGATGCCATGTAAGCAGCAGCCTTCTATAGTGTGGGGCGTGGACTTAGCACCTGAGCCATGATTGGCTAAAGGCACCCTGCCATTGGCCAATAAAGACTCTGACAGGACATTGTGCTGTGATTGGCCAAAGCATACAGGTCAGGTACATACTTTGGCAAATCACAAGCACTTAATGCACTGCAATCATGCACTCATCGGTGGGCGACCTTGTCGCCGAGCGCCCCGGGTGTTAGCGGGTTCGGCGAACACACAAACACCTGGTGTTCAAGTTGAACTTATGTTCGACTCCATCCAGCCTATCCCTAGTCCTGAACTTTACAATGTATAATTTATATTGTACATTACATACTCCTGACCCGGCACTATATACACTATGTTGTACATTACATACTCCTGACCCCTGGATTATATACTCAATGTTGTACTTAATTCTGATACTGTATAGACCTAACTTTTGTATCCTATATAATAAGTTGTACATTACATAGGCTTTACTTCTTTTGCACCCATTTTCTATGAGCTGGACATTTTATATCTGATGATTTGATTGGAGGACAGACTTTTACATGGTGATAATAATGTGATAACATCCTCCAGCTTTGGAACCTTAAACAGAAAGTGATAATGAGGGAGGAGTCAGTAACCCAATGATGGAGATCTTCAGGATCAGTCCAGTCTTCATCTTGGTTGTTCTCCCCCATCCTCACTCTCTGACCTCTGGTGGGGCTCAGCCCCGCTGTTATTCATGACTAAATCATGGACTAAATTAGGAAGTGCAGGACTTCTTGTGTTGGAAACATGGCAATGAGTGATAGAGGGGGAGGGGACACTCGTCCTATAATCCCCTAATCACTGTCACCCCTATAAAACACAGTTCTTGTTGTTTCCTCTCTCTCTCTCTGACTAAGGTCCATGAATAAAGAAATGAACTGGTAGGAGATCAGAGGACCCATTTACTATTTACCTTGAGGGGCGAATTGTAAGATACTCAGAGACAAAGCTGCCTGATGTGGGCGGAGTCCTGGTTTAGGGGAACCAATGTGCTGATGTCTAATAATGATCTTTGTATTTCTATTTTAGTACATGGACGGGAGATGAGGAAAACCTCAGAGGATTGTCTCACTTTGTCTCCAGACTTTAAAGTAGAAGATGAGGACATCACACAGTATAGTCCAGGAGAAAACCTGGCTACCTCAAATGTCCATCCGGCACCACACAGTGTAGATGGACCATCGTATTCCTCTTATCCTGAGGAACCTCAGACTGTGAGGGAAAGTGCCATCCTTCCAACAGATAAGAGGTTTTCCTGTACTAAGTGCGGGAAGTGTTTCCATTTTAGATGCAATCTTGATGTACACAAAAGATCTTGTACAGGGGAGAAGCCATATAACTGTCCTGAGTGTGGTAAATGTTTTTCAAAGAAGTCTAATCTTTCCAGACATCAGAGATCTCACACGGGGGAAAAGCCATATTCCTGTCCTGAGTGTGGGAAATGTTTTTCACAGAAGTCTCATCTTTGGAATCATCAGAGAACTCACACAGGGGAGAAGCTTTATTCTTGTCCTGAGTGTGGGAAATGCTTTTCAGATAAGTCCCATCTTCACACACATCAGCGACTGCACACGGGGCTGAAGCCATTTTCCTGTTCAGAGTGTGGAAAATGTTTTGCACGGAAATCAAACCTTGTTAGACATCAGAGGTTTCATACAAGGGAGAAGCCATTTTCCTGTTCAGAGTGTGGCAAATGTTGTTCACAGAAGTCTGATCTTTCCAGACATCAGAGATCTCACACAGGGGAGAAGCCATATTCCTGTTCTGAGTGTGGGAAATGTTTTTCACAGATGTTTGAACTTTCCAGACATCAGAGATCTCACACGGGGGAGAAGCCGTATTCCTGTCCTGAGTGTGGGAAATGTTTTTCACAGAAGTCTTATCTTTGCAATCATCAGAGAACTCACACGGGGGAGAAGCCGTATTCCTGTCCTGAGTGTGGGAAATGTTTTTCACAGAAGTCTGATCTTTCTAAACATCAGAGATCTCACACAGGGGAGAAGCCGTATTCCTGTCCTGAGTGCGAGAAATGTTTTACAGAGAAGTCCAATCTTTCCAGACATCAGAGATCACACGGGGCAGGAGCCACTTCCCTGTTCTGAGTGTGGGAAATATTTTTCACAGATGTCCAGTCTTGCCAGACATCAGAAGTGTTACATAGATACAAATACATATTGAAGTTCTGAGTGCGGGAAATGTTTTCCAACAAAAATAGATTTTGTTATTCATCAGCCAGACCATTGTTCTTCATCTTTATGGATAGGCTACAGACGGTATGCTACCGGCTGATTGGAAAATTATTATTTAAAAAAGGGCAGAGATATATCCTAGGCTACTATAGGCCGATTACCCTAACATCAGTAGTCTGCAAGATTTTGAAGGGGATGTTAAGGGACTATATACAAGACTTTAGTAATAAAAACGGTATTATTAGTAGTAATCAGCATGGATTCATGAAAAATCGTTCTTGCCAGACCAATCTAATAACCTTCTATGAAGAAGTGAGCAGCCAACTAGATAAAGGAAAGCCTGTGAATGTGGTTTGTCTGAACTTTGCAAAGGCATTTGACACCGTTCCCCACAAACGCTTACTGTACAAACTAAGGAAGGTAGGTATGGACCATAAGGTGAGTACCTGGATAAAGAAACTGGCTCCAGGGGAGAGTCCAAAGGGTGGTGATAAATGGGGAGTACTTTGATAGGGCGGGTCTGGAGAGTGGGGTCCCCCAGGGGTCTGTCCTGGGACCAATCCTGTTTAATTAATTCATAAATGACCTAGAGGATGGGATAACCAGCACAATCTCGGTATTTGCGGATGATACTAAACTAAGTAGGGCAATAACTTCTATACAGGATGTGGAAACCTTACAAGGGGACCTGAACAAAATAATGGGGTGGGCAACTACATGGCAGATGAGGTTTAATGTTGAAAAATGTAAGGTAATGCACTTGGGTGCCAGAAACACGAACGCAAGCTACTCACTAGGCGGTGATCCTCTGGGTGAACCTATGATGGAAAGGGACCGGGGGGTCCTTGTGGACAACAGGCTTGGCAATGGCATGCAAGCAAAGCCAACATAATACTGGCATGTATAAAAAAGGGGATTCACTCCAGAAATAAAGATATTATTCTCCCACTCTACAAGACTCTGGTACGGCCACATCTGGAGTATGCTGTCCAGTTCTGGGCACCGGTCCTCAGGAAGGATGTGCTGGAACTGGAGAGAGTCCAGAGAAGGGCAACAAAAATAATTAGGGGAATGGACTTATTCTCTCTGGAGAAGAGACGGTTGAGGGGGGATATATCAATGTACAAATACTGTACTGCTGACCTTAGCATAGGGAACAAACTTTTAAGAGAAAGGTAATAGAATAAGACACGTGGCCACTCACTAAAACTTGAGGAAAAACTGTTTAACCTTAAAATACGTAGGGGGTTCTTTACTGTCAGAGCAGTAAGGATGTGGAATTCTCTTCCACAAGCAGTGGTATCAGCAGAGGGAGCATCGATAGTTTCAAAAGACTATTAGATGGGCACCTTAAAGACCACAACATATAGGGGTATTCGTTGTACGGTTAACAGCAAACACGCACACATCATAGGTTGAACTGGATGGACTGATGTATTTATTCGACCTCACTAACTATGTAACATGAACTATGCTACTCCCCCTCTAGCAACTGATAACTTACAGTGATATACTTAACATGAGCTAATTAACTGGTCACTTAAACCAGCCTAGGTGGAGGGGACAATACTAGCAGACAGACAGAAACAATGGAACAATGGGAGAGATCTACTTAACATAAACACGTTATAGCAGGAGGCCCCAGTGGTTTGAGCTGATTACATAACATCTACAGTCATTGCTGGTTTGAGGCATAGAGGCCCAAAATATGGATATGGAACCTCCAGTTCCCGGAGTCTGTGTGTTTTGGGGAGACATAAACTTGAATTAGAAACAAGACCACTCCACGGATCCCCCAGGCATACACCTTCCAAAGAGTGGTGTTCCCTTAAATGCCAGGGCCCATAGTCACTGGGTAAGAGGCTCGCTCCCAGTCCTCTCCAAAAGCCTCTGTCCTGGTTAGGTCTGTCACAGAGTCATTACCTTTCATTGGCTGAGTACATTTTGTGGTGTGAGCTTTCAGAAACATTTAGAGGTCTATTTAAAAATACAAAAATAGTTGAATGAGTGTGACCAACATTCACCCAGATGAATCATTTTTTGATTCCACCTTTGTTTTTCTCTCTTCCGGTACTTAAAAAAAAAATTTTATTTATATATTTTTTTTTTCTATGTGGTATTATGGATATTTTAGTGTGCATCTCCTTCATATCTCTCACTCGTCTTGTACACATCTTCATTAATGTCATATCATTGTTCACTTACCCCATTGCACCTTTCCTTATTTATTCACACTCTCTTTGGTTGTGTTGGCCCTCATACTCATCTATTTTATTTTTGTGTATTGATAGAGTCACATTTACACTTCACTCTGTGTATCACTTTATATAATTCTAATACCCCTTTCTGGGGTCGTCAGTATTCATATTGTACATACCATTCACTGCTTTTTATGGTTGATCTTACTCTTTTTCGGTCTTTAGTTCCTTATCTTTCAGCTGTACTCTATACAGATTTCTAAACATCATCATACATCACTGATGCAGAGAGCATTGTTTTTGATTCGATTTTTTACTAAAAGGGTAAGGACATGTTTCAATGGCTTTTACTTTGTGATCCTCCTCTCCGCCTTCCAATTTTTTGGAATCCCCCCCCCCCCCCGATGGTCCTATTTAGTCTGCTGACTCACACCCCCTTTTTTCTTTTTTTCCTTTTTTTTTTCTTTTCCTAATAATTTATATATTTATTTATTTTTGTTATTTATTTATAATTTTTCTTTTCTTTTTATATACTATGTATATTGATTTGTTATTATTGTTTGTTTTAGATATTGTGATTTTATATGGATTTATCTGATAAGAATGTACTCTTGGATCCTGAGGAAGCTCTGTTGAGCAAAATGCGTAGATCCACAAGATGTACTTTAAACAGATATTGTATTATTTATATGATTTGATATATATTGTTGTTTGTTATAATCAATAAACATGTATTATCCTTTTTTATCCATTTTTGGTCTTTGGTATTTATCCCCACATCCAGTGTTTGGTAGACTTACCCCCTCCTTGTCTCATTCCTTTCCCTTCCCTCCCTCCATCCTTATTAGTCGCCTACCAACCTGGTTACATAACTATTTCATATATTACCCTACTGAATAAACCAGTCAAAAATGTCCCGGGACACACATGGACCCTAATATACTTCATGTTCTTCCCCATGACTAAGCTCTGGGTGCGGAGTAAAATGTGTTGGGAGCGTGGCCTGGCAGGAGCCAAGGCTGAGGTTGTCTCTCTCATACTACCATAGGACTCCATGGATGTGCGGCACCATGGACTTTTCCTCTCTTCCTTAATATACTTCATGTTCTTGGTGGGCAAAATTGCTATTGGGGCCGCCTGGAAAAGCCCAGATATAGACATCGCCTTAATGAAGTGTAAGCTCACATGGATAATGCTAAATGAAAGAATACTTTGTGTCTTCCGAGACAAACAACCCCTCTTCTACATAATATGGTCTTCTTGGCTCGCATATCTGCTGAATCCAGACACAAAGTGCTGACTCCAGGAACGGCTGGCGGTAAATCCTCGGACAGACTTACTTCCTTTTCTCTTTCATTCTCAATCCCATTAAAATCAATGAATGCTTTCACCCTGAGGGTGCTGATGGGGCAGTGAAAAAAAATCCTGCAAGCAGCATCTTTGGAGCATGTTTGGAGTGCTAAAAAAGCTCCTCAAAAACACCTCTCTCTATTAAAATGAATGGGAAGCGCCTCAGAATGCTTTTTGAAGCATTTTTTGAGTCGCGTGTCCTTAAAAAAAGTGCACTGCACCTAAAAAGTGCTGCAAAAGCGCTGTGTATGTAAACGATCGTCTTGTAAAGCAACCCCTTCAGTTCAAAACAGAGATAAAAGGCAAAACATTTGTTTATACTGTATGTGTGTGTATAAACAGTATATAGATATATATTTATATACAGTATCTCACAAAAGTAGATACACCCCTCACATTTCTGTAAATATTTTATTCTACCTTTTCATGTGACAACACTGAAGAAATGACACTTTGCTACAATGTAAAGTAGTGAGTGTACAGCTTGTATAACAGTGTAAATTTGCTGTTTCCTCAAAATAACTCAACACACAGCCATTAATGTCTAAACCCCTGGCAACAAAACTGAGTATGCTCCTAAGTGGAAATGTCCAAATTGGGCCCAAACTGTCAATATTTTGTATGGCCACCATTATTTTCCAGCACTGCCTTAACCCTCTTGGGCATGGAGTTCACCAGAGCTTCACAGGTTGTCACTGGAGTCCTCTTCCACTCCTCCATGATGACATCACAGAGCTGGTGGATGTTAGAGACCTTGCGCTCCTCCACCTTCCGTTTGAGGATGCCCCACAGATGCTCAATAGGGTTTAGGTCTGGAGACATGCTTGGCCAGTCCATCACGTTTACCCTCAGCTTCTTTAGCAAGGCAGTGGTCGTCTTGGAGGTGTTTGGGGTCGTTATCATGTATGAATACTACTAGCCTGTGGCCCAGTCTCTGAAGGGAGGGGATCATGCTCTGCTTCAGTATGTCACAGTACATGTTGGCATTCATGGTTCCCTCAATGAACTGTAGCTCCCCAGTGCCGGCAGCACTCATGCAGCCCCAGACCATGACACTCCCACCACCATGCTTGACTGTAGGAAGACACACTTGTCTTTGTACTCCTCACCTGGTTGCCCCCACACACGCTTCACACCATCTGAACTAAATAAGTTTATCTTGGTCTCATCAGACCACAGGACATGTTTCCAGTAATCAATGCCCTTAGTCTGCTTGTCTTCAGCAAACTGTTTGCGGGCTTTCTTGTGCATCATCTTTAGAAGGAGCTTCTTTCTGGGACGACAGCCATGCAGTCCAATTTGATGCAGTGTGCGGCGTATGGTCTGAGCACTGACAGGCTGATCCCCCACCTCTTCAACCTCTGCAGCAATGCTGGCAGCACTCATATGTTTATTTCCCAAAGACAACCACTAAAACACACATACTCTCTAATTGATTTTATATTTTCCGCTATAAACAAAACTATTTTGAAAAAAAAAAAAACAATCAAAAAAAAAAAAAACAAGGCCGTGTTCACACTACGAGACGTTTCTCGGGGCTGCAGTTCCTCTGAGATCCACAAGGTAGTGACCTCACTTCTTTATAGACAGGAAGTTTCTATGGAAGACAGGAAGTGATGTCAGGTACAGACAGGAAGTGATGTTAGACAAAGACAGGAAGTTCCATGAGGTAGGTAGAAGCGAGGAGACGTTGCTGGAAGTGGCAGCAGAGGAGGTAATAAGATCTTATTTCCCCTTGGACTGGGTAATGTGTTAGGATCTATACTGGTGTGGACTGGGTGATGTGTTAGGATCTATACTGGTATGGACTGGGTAATGTGTTAGGATCTATACTGGTATGGACTGGGTAATGTGTTAGGATCTATACTGGTATGGACTGGGTAATGTGTTAGGATCTATACTGGTATGGACTGGGTAATGTGTTAGGATCTAAACTGGTATGGACTGGGTAATGTGTTAGGATCTAAACTGGTATGGACTGGGTAATGTGTTAGGATCTATACTGGTATGGACTGGGTAATATGTTAGGATCTATACTGGTATGGACTGGGTAATGTGTTAGGAAGGAAAGGATGCCACATAGTTTGATGGAAATGAAAATTATCACCCTACAGAGGGCTGAATTCAAAGACACCCCGAAAATCAAAGTGAAAAAATGATGCAGCAGGCGAGTCCATTTTGGTGAAATGTCATTGCAGGACCTCAGAATGTTCCTCAGTAGTGTGTATGGCCCCCACGTGCTTGTATACATGCCTGACAACGTCGGGGAATGCTCCTAATGAGACCACGGATGGTGTCCTGGGGTATTTCCTCCCAGATCTGGACCAGGGCATCACTGAGCTCCTCAACTGACTGAGGTGCAACCTGGCGGCGTCGGATGGACTGAAACAGAATGTCCCAGAGGGGTTCTATTGGATTTAGGTCAGGTGAGCGTGGGGGCCATTCAGTGGTATCAATTCCTTCATCTTCCAGGAACTGGCTGCATACTCTCACCACATGAGGCCGGGCATTGTCGTGCACCAGGAGGAACCCAGGACCCACTGTACCAGCATAGAGTCTGACAGTGGGTCCAAGGATTTCATCCCAATACCTAATGGCAGTCAGGGTGCCATTGTCTAGCCTGTAGAGATCCGTGCATCTCTCCATGGATACGCCTCCCCAGACCATCACTGACCCACAACCAAACCGGTCATGCTGAATGATGTTACAGGCAGCATAATGTTCTCAAGACCCTTTCATGTCTGTCACATGTGCTCAGGGTGAACCTGCTCTGTGAAAAGCACAGGGTGCCAGTGGTGGAGCTGCCAATTCTGGTGTTCAATGGCAAATGTCAATTGAACTCCACAGTGCCGGGCAGTGAGCACAGCGCCCACTAGAGGATGTCGGGCCCTCAGACCACCCTCATGAAGTCTGTTTCTGATTTTTTGGTCAGAGACATTCACACCAGTGTCCTGCTGGAGGTCATTTTGTAGGGCTCTGGCAGTCCTCATCCTGGTCCTCCTTGCACAAAGGAGCAGATACCGGTCCTGCTGATGGGTTAAGGACCTTCTTTGGCCCTGTCCAGCTCTCCTAGAGTAACTGCCTGTCTCCTGGAATCTCCTCCATGCTCCTGAGACTGTGCTGGGAGACACAGCAAACCTTCTGACAATGGGACGTATTGATGGGCCATCCTGGAGGAGTTGGACTGCCTGTGCAACCTCTAAAGGGTCCAGGTATGGCCTCGTGCTACCAATAGTGACCCTGACCCTAGCCAAAAGCAACAAAACTAGTGACAAGATGAGTAGGGAAAATTTTTTTATTGACCTCCACCTGTAAAACCATTCCTGTTGTGGGGGTTGTCTCATTGTTGCCCATCTAGTGCACCTGGTAATTTCAATTAAAACGAAAGCAGCGGAATCTGATTAACAACCCCCACTGCTACTTAACTGACCAGATCAGTATTCTAGGAGTTTACTTGATTTGATTCTATACTCTGATTAAAAAGTATTCCTTTCATTTTCTTGAGCAGTGTATAATCATTATCAGTTATCTTTCTTACCTGTCTAGACAGAAACCAACATAGATCAAATGAAGCCACCAATGAGGATGGAGGAGGACCGGAGTCACATGACTGAGAAGATACTAAACCTCACCCTGGAGATCATCTACCTGCTGACCGGAGAGGTGAGGAGGATTCTGGGAGGTCACATGACATCACTCTTATCTCTATTAACCACTTAAGCCCCAGAAGATTTTACCCCCTTCCTGACCAGGTCCTATTTCACGATTCGGCACTGCCTGACTTTAACGGACAATTGCGCAGTCGTACGACGCTGTACCTAAACGAAATTGACATCTTTTTTTTCCCACAAACAGAGCTTTCTTTTGGTGGCATTTGATCACCTGTGCGATTTTTACTTTTTGCGCCATAAACAAAAAAAGAGCGTAAATTTTGCAAAAATAACAATATTTTTCACATTTTTTTTATATGAAATCCCCCCCCCCCCAAAAAAAATGTAAAAATCAAAACTTTTTAACATTTTAGGCCAATTTGTTTTCTGCTACATATTTTTGTTAAAAAAAATCGCAATAAGCGTATTTTGTTTGGTTTGCGCAAAAGTTATTGCGTTTACTAACTAAGGGAAAGATTTTTGTTGTTTTTTTTTTTTTAACGAGTAATGGCGGCGATCTGCAAATTTTTTTTGCGGGACTGCGACATTGCGGCGGACAGATCGGACCCTTGACTTAACTTTTTTTTTACACTTTTGGGGGTACCAGTGACATTACTACAGTAATCAGTGCTATACATATGCATATGGCAGGGAAGGGGTTAACTTTATTAATATGCAGGGGTTAAGTGTGTCCCTAGGGGCGTGCTTCTAACTGTCAAGGGGTGTGGCTAGTGGTGTAACAACAGAGATATACGATCCTACATAGCAGCAGGACAGTATGATCTCTGCAGTTAGATCAGGGAGAAGGACAGGCGGCTTTGTTTACATCAGCCGCCTGCCTTTCTCCCTCTCCACCGGGAGATCGCGAGTGGCCGGCGGACATCGGGTCCGCCGGTCACACGCGCGGGGATGTGAAGGAGCGAGCGGGGGTGGGAGCGCACCTCCGGCGGCGCGCGCTCACCCCCTAGAGCCTCACAGGCTAGCGACGTAGTCTTATGTCTCTTTGCCTGTGAGGGGCTGACTGCCGCAGTAAATATACTGTGTGCGGTCTGCAAGTGGTTAATAAAACACAGACCTGACCGGAGAGGTGAGGAGGATTCTGGGAGGTCACATGACATCACTCTTATGTCTATTAATAAAACACAGACCTGACTGGAGAGGTGAGGAGGATTCTGGGAGGTCACATGACATCACTCTTATCTCTATTAATAAAACACAGACCTGACTGGAGAGGTGAGGAGGATTCTGGGAGGTCACATGACATCACTCTTATCTCTATTGATAAAACATAGACCTGACCGGAGAGGTGAGGAGGATTCTGGGATTCTAACATGATATTCCTATTGGTTCTCCAATACAGAGATTTCCTCTCCTGAAGTCAGGTGATCATATGACCATCACAGTGCCTCCATGTGACTCCTTAAAACCTGAGAGACACAACATGCAGAAGATTCTAGAAGTCACCAAGAAGATGATGGAGTTGCTGACAGGGGAGGTGAGCGGTGCTGGGAATTCTGGGACATTATCCAGTAACAGACAAGGGATGTGTCTGGATGGTGACTGTATCATTGTGTGTGTCAGGTTCCTATAAGGTGTCAGGATGTCACTGTCTATTTCTCCATGGAGGAGTGGGAGTATTTAGAAGGACACAAGGATCTCTACAAGGACGTCATGATGGAGAATCAGCCGCCCCTCACATCACCGGGTAAGAGGAGACTTTATTGTAAAGGAGAGAGCAGTACGGAGGCTACACCTAGATCCCCCATCATCTGATAAACACATAGAAACAATGTTTTCAGTCACTGTGTGTCAGGGCTGGGCTCCTGCTACTTAACGAGCAGCTCTTTTCTTTCAGAGCTCAGAAGTTGCTTAGCTGTCGGTTAATTGCCAGACGCTCAATACCACAGTGACTCACCTGGTTACCATTACCTGTCTCATTAGTCCAGTCTACAGCCAGCCCCATTTTGCTCATTTCCTCCTTGCCCTTGCGTGGTCCATGCTCTCCAGTGTGTTCCTGTGTATGACTTGCCGTGGCTGACTTCTCTTCCGATACCTGTTCCTGATTTGTTTCGCCTGACTAAACTGACTTATGGTTTCCTGATCCTTGCTCCTCTGATTACCTGTTCTGGCATCCAAACCCCGGCTTCTGTTTTTGACTACGTTCCTGAACTCTTATTTTTGCTATTTACTTAAAGGTGTGATTTTAACTGCACTTTCTGGTGAAGCACCCGATACCACTGCAGCCTCGTGCCTCCCCACTTACCCTTGAGGCTTTTGATGGGAGACCTCTACAGCCTGCCCATGTGACCCATGAAACCACTCAGTTGACCATGGCTGTAGGGGCTCTTCACCATGAGATAATTCAAATTCCTAGTGATTTCCTTACCTCATTACCCAGTTGTCATTGGTTTTCCTTGGTTACAGAGGCCCAATTCCTTTTTTAATTGCCGTAATGCTGAGGTTTTGTCATGGTCCCCACAATGCACTAATACATCTTTTTAGAAAGTGATTAAGATCATGTGCACGTCTTCAGTCTCTTTATTGCCAGAAGAGTACCATGAATTCTGTGACCTCTTTGAAAAAGGTCAGGCCGCTATTTTGGCACATCGGCCTTTTGAGTGCACAGTTGACCTTCAACCCTGGTGCCATTCCTCCTCGTGGCCGGGTTTACCTGCTGTCTGTCTCAGAGGAGAAGGCAATGGAGAAGTATGCTGCGATTCAACTATCCCAGGGGTTCACCCGCAAATCCTCTTCTGCTGGTGCTGGCTTTTTATTTGTGAAAAAATAAGTGGTCAACTGAGTCTCTGTATCGATTATAGGGGTCTCATTTACATTTCCGGTAAAAATAATTATCCAATCCCATTGATAACGGAATTTTTTGACTGCCTCAAGGGAACAACGGTCTTCACTAAGCTCGATTTGCGAGGGGCATACAATCTTGTGAGGAATAATGAGGGCCACGAATGAAAATTTAATACTAGGACCAGACACTACGAATACCTCGTAATGCCCTTTTGGTCTCTGCAACGCTCCTGCAGTTTTCCCGGACTTTATTAACAATGTCCTCTGAGATATGCTGCCGTAATGTGTGGTGGTTTACCCGGATGATATTCTCATATATTCTAAATCCCTAGAGAACCACCACACAGATGTCTTTCCCGTGTGCTACAGAGGTTGAGAGAAAGCAACCTCTATTGCAAGTATGGGGGGGGGGGGGGGGGGGGTTTTGATCACATATAATTGAGTAGGTTCTGCCACCGTCCCTATATTGAATATAGTGGGGGTTGCTGGTGCCTCAGGCCAAAGAAGAGTGGGACTTTACGGGCAAGTAAATGTATATACAAAAGAGTTAAATTATAAGAAGATAAATAATTTATTACATAATACTGGTAATAATATAATTAGATGTGCTTGGGAAATGTGCTTGGGAAAAGAGCCCAAGTGTGAAGAAAAATAAAGACGATTCAAAAGAATCTGTGACAAGTGTGAATCTGGTGACATAAAACCAAACAAGAACTGGGCAAGCGGGTAAACAAACATATCAACAGTATGCAGATATGCAACTTTTATTTACCCCTTGGCAGGCACGTAGCGCACCATTACAAAAACAGAATGCCTAATGTGACCTTTATAGCACTGGAAAGGATTCATATACCTCAGCGAGGGGGGATTGGAATAAAAGACTGCTACAGATGGAAATGAGGTGGATTAGACGCCTCCGGGCCACACAACCACCCGGACTAAATGAAAACGAAAGTTTTCGCCCGTTCCTTGAAGGTTTTGCATTTGGCGAAACGGATTAATTATCTATGAATCACATCTCTGAAATACCCCCATTTTTTGTGACCCCGCACCTGCCAGTCTTCCCAGTCTGCCCAAAAATGCCTAACTGTTTGAAGTAATAAAACCATGCTTTTTTTTAATAAATCCCCTATTTTCACTTCAGCAAATAATTAGTCTGATATCATGCAGACATGACCCTGGAGCGATTTCTGGTATTATCCAGTAATCGGGAACATCCTCCCCTATCCACTTTTACCTGTGGTGGATTTTTTATATATAAAACTGCTGTTAATTATTATTATTCTTCTCTTTTCTTTTCCCTTTGCGTATGTTATGTTAAATTTCCATTTGCAACTATGCACAAATACTACACATTTGTGTTAGGAATGTATTATGAGAAATTGCAGGTATATGCCATATCTCTGCCTTTTTGTCTTCATCAAATGCCCAGCAATCACACCCGGCACGGTAAGCCCCTGCACCAGCAGCGGTTAACTGGGACCAATTTGTTCTCCTACGGGAGAAGGAGGCCCCTCCCTTACGTGTCGGCGGCCACTGAGCGTCTAATAGACGGGCTCGCGACCTGCGCGCGCATTCACTTGGCGCAGGCGCAGTTACTGGCGCCACGTCACGCTCACCGGAAGTCCTAATACGTGCAGCGCACAGTGCGCATGCGCGAAGGGCTTCTTAAGGCCGGGGAACGAGCGTCTATCCTCACTTCTCTCGTGGAGAGAGGAGAGGACGGACTAAGACTGCGCCAGCCTACGGAGTACCTCCACTATTGAACGAACCGAGTCATTTGCAGACAAATGTAAGTGTAAGTGGATGCTTTTCTAGCATCCACTTCTTTTTCAAAAAGAAAACTATGTCACCAATCACTCATGTAAAAAAAGTCACGATAATCACTGTGCAGGACACAAAGATTAAAACAGTACTTACATATACTGCAGATAAAGAACTTGGCTGAGAGGGGGGAAAGAATCCCCAGGACCTTGGAGAAAGCTCACTCCACCAGCCTATACCTACTGTAAGTGAAGGAACCCTTGCTTAAATAATAAATGGAAAAGTAACCTCCTGTAAACTTAAAGTACCTATTATCCCCTTATGTATATAACCCCAGGCTACACGCTCCACATGATTCCCGTTGTGACTGCTAATGGACATAGGAGCATTCTTGCAGAAATAGAGGCTATACCCATGTATGTATTCAGAATACTATTACAGATATATCTTTATTTTCTTTGAGATATTTCTCAATAACCCAAATGTTACTATTATAGATCACAGACTGTGTGACCAAACGCTTTGAAAAAGGCTTATGATAGAGCCGAAACGCGTCAGAAATTCTTGATTCATCTCTGGAAACTTTTTTTCCTATGAACACCTACTGGAAATACAGAGAAAAAATCCTTGTTTTATGTCACCAGATTCACACTTGTCACAGATTCTTTTGAATCGTCTTTATTTTTCTTCACACTTGGGCTCTTTTCCCAAGCACATTCATCACCCATTGTTCCGTTGTAATTATATTATTACCAGTATTATGTAATAAATTATTTATCTTCTTATAATTTAACTCTTTTGTATATACATTTACTTGCCCGTAAAGTCCCACTCTTCTTTGGCCTGAGGCACCAGCAACCCCCACTACCTCTATTGCAAGTTGGAAAAGTGCGAGTTCCATGAACAGGTTCAATTTTTGGGTTATGTCATTTGTGCTGCCAGGTTTTCGATGGACCTAGAGAAGCCATCTGCAGTCCTAAAGTGGCTTTGGCCCAAAGGTCTACGTGCTCTACAACATTTTCTTGGCTTTGCCAATTATTATCAGAAATTTATGAGTAATTTCTCTTTTCTGGTCAAACCCCTGACTGATACTGTATGACCAGAAAAGAGGGCAACCCACAGAATTGGTCCCCGGAATCCATTAAAGACTTTGAATCCTTCAAGGCCACTTTTGCTGCAGTTCCAGTGCTGGAACATCCTGATCCCATGTTGCCCGTCATTCTTGAAGTTGATGCATCTGAGACTGGAGTAGGCGCTTTCCTGTCTCAACCTCCTACCCCTGAGAGTTCTATCCATCCTTGTGGCTACTTTTCTAAAAAATTGTCTCTAGCAGAATGAAATTCTGAAACTGGGGATAGAGAATTATTAGCCATAATTTTAACTCTTAAAGAAGGGAGGCATCTCATCAAGGGTACTACTGTGCTCGTCCTCATTTTTACTGACCATAAGAAGCTTTCATTCTTGTCTGAGGCTAGACGTTTATCTCCTGGAAGGGCTCAGTGGGACCTTTTTCTGTCAAGCTTCAATTACATAGTCTCATTCATAACTGATACAAAGAATATAAGAGCAGATGCCTTATTGCCGCAGTTTTCTCCTCTTCCAAAATGGAGTCTGTTCCCACTCCTGTGATACCTTTCGGACTGCATTTTGGCTATTTACTTCTAGTCTTACTTCACCTTTGGGTGAGAGAATGATGCCCTCTCAGATCCATTCTCCTCTTGGAAAACCTCATGACCGCTGCTTTGTCCCCGAGAATCTCCGCATCATTTTCCTCCAGACCTACCATTCACCTAAGACAGCTGGGCACCCAGGAAAAAATCAACGGCGTATGGACATATTGTTAAAACATATGGCCTATGTCTCAACAATGCTGGTGGCCTAGTCTCTGTGCTCATGAAACCAACTTTGTAGCCGCTTGTCCTGTGTGTGCTCAGAATAAAACACCACAACACCTTCCACTGGGCCTCCTTCAACCCATACGCAGTGCAGAGAGGCCTTGGATCCACTTGTCTATTGATTTTATTATGGATTTACGCAACTCCCATAGCAACACAGTTATTTTTATGGTGGTTGACCGTTTTTCAAAACTGTCACATTGCATTCCGCTAAAGAAGTTCCCCTATTGCCTGTGTCCAAGGAACTGGCATTCATTTTCACTGGAGAGTTCTTTCAGTTACATGGGTTACGTAAAGTTATCATCTCAGACAGGGGTAGCCAGTTGGTGTCGCGCAAGTTTTGGTGAGCCTTTTGTGCACCTTCAGCTTTCCTTTTCTGCATATCACCCACAGTCCAATGGGGCCGCAGAATGGGCCGACCAAGCCTTGAAGCAGTTCTTACGTTGCTATATTTCTGACCACCATAACACTGGTGGGACCTGTTACCTTGGGTGGAGTTTGCTCACAATAGCACCATCAATGCCGCCTCCTGATTATCTCAGTTTATGGTGAACTATGAGTTCCAGCCATCCATGTTGCCTGATACATGTGTTCCGCAAGGCATTTCTGCGTTAGAGCAACATATTCAGGAACTCTGTTCCACTTGGGTGCAGGTCCAAGAATCCTTGCAACACTCCAGAGAGAGGTACATACCATGCTGACCGCCAATACCTACCTTCACCCTCCTACCAAGCTGGGAGAGGGTCCGGCTGTCTTCCCATTACCTCTGATTCTGTGTTCCCTCACTAAAACTGGCACCTCGATATATTGGGCCTTTCCGCATACTCTATAATGTTAACACTGTGGCCTACGCATTAGATCTTCCTTCCAACGTTTGTATTTACAACGTATTCCATGTTTCCTTACGTGTTATTGCTATATCACCTCAGTACCACGCCTTCGCCCGCTTAAGGTTGACAACCATGTGGAATATGAGATAAAATCGATCATTGACTCCCATAGGTTTAGTGGACACATAGGATATTCAGTTCACAGAGGGGTTACGGTCCAGGGGAACGCTCTTAGGTCTCATCCTCGGACGTAAATGCTCCTGCCCTGCTCCAGGCTTTCCATATACATTTTTCCCTCAAGTCTGGTGCTCCCTCAAGGGGGAGGGATTGTTGGGGAAGAGGGTACTGTCAGGGCTGGGCTCCTGCTAGTTAACAAGCTGCTCTTTTCTTTCAGTGTTTAGAAGCTGCTTAGCTGTCCGGTAACTACCAGCCGCTTGTTACCACAATGACTCACCTGTTTACCATTTCCTGCCTCATTAGTCCAGCCTACAGCCAGCCCCTTTTTTGCTTTTGAAGTAGCTGAGCTAATTTCCTCCTTGCCCTTGCTTGGTCTTGATCTCCAGTGTGTTCCTGTGTGTTACTTGCCCTGGCTGACTTCTCTTCCTATTCCTGTTCCTGATCTTTGCTCCTGACTATGCTGACTTCTGGTTTCTTGACCCTGGCTCCTCGAATTACCTGCTCTGGCATCCAAATCCCGGCTTCTGTTTTTGACTACGTTCCTGAACTGTTTTTTTTTTATTTCTATTTCATTAAAGGTGTGATTTTTTTTTTTTTTTTTAACTGTACTTTCTGTCTTCGTCTGGTTTATGGTCCCCGACAGTGTGTGTGTGTTTCCTACAGATGGATCCAGTAATGGGAACCCACCAGAGAGATGTCCCCGTCCTCTGTATTCCTGGGATTCCACACGGGAAGGTCACACCATCCCTCAACATCATCAGGTAGATGAGCAACAATCACGGATAGTATCATTAGGATCAGAGGTGGCTCTAGACTTTTGGAGGCCTTAGGCAAAATTCAAATATAAGGCCCCCTACGCAGGATAAAAAATAAATAAGCAGGCGATATTAAAATTAACTGTATAAATTGCATATTTTAAGGCAAATATTAATTTCAGAACCTCCGTATTCACAGCTCTTTGAATCTTATTTTTGTAATTAAATTATTCTACAAAATATCTATACACAAACATTGGGTATAGATATAAAGTGTGTAGCTGACTACTCAGTTATTCTTGTTGGTGTCTCCTAAAAGTGAAAAAAAAGTTGTCAACAGTTTAGTAAAAGAACACTATAGGGTCAGGAACACAAATGTGTGACCAGTGCCCCCATCAATGTAGAGTGACCAGTGCCCCCATCAATGCAGAGTGACCAGTGCCCCCAACATTGCAGAGTGACCAGTGCCCCCAACATTGCAGAGTGACCAGTGCCCCCAACATTGCAGAGTGACCAGTGTCCCCAACAATGCAGAGTGACCAGTGTCCCTATCCAATGCAGAGTTACCAGTGCCCCAACAATGCAGAATGACCAGTGCCCCTATCCAATGCAGAGTTACCAGTGCCCCAATCAATGCAGAGTTACCAGTGCCCCCATCAATGCAGAGTGACCAGTGCCCCCGTCAATGCAGAGTGACCAGTGCCCTCGTCAATGCAGAGTGACCAGTGCCCTCGTCAATGCAGAGTGACCAGTGCCCTCGTCAATGCAGAGTGACCAGTGCCCTCGTCAATGCAGATTGACCAGTGCGCTCGTCAATGCAGAGTGACCAGTGCCCCCGTCAATGCAGAGTGACCAGTGCCCTCGTAAATGCAGAGTGACCAGTGCCCTCGTCAATGCAGAGTGACCAGTGCCCCCGTCAATGCAGAGTGACCAGTTCCCTCATCCATGCAGAGTGACCAGTTCCCTCATCCATGCAGAGTGACCAGTTCCCTCATCCAATGCAGAGTGACCAGTTCCCTCATCCAATGCAGAGTGACCAGTTCCCTCATCCAATGCAGAGTGACCAGTTCCCTCATCCAATGCAGAGTGACCAGTTCCCCCATCCAATGCAGAGTGACCAGTTCCCCCCATCCAATGCAGAGTGACCAGTGCCCCCCATCCAATGCAGAGTGTCCAGTGCCCCCCATCCAATGCAGAGTGTCCAGTGCCCCCCATCCAATGCAGAGTGTCCAGTGCCCCCCATCCAATGCAGAGTGTCCAGTGCCCCCCATCCAATGCAGAGTGTCCAGTGCCCCCATCCAATGCAGAGTGACCAGTGACCCCAACAGTGCAGAGTGACCAGTGCCCCCATCCATTGCAGAGTGAACAGTGCCCCCATCAAAATTACAAATATTAGGGCTGCTGCTACAACTTCAAGGAACTACTGCCTCGGCTGGCCATGTAAAGAATTGTGGATGGATGGTGGTGGGGTGGTATTTCATTTAGGTCACACACCCGCTCCTTCTGTCCTTACCTTTTTCTCTCTTCTGCTCTTCTCTTCTCCTGGTACTGCAGGCGGGAGAATTCAGGGGAGGAGTTACGCCACGTTGCGACGTCATCGCTATCCATTGGATGATTGCAGGAGGAGAAGACCCGCAGCACAGCACACACGGGTAAAACCGCGATGTGAGTGCGGGTCCGATTTTTATTCCTGCATACTAGCGCCGGCGCCTCAGCAATGTGGATGCAGCCGCCGGCGGCCAAAGTTACAACTTCATAATATAATAATTATATTATTTACTGGGCAGAAAGGCGGCCGCGAGGCCCCTTTAAGCGCGAGGCCTTAGGTGGCCGTCTAAATCGCCTAATTAGAGAGCCGCCTCTGATTAGGATCTGTACATTATCTGCATTGTTACAATTGATGTTATTTTTATTATATATTCAGAGTGGAAACCTGAGAGATTCTAAAGTTGAGGTTAAAGATGAGATAAAAGAGGAGGATGATGAGGATGGGGTCATAGAGGAAGTACACAAAGATCTGTACCAGGACACCATGGTAGAGTCATCCAGCTACAGAAACCCACCAGAGAGATGTCCCCGTCCTCTCTATTCCCAGGATTCCACACAGGAAAGTCACACCATCCTTCACTATTACAAGGTTGGTGGGATGGAGTATCTACAAAATGGACTTGTGGAAGGGATGTGTGTGTTTTTTATGTAAGCTTATATCTTACAGATGATATTCGCTCTCATTTTCTTGGTTTAGAGTGGAGATCCAATCGATATAGAATTTGAGGTTAAAGCAGAAGAAGAAGAGAGGTATGTGAGGGATGATCAGCAGTCTATGGAGGAGGATGGACTAACGGGGACATTTATAGAGGAGGACACTCCTACAGAGATCAGCACAGGTGGGCCATTACCACTAAATACATTCCTCCACCCATAATGCTCACTGATTGGTCCAGAGTAGGGTGGGGACTGGGTGATATCAGCCTGTAATACCCTGGTCACTTTCCTGAGCTGTGTTCCCCCTCCTGTATTCCTGTTTTTCTCTCGGATAATCTTCCTTCTCTGTGCTGCAGACACAATTTATGTCTCTAGACTGGATTGATGGAGATTCTGGGGTTCAGCTGGCAGCAAGATGTTGATGTTCACCATAGACGTTGCTCAGCCTAAGCACCTGGGGTATGAACCTTGGGTCTTCTGCCCCATGCCTGGGTCTAGCAAGATCTCTGACAGAAGAATTCTCCCGGGGTTACTTGCTCTGTTATTTGCTGGCTGTGCCGGGTGGAGGGATATGTCTGTATAGTCTCTCACCCATAGGACACTCATCCTATAATCCCCTCATCACTGTCACTCCTATAAAAGACACTTCTCGTTGTTTCCTCACTCTCTGACTAAGGTCCATGAATAAAGAAATGAACTGGTTGGAGATCAGAGGACCCATTTACTAGTTACCTTGAGGGTGGAATTGTAAGATCCTCAGAGACAAAGCTGTCTGATGTGGGCTGATCCTGGTTTAGGGGAACCAATCTGCTGATGTCTAGTAATAATCTTTGTATTTTTATTTTAGTAGATGGACGGGAGATGAGGAAAACCTCAGAGGATTGTCTCACTTTGTCTCCAGACTGTAAAGTAGAAGATGAGGACATCACACAGTATAGTCCAGGAGAAAACCCGGGTACCTCAAATGTCCATACGGCACCACACAGTGTAGATGGACCATCATATTCCTCTTATCCTGAGGAGCCTCAGACTGTGAGGGACAGTGCTGGACCATTGTATTCCTCTTATCCTGAGGAACCTCAGGCTTTGAGGGACGGTGCCGTCCTTACAACAGATAAGAGGTTCTCCTGTTCTGAATGCGGGAAGAGTTTCAGTTTGAAAGGCAATCTTAATGTGCATAAAAGATCTCACACCGGTGAGAAGCCCTATTCCTGTCCTGAGTGCGGGAAATGTTTTGCACAGAAGTCCAATCTTTCCACACATCAGAGATTGCACACTGGTGAGAAGCCGTATTCCTGTCCTGAGTGTGGGAAATGTTTTTCAAAGAAGTCCTGTCTTTCCACACATCAGAGATCGCACACTGGTGAGAAGCCGTATTCCTGTCCTGAGTGTGGGAAATGTTTTTCAAAGAAGTCCTGTCTTTCCACGCATCAGAGATCGCACACTGGTGAGAAGCCGTATTCCTGTCCTGAGTGTGGGAAATGTTTTTCAAAGAAGTCCTATATTTCCACACATCAGAGATCGCACACTGGTGAGAAGCCGTATTCCTGTCCTGAGTGTGGGAAATGTTTTTCAAAGAAGTCCTATCTTTTCACACATCAGAGATTGCACACGGGTGAGAAGCCGTATTCCTGTCCTGAGTGTGGGAAATGTTTTTCATGCAAGTCCAATCTTTCCACACATCAGAAATTTCACACAGGGGAGAAGCCGTATTCCTGTCCTGAGTGTGGGAAATGTTTTGCACAGAAGTCCCATCTTTCCACACATCAGAGATGGCACACCGGGGAGAAGCCGCATTCCTGTCCTGAGTGCGGGAAATGTTTTTCACTGAAGTTTGAACTTTCCACACATAAGAGATCTCACACGGGTGAGAAGCCGTATTCCTGTCCTGAGTGTGGGAAATGTTTTGCACAGAAGCCCCATCTTTACACACATCAGAGATTGCACACGGGGGAAAAGCCGTATTCCTGTCCTGAGTGCGGGAAATGTTTTTCACAGAAGTCCCATCTTTCCAGACATCAGTGCGGGAAATGTTTTTCAGGCAAGTCTGCTCTTTCCAAGCATCAGAGATCGCACACTGGTGAGAAGCCGTATTCCTGTCCTGAGTGCGGAAAATGTTTTTCACAGAAGTCCTATCTTTCCACACATCAGACATCGCATACTGGTGAGAAGCCGTATTCCTGTCCTGAGTGCGGTAAATGTTTTATACAGATGTCCAGTCTTTACAAACATCAGAGATCTCACACGGGCGAGAAACTGTATTCCTGTCCTGAGTGAGGGAATTGTTCCTCACTGAAGTCCTGTCTTCCTGTACATCAGGGTCCCACACAACCCTGGAGGTGTATTAGTGCCTTGAGTGCGGGAAATGTCTTCTATATGAATGTTGGTGGACATGTGGGGAAGAAGCACACCCTGATATACACCTCAGATATACTCCATGGCTGATCTTCATCATGTGAGAAACACTTCATAAGGAGATCAGAGATCACCAAAGACATGGATGAAGTGTTGTCCCGTGTTGGCCATTGATAGCAGTAGAAAAATAAAAATGGAGTCCTTACCTTTCATTGGCTGAGTACATTTTGTGTGGGAAGATTTCACAAACACTTACAGATCTGGTTGTTATAAATGTGTTGATGAAATGTGACCCGCATTCCCCCAGTCATGGTGAATTGGGATTTCCTATAATGTTAAGTTCCATCTAGTGGCCATAATGTGCTTTCCTGACAGATGTCCATGGCAGGATACATTTGGGTAGCCCTGCCCTCGTTCCTCCCCCATAAGACCCCACCCCCATAAATGTTCAGTTACAAGAAAAAAACAAGCACTCTAGGTTTAAGCTGATAAGGGGTTGGTAACTATATGCTAAAACTTGGACCAGAAATATTGCTCAAATGCAAGTGATAGGGGACAAGGACAATCTGTGGACTGAATACAAAGGGATAATAAGTCCAACAGGTGTAAAACAGACAAAGTCCAGTTGCTGCTGTAAGGGCTGCTCAATAAAACACAGGGAAGTCGGTGCTGTGGGATAATGCAAGAGAAAACAAACAGAGCGCCTCTAAGTGCAGCATTTATTGAAGGGTATCAAATACATAATAATAGCAACTCGCATGGTAAAGGAGTGTGACAAGCTATGGAAAATCCAGTGGTAAGTCTAATGTAGATCCAGGGGTCCCGGAGAGTGGAAACGCCAAGAGCCAGTCTGAAGGGCGGAACGACACTGTGCAGGGAATCGTCCATCTTCCGGATACGGCTGGGCACCAAGGACCAAGCTGGAACGCAGCGTACGCTGCATGACGTCACAGGAGGCAATGGATTACACGACGCGTTTCAGAGCTCGCGCACGGCTCTCATCAGGCATGGAGCGCTCTTTTGTCAAGTGTAGGATAGCCGGAGAGTCTAAAAGCAAGTCTTATATATGGAAAAGGAAGCGGAAACAAGTGGGAGGGGGAGCAGAATAAGGGCCTGGATAAGACTATAAACAACGGAAATCAGTGCTGGATACCGTTAGCCCTGTTGGAATAGAACATAGCATACATATATATGTATACATATTTAAAAATAAAATGACAGTATATGACATCAAGAAACACAGTATAACACCATCTAGAAAAATCTAGGTCTAGAAAATATGGTGGGATAATTATGACTCAAGGATCAATGTGTCAGTAAGGGCCACATATTAAAAAATATATTAAAAAGTATATTGAGAAATGCATTAAAAAATGTATGATGATGGACCCACATTTGAAGAATGGAATATGACCAAAATTCTATATATAATTAATGAATGAGCAATGAATATACATACAGTGCCTTGTGAAAGTATTCGGCCCCCTTGAACTTTGCGACCTTTTGCCACATTTCAGGCTTCAAACATAAAGATATAAAACTGTAATTTTTTGTGAAGAATCAACAACAAGTGGGACACAATCATGAAGTGGAACGAAATTTATTGGATATTTCAAACTTTGTTAACAAATAAAAAACTGAAAAATTGGGCGTGCAAAATTATTCAGCCCCTTTACTTTCAGTGCAGCAAACTCTCTCCAGAAGTTCAGTGAGGATCTCTGAATGATCCAATGTTGACCTAAATGACTAATGATGATAAATAGAATCCACCTGTGTGTAATCAAGTCTCCGTATAAATGCACCTGCACTGTGATAGTCTCAGAGGTCCGTTTAAAGCGCAGAGAGCATCATGAAGAACAAGGAACACACCAGGCAGGTCCGAGATACTGTTGTTGAGAAGGTTAAAGCCGGATTTGGATACAAAAAGATTTCCCAAGCTTTAAACATCCCAAGGAGCACTGTGCAAGCGATAATATTGAAATAGGAGTATCAGACCACTGCAAATCTAGGAAGACCTGGCCGTCCCTCTAAACCAGGGATCCTCAAATTACGGCCCTCCAGCTGTTGCGGAACTACACATCCCATGAGGCATTGTAAAACTCTGACATTCACAGACATGACTAGGCATGATGGGAATTGTAGTTCCTCAACAACTGGAGGGCCATAGTTTGAAGACCCCTGCTCTAAACTTTCAGCTCATACAAGGAGAAGACTGATCAGAGATGCAGCCAAGAGGCCCATGATCACTCTGGATGAACTGCAGAGATCTACAGCTGAGGTGGGAGACTCTGTCCATAGGACAACAATCAGTCGTTTACTGCACAAATCTGGCCTTTATGGAAGAGTGGCAAGAAGAAAGCCATTTCTTAAAGATATCCATAAAAAGTGTTGTTTAAAGTTTGCCACAAGCCACCTGGGAGACACACGAAACATGTGGAAGAAGGTGCTCTAGTCCGATGAAACCAAAATCGAACTTTTTGGTAACAATGCAAAACGTTATTTTTGGCGTAAAAGCAACACAGCTCATCACCCTGAACACACCATCCCCACTGTCAAACATGGTGGTGGCAGCCTCATGGTTTGGGCCTGCTTTTCTTCAGTAGGGACAGGGAAGATGGATGGAGCCAAATACAGGACCATTCTGGAAGAAAAGCTGATGGAGTCTGCAAAAGACCTGAGACTGGGACGGAGATTTGTCTTCCAACAAGACAATGATCCAAAACATAAAGCAAAATCTACAATGGAATGATTCACAAATAAACATATCCAGGTGTTAGAATGGCCAAGTCAAAGTCCAGACCTTAATCCAATCGAGAATCTGTGGAAAGAACTGAAAACTGCTGTTCACAAACGCTCTCCATCCAACCTCACTGAGCTTGAGCTGTTTTGCAAGGAGGAATGGGAAAAAATTTCAGTCTCTTGATGTGCAAAACTGATAGAGACATACCCCAAGCGACTTACAGCTGTAATCGCAGCAAAAGGTGGCGCTACAAAGTATTAACTTAAGGGGGCTGAATAATTTTGCACGCCCAATTTTTCAGTTTTTTATTTGTTAAAAAAGTTTGAAATATCCAATACATTTAGTTCCACTTCACCCCGGTAATGCTCCTCTGCTGCTTCTTTCAGAAATGTAATAGAAGACATTTCTGAAAGAAGCAGCAGAGGAGCATTACCGGGGGGAAAGTTTTTCACCTTCACGGGACAACAGGAAGCTACAACTGGGGGAACATCCATTAGATACACAGTCGTTGGTGAAAGGATATCCAGTGGTTATTTATATCCATGCCATAATCGGATCTGGTAAGAGTATATACTCTTGACTGTTCACGAGGTGGGCAGAGCTGGTCTATCCTTATCACTGCAATTATATTAGTTTGGAGATTTCATTGCACCTTATTTTCACCCGTCTGGTAAGGGGAACACCTGCACCTTTTAAAACAAGCACCTTTTTGCCGTTGTATTTACTTGCTGAAGTGGGATCCTTCATACAAGCACCGATGTGATTTGTTGCACTTTAGGACTTTATAAAGGAGGAGGGAAGAGTGCCACTTGAGTGCAAGATTATGATTTATTATGACATAAATACTTACATTAAAGTAAGGATAAAAGCGTCCGTCAGGTCCTACGATGGTGAGAGGGGTCCACACAATCCGGGGTGCCTCAGGTGCAGAGCACCAGACCAGCTGGCTGTGTGCGTCGGGGAGATCAGAAAAATGCGGCTGTGGAGGGAACCGGAAGGCGTCTGACGTCAGCGGCAGGAAACTGGCAAGATGGCTGAGGGAGCTTCAAGACGCGTTTCGGAGTCTGCACGAGGGCCCGGGCAGGGCATGTGCACTCCTTCTTCAGTTGAAGTGAATAACATAGGGAGAGAGAGTGTCTTTTATATGCAAATGCTGGGGCGTGTCCTGGACAATTAAACAGGGCAACAAGTATTTAAAAGGGCAACACTGTGGGCTGATTAATACAGACAAAAAAACTAGAGAGGTTGATACATACAGCCAATACACATTGGTGGGATCAATTTTTTCTCAAAAAATACATATCAAGCAAAATCTCACCACGAGGTCTCAGAGTCCTCACCACATGTTCATTTTTGGACCCCACTCACCAAAGATTGGAAGAATATAGCAGAATTCTGCACAGCCAAGTTTCTGGGTATACTCACCTCACAGAGGCTCATCAAATATGATGAAACCGTCCACCATATTCAAATCCTAACTCAAGAAATCATCTCTAAAGAACAACACGTTCCCTATTCCTGGCTTGACATCCTCAAAAAGAATACTAAAAAGAAAGAGGACCTTCTCATCTCTACCAAATTAGGCAAATTTAAGCAAGATCTGGACGATTACCAGAAAAACAAAACCTTTTCTTGGAAACAAAATAAACCATTACCACCCCTGCTAGGGCACCATAACAACCTCCCTCAGAGTCACCATGACAAATCCCATCGTCCACCACCACCCAATACCACAGCATCCATTCCTCCACTCCTACGCCCCATCCCTCGGCCACCACCCCACCGACCTATCATGAAACCCGGGGGGCCTGCCGAGGTCTTGCACTTAGGCACTACCCAGCACTTCTCCACTTCCCTTTTCCCCACTCTGTTTTTTCTTTGTTGTGTGTCACGTTTGTCCCTTTTGGTTGAGCACTTTTGCACGACTTTGATGGCGTAGGTCCTCGGGCCTGCCCTGTAAGTCTTGGGAGGGGGTGGATATGGCCTTTTGGCTTAGTTCGCCCTCTCCCATGGGGTCTCCCTTCGGGGGAGCCCCACCTAGTACTCGGGGTGGGCTGTTTCGGCAGTCCCCCTGAAGAATGGGGTCTGCCCGGCTTCGGCTGGGTGGACCAAAGTGAGTACCTCAGTCCCTGTCAGGAGCTTCGCGCCCCGGGGGATCAGGGTCAGGGCCCTTCCTCTTCGGAGGAGGGCCATGTGTACGCCTTGTGCACTTTTTGTGTGTCCACGTTTGCGTGTGTGCACTTTTTTATGCACCGGGTGTAAGTCTTTTGAGTGTGTTTCACACACCACGGGCTTTAAAAAAAAAAAAAAAAATGAAACCCTATCAGAACAACACCAACCATATCAACAATAACAAAAAAAGTAATACTGACCCTTGTCCTCCTCCCAAATCAAAAGTTTATCACAACAAAAAGAATGACACTACATTACCCATACGTGAATCATCATCTTCACCCACCACCTCATTGCCCATAGTGGCATCAACATCTGGCCTACAAGGTCTCCCTACTCCTATTATCCCCTCTATTCCGCTACAGTCTGGAACCAATACACCTATCCCCACATCTGCTCGCCCACCCATACTGATTGGGGATGTCCTACCGGGAGACATACCCACCTCATCCAATGGTCCACCGATTTCTTTTTTGGGCCAAGGCCCCTTCCGCAAAACACGCCAAAAAAGAAAGTTCATAGACGAGGGTGCAGAGGTGGATGTAGAACCAAGCCCTTCCAACACTAAACTCCGGAAACTGTGAAGATTTTCAATTTATCATCTTCCCCTCTTTCCCCGCAGGATACCTCCCTTCTTAGTAAAGGTCTTAGTTTTGCACCTACCACTGTTCCCAATTCCTTCTTGCTCTTTAAAGACCTCCACAAATTTATACGCAAGCTCACACTGACCAGACATTTCAACATCCAATCAAAGAAAAAAATCCTGGAACCTTTTCCCACTGAACATGCTGGCACTAATGCCCTCTCTCCTGATCACACCAATCTCTTGTGCAGTCTGCTAAGCACATATGATGATGCAACCCATACGGACATTATCCCTAGTGACTTAGACCCTGAACTATACCTGTACACACAACATCCCTCTACCTCCCCTCCGGTCCAACACACCAGCCTACACCCTAAGTCTACCTTTTACCCAACCTGCTCTAAAGGCCCCTATATTGAAGCCTTTTATAGAGTGGTCTTTTCAGATCTACAAATATTATGCAAACAGTCCCCTCTCCAGCGCCCCTCCCATAATTTGAGTCATGGCGAGTGACTTGCCCTCAAAAAATTCACCAACAACCCAGACATCATAATCAAACCTGCAGATAAGGGTGGAGGTATTGTAATTCAGAACAAAGCCCATTATGTGGCTGAAGCCTACAGACTTCTTTCTGACACCAACACATATCAAAAATTAACAAAAGACCCACTATCACAATTCTAAATAGAGGCTGAACAGCTCATTGCCACAGCCCATCAACTGCAAGTCATTGAATCGAAAGAAGTCTCCTTCCTGAAAAAAGACTATTACAAAACCCCTTACTTCTACCATCTACCAAAAGTCCACAAAAACCTCCAGCATCCTCCTGGTAAGCCCATAGTGGCATCTATGGACAGCATCACGAGATGTCTTCTTACAGCCTCTAGCACAATCCCTTCCTTCATATATACGAGACTCCACCCACCTTTTGGAATTATTATCCCCATACTCCTGGGACAAGAATTACCTTTGGCTCTCTTTGGACGTCAATTCTCTGTACACGTCCATACCACACCCAGTTGGTCTAAGAGCCCTGCAACACTTTTTAGCCCTTGACAACTTTATCAATATTAACCAAGCCACCTTCATCCTAGACGCCACCTCCTTCTGCTTAACCCATAATTACTTTGTGTTCCTTCATACGCCAATTTGACTATGGGTTTCTGGGAAACCTTACATATCTGGCATAACAACCCCTACACACAAAATCTCATCTTTTATGGTCACTACATAGACAACATAATCATCATTTGGGACGGCCCATCCTCCACCATTAATGATTTTGTTTCACACTGTAACAACAACTCTCTTGGCCTATCTTTCACCCATGTCTGGCTCCACGAACATCTGGCCTTCCTAGACCTTGAACTAGGCCATGACGGTCCCACCATCTTTTCCCGGAATTACAGTAAACCCACAGCAGGGAACTCATATTTACACTTTACAAGCTGTCATCATCCCCGATGGGTTAACAACATACCCAAAGGCCAGTTCTGTCGCCTCAGACAAACTTGCACGAGAGACTCAGACTACATCTCCCAAAGTAACCACCTCACAACCAAATTCATAGAAAAAGGCTATCCCAAATCACTTATTGAACAGGCGTATAACACCTACCTACCTGGTAAACCTCCCAAAAAGGAACAGGATCCCACCAACACCACCATCTGCTTCATTACCCGGTTCCATGGCCAATACAAAAGCATGGAAAATATTTTTTCCAGACATTGGAATATTTTGAAACAAGACCCCCTCCTCTCCTCTAGTATCCGCGAAAACCCTTGCATCACATACCTCCGAGCTCTGTCCCTAAAAAACAAAATTGCTCCTAGTCAACTTAAGCCCCCCAAGTCCAACCCTCTCTGCCTCATACCCCTCATAGGCATGTTTCAGTGTAAAAAACCTCGCTGTAAAATGTGCGAATTTGTCCAGCATGGACAAAAGTCCTTTACACAAAAAGGGAAAACTTACCGGTTCGACAATTTCCACAACTGCTCCACCGACCACGTAATTTACTGTCTCACCTGCCAATGCCATCTTTTGCATGTAGGGCGAACCATTTGCCCCTTGAGACAACGCTTCTGTCGACATAGACGTTTTATAGAGACAGGAAGCAATAAGCATAGTGTGTCCCGCCATTTTATAGAATTTAATCAATGTTCCACCTCGGGCCTACGGGTCTGGGTGTTAGAATCTATACCCAATATCCTACCTGCAGCTGAACGTTTCACATTGCTTTGTGAACGGGAAACATTTTGGATTTACACTTTAGATTCCCTTAGCCCTAATGGGTTGAATGAAGAATTAGATGTCCATACCATTATATAACAGCCTTATTTATCCCTTGTATACTTCTCCTCTAATGTTACCATTTATCATTTCAGGTTTCCCCTCTCTTTTTCATTGTTAGTCATTCAAATTTCTCCCATTCATTTGTAAGTATTTTGTCCCCCCCTCCTCCTTCCACACCCCAGCCCCCCCTCCCCCCATCTCTTTCTCCCCCTTCCCCCCCACACCCCTCTCTTCCCCCTGTGCCCCCACCTCCACCGACCTTACTTAACACAACCCCCCCCAAACCACCCCACCTCAAATATCCAATATAATATATATCCAATTTGTTTAATAATCATTTATTTAATAGTTAATTATTTTTTTCTTCTTTTTTTTTATTTTTTTTATTATTTTTGTTGTTACATATAGTTACATAGTAGGTGAGGTTGAATAAAGACAATAGTCCATCCAGTTCAACCTGTGTAGGTTTGTGTGGCTGTAATCATCTAACATATCCCTTAATGTCCTGATCCTTGAGTTGTAAGTCTAAGAGTCTTTTGAAAGTCACCATACTACCCGCAGAAACCACCTCTTGTGGTAGACAATTCCACAATCTTGTAGCCTTAACAGTAAAGAACCCTCCTCGTTGCCTGAGGTTAAAACGCTTCTCCTCTAATCGCATTGTATGTCCTCGAGTCCTCATGCAATTCCTTCGAATGAACAGTTTTTTTTCTAAGCTGAGATCCCCATTACGATATTTATAAATTGCTATCATGTCCCCTCTCAGACGTCTCTTCTCCAGGGAAAATAAATCGAGCGATTGCAGCCGCTCTTCATAGTTAAGGTCCTCCAACCCCCTAATCAGTTTAGTTGCCCTTCTCTGGACTCTCTCCAGCTCCAACACATCCCTCCTGAGGACTGGCGACCAGAACTGGACAGAATACTCCAGATGCGGTCAGACCAGAGTTTTATAAAGTGGAAGGATTATAGTCTTATCTCTGGAATACATCCCTTTCTTTATGCATGCTAATATTCTGTTGGCTTTGGAAACTGCCGCTTGACATTGCATGCTGTTGCCTAATCTATCATCAACCAAGACTCCCAGATCCTTCTCCATTTTTGATTCCCCCAAGGGTTCCCCTCCCAACGTGTATTGTGTTTTTATGTTTTTAGTCCCCAAGTGCAAAACCTTACACTTCTCCACGTTAAACCTCATTTGCCATGTCGTTGCCCACTCCGTTATTTTGTCCAGGTCATTCTGTAGGATATCTGCTTCATGCTGTGCAGTTATTGCCCTGGCCAATTTTGTGTCATCTGCAAAAACTGATATCGAACTCCTGATCCCGTCCTCAATGGTGTTTATGAATAAATTGAACAAGGTTGGTCCCAGGACTGAGCCCTGGGGCACCCCGCTTACTACCTCAGACCAGTCTGAGTATGCGCTGTTTATTTCCACCCTTTGGACACGGCCTTTTAGCCAGTTCTGTATCCAAGAGCAAACCCTGCTGTCGATACCTGCAGACCTTATTTTATAAATTAAGCGCTTGTGGGGAACTGTATCAAATGCCTTAGCGAAATCCAAGTACACCACATCCACTGGTCTGCCCCTATCTAGCTCACAGCTCACCTCCTCGTAGAATGCTAAGAGATTGGTTTGACAAGAACGCCCATTTGTAAACCCATATTGGTTACTGCTGATGATGTTGTTGTCTTTAGCATATTCTACGATATAGTCCCTTATCATCCCCTCCAAAAGTTTACATATTATTGATGTCAAACTGACAGGCCTATAATTTCCCGGGATATGCCTCTGGCCCTTTTTGAATATCGGAATCACGTTAGCCTTCCTCAAATCCCCTGGTACATCTCCTGTCCTAATACTGTCAGCAAAGATCAGGAACAGTGGTCTAGATATAACCTTACTGAGTTCCTTGAGAACTCTCGGTAGTACGCCATCCGGACCTGGTGATTTGTTTGTGTTAAGTTTATCCAGTCTTTCCCTGATTTCACCCTCTGTTAGCCATAGTGGCAAGTCCTGTGTATTACTACTAACCAAACAGTCATGGTCAGTGTACCCCTCCTTTTCCTGCGTAAAGACTGACGAGAAAAAAGCATTCAGCACGGTGAGGAGCATTCTTCCCACTTTCCCATGTTCTTTCTGTTATGGTTAGGATGTGTTTATATCCACCATGACCAGTACTGTATACCCTCGAACATGTTGTACTGTACTATACATTAATTTTGTATATGGTCGCACTAGTTTAATTCATATATTTACCATGGTGTGTCTAGTCACATATTTCCATGCATTGTTGCCATATCTGCCTATTGTCCTTTTCTAAGTGACCCCTTATTACCTCTATTTCCTCACAACATTCCCAGTGTCTGTTTTAATCAGCCCACAGTGTTGCCCTTTTAAATACTTGTTGCCCTGTTTAATTGTCCGGGACACGCCCCCAGCATTTGCATATAAAAGACACTCTCTTTGTGTGCAAATGCTGGGGGCATGTTATTCACTTCAACTGAAAAAAGGAGTGCACATGCCCTGCCCGGGCCCTCGTGCAGACTCCGAAAAGCGTCTTGAAGCTCCCTCAGCCATCTTGCCAGTTTCCTGCCGCTGACGTCAGACGCCTTCAGGTTCCCTCATCAGCCACATCTTTCTGATTTCCCCGATCGCCCGGAAGCACACAGCCAGCAGGTCTGGCGCTCTGTACCTGAGGCACCCCGGATTGTGTGGACCCCTCTCACCATCGTGGAACCGTTTTGGACCTGACAGACGCTTTTATCCTTACTTTAATGTAAGTTACTACGTATTTATGTCATAATAAATCATAATCTTGCACTCAAGTGGCGCTCTTCCCTCCTCCTTTATCCGTTTAGAGTTGACTTCACTCTGTTTGAATGAGCTGACCCTGAGCTGCGGACCACCCTTGGATTGCCTCTAAGAACTGTCAGAAATTTGCACATGGACTCTTAATCCCCCCTGTGCGAACTGTTTTTGCCCCACCTGTGTACATCAACACTTTTATCTGCCATTGTTTCAGCTTATATCTATATGAACTCTTTGACCTTTGACCTCTGAGCACCTAAACCAGTCTCTTTAGGACTTTATGAACTTTTTATGGATTGTTTATGTTTAAGATTCCATTGATCTATTTGTTTATTTATTTAAGTTAGTGGTTTTTACACCTACTGTATGCACTGGTTTAAATTTAGCGCACTTCATATTTATTAATGTTTTATAGAGTAATGGTCGAAGTTACATTGTGACCCTGTCTTATCTGTCCTAAAATGCTGGACTGTATAAAAGGTCCATGCTTTACTCAAAATGGTGGGCATATCCCCGAAGAGGTCCTCAGGGACTGAATTCCATAGTTATGAGGTTCCACAGTGATGAACTACAATCCTGGACCTGTATAGCACCCTGTGGCTAACTCAACACATTGCACCAAGTTCCATAGTGAGCACCTCATGCTTGATCCGGTCTGGGTTCTGGGTCAGGTAGCCCACACTGTGTCTTAGGTAGGTGTGTCTTAGATAGAGCTAGAACCAGAAACCGACATTGGTGGTAAAGCATGGACTTTATATACAGTCCAGCATTTTGGACAGATAACCCAGGGTATCCCTGTACCTCTGACCATTACTCTATTATTCTTTAGGATAGAATCAATATTTTTCATTCCAACTTCCATTGCATTGGAAGAGAGGCGAGGGTTAAGGTAAGTTCACATGCTGCAACTGCAGACAGATATATCCCCGAAGAACAAGACCAACACATGAAGCTACCACCAGAAGATGCTGCAACCCCTCCAAGGACACACCTAATCATCATGATTGAGTATACCCCTGAAGTACACAGCATCCTCCAATGACTACTCCATGTATATAGCTAAGCTCATGAAGGCCACATCAACCAAATAGGTGACTCATTATGCTGGAAAATCTCTTCCTCTTTACAAGTGTCTAATCTGATATCATGCAGTGCAGGTAGAAGTGTTCTGGTTGGGGTTTGAACTGAGCAACCCAGTGCTGCAAGGTGATGACCACTAAGACATTCTGCTGCTCTGTCCTTCTGTTCAATTTGCACCACTCTTCTAGCATGAGCTTCTATCTTAAACATCATAGGGAAAAAAGGCAATGCACTCCTTCGGAAGTGCTAAAAATACTTGCATTGCAGGTAACTGCAGGAAGGGAGGTAAAAAAAACTGCTTATAGACATCCTCATCTTCCTTTTAGGAATTGTTTGAAGAGGGTTAAATTGGTCAGTTGACTGATCCTACAAGGAAAAAGCTTGACATTGTCAGAGTTGAGACTCCTTGCACAGGGAGAGTTGTAACGGACTCCTTTACAGTGTCTTGTCTACCAGTGGCAACCTGTTGGTAGGGGTCATCTTCCTCCCTGGATGCTTGAACAAAGCAGGAAATTTATACCGGGTTTTGCCTGTCAAGCACCAAAGGCCCAGTCTACGGTGTGCATAATACATGCAGATCTGGAGAGGCTTAATAGAAAGTGTCCATTAGTCAGCTTCCCATACACCAGCTTTATGAGGCCTGCAGAAGGGCTGACAATCCAGGAACAGTATCAGTAAGGAAGACGCTGCCCCCTCCAGCTATGACCTGCATAGAGCAGCCACAGCATAGAGGGATTAGGCTGCAGTGGCACAAGGACCTGTCGCAGTAAGAAATAAATCCATGATAAACAGACATGGTGCATAGGAGAACTCCATATTGTGTGGGAAAAAGAAATATATTACCTATATAACTGCTACTCAAGCTATGTAGTAATTTAGAAAAAAAAAAAAATTGCAATTCAAACTACGGGTGCTAAAGTCTCCTAAGCTGTCAAAAAAGACAGTGTAACAGTTGTTTGATTGCTAGGTGAGAAAAACCCGTAAGGAGTTCATTACTGCTAAAGGAATACTGACACTGCAGCTTCTCACATCAGAGCACCATCCCAGCAGATGAATAATCAAACAGACCCTGCCATACAGATGTAGAGCCCTCCTAGGTAGGTGCTAGAATGAGTGGATATAGTTTTTGGTTTCTCTGCCTAACAGGGACACAGCTCATGCTGTCTTGATGATTCACACTGATCCAATAGCCATGGAGTATATTGGACAGTGGGTGGAGTCCTGGCAGATGACAGCATGGATGTCTGTACCAATGTTGTTGAAGTATTTTTCTAATTTGTGTATGTTGTCTAGTATAAGGTGTTATTAAACCGACTATTTCTGTTTTTGGTTGTTTCAGGCCTCGGAACATAACTTCCTCTCTTTTGTACTTATATAAGTCTTATTATAAGCTTTTCGCAGTGTAGTCCGTGAATAACCTCTAATAAGCAATCTCTTTCGAAGGGAGTCCGCCTCCCGTTTAAAATCTTCGTCGTTCAAACAGATTCGATGCAATCTAAGATACTGGGAGTAGGGTATACTATGTACCGGGGTGTTTGGATGAAAGCTATTGGCATGTAAACCGTGTTGCCGGCTGTCGGTTTTCTATAAAGTGTAGTTTCTATCCCACCTTCTTCTTGTATAAGAATTTGTATGTCTAAGATCACACTACTACACATATACAGTATCTCACAAAAGTAAGTACACCCTCACATTTTTTTAAATATTTTATTCTATCTTTCCATGTGACAACACTGAAGAAATGACACTTTGCTACAATGTAAAGTAGTGAGTGTACAGCTTGTATAACAGTGTAAATTTGCTGTCCCCTCAAAATAACTCAACACACAGCCATTAATGTCTAAACTGCAGGCAACAAAAGTGAATACGCCCCTAAGTTAAAGTGTCCAAAGTGTAAATATTTTGTGTGGCCACCATTATTTTCCCCTCTTGGGCATGGAGTTCATTAGAGCTTCACAGGTTGCCACAGGAGTCCTCTTCCACTCCTCCATGATGACGTCACAGAGCTGGTGCATGTTAGAGACCTTGCACTCCTCCACCTTCCGTTTGAGGATGCCCCACAGATGCCCAATAGGGTTTAGGTGTGGAGACATGCCTGCCCAGTTTATCACCTTCATCCTCAGCTTCTCTAGCAAGGCAGTGGTCATCTTGGAGGTGTGTTTGGGGTCGTTATCATGTTGGAATACTGCTCTATGGCCCAGTCTCGGAAGGGAGGGGATCATACTCTGCTTCAGTATGTCACAGTACATGTTGGCATTCATGGTTCCCTCAAAAAACTGTAGCTCCCCAGTGCCGGCAGCACTAATGCAGCACCAGACCATGACACTCCCACCACCATGCTTGACTGTAGGTAAGACACACTTATCTTTGTACTCCTCACCTGGTTGCCGCCACACTCTTGACACCATCTGAACCAAATACGTTTATCTTGGTCTCATCAGCCCACAGGACACCGTTCCAGTAATCCATGTCCTTAGTTGTTTTCAGCAAACTGTTTGCGCACTTTCTTGTGCATCATCTTTAGAAGAGGTTTCCTTCTGGGATGACAGCCATGCAGACCAATTTGATGCAGTGTGCGGTGTATGGTCTGAGCACTGACAGGCTGACCCCCCACCCCTTCAAACTCTGCAGCAATGCTGGCAGCACTCATACGTCTATTTTCCAAAGACAACCTCTGGATATGACGCTTAGCACGTGCAATAAACTTCTTTGGTCGATCAATACGAGGCCTGTTCTGAGTGGAACCTGTCCTGTTAAACCACTGTATGGTCCGGTCCGGGCCACCGTGCTGCAGCTCAGTTTCAGGGTCTTGGCAATCTTCTTATAGCCTAGGCCATCTTTATGTAAAGCAACAATTATTTTCTTCAAATCCTCAGAGAGTTCTTTGCCATGAGGTGCCATGTGGAACTTTCAGTGACCAGTATGAGAGAGTGAGAGCAATAACACCAAATTTACCACACCTGCTCCCCATTCACACCTGAGACCTTGTAACACTAACGAGTCACATGACACCGGGGAGAGAAAATAGCTAATTGGGCCTAATTTGTACATTTTCACTTAGGGGTGTACTCACTTTTGTTGGCAGCAGTTTAGACATTAATGGCTGTGTGTTGAGTTATTTTGAGGGGACAGCAAATTTACACTGTTATACAAGCTGTACACTCACTACTTTACATTGTAGCAAAGTGTCATTTCTTCAGTGTTGTCACATGAAAAGATAGAATAAATTATTTACAGAAATGTGAGGGGTGTACTTACTTTTGTGAGATACTGTATATTTTATCTTGTACCTAGGATCATCAGGACAGACAGAGGCGGCTCTCTAATTAGGCAAATTAGGCGGTGGCCTAAGGCCTCGCACCTACAGGGGCCTCGCAGCCAGTCGCGGAGCGACAACATTTAGAAGGGAACAGTCAGGGACATCTCCGAAGTAAAAGATTGCTTTAAATCCTCGGATATAAAAGTTGCAGCAGTGTGCTGCAGTCCATTCACTGCGGCTGCCAGATGTCTGTTGTCCGCTGACACTTATCCCACCTTCTCTGCCTAGGGATTGGTCGTCTGATCATGTAATCCTAGGATATGGAGCAGTTAGTGGGCGTGCATCAGTAGGAAGTGGCTGCCCGGTCAACTCACAATGCTATCATTGGTTGTTGCTCTGGGAGGAGAGCACTGCCCTGGCCCAAGAACATACAGGTAACCAGGCCCCGACTTGTCACTCTGCAGGCTGGTCATAGATTGGTGGTGTCTACTACACAAAGCGGGTGAGGAGCCCCAGAGTGGTTGGAGGGGTCTTAGAATGGTTGGTGGAGGAGGAGGAGGAGGAGAAGAATAAGGCCAAGGGTGGCTGGGAGAGGAGAGGGTGGCTGGAAGAGAAGGAGAGGGTCCCTGGGTGGCTAGGGGAAAAGGACGAGGGCCCCTGGGTGGCTAGGGGAAAAGGCGAGGGCCCCTGGGTGGCCAGGAGAAAAGCAAGAGCCCCTGGGTGGCTAGGGGAAAAGGAGAGGACCCCTGGGTGGCTGAAAGAGAAGGAGAGGGCACCTGGGTGGCTGAGGAGAAGGAGAGGGCACCTGGGTGGCTGGGAGGGGGGAGAGGGCCCCTGGGTGGCTAGGGGAAAAGTAGAGGGCCCCTGGGTGGCTAGGGGAAAAGGAGAGGACCCATGGGTGGCTGAAGGAGAAAGAGAAGGCACCTGGGTGGCTGAGGGAGAAGAAGAGGGCCCCTGGGTGGCTGGGGGAGAAAGAGAGGGCCCCTGGGTGGCTGGGGGAGGAGGAGAGGGTCCCTGGGTGGCTGGGGGAGAAGGAGAGAGCTCCTGGGTGACTGGGGTAGAAGGAGAAGGCCCCTGGGTGGCTGGGGGAGAAGGAGAGGTCCCCTGGGTGACTGGGGGAGAAGGAGAGGGCCCCTGGGTGGCTGGGGGAGAAGGAGAGGGCCCCTGGGTGGCTGAGGGAGGAGGAGAGGCCCCCGGTGATGCCAGAGTCAGTTGCCAGGGAAGAGAGTGGAGCTGAGCCAGTCCTGCATATCTGACATCAAAACCAAACTTGGTGGAGGTGGAGCTGGAGCCCTTTGCCCTACACAATGACAGCCCCCGAGGTGGAAGGTGAGGGGTAGCGGGGCTGTGACATTACATAGCATATGGACTATTATTATATTATATAGCATATGTACATTATTGGTTTTGGTTGGATGTTTAACTCTGTGTTGTTTTTCCCCCCAGCTGTGAGGGACTGAGGAATGACAGCCCACTATGCTGGGACTTATAGTGCCCTAGGATGTGGATAACTGAGGAATCCTCAGTCCCTCACAGAGGGCACTACAAGTTCCAGAATAGCAGGCTGCCATGCCTTAGTCCCCACAGAGGGCACTACAAGTCTTAGCATAGCAGGCAGTAGTTCCTCAGTCCCCTACATAGAGCAGTACAAGTCCAAGCATAGCAGGCTTCCATTCCTCAGGGAGGAATGGCAGTGCACTATACTGAAATTTACAGTGCCCTCTGTGGGGACTCAGGTATAGCAGCCTTCTGTAGTGGGACTTGTCGTGCCCTAGACTGTGGCGGACTGAGGAAGGGAAGTGTAAGGGGAACTCTGGAAACTCTGATGCAAGGGGGAGCTTTGGTGACCACAGATTTCCCTTTTACACCAGAGGCCCCAGCTTTCCCCCTTAAATCAGGGTTCCCGGAACTCTCCTTACATCAGATTCTCCAGCATTCCCCCTTAAATTGGGGTTTCCCGTAACTCACCTTACTTCAGAGTCCCCAACATTCCCCCTAAATCAGGGTTCCCAGAACTCCTCTTACATCAGAGTTTTCAGAGTTCCCTCTTACAGTGTAAGGGGGAAACTCTGGCGACTCTGATGTAAAGGGGGCTCTGTGAAATTTGATTTAAGAAGGGGACTCTAATGTAAAGAGGTATTCTGTGGACTCTGATGTAAGGAGGAGATGCTGGGGAGAATCTGATTTAAAGGAGAACTCTTATGTAAGGAGGGAGTCAGAGAATCATGATCTGTGAATTCATAGTACAAAGGTTAAGTCTCTTAATACATGCAATTTATACAGTTAATTTTTATCGCTTGAATTATTTTTCCCATTATGGGCGTGAGTGGGGCCTCATGTCCAAGTTTTGCCTTAGGCCTCACAAAGCCTAGAGCCGCCTCTGAGGACAGATACCTATATATGCACAACACATTTTGGATGGATTTTTCTCCCCTGTGTCTGCCTCATGTCGGGTTAATTTGTTGGGGGTTGGAAGGAAGGCCGTGTGCTAGTAAGTCATGTTTGTATTTATTAAGCTGTACATAAATACAGATTATGTCCTAGGTTTATGAAACACTAATATCGAGTCTGAAAATTTTAAGAGAAAACTGTCTGTACATCTTCATAGTCCTGAAGAAGCCTTGTGTGAAACGCGTTGACCAGTGAACAGAGGAAGATAGAGGAATATGATCCGAAGCAAACACAGTGACGTGCCTCCATCCCTAATGGTTAATGCAAACAGAAAACAGAGGTCGTGGGACTTTAACTGAGGCCGGTCACCAACTAAGATATACAAAAATAGAATCTGAATGTAGTCATTTATTATACATACAGTAATTGATACAAATGTTGACATCAGTAACAAATATGATGCAGACATGTATACAAAAAAAAGCTGAGACAAAAAAATCCATATAGTAAGGAGATTGTTATAATAGTAATAAGATATATTCAGTAATAAAGTACATGGCCGTCACTAAATGTTACATCTAAGTGAAGAGAGGAAATATCTATACCTACACCAACCTTATGATATATACCAACTTATCCTTATATATGTATGATGTACATGAGTGAAATTAGTAGGAGACATTGATCTCCTGTGTACGAGCTGAGCTCAGTTTGGGGTCAGTTTCCTCATTTTATTGAGATGTGGTTTTAGATAAATCAATAAATGTTATTTTAGGATAAATCCATGTAGTTGTTATCTGTCTCATGCTGTGCCCTTAAAGTCCACACATATGACAGTGGTTCCTTGTGAACATCTGTAGGTTCCCATTTCTCTGGACAGATAGGATGTTGGGACTCTCAAGATAGCTCTGGTTTTTCTTCTCCTATCCAAGTTCTCCAAATAAAACATAAAAACACATCCCCTAGACTGGTCATTGGAGACAACGAGCGGAAGAGTGTGCACCTGGCTGTGTGAAAATACCCTGTATCTGGCTGTGGAGTAATCAGTGGGAGGCCCGGGCAAACCAATATCCAAGCGGCTCCTGCGGGGGCACCGCTACACAGAAGGTAACCTTGCTTCAACAAACAGAAGACAAAGGTAGGCAACTGTACCAAACTTTGGTAAGAGGCTGCAATGCACATCGATCACCCAGAGAGCAGAGTCCTCTCCATATGTTTTCCTTTTGGTTACTCCCTAGCAGCCCGCATGGCGTCTGCTCCCTTCTGCTGACCTCAAGCCAAACATACTCACGTGTCCCGGACCTCTTCCACAGGGCAATCGATGCATCCGCAGGGCGACTCAGATCCCAGAGGCAGGAACACAACTGCTATATCTGGGTTGGGCATGATTAGGAGAAAATTGTGTGTGTGTTTATATTACTTTTTGACATTTTTCTGGTGAATAGGTACAGGTACTATGTTCCCGATACTCATTCACAATGGAGGGAGGGCGGGTTCTGGGGGCCCCCTTGGTAAAAGGGGGCTTTCAGATGATGACAAGCTCCCTGCCGGCAGACCCCCACAAACACAGGCCATGGTTGTGGGGAAGAGGCCTCTTTCCCCATCAACATGGGAACAAGGTGCTTTGGGGTGAGGTGCAGGGGCAGAGCTTTCCCAAAGCACCCACCCCCCCATGTTGAGGACGAGTGGCCTTGTATGGTTAAGGAGGGGGGGGACTCACTCGCCCCTCCCACTTTCCTGACCTGCCAGGCTGCAAGATGGGATAAAGGGTCTGGTATGGATTTTAGGGGAGAACCCACGCTGTTTTTTTTTTTTTTTTTTTTAATTTTGATCCCCGAAGGACCTGGTATGGACTTGGGGGGGGAGTACACCGTTTTTTTCTATTGCTGGGCAATGCCGGCATTCTATTCTTTACATTCATCTGTCAGTGGGGAAGCCCGCTGACAGCTGATGAGTCATGTCTGGTAAGGATGCGGGCGGCCGGCTTCCCGGCTTGCTGCTTAACAACCAGCTATTTCTTCACACAGAATTTGCATCGGTCGATCGTTTTTTTGACTGATCCGAATTCGAATCGTTCTGAAAAGTTGCAATTCGTTAGAAAATGAATAAACAAAACAAATTTTAACAGAGTTCAACAAAATTCATTACAATTTCATTTGGAGATTTGGATACATCAATCTGAATGGAATAACCAACAATTTGTCGGAATTTGTATTCGCACCGAAACGAATTTCACGTGTCTAACACTTAATAGCCACCCGCTAATAGCTGGGCTCCCAGCCAATGCAAATGGCCGCCGATGGCAGGGCCCACTCTCCAGGCATGGATCCTCTACATATGTGTGCCATAACACCACCCCGCTGATAGCTGGGGACTCAATGACCACTCGGGACACCCTGGAAGACTTCTGGATACCAAAGGAAGCTCCTGACATCCCGCACAGCTGCCCAGCACCAGACCCGCCCACCAATACTTCCAATAAGTAGGAAAACTTCATACAAAAATGTCTGGAAGGATTGGGAAACAGAGATTTCGGGCACAAGAGTTTTGTTAAAAAGATTTCTTTTATTCAACACAAACCTAAATATTTTAAAATCATAGAAAAATACAGGCAAATAATTGTGTATTAAGGACACAGTGAGACCACACAACAATGGTCTATGTTGTGCAATATCTCAGTGCATAGAGCTTATAAAAGTCGATTTACATACAGTTCAAAGTACAAGATCATTAGTAGTCATATAATCCTTGGAAAAGTATTGCTTGATATCAGAAGAACCGCCGACGGACACCCAAACAATATGGTGCCGGTCAGCGGGGTCGACTGAAAGTATAAGTTAACATTCACCATGTAATATATGACCTTTGCTCGACATGTTTCGCTTTCTTAGACAAAAAAGCTTCATCTGGAGCATATCATTTCTTTTGTCTGTGTGAGAAATAACAGTATTTAGATAGATTACATATATATGTTACCTTATTTTCAGTATGTTAAAATTACAATTGCATATCATTTATCTTTCCTTTTAATTACATATAATCGTCTTACACCTCTCGGATAAGTCCTTCTATTTTTGCAATATTAACACAATATAACATTGGGTCTTAAGTTGCATTCAGACACTAGAGGAGTTTAGGGGAAAGAACGGAGGCTGCCAATAGTGAGTATATGTGGGGATCCATGCTGTAGTTATAGTATAAGCATGTATATCCTATTTATATACCTGGTAAATGGACAGAAAAATGTATACATACCTGTACATATAGTAATCAGGCACATATCTCAACTTCCATAGAGAATTCTTTAACGAGGAGGACTGTGCGTTTTGGGAAGCTCAGAAAAGGCAATGTATAGTGACATAGTAGTGAGGGTAGTCACTCCATGTCTCATATCTGGGTGGATGAGAGCAGAAAAACAATGTTTCTCAGAGTAGTAAGCGTTTTTATTCTATGATATCACTTTAAGGGAAAGCCCATAGGAATGCTAAACCATAAGCTCAAGTGTTTTAAATTGGTAAAGTCAGTATGCCTCATGCTTGTTATAAGAGTGTGTAAGTACCTATAGAGCCCATAGACCATCTGCCCTAAAAGGGGGGGGCAACAGAAAAGCCACATAGTCATTCTGGACCGTAAGAGTAGACAGGTGCCATGCGTTTATAAACGATTATACACCAACATACAGAGTTTACCCATTCGTATATGGGCTACCCCTATAGTAAAATATATATCATGTATATTGATTTGCTTTCACACACATATGCGAATATGTGTGTGTAATCAATTTAGTATCCGACCCACCCTCCTCTATAATAGTAGGGGGGTGACCAGGGTTATATATAGATAAGCAGTTGCTACATGAGGTCCAAGATGAGTACATGCAAAGCGTACTTAGAATAGACATAGGTAATAAACATAGTGGTAAATATATAGAGTGCCATCCAAAATGATAGATCCCTATGCAGTACGAAAGTTCCAAACATACACAGACACCTTAGCAATGCTCACCAAACTTAGGAAGGACCAGAGCTTAAATGTAGGGAGCGTGTCTCCTCTGCTTGTATGTCGGCTGTTAAGCACAGTAAGATTAAGGTGAATTCCCGGATATCACATAAGAGTAATACTACAGTATTGGTACTGGCCATATACAGCTTACCCCTTGCCACGCTGTTCCCAGCTTCCGCACAGTCCTCACCGGATGGGGAACCTCCACCATACCAGGGCTTGTAAATGGCGCCCTTAAGTAGCATGGATCCCGGGCGGTTCGTCAAACGGACGTCACCGCCCCGGCCACTCCCACCGGACATCGCTCGAGAGCCAACGCGGGGACACCCCGGCGAGGCTCTCGGCTTAGTCACGGGTGTGTGCAGACTATACAGAGGCAGGAAGTGCCTCCGTAGTCCGCTCAGGTGCCACAGGAAGTTCCACCCGGAAGGGGCGGGACTGACCTGCGGCCTATCTGGCCGCACATATCTCACTGATGAGGCCGACCTCCATGCTTACCCACACTGCCCCCACAGGATCGGTCCGCAATTACATGAGAATTCTAATTGCCTGAAATGAAAAAACAACACAACAAAGACAGAAATTATATATTTAAAAATACAGATATAAAAGCATATTTCACTAAGGTACAAAGATGTTCCTGGTGAAACCAGGAGATATATATCGGTAACATATTTTGTTTATCAAAAATTATTATATAACCATGTTTATTTTTTGACATTAACCACTGGTAAGGGCGTTCAATAGTGACAGCCCTAATGAAAGGACAGGGGCTGAAATGCCCCCTACTAGAAACACTTCCATACTTCAAACCCCAAGAGAAAGTTGCATATTTTGACTTATTATAAATCCTCAAAATCATAATATTGATGAGATAGGGATTATAGCACAAAAAACTGTTTGTTATACATAAGAGAGGAAGAGGGATATATGTGCCATAAGACCTATTTGATGTGAAGAGGTATCAGAATAATTGGATATATGTAGATACGGGGGGAGGAGGATGACCACGCCAAAAACCAAGCCGACACCCTGACCCATATATCCCACAAAGGGCCATTATCGTAACCCGAGTATACTACTCGAGGTCAATTAGGTCTGTTGGCATTAGGTAAGCAAAGAAACCTTCACAGAAAGGGTTTGTACGACTGTGTTTCGTTTAACCCAGGTCTATAAGTGGCATTGAGACACTCTATCCAGAGAGTCTCTCTCTGGAGAATTTTTTTGTCCCAGTTGCCACCCCGAGGATCTTGAGGAATAACCTCAAGCACATAAAATCTTGCCTTTTTGGGATTGAACCTGTGGTATAGGTCAAGGTGTCTGCTCACGGGCGTGATCATCCTTCCCCCTGCTGATACGTACACATGGTCATTTATCCTTTGGCGGAGCTCTCTTATAGTTTTACCTATATAGAACATGCCGCAGGTACAATGCATCATGTATACCACTCCACGTGTGCTACAGTCGGCTCGAAATTTTGGAGCAAATGTCTCCCCATTAGGTAAAGTGTATTCAGTATTCTCCTCTATCCAAGGACATAAAGCGCATTTGCGACATTTATAAGTACCTCTACCTGTTGTTACTTTATTTTTAATGGGTTGATAGTGGCTTGTTGTTAGTTGATCTCTTAAAGATCTTGTTCTCCTGAAAACAATTTGGGGATGTTTGCCCACGTATTTGTTTATAACCGGATCATCACGAAGAAGATGCCAGTTCCGTTCAAGAATATCTCTCAATACTTTTTCATGAGCGGAGTATTTGGTTATTAATTTAACTGTTGATTGCGTGTTTGGAGGTTTGGCTCTAAAGATGAGGCTGTTTCTATTTTGAGAAAACGCTTTGTTGAAAGCTGTTCTCAACAAACGCTTACTGTATCCACGAGCCATTAGGCGTTCTCGTAAAAGGTTAGCCTGTATTTTGAAATCGTTATCAGATGTGCAATTACACCGTAGGCGTATGTATTGGGCATATGGAATACTACGTATAAGCGCCCCTGGGTGGGCGCTAGACGCATGTAATATTACATTCCCTGACTCCTCTAGTGTCTGAATGCAACTTAAGACCCAATGTTATATTGTGTTAATATTGCAAAAATAGAAGGACTTATCCGGGAGGTGTAAGACGATTAAATGTAATTAAAAGGAAAGATAAATGATATGCAATTGTAATTTTAACATACTGAAAATAAGGTAACATATATATGTAATCTATCTAAATACTGTTATTTCTCACACAGACAAAAGAAATGATATGCTCCAGATGAAGCTTTTTTGTCTAAGAAAGCGAAACATGTCGAGCAAAGGTCATATATTACATGGTGAATGTTAACTTATACTTTCAGTCGACCCCGCTGACCGGCACCATATTGTTTGGGTGTCCGTCGGCGGTTCTTCTGATATCAAGCAATACTTTTCCAAGGATTATATGACTACTAATGATCTTGTACTTTGAACTGTATGTAAATCGACTTTTATAAGCTCTATGCACTGAGATATTGCACAACATAGACCATTGTTGTGTGGTCTCACTGTGTCCTTAATACACAATTATTTGCCTGTATTTTTCTATGATTTTAAAATATTTAGGTTTGTGTTGAATAAAAGAAATCTTTTTAACAAAACTCTTGTGCCCAAAATCTCTGTTTCCCAATCCTTCCAGATGTAATTGATCAATTGTGGATAGGGGCACACCCTAAATTGGATACGTCATGGCCAAGATGGCTGCTATCTGTGGACACATGACTTGCAAAACAATTCATACAAAAATGGTCCTATAAGTGAGGAGGAGAACAAAGGAACGCAGCCTTTGGCTTATCCTGAACATTTATGGGGGTGGGGGTCTTATGGGGGAGGAACGAGGGCGGGGCTACCCAAACGTATGCTGCCATGGACATCTGTCAGGAAAGCACATTATGGCCACTAGATGGAACTGACCATTATAGGAAATCCCAATTCGCCATGACTGGGGGAATGCGGGTCACATTTCATCAACACATTTATAACAACCAGATCTGTAAGTGTTTGTGAAATCTTCCCGCACAAAATGTACTCAGCCAATGAAAGGTAAAGAATCCATTTTTATTTTTCTCCTGCTATCAATGGCCAACACGGGACAACACTTCATCCATGTCTTTGGTGATCTCTGATCTCCTTATGAAGTGTTTCTTACATGATGAAGATCAGCCATGGAGTATGTCTGAGGTGTATATCAGGGTGTGCTTCTTCCCCACATGTCCACCAACATTCATATAGAAGACATTTCCCGCACTCAATGCACTAATACACCTCCAGGGTTGTGTGGGACCCCTGATGTACAGGAAGACAGGACTTCAGTGAGGAACATTTCCCTCACTCAGGACAGGAAATTGGCTTCTCCCCAGTGTGCAATCTCTGATGTCTGGAAAGAGTGGACTTCTCTGAAAAACATTTCCAGCACTCAGGACAGGAATACGGCTTGTCATCAGCATGCAATCTCTGATGTTTGGAAAGATCAGACTTCTGTGAAAAACATTTCCCACACTCAGGACAGGAATATGGCTTCTCACCAGTGTGAAATCTCTGATGTCTGGAAAGAGCGGACTTATCTGAAAAACATTTCCCACACTCAGGACAGGAAAACGGCTTCTCACCAGTGTGCAATCTCTGATGTTTGGAAAGATCAGACTTCTGTGAAAAACATTTCCCACACTCAGGACAGGAATACGGCTTCTCACCAGTGTGCAATCTCTGATGTGTGGAAAGAGCGGACTTCTGTGAAAAACATTTCCCGCACTCAGGACAGGAATACCGCTTCTCCCCAGTGTGCGATCTCTGATGTATGGAAAGATAGGACTTGCATGAAAAACATTTCCCACACTCAGGACAGGAATATGGCTTCTCACCAGTGTGAAATCTCTGATGTCTGGAAAGAGTGGACTTCTCTGAAAAACATTTCCCGCACTCAGGACAGGAATGCGGCTTGTCATCAGCATGCAATCTCTGATGTCTGGAAAGAGCGGACTTATCTGAAAAACATTTCCTGCACACAGGACAGGAATACGGCTTCTCACCAGTGTGCAATCTCTGATGTTTGGAAAGATCAGACTTCTGTGAAAAACATTTCCCACACTCAGGACAGGAATATGGCTTCTCACCAGTGTGCGTTCTTTTATGCACATTAAGATTGCCTTTCAAACTGAAACTCTTCCCGCACTCAGAACAGGAGAACCTCTTATCTGTTGTAAGGACGGCACCGTCCCTCACAGTCTGAGGTTCCTCAGGATAAGAGGAATACGATGGTCCGGCACTGTCCCTCACAGTCTGAGGTTCCTCAGGATAAGAGGCATACGATGGTCCAGCACCATCCCTCACAGTCTGAGGTTCCTCAGGATAAGAGGAATACGATGGTCCGGCACTGTCCCTCACAGTCTGAGGTTCCTCAGGATAAGAGGAATACGATGGTCCGGCACTGTCCCTCACAGTCTGAGGTTCCTCAGACAAAGTGAGACAATCCTCTGAGGTTTTTCTCATCTCCCGTCCATCTACTAAAATAGAAATACAAAGATTATTACTAGACATCAGCAGATTGGTTCCCCTAAACCAGGACCCGCCCACATCAGACAGCTTTGTCTCTGAGGATCTTACAATTCCACCCTCAAGGTAACTAGTAAATGGGTCCTCTGATCTCCTACAAGCTCATGTCTTTATTCATGGACCTCAGTCAGAGAGTGAGGAAACAACGAGAACTGTCTTTTATAGGAGTGATAGTGATGAGGGGATTATAGGACGAGTGTCCCCTCCCCCTCTATCACTCATTGCCATCTTCCCAACACAAGAAGTCCCGCACTTCCTTATTTAGTCCATGATTTAGTCATGAATAACAGCAAGGCTGAGCCCCACCAGAGGTCAGAGAGTGAGGATGGGGGAGAACAACCAAGATGAAGACTTGACTGATCCTGAAGACCATATATATCTCTGGGGAAGTCCAACCAGGATGTAACGCATCAGATGGGAGTGGTTTGAGGACATCATCATGTTGACTGATGCTTGGGGAATCTGCAGTGATTGTGTGTATTCAATACTGGATAACAGAGCAAGTAACCCCGGGAGTATTGTTCTGTCAGAGATCTTGCTAGACCTGGGCATGGGGCAGAAGATCCAAGGTTCATAGCCCAACGTCTATGGTGAACATCAACATTTTACTACCAGCTGAACCCCAGAATATCCATAAATCCAGTCTAGAGACATAAATTGTGTCTGCAGCACAGAGAAGGAAGATTATCCGAGAGAAATACAGGAATACAGGACGGGGAACACAGCTCAGGAAAGTGACCAGGGGATTACAGGCTGATATCACCCAGTCCCCGCCCTACTCTGGACCAACAAGTGAGCAGTATGGGTGGAGAATGTATTTAGTGTTAATGACCCACCTGTGCTGATCTCTGTAGGAGTGTCCTCCTCTATAAATGTCCCCTTTATTCCATCCTCCTCCATAGACTGCTGATCATCTCTCACATACGTCTCTTCTTCTTCTGCTTTAACCTCAAATTCTATATCGATTGGATCTCCACTCTAAACCAAGAAAATAAGAGAGAATATAATCTGGAAGATATAAGCTTACATAAAAAACACACACATCCCCTCCACAAGTCCATGTTCTAGATACTCCATCCCACCAACCTTGTAAAAGTGAGGGATGGTGTGACCTTCCTGTGTGGAATCCCGGGAATACAGAGGACGGGAACATCTCTCTGGTGGGTTTCTGGTATTATGTGGCTCCATCATATTCTTGTGTCCTTCTGAAACCTCCTCCATAACTTGATACTCCTTATCCTCCTCTTTATACTCTTCTTGTACAACAATATTATCCTTGGAGTTTTCATTCTGAAAAATATAATAAAATATTCATTGTAAAAAAACACGATTGCTTTTAAACCATAACTATCAATAATTGTTCCTCATCTACCTGATGATGGTGAGGGATGGTGTGACCTTCCTGTGTGGAATCCCTGGAATACAGAGGACGGGGACATCTCTCTGGTGGATTCCCATTACTGGATCCCTCTGTAGGAAACACACACACACTGTCGGGGACCATAAACCAGGCAAAGATAGAAAGTACAGTTAAAAAAAATATGACACCTTTAATGAAATAGAAAAAAAATAACAGTTCAGGAATGTCGTCAAAAACAAAAGCTGAGATTTGGATGCCAGAGCAGGTAATCAGAGGAGCCGGGGTCAAGAAACCAGAAGTCAGCATAGTTGGAAGCAAAAATCAGGAACAGGAATAGGAAGAGAAGTCAGCCAGGGCAAAAAACACACAGGAACACACTGGAGATAATAGACAAAGCAAAGGCAAGGAGGAAATGAGCTCAGGTGCTTCAAAAGCAAACGAGGGGCTGGCTGTAGGCTGGACGAATGAGGCAGTAAATGGTAACCAGGTAAGTCACTGTGGTAACAAGCGGCTGGTAGTTACCCGGCAGCTAAGCAACTTCTGAACATTGAAAGAAAAGAGCAGCTCGCTAACTATCAGGAGCCCAGCCCTGACAGTAGCCTCTTCCCCAACAATCCCTCCCCCTTGGGGGAGCACCATGCTTGAGGGGAAAATGTATATGGAAAGCCTGGAGCAGGACAGGAGCATTTATGTCCGAGGATGAGACCCAAGAGCGTTCCCCTGGACTGTAACTCCTCTGTGAACTGGATATCCTATGTGTCCACTAAACCTACAGGAGTCAATGATAGATATCTCATACTCCACGTAGTTGTCAACCTTAATCAGGCGAAGGCATGGTACTGAGGTGGTATAGCAATAACACGTAAGGAAACATGGAATACGTTGTAAATACAAACGTTGGAAGGAAGAGCTAATGCGTAGGCCACCATGTTAACCTTATAGAGTATGCGGAAAGGCCCAATATACCGAGGTGCCAGTTTAAGTGAGGGAACACAGAATCAGAGGTAATGGGAAGACAGCCAGACCCTCTCCCCCACTTGGTAGGAGGGTGAAGGTAGGCATCGGCGGCCAGCATGGTTTGTACCTCTCTCTCTGGAGTGTTGCAAGGATTCTTGGACCTGCACCCAAGTGGAACACAGTTCCTGAAGATGTTGATATAACGCAGAAATGCCTTGCAGAACAGATGTATCAGGCAACATGGATGGCTGGAACTCATAGTTCACAATAAACTGAGATAATCAGGAGGTGTAACGCTCCTGCGTTTTTATATGGTGTGGATTTTCAGCTGCAGAAATAGTTCCAAGTCAGTAGTCATGTAAGAGATATGCTGAGATACCATTCCCAACCTCAATGACTCATCATGTGTGGAAGGTCTTATTTCAGCCAGTAAATACACACAATTAGCAAGCTGGTTCCTAGAGTGACTTTATGCATGTGGTAACACAATGATGAAGGTTGAGGGATAGGTTGAGTGGAGGTGGTAGGTGATAGACACTTGAAGGTGAGACAGTAGCAGATGGATGCAGGAAGGTTTAGCAATGTTGTATGATAGCAGATGATAGAATAGCAGGTGGACATACAAAAGAGATCAACCCAGTGCAGAAAAGTAGCAGTAGTCTCAAGAGCTAGCAATCTAGTTTATGCAGATGTGATAAACAGTCTCTACTATGCAGAGCTAGATAGTGTAAGCTTAGTATAAGTTTATAGAGAATTCCCCTGCGGGGTACTTAGCACTATTAGCGATACAGCCGAAGGGTGGTTCAGGAGAGGCGGATGATCCAGTAGCGGGATACAGGGATCAGCGCAGCGAGGTTCCGTCAGCGAAGTAAGCTTGCAAGCATGGAAGCTTCAAGCAAGGTTAGCATCCAGATAAGGGTGTTTGAACGAACACATGTGAGTGAGAACCGACGCCTTAAATAGCCATCTAGTCCGGCGCTGAGTGATGACAGCTCCAGTCTTAAAGGTGTATGCGCACCTTTCCAAAAGTAAATGGTAGGGCGCATATACTTGTGGAAAGTGTAATTTAGGGTACCAAAGGTACCGGAACATTACAGGAGGCAGCATTGATGGTGCTATTGTGAGCAAACTCCACCCAAAGTAACAGGTCCCACCAGTGTTATGATGGTCAGAAATATAGCAATTAAAGAACTGCAAGAACTGCTTCAAGGCTTGTTCGGCCCATTCTGCGGCCTCATTGGAGTGTGGGTGATATGCAGAAAAGGAAAGCTGAATGTGCACAAAAGGCTCACCAAAACTTGCACGACACCAACTGGCTACCCCTGTCCAAGATGATAACTTTAGGTAACCCATGTAACTGAAAGAACTCTCCAGTGAAAATGAATGACAGTTCCTTGGACACAGGCAACTTATTTAGCGGAATGCAATGTGACATTTTGAAAAACGGTCAACCACCATAAAAATAACTGTGTTGCTATGGGAGTTGCGTAAATCCATAATAAAATCAATAGACAAGTGGATCCAAGGCCTCTCTTCTCTGCGTATGGGTTGAAGGAGGCCCACTGGAAGGTGTTGTGGTGTTTTATTCTGAGCACACACAGGACAAGCAGCTACAAAGTTGGTTTCATGAGCACGGAGACTAGGCCACCAGCATTGTTGAGACATAGGCCATATGTCTCAACAATATGTCCATACGCCGTTGATTTTTTCCTGGGTGCCCAGCTGTCTTAGGTGAATGGTAGGTCTGGAGGAAAATGATGCGGAGATTCTCGGGGACAATGCAGCGGTCATGAGGTTTTCCAGGAGGAGAATGGATCTGAGAGGCCATCATTCTCTCACCCAAAGGTGAAGTGAGACTAGAAAGAAATAGCCAAAATGCAGTCCGAAAGGTATCACAGGAGTGGGAACAGACTCTTTTTTGGAAGAGGAGGAAAACTGCGGCAATAAGGCATTTGCTCTTTTATTCTTTGTATCAAGTAAGAATGAGACTATGTAATTGAAGCTTGACAGAAAAAGGTCCCACTGAGCCCTTCCAGGAGATAAACATCTAGCTTCAGACAAGAATGAAAGATTCTTATGGTCAGTCAAAATGAGGACCAGCACAGTAGTACCCTTGATGAGATGCCTCCCTTCTTTAAGAGTTAAAATTATGGCTAATAATTCTCTGTCCCCAGTTTCAGAATTTCATTCTGCTAGAGACAATTTTTTTTAGAAAAGTAGCCACAAGGATGGATAGAACTCTCAGGGGTAGGAGGTTGAGACAGGAAAGCGCCTACTCAAGTCTCAGATGCATCAACTTCAAGAATGACGGGTAACATGGGATTAGGATGTTCCAGCACTGGGGCTGCAGCAAAAGTGATCTTGAGGGATTCAAAGGCTTTAATGGATTCCGGGGACCAATTCTGTGGCTTGCCCTCTTTTCTGGTCATACAGTATCAATGAAGGGGTTTGACCAGAAAAGAGAAGTTACTCATAAAATCCTGATAATGATTGGCAAAGCCAAGAAAATGTTGTAGAGCACGTAGACATATAACCCAAAGCCACTTTAGGACTGCAGATGGCTTCTCTGGGTCCATCGAAAACCTGGCAGCACAAATGACATAACCGAAAAATTTAACCTGTTCATGGAACTCGCACTTATCCAACTTGCAATAGAGGTTGCTTTCTCTCAACCTCAGTAGCACACAGGAGAGACATCTGTGTGGAGGTTCTCTAGGGATTTAGAATATATGAGTATATCACCCGGGTAAACCACCACACATTATGGCAGCATATCTCAGAGGACATTTTTAACAAAGTCCTGGAAAACAGCAGGAGCGTTGCAGAGACCAAAAGGTCATTACGAGGTATTTATAGTGTCCGGTCCTAGTATTAAATTTCCATTTGTGACCCTCATTAATCCTCACAAGATTGTATGCCCCCGCAAATCGAGCTTCGTGAAGACCGATGTTCCCTTGAGGCAGTCAAATAATTCAGTTTTCAATGGGATCGGATAAGTTTTTTTAACAGGAATGTAAATGAGACCCCTATAATCGATACAGAGACTCAGTTCACCACTCTTTTTTTTTTTTCCCACAAAGAAAAAGTTGGCACTGGAAGGAGAAGAGGATTTGCGGGTGAACCCCTGGGATAGTTAAATCGCAGCATCCATTGCCTTCTCCTCTGAGACAGACAGAGAGTAAACCCGGCCACGAGGAGGAATGGCACCGGGATTGAAGGACAACTGTTCACTCAAAAGGCCGATGTGCCAAAATACCGGCCTGACCTTTGTCAAAGACATCACAGAATTCATGGTACTCTTCTGCCAATAAAGAGACTGAAGACGTGCACATGATCTTAATTACTTTCTAAAAAGATGTATTAGTGCATTGTGGGGACCATGACAAAACCTCAGCATTACGGCAATTAAAAGAGGGATTGGGCCTCTGTAACCAAGGATAACCAATGACAACTGGGTAATGAGGTAAGGAAATCACTAGGAATTTTAATTATTTCATGGTGAAGAGCCCCTACAGCCATGGTCAACGGAGTGGTTTCATGGGTCACATGGGCAGGCTGTAGAGGTCTCCCATCAAAAGCCTCAATGGTAAGTGGGGAGGCACGAGGCTGCAGTGGTATTGAGTGCTTCAACACAAAGTGCAGTTAAAAATCACACCTTTAATTAAATAGCAAAAATAACAGTTCAGGAACGTAGTCAAAAACAGAAGCCGGGGTTTGGATGCAAGAACAGGTAATCAGAGGAGCAAGGATCAGGACACCATAAGTCAGCGTAGTCAGGCGAAACAAATCAGGAACAGGTATCGGAAGAGAAGTCAGCCACGGCAAGTCATACACAGGAACACAATGGAGAGCATAGACCACGCAAGGGCAAGGAGGAAATGAGCTAAGCTACTTAAATAGCAAAATGGGGCTGGCTGTAGGTTGGACTAATGAGGCAGGTAATGGTAACCAGGTGAGTCACTGTGGTAACGAGCGGCTGTTAATTAACCGACAGCTAAGCAACTTCTGAGCTCTGAAAGAAAAGAGCTGCTCGTTAAGTAGCAGGAGCCCAGCCCTGACACACACTGACTGAATACATTGTTTCTATGTGTTTATCAGATGATGGGGGATCTAGGTGGACCCTCCGTATTGCTCTTTCCTTTACAATAAAGTCTCCTCTTACCCGGTGATGTGAGGGGCGGCTGATTCTCCATCATGACGTCCTTGTAGAGATCCTTGTGTCCTTCTAAATACTCCCACTCCTCCATGGAGAAATAGACAGTGACATCCTGACACCTTATAGGAACCTGACACACACAATGATACAGTCACCATCCAGACACATCCCTTGTCTGTTACTGGAAAATGTCCCAGAATTCCCAGCACCGCTCATCTCTCCTGTCAGCAGCTCCATCATCTTCTTGGTGACTTCTAGAATCTTCTGCATGTTGTGTCTCTCAGGTTTTAGGGAGTCACATGGAGGCACTGTGATGGTCATATGATCACCTGACTTCAGAAGAGGAAATCTCTGTATTGGAGAACCAATAGGAATATCATGTTAGAATCCCAGAATCCTCCTCACCTCTCCGGTCAGGTCTGTGTTTTATTAATAGAGATAAGAGTGATGTCATGTGACCTCCCAGAATCCTCCTCACCTCTCTGGTCAGGTCTGTGTTTTTATTAATAGAGATAAGAGAGGTGTCATGTGACCTCCCAGAATCCTCCTCACCTCTCCGGTCAGCAGGTAGATGATCTCCAGGGTGAGGTTTAGTATCTTCTCAGACATGTGACTCCGGTCCTCCTTCATCCTCATTCGTTCTGTCACTCGATCTATACAGGTTTCTGTCTAGACAGGTAAGGATAAAAATATATATGTAAGTGCAGGAATGTTCTGACCCTGCAGGTGTTGTTCTAGGTTTCCACACTATATATGTGTGTATCATCATCTGCTGGAGATAAAAGAAATCCCATTGACTATGGAGGAAGAGGACGGACATGAGGGGGGGGGGGGTTATTGGGTGTAAATAGAAAATAAGATCTTATTACCTCATCTGCTGCCTCTTCCAGCAACGTCTTCACTCTACTTCCTCCTTACTCACCTCTCACCCGGAACTTCCTATTAATACCTGACATCACTTCCTGTCTTCTATTGAGACTTCCTGTCTGGGTAGAGGTGAGATCACCATCTTCTGGAGCTCAGAGGTACTGCAGCCCCAAGAAACGTCTCGTAGTGTGAACACAGCCTTGTGCTGTGTGTGTATGTACTGTATATCTTTATAGATGGGGCCATCTCCACTCCCACCAGGGGGGGGGGGGGAGTATATTACTGCCTAATACCATCACACGCTTGTCCCCCTCTTTCCTGGCCAGGCAGGCTGCATGCTCAGATTAACAGTTTGGTGTTTATTTCGTGGTTGACCTCACACATCCTCCAATGACAACTCATATGGCTAAGCTCATGAAGGCCATAACAGGCAAATAGGTGGCTCATTATCAGGGCTTGTTTTCTCAGAGAATAGGTGCAGGAACTCCCCCTTTCTCTGCCTCTACCCACCTCTGTGCATCATTCCTTGGTTCCACCCCCTACCTACCTCCAAGCACCATTCATTGGTTCAACCCCCCTACCCACCTCAGAGCACCATTGCTTGGTTCCACTCTCTACCCACCTCCCAGTTCCATTCCTTGGTTCCACCCTCTACTACGGATGGCCTTGCGGTTCAACCGGCGGTCGGTTCGCGGCTAATTGTGCTTGTTCGTAGCCCGCCAATTTTGCGAACACATGGCGTTGTTTGCAGCGGCCATATTAGTTTACATTGGGGAGATCTTTGACCCATGACACAGCTGTCAGGTGGAACGGGATAGCCAATTGAAACATTTCAGCACATGGACATGCCCCCTACCTTATAAATAGATCAGAGCTGGCGGCCATTTCACATTCTGCTTTTTGTCAGCATAGGGAGAGGTTGGCGAGTGCACCAGGGACAGATTGCCAGTGACACAAATAGCTCTGTTAAGATCCACAAAAGTCCTTTTCAGGGCTGGTATTTGGTATAGGTGTACTGTCTCTTTTCAGTGTAGGGACAGGTATGCTGTGTGCACCAGGGACAGATCGTCAGTGACACAAATGGCTCTGTTAAGGTCCACAAAAGTCATTTTAAGGGCTGCTATTTGGTATAGGTGTACATTCTTTTGTCAGTGTAGAGAGAGGTTTGCTGTGTGCACCAGGGACAGATCGTCAGTGACACAAATCGCTCTGTTAACGTCCACAAAAGTTATTTTAAGGGCTGCTATTTGGTATTGGTGTGCAGTGCACTATATAGGGGTGTAATCCACGTATAATATACTTTGTAATATAGAAAGCATATTATAGTGGATTTGTATTGTGCACTGTGCAGCATTGTAACTGGTGTGGTGACTGAGCGTTGCTGCAGCAATACTACAAACAGTGACAAAAGCACTTTTAATGTATTATAACTAGTGTGATAGACCAGTGGCCCCCCAATACCACATATTGAAGTGGGGAGTTATTTAACAGTATACTTTCCTAAGAGTGTATTGTAGTCCTGCAAAAATTTGTCCAATTATTTGTAGAACTGGTGTGATAAAACTGTGGCCCCCAAATACCACAGATTGAAGCAGGGTGTTACCTGAGTATTCTTTCATAAGTGTATTTGTGTCCTGCAACAATATTGCCTCTTTTGCTGTGTTAACTCTGATACACACAGTGCCAAACTCACTGGCCAATTTTTTGAACAACTGGTGTGATAGACCAGTGGCCCCCCAATACCACATATAGAAGTGGGGTGTTATTTAACAGTATACTTCTCTAAGAGTGTATTTTAGTCCTGCAAACATTTGGCCTCTTTAGCTGGGTTAACTGTGCTACACACAGTGACAACAGTTACTGGCCAATTATTTTTAGAACTGGTGTGATAAACCTGTGGCCCCCAATATCACAGATTGAAGCGGGGTGTTATATGCCTTTTTCCAGATATACTGCGATTCTCTAGAGACTTTTGTCACAGGGTAATTTAAAAAATGAAAGGCAGAGGAAGAGGCAGCTCCTTACTAGGGATGCACCGATCCGATATTCGGATCGGAAATCGGCCCTGATCTAGGAAAAATAGCTGGATCGGAGATCGGTAAAATTTAGCCGTCCCACGGGCCGATCCAGGGCGTCGCAGCACCTACGTCATTAATCAGCCTCACGTGTGTGTGTGTCGGGTATGGAGCGTGCCAAAGAGTCGGCAGTGTGGAGATATTACACACTCGCCACGCCAACGAGTTCCACAGCTGTTTGCAATGTCTGCAAAGTGAATGTTTCGAGGGGAGGTGGTATAACAGCAAAGTTCAATACTACAAATTTAATCAGGCACATCCAGAAACACCACGCTAAGGAGCACGCTGAATTCCTGCAGCTCAACAAAACCAAAGCAGTGGACAATACAGCCCAGCAGCAACAAACTTTGCAGATTGCATTTCAACGTCGTGAAAAGTTTCCGATGGAAAGTATGAAAGCATCAGCAATAACACAGAAAGTTTTGGAATTCATTGTTTTAGATGGTCAACCAATGTCAGTTGTTGAAAATGAGGGCTTCTGTCGCCTACAGGAACACTTGGAGCCGAGGTACTCTCTTCCATCACGCAAGTATTTTTCTGAGACAGCAGTGCCAGAACTGTACAAAAAAGTTTTCCAACACGTCTCAAAAGAGATTAAAGATATAAAGGCTTTGAGCTTTACTACAGATATATGGAGCTCTGATGTGTGTCCAATGTCGCTTTTAAGTTTAACAGTCCACTGGTTGGACACAAGCTGTACACCGCACGGTGCAATGCTTCAAGCTAAAAAAATGTATGGTTCACACACCAGCGATACCATTTCAGCTACAATTGAGGCTATACTTGACCAGTGGCACATTCCTTTGAATAAAGTGCATGTCATACTCCGAGACAATGCAAGCAACACGAAAAAGGCCATAGACAAAATGGGGGTACGGAGCTTAGGCTGCTTTGCTCACAGCTTGCAGCTTGTAGTCAATGAGGGGCTACTGTCACAACGGAGTGTGAGCGATGCCATTGCAATCGGTAGACAAATTGTGGGGCATTTTAAACATTCTCAACTTGCGTATTCAAGGCTGCAAGATATCCAGCTCCAGATGCAAATGCAACCTAAACGCCTGCAACAAGACGTCAAAACAAGGTGGAATTCTACGTACTTGATGATACAGAGTCTTCTGGAACAGAAGCGAGTCCTCTGTGCTTACATTGCTGACCATGATGACCTGCCCAGTACACCGACCACTAACCAGTGGGCTTTGCTAGAAAAAACTAGCATTGTTTTAGCACCATTTGAAGAGCTAACAAGGAAAGTAAGCTCATCAACTGCCTCCACCGCTGACGTCATTCCAGCTGTCACCGTCCTCAAACGCATCCTTGCTAAAGAAGGCAATGCGGATACTGGCATCAAAACAATGAAAACAACCCTGCTTCAAGCTGTCAACAAACGCTTTGACACTGTGGAAGATGAACCCCTATATTCACTTGCCACCCTGCACGACCCGAGATATAAAGACAGGTAAGTGAAGATTGTGTAACCTAACTAATTACAATTGCCCATCAAGTGTTAGAATTTTAGACAGTGTTCTTGTGGAGAGGAGAATAAAATATATCTATCATATAAGAAATTTGAATGACAATGATAATGAAGAATTGGGAGGGTTCCCCTGGGGTGGGATTTTTTAGGCACAAAGATTTATAGAAATATTAAGTATAGTTATAATATTTTATTATTTTATTTTATATATTATTTAATAAAATATTATAACTATACTTAATATTTCTATAAATCTTTGTGCCTAAAAAATCCCACCCAGGGGAACCCTCCCAATTCTTGTATTACCAAGGGATGTGGCACACTTTAAGAACTCTGGTCAAGAGCACACCCATTTTGACAATGATAATGAATGACAATGACATAAATAATTCATGTATTTAGGTCTATATATTAATATTATATAGACCCAATAAATGAACCAATGTCATTGTCATTCATCATTATCTGATTCTTCTGACTATTATAGATTTTTACTCTCCACGACCACAATAACACGTCTGCTAGTGCTACTGTATTTGATGAGATGCCATGCCATGGTGCTGCAAATTTAAAGATTTTGAAATTCCAACACTTTATGGCACTAAAATTATGGCGCTGATGGTCGATTAAAGTTATATATAATTAAATATATATATAACTAACTTTTCAGCCTCAGGTTAGTGTCATGAAGTGTTTCATAATCAACCTAGCCTACGTTTTTATTTCTGTTTCAGATACTTTACAGGTGCGCAATCTGCAAAGCGTGCAAAAGATGCACTGACAGCGGAACTAGAGGAAGACTTGAGAAACAGCAGAGCTGGAGCATCACAGGCCACAGAACCACAAGACAAGGTCCCTCGGGTGGAAGCAGCAGCACCGAGCAGCTTTATGCAAGAGTTTGACCACATTGTGGAGGAGTTTGAACTAGATCCCAGTGCAGCAAGCAGCTCGAGCCCTGCGGTGCAACTGCATGGCTATTTTGCTGAGAAAACCATCGCTGCCTCAGACAACCCATACCAGTTCCGGGGAGTCAACAAATAGAGATTACCTTGTCTTTCTGCCACTGCCACAAAATATCTCTGTGCCCCCTGCACTAGTGTAGAAAGTGAGAGAGTGTTCTGTTCACAGTTTGTGTTTGTGGATGAGAAGAGAAATAGCCTTACACAGCAGAGAGAAGAGAAGAAATGCTTGTCTAGTGTCTACAAATCTTCTTGAGGAGCTGAGAGAGAATTAAGTGACCATTCGGGTCATGTTTGTGTCATTGTCATCATGTGTGACTGTGAATCAAGTCAACTTCCTGATCACACAAACAAAGGGCATTTTAATGTGAACAGGTAGTCCAGTGTCACTGCGTCACACGCCGACACCACCATTACTGTGTGATAGTGGTGTGACACTGGACTACATGTTTGCATTATGCTATTTTCTATGTGTGATCAAGTTGTTGTTGTTCTTGTTCGACCAACTTTTGGTCAGGACAGGAATCAGCCTGCCCTGCAGTGTCTGCACTAATGCAGAAAGTGAGATTGTGTATGTTGTTGCTGGTGTTGTATTGCCCCCTGCACTGTCTGCCACTAATGCAGAAAGTGAGAGTGTGTATGTTGTTGCTGGTGTTGTATTGCCCCCTGCACTGTCTGCCACTAATGCAGAAAGTGAGAGTGTGTATGTTGTTGTTGCTGGTGTTGTATTGCCCCCTGCACTGTCTGCACTAATGCAGAAAGTGAGAGTGTGTATGTTGTTGCTGGTGTTGTATTGCCCCCTGCACTGTCTGCCACTAATGCAGAAAGTGAGAGTGTGTATGTTGTTGCTGGTGTTGTATTGCCCCCTGCACTGTCTGCCACTAATGCAGAAAGTGAGAGTGTGTATGTTGTTGTTGCTGGTGTTGTATTGCCCCCTGCACTGTCTGCACTAATGCAGAAAGTGAGAGTGTGTATGTTGTTGCTGGTGTTGTATTGCCCCCTGCACTGTCTGCCACTAATGCAGAAAGTGAGAGTGTGTATGTTGTTGTTGCTGGTGTTGTATTGCCCCCTGCACTGTCTGCCACTAATGCAGAAAGTGAGAGTGTGTATGTTGTTGTTGCTGGTGTTGTATTGCCCCCTGCACTGTCTGCTACTAATGCAGAAAGTGAGAGTGTGTTCTGTTCAGCACAGTTTGTGTTGTGGATGAGAAGAGAAATAGCCTTACACAGAGAGAAGAGAAGAAATGCAATCTTCTTGAGAGAGGCTCAGAATGCTATTATGTTGCATTTTTTAATTTAAATTCCTGTTTGCACTTTCCAGGATGTTGCACTTTAGTTTACAATGTTTACTGTTTGATTGCTATTGTATGTTCAAGCAATAAACAGTTTTTTTTCTTGTGACTACATTTTATTCTTTGTGTTTGATGATATTTTAGATTTTTAATGCACATTTGTTATATGGTACAGTGCCTTGCGAAAGTATTCGGCCCCCCTTGAACTTTGCGACCTTTTGCCACATTTAAGGCTTCAAAACATAAAGATATAAAACTGTAATTTTTTGTGAAGAATCAACAAGTGGGACACAATCATGAAGTGGAACGAAATGTATTGGATATTTCAAACATACCGATCCGGAAGTATTATTTTGTTATGAGCTCACAAAACTGTACTTCCGGATCGGACTCAGGATCGGCGATTTCACAAAGCAAAAGATCGGGATCGGGACCAAAAAAGTTGGATCGCTGCATCCCTACCCAAGATTTGACGGTATATGGCCCTGTCCATCGTCCCTTTGATGCAATGTCCTGTCCTCTCCTCTTTGCAGAAAAACATTCCCAAAGCATAATGTTTCCACCTCTATGTTTGACAGTGGGGGTGGTGTTATTGGGGGCATAGGCAGCATTCCTCCTCCTCCAACACGGTGAGTTGAGTCGATGCCAAAGAGTTCCCTTTTGGCCTTCTCTGACTACAAAACTTTCACCCAGTTCTCTTCTGATTTATTTAGATGTTCATTAGCAAACTTCAAATGGGCTGTACATGTGCTTTCTTGAGCAGGGGGACCTTGCGGGCTCTGCAGGATTTCAGTCCTCCAAGGGGTAGTGTGTTACCAATTGTTTTCTTGGTGACTATGGTCCCAGCTACCTTGATATCATTGCCAAGATTCTCCCGTGTAGTTCTGGGCTGATTCCTCACTGTTCTCATGATCATTGAAACTCCACGAGGTGAGATCTTGTATGGAGCCCCAGACAGAGGGATATGGACAGTTATTTTGTGTTTCTTCTATTTATAAATAATCACACCAACTGTTGTCATCCTCTCACCAAGCTGCTTGGCGATGGTCTTGTAGCCCATTCCAGCCTTGTGTAGGTCTCCAATCTTCTCCCTAACATCCTTGGACAGCTCTTTGGTCTTGGCCATGGTGGAGAGATTGGAATCTGATTGCTTCTGTGGACAGGTGTCTTCTATACAGGTAACAAGCTGAGATTAGGAGCACTCCCTTTAAGAGTGGTGATGAAAGGGTAGGGTGTTGGCGCTGCCTAATAATATGAGTGTGCAAAAAATGTTGGTAAGTGATATGACCAAAAACTATAAGCGCAGTGTAAAAATATGAAAATATATAAAGGAATAACCACACTATAAGATATATGAGGTATAAATGTCGGTGGACAATGAAAGTGATAGGTGTTAATAGAAAATAGTTGGTGATGAGAAAGATCTGGAATATTATCTAGATCAAAGGAATATATGCAAAAAGTGTATTGAATATATAACATAAACTGAATACAATCTTATTCGTGCAATATAGACTAATGAATAAATTAAAGTGCTCTGTGCATAACAAAATACCCCATTAATACCGCACACTGTGGTATAGAGGAGACTTGAATTACCTATATTGGACATTTGTTTTCTGTCGCTGTTGGATATTATATATTTGGTTTCACTTGTTTTCACTCACCTCTATACCACAGTGTGCGGTATTAATGGGGTATTTTGTTATGCACAGAGCACTTTAACTTATTCATTAGTCTATATTGCACGAATAAGATTGTATTCAGTTTATGTTATATATTCAATACACTTTTTGCATATATTCCTTTGATCTAGATAATATTCCAGATCTTTCTCATCACCAACTATTTTCTATTAACACCTATCACTTTCATTGTCCACCGACATTTATACCTCATATATCTTATAGTGTGGTTATTCCTTTATATATTTTCATATTTTTACACTGCACTTATAGTTTTTGGTCATATCACTTACCAACATTTTTTGCACACTCATATTATTAGGCAGCGCCAACACCCTACCCTTTCATCACCATTCACATATAGTCTCCGGACTATAATTTAGGGAGGCTGCAGCCTATATTTTATCATTCACTATTTACCAACGTATTATACATTCTTATATATTTATATATTTTTATATATATATTTCTTTTATATATCCTCCTTTTTTATCCAATTAGAACATTAGCGCAGAGTTTTATATCTTTTCCCTTTAAGAGAGTGCTCCTAATCTCAGCTCATTACCTGTATAGAAACACCTGGGAGCCAGAAATGCTGATTGATAGGGGATCAAATACTGATTTCACTCAATAAAATGCAAATCAATGTAGAACTTTTTTTAAATGCATTTTTCTGGATATTTTTGTTGTTATTCTGGCTCTCACTGGTAAAATAAACTGACCTTTAAAATTATAGACTGATCATTTCTTTGTCAGTGGGCAAAACGTACAAAATCAGCAGGGGGTCAAATACTTTTTTCCTTAACTGTAGCCCGTAAGCTGATAGCCTCACGTTGGGTTTCACCCAGTCCTCCTACCCTCGGAGACTGGATCCGGGAAATGGATAAACCTCTAATGTTTGAGAAATATATTTAATCTCAATGTAATGTCTCCCGGAATTTAGAAAAAGAGTTGAAATAATGGAAGGATGCCTCACGTTCCAATTTTTCATTTTAACCCTAACTCTAACATATATTAAAGGTTGGGTATGTTCTCTCTTATTGGTGGAGAAGGACAGGTCAGGGACAACCTGGTTTTCAGTACCAGGTGACCTGGACTGTCCATAGAACAGAACGAATTGTCTCACAATGACACAATGTTGTGTTGTTGGGGACTGGAATGGAACTGGGCAAATGGAACTGTCTAGAACAGTGGTCTCCAAACTGCGGCCCAGGGGCCAGATTCTCTTTGCTTGCTTTTATCTGGCCCTTGGGGCAGAATTCCTCCCAATGACACCAAGGATGGGGCACTGCGTTACATTAACTGAGAATTGCGTGGTTGTGTGACGCTGTACCCAAATAAAATTGATGTCCTTTTTCCCCACAAATAGAGCGTTCTTTTGGTGGTTTTTGATCACCTCTGCGATTTTCATTTTGTGTGTTATAAACCGAGAAAAAAAAGACGATTTTGAAAAAAAATAAACAATATTTTTTTATTTCTGCCATAAAACATTCAATTAAAAAAAAATGTGAAAAAAATCGAATTTCTTAATCAATTTAGGCCAATTTGTATTCTGCTACATATTTTTGGTAAAAGAAAATTCCAATAAGTGTTTATTCATTTGTTTGTGCAAAAGTTATATCCTCCACAAACGATGGGATATTTTTATAGAATTTTATTTTTTAAATATTTTCTAGTAATGGCGGCGTTTAGCGACTTATAGCGGGACTGCGACAGAGGTGGACAAATTGCACAGCTAACTGATGCTTTTTTTGGGACCAGTGACACCAATACAGTGATCAGTGTTAAAAAAAAATATGCACTGTCACTGTACTAATGACAATGGCAGGGAAGGAGGTTAACATCAGGGGGGGGGAGAATCAAAGGGTTAAATGTGTTCCTAGGGAGTGCTTACTCACTGTGGGGGAGGTGCTTTAACTGTGGGAAGGCAGAGATCCGTGTTCCTGAATGGCAGAAACACACAGGAAGCTCGGGTTGCCACCTTTTCTTCAAGCCAAACCCGAACACTTCAGCCACGTACGGCAACATTTTATTTTTAAGGAGGAACCCTGTGCACTCTGATGTAAAGGGGAACTCTAACGTAAGGGGGTTTTTGCTCACCAAACCTCCCACTTACATCAGAGTCGCCAGCATTTCCCCTTTAATTTGGGTTCCCAAAGCCCCCCTTACATCTGAGTCCACAGAGCACCCCTTAAATCTTACCTTAGTGTACTTTCTCACTTGGAGGCACGAGAGAGAAGGGAGAGAGGGCAGAGACTTCAGTCACAGACATTGGATGGTGAGCTCACTCACCCGAGGATGGAGGCTCAGGCATCAAAGCCTTTCATCCACGATGTATCTGCCTGTTGCTGATCTTTAAACTTCCAGCCCACACATCCCTTTCCTGAAGCACAAAACACCAGGGATTGGAGTGTGGGTGGGCAGACAGAGGGGTAGGGGTGGGAGGAAGAGGAGTAGAACAAGCCCTTTCTTCTCTCCTCTCTGTGTATGGGGGTGGGGCCGGTGTGTACATCTATGCACTCAGTGGTTGTGGTACTTGGGTATTCCGGGAGCCACAGTCCATTCTGAATATTGTGTCTGGATTTCAGGTGGCCTAAAACCCAAACACATAACTCAAAACCCCGAACTGTCCAGGTGAATCCTAGATAGGTGGCAACCCTACAGGAAGTGCCAGCAAAGTGTAGTATTTGCTAATGAGACCAGCTCATCAAGGTGTTACATTTGTTGCCGGGGGAGGAGCTGTGAAGGAGTGTGTGTATATATATAGACATACTCATTAGCTGGTCTAATTCATTAGCTGCAAGTACTCCATTGCAAGTACAACATTTTAAGTACAGTGAATGAGATATTGCAGGAGACTGAAGAGATACTGAAAGAGATTGGCTTGGAGTTTTGCAACCAACTCATCTGTGTTTCTTTTTGCTGACCATTGCTTGAGAAGAGGAAAGGAATTTGGTCAGGTGTCTGCTATTGTGCATTTGCTAATGAAACCAGCTCATCAAGGTGTTACATTTGTTGCCAGGGGAGGAGCTGTGAAGGAGTGAGTGTATATATAGAGACAGACTCATTAGCTGGTCTAAATCATTAGCTGCAAGTACTCCATTGCAAGTACAACATTTTAAGTACAGTGAATGAGATATTGCAGGAGATAGTCAGGAGGTAGGCTGGAAGGTGGAAAAAAGAAAAAAAAAGGTAAGATTTGTTTGACTTAAATTTACAAATTTTCTTATTTTTTTTTTCTCCTCTTTAAAATGGCAGACTTGGTTCAGTGCAGGAATTGTTTTGCATTTATTTCATGTTCCACTCTTTGGAGATTCGGATGCTGTCAGATCTGTAGACAATTCTCCTTACTGCAGCAGGAAATTGCATTTTTGAAATCAGAGATATTTAAATTATCTGTTAAACAAACTCCAGCAGGGACTGCTGCAATGCCACTGCCACAGAGGACCCCCAGAAATGGCAGATGGGTTACTGTAGGTTCAGGAAGACTTAGAGTGGTGGATAGAAGATATGTCCCACAGTCGGTGGTTCTCCATAATTCATTTGCAGCACTCTCAGAATGTAAGGACAACATGGATATGGACTCAAGCACAGAGGGTGAGAAACCATCGACTCCTATGTCTAATGTATGCAAGACTGCAGCCAAGGACAAAAAAGATAAAGTGAAGTCTCAAAGGAAGCAGCTGTTGCTGGGTGATTCAATCATAAGAAGTGTGGAGCTTAAAGAAAATGGTTTTGTGAGATGTCTCCCTGGTGCTACTGCTAGACGAGATAGAAGACGTATTATTAATATTGTTCAGCAAGCAAAGCAGGAAGGGGACGTGGATGTTCTTGTCCATCTAGGGACAAATGACCTGGCTTGCAATGAAGTGTCAGAGGTGAAAAAATCTTTTATCACACTTGGAAATGACGTACAGGATTTTGCATCCACCATTTCATTTTCTGAAGTTCTGCCTGTGCATAATGTTCAGAATGATAGGCAGAGGCGCATAAAGGAGTTCAACATATGGCTTAGTAAATGGTGTCAAGAGCAAGGATTTGGCTTTGTTTCTCATGATAGCTCTACTTGGAATAGAAAGGAACTGTACAAAAAAGATGGTTTGCATCTTTCTCTCAAAGGAACAAATGTACTTAGTGAACAACTCCAAGAATTTGCGAAAGAGTATTTAAACTAGGAAGGGGGGCAAAAGAGTGAAAATACAAGAGTCCAATTGCCCCCCGAAACAATGCCAGAACAGGTCAGAAGCACAGAGGTTAAGAAATGATAAGCTCAGAGTCCTGTCTACAAATGCTCGCAGTTTAGGTAAAAAAATCAATGAACTTGGGTGAATAATGGCATCTGAGAATGTAGATTTAGTGGCTGTTACAGAGACATGGTTTAATGAAAGAAATGACTGGGACATAACCATACCAGGGTACTCTTTATACAGAAGAGACAGAGAAGGCAAGAAAGGAGGAGTGGCCCTGTATGTGAAAGATAGCATTAAATCTAACCTAATACAAGTTGGTGAGGCCAACATAGAGTCAGTTTGGGTTACATTGCAGTTTGCTAATCATGCAGTAACTCGTGTAGGTGTGATATATAGACCACCTGGTCAAGTTAAAGAACTAGATGATCTACTAGTTTAAGAAATAGCTAAAATGACAATGAAAGGAGAAGTTATCATTATGGGAGATTTCAATCTTCCAGATATAAACTGGAAAACCAAAATAGCAAGTTCTACCAGGAGTACAGATATTCTAAATTCCCTACTGGGGTTGTCTCTGCAACAAGTGGTTGAGGAGCCAACCCGGAGGGAGGCCATTTTGGATCTGGTATTCACAAATGGGGATTCGGAATATGATGTCATTGTAGGCGAAACCTTGGGATCTAGTGATCACCAGTCAGTGTGGTTTAATATAAGAACTGTGAAAGAGTCACACCACACAAAAACAAAAGTTTTAGATTTTAGAAAAACAGACTTTTCAAAAATGAAATTAGTCATAAATGAGTCCTTATCAGACTGGAACGGATTACATGGAGTCCAGGAGAAATGGGACTACTTAAAAGGTGCATTATTGAAGGCAACAGAAAATTGCATTAGACTTGTCAGTAAAAGCAAAAAAAGGAAGAGACCACTGTGGTACTCAGCAGAAGTGGCCCAAATCATTAAAAATAAAAAGCTAGCATTTTGTAATTATAAAAAAACCCAGAGCAATGAAGATAAGGAAATCTACAAGATTAGGCAGAAAGAGGCCAAGCAAGTTATAAGAACTTCTAAAGCGCAGGCAGAAGAAAAACTAGCTCAGTCTATGAAAAAGGAGGATAAGACATTCTTCAGATATATAAATGAAAAAAGGAAATTAAAACAAGGAATAACTAAATTAAAAACAAAGGACGGAAGGTATGTAGAAGAGAATAAAGGGCTAGCCGACTGCCTTAATGAATACTTCTGTTCAGTTTTTACAGAAGAAAAAGAAGAAGGACCTCCACTTGAAAGGATGACTAATGAATCGTTTGATGCATGTGTCTTTACAGAGGAAGACGTTCTAAGATTGCTGTCTAAAGTGAAGACAAATAAGTCACAGGGTCCTGATGAGATACACCCAAAATTATTAAAAGAGCTTAGTGGTGAGCTGGCAACACCATTAACAGATCTATTTAACCAATCATTAGTAACAGGAGTCGTCCCGGAAGATTGGAAATTGGCAAATGTCGTGCCCATTCACAAAAAAGGTAGTAGGGAGGAATCAAGCAACTATAGACCAGTGAGTCTGACATCAATAGTAGGCAAATTAATGGAAACCCTAATAAAGGATAGGATTGTGGAACATCTTAAATCCCATGGATTGCAAGATGAAAAACAACATGGGTTTACTTCAGGGAGATCGTGTCAAACAAATCTTATAGATTTTTTTGACTGGGTGACTAAAATAATAGACGGTGGAGGTGCAGTAGACATTGCAGATCTAGATTTTAGTAAGGCTTTTGACACTGTCCCACATAGAAGACTTATCAATAAACTACAGTCATTGAGCATGGACTCCCATATTGTTGAGTGGATTAGGCAGTGGCTGAGTGACAGACAACAGAGGGTTGTAGTCAATGGAGAACATTCAGAACAAGGTCATGTTACCAGTGGGGTACCTCAGGGATCTGTACTGGGACCAATTTTGTGTAATATCTTCATAAGTGATATTGCAAAAGGCCTCGATGGTAAGGTTTGTCTTTTTGCTGATGACACAAAGATATGTAACAGGGTTGATGTTCCTGGAGGGAAATGCCAAATGGAAAAGGATTTAGGAAAACTAGAAGAATGGTCAGAACTCTGGCAACTGAAATTTAATGTGGATAAGTGCAAGATAATGCACCTGGGGCGTAAAAACCCAAGGGCAGAATATAGAATATTTGACACAGTCCTGACCTCAGTATCTGAGGAAAGGGATTTAGGAGTAATTATTTCAGAAGACTTAAAAGTGGGAGGACAATGTAATAGAGCAGCACGAAATGCCAGCAGAATGCTTGGATGTATAGGGAGAGGTATAAGCAGTAGAAAGAGAGAAGTGCTTATGCCGCTGTACAGAACACTGGTGTGACCTCACTTGGAGTATTGTGCGCAGTACTGGAGGCCATATCTCCAGAAGGATATAGATACTCTAGAGAGAGTTCAGAGAAGAGCTACTAAACTAGTACATGGATTGCAGGAAAAAACTTACCAGGAAAGGTTAAAGGACCTTAACATGTATAGCTTGGAAGAAAGAAGAGACAGAGGGGATATGATAGAAACTTTTAAATACATAAAGGGAATCAACTCGGTAAAGGAGGAGAGCATATTTAAAAGAAGAAAAACTACCACAAGAGGACACAGTTTTAAATTAGAGGGGCAAAGGTTTAAAAGTAATATGAGGAAGTATTACTTTACTGAGAGAGTAGTGGATGCATGGAATAACCTTCCTGCAGAAGTGGTAGCTGCAAATACAGTGAAGGAGTTTAAGCATGCATGGGATAGGCATAAGGCTATCCTTCATATAAGATAGGGCCAGGGACTATTCATAGGATTCAGATATATTGGGCAGACTAGATGGGCCAAATGGTTCTTATCTGCCGACACATTCTATGTTTCTATGAAACGATTGGTGCAGAATTCTTCCCATTGGGGGGAGAAGAATCTCAGTTTCCCCCCTACTGGCCGTCTGGCGTCACTGGGGCTTACTGACATTGCTGCTGTTATTGGGGAAGGGGTTGTTTGGTCTACCCTTGCCCTTGTTGTATACCCACTTCCTCTGGGTGTTGGGTTTTCCTCCCTTGGGCTGTGTATCGCCTCTCGGGCGGTGAAAAAATCTCTTCTGTTTTTCTTTCTTTTTAGCGGGAAATCCTTTTGATTTGTCTGCCGATCTTTCCAGGACCTTATCCAGTTCCTGGCCGAAGAGTAGCTTCCCATCAAAAGGAATACTGCACAGCTTATTCCTAGATGCGTAGTCACCTTCTCAGGTTTTGAGCCAGAGGGCTCTTCTGGCAGAGTTTACTAGACCCGTGGTTCGGACTGCGATTCGTACCCCTTCCGCTGCTGCATCTGCCATATAGGCCACCCCTTTCTCTATCAATAGGAGGGAATCCTGTGCCTCTTCGCTCCCTGGGACCTTTTCCAGCTGTCCCCTTAGCTGTTCCAGCCAGAAGGACACGTTCCTAGCCACGCAGGTATTTGCCATGTTTGGCTGAAAGGATGCTGCCCCTGCCTCATAAGCCCTCCGAAGTGTCACGTCGATCTTCTTATCCATCGGGTCTTTTAAGTGGCCCATGTCTTCAAAGGACAGGTCCGACTTTTTTGACACTTTGGCTAGAGGTGCGTCAATTTTTGGGCATTTGGCCCAAATTCCTATTGATTCTTCGAAGGGGAATCTCTTTTTCATCGCTTTCGGGAAGAAACGTTTGTTTTCAGAACATTCCCATTCCTTCTTGATGATCCCTTTCAGGGATTGGTGGACCGGAAAGGTACGAGTCTTCGAAACCTGTAGTCCTCTATATAGTCGGTCTCTTACCGATCTTGGTTCTTCCTCTTCTTGTAGGTCTTCTGTTACATATATTGCTTTTAGTAGTTCCTCCGTCTCTTCCGTTGGGAATAGGTGTCTGGTCACCTTTTCCTGTACCTCGCTGTCATGCTCTTCTGAGTCTGTACTGTCTCCTCCGAGGAGTTCTCCTTCCTCGTCCTGGGAGTCTGAGTCTGAGGATTTCTCCGTTAGCCTGGTGACCGTTTGAATCCTTGCCGTTTTCGTGCGGTATCCTGACGTGGATGGTTGGTCTGCTCTTTTCATCCCTTCTATGGATGACTGTAGTGATTTTAGCATGGACGTGACTTCTTTCTTGAAATCAAGGAAATCTTTCCCTAGTGGTTTGGGTTCTTCGCTGATAACTTTCTTAATGCACTTTTGGCATAATGGTTTGTCTGAATCCGTTGGGATTTTTGTCCCGCAGATGCGGCAGTGCTTCTTCTTAGGTTTAACCAATGTGTCTGTAGCTTCTGCGGGTTTGGGCTGTAGATGGAGAGAGCAGAAAGAGACATAAAGCCAATTAACTCCTGTCCCTGGTGCCCTCTCCCTCCCCCTTTCACCCCCCCTTTTTTCCCCCTCAAAGGGTCCTTGAGTCTTCCCCCCCCCCTTTTTCACCGACCCCCCTCCCTTTGTTAAACCCAAGAAAAAAGTCCCCTTTCTTTTTTTTTTTGGGGGGGGTGGGGTTGTGGGTGATGGAGTTGCACCCTACCCCCTCTCTTCCCTCCACTTACCATACTCGGGCTGGGGCCGCAAGCGACAGCCTCTGGTAGCAGGGACTGGTCCTCTGCCATTAGGACCGCCTGGAGGGAAGGAATCCTGCAGCAGCCTAATGTAGCCAAGTGTAGCCCGCTTGTGGTATGAGCTGGCGCCTTTTGAGGTTGAATTTCCCGCCAAAGCTTCGCTTGTCGCTTTTCCCGGCATTTCCGGCGCTTTTGCCCACTTCCAAAATGGCCGCCCCCCCCACTTCCGGTGGCGGCGCCATTTTAGTTGCGTCATTTCCGCCGCGACAGCGGCGACGCTGGCTGCTGCAGTATACGCTGGAGACTCCACCGGGAGCCCAGCGTGGAAATGGCCTTTCCGAAGGGGTTGGCGAGCGGCTCAGCACGGCCTCCGGCTGGCCGCCATGGTCCCTTCTTTGGTCCGCTTCTCCTCGGTCCCCCTGGAGCAAGGTAAGCTTTAAAGGCAAGTTTACTGGAAATTACCTGCCCTCAGGTCTCCAGCCATACGTCTGTCCTTTGCAAGAGAGAGAGAGGAGAGGGTATCTTCTGAGCTCTCTCGACCCCCTCCTCCCCCTAGGAAGTCCTCCTCCCTCACCCCCATTACTGGCACCGGCCCGCCAGATATCCTTATCGGCTCAAGCTGGTGGAAGGAGGAGGTATCCCAGGACGCCTGCCCAGGATAGGGGAAATGAAAATAACAAACAGGGGATGTTAAGGTCGCGCTAACTTGAGTGATGGAAAATAAAGTCCATAAAGTCCATATAAATCAGGAACACAGTGTCCAAACAAGCTCCCTATGGGTATACGCTTACCAGAGTTGGTAAATCAAAAGGCAGATTCTCAGAAGCAAATCTCGTCCCTTTGATAGTAGACTGGAACCGATATCTCGCGTAGACTCAATAAATTGGAGGAAAGATAAAAACGCAATAGCGTAAAACCCAACAAAAACGGATGAACAAATACACCAGAGTGAGTGACTAACAACTGGATGAATAGTGTGAACTCCAAAAGTGTGTGAGAATCAGAAAAAAGAGGAATGCTCTAAAAGGGACACCTATAGGTACCCCTTACCAAAGGTAGCTGAAAAACATGCAGTCATATATTGTGTGCAATCCTGTGACAGCCGGTGTCGCCTCTTACCACAGTGTAGAGATGTGTTTGCCAATGTGAATGGAAAATCCTAAATAGGTGTCTTCTATGTAGATAACCACCACCAATATCACTCGCCTCTTACCAGATAAAAAATCAGATTGAGCCAAATAAAGCAAGAGAGTCAAGTATGACAGGACGCCAGCCTTCACCAATAGGATTTGCCTCTTACCCTAAGGAGATGGTAAATGAGCCTATGGAAATGATGAGCTTCACGGAACCTGCAGTGGACTCCAGGGCGAGTGACTCCAATATAACCAGGGTAATCACCACCAAATGAAAGAAAAGACTTCCATAGTGTAAAACCATACGATTTATTTGAAGAGAAAAGAATAAAACTTACAGAAACGAGGAAATGGGGAGCATGTATATCAAGGCCGCCGGCCGGACGGTCTCCGCTCGTCCGCACTTCCTGGTCGCGATCAGATGACGTCAGTGCGCCGTGTCCTTGCGACATTTCGTCACAGATGACGTTTTCAAAGGTGCACCTTATAGAAATATTGCTTGGGGTGTGGTCACACTTGAAGTTGCTGCTGTTCTCCTGTACCATTAGCGTGGTTATTACTTTCTATTTACCTAGGGGATGTTAAGGACCATGCTTGTGCAAGCAGGAAAGGAAACACAAGAACTGTGGGGCAGCCTGTGGGGCGGCCTTTTAAACTTAACTGTGGTTGTGTTTCCTGTAGGAGGAGGAGCCATCTCTCTCATGTGACCATCCTGGAGGATGACTTGGGAAAACTTCCTTTACCTTGCAAAGTTTTTTTCACATCACCTTCTTTTAAACATCACATGTTAGAGTATATGACTCATTTCTCAGATGTTCACAGGCTTCACAGACACGCACAATCATTTCTCGGCCTCCCTTTCTACACAAACATGAAGGGAGGGGGTGAGGAATCTGGACAGACACAAGCAGGCTCTCTCTCTCATTCAGTCTCAAATCCCTCTCTGCTATAAATGATTTCTTAATTAAACATACAAAAACTTTCTAACAAAGACTTCTGTCTTTCTCATACCATTCTTCAACCACATTATCCTGCAGAAAGGGGCCACTGCCATCATTGAATACCCTTTCCATGAAGGGGTGTACTTGGTCAGCAGCAATGTTTAGGTAAGTCGTATATATAAAGTAACATCTACATGAATTGCAGGACCCAGGGATTCCCTGCATAACGGAACAAAGCATCGCACTGCCTCTGCCACCTTACCTTCTTCCCATACTGCATCCTGGTGCCACCTCTTTCCCAGGTAGGCAAGTGACGCACACACAACCCAGGCCATCCACATGATGTAAAAGAAAATGTGATCCATCAGACCAGGCCACCTTCTTCCCCTGTGGTCCAGTTCTGATGCTCACATGCCCATTGTAGACACTTTTGTCTGTGGAGATGGGTCAGCACCAGCACCTTGACTGGTCTGCGGCTTCACAGCTCCATACACAGCAAACTGTGATACCCATTTTATTGCTTTCAACACATCAACTTCAGGGACAACATGTTTACCTGCTGCCTAATAAATCCCACCAAATTGTCAGATGCCGCTGTAACAAGATAACCAATGGTATTCATTGAACCTCTCAGTGGTTATAAATGTATGGCTGATTGGTGTAAATTGGCTGCCCTATGCGCATAGTGCAACAACGTGCTACAAAGTGAAAATGGGGACATAAAATATCTGAGGAATGCCCTGTAAAAAGAAAAAAATACACATTTATGTGTTTTACAAATGTGCTCTGTGCTCCGCCAGCATCTGGCCTCTGAAGCTGGAGGTTTGCGGTAAACATGAACGGGGGGGGGGGAGGGGTCACATGTCCAGCTCCCCTCTGATCACAGAACTCCATGGCATTCCACCGGCTACACAAGGCCAAGCCACCCCACATGTGCGTCCTTACAGCTCTGATTCTGTGCTGAGCGCACACTCGCTGTGTTCTCCCAGTACCCTGACTGAGCTGTCACTGACAGCTCCCAATCTCTCTTTGTGATCGGGAGCCACGGGGATGGACTTCCAATTGTGTGACCACTGTGACAGCTAATCACAGCAATTGTGTAATCGGGAAGCCACCTCCCAATGCTGACACCCACTTAAAGGGCCGCCAGGAGGTTAACAAAATGAAGCCAAATTCAGCCTGTAAAGAAAATCATTATCACTTACCTCGGGGGGCGCCACTGAACTCCGCTGTCTGCAAAAGATAAGCTTGCTGAAGACGCTTCCACATCCGGCATACTTCCAGGTACCCCGCGGCATTGTGCCACCCCTTCCATTGGCCCCTATGTCACCAAATCCGGCATACTTCCAGGTACCCCGCGGCACTGTACCACCCCTTCCATTGGCCCCTATGTCACCAAATCCGGCATACTTCCAGGTACCCCGCGGCACTGTACCACCCCTTCCATTGGCCCCTATGTCACCGAATCCGGCAAACTTCCAGGAACCCCGCGGCACTGTGCCACCCCTTCCATTTCCCCCTATGTCACCAAATCCGGCATACTTCCAGGTACCCCGCGGCACTGTACCACCCCTTCCATTGGCCCCTATGTCACCACATCCGGCATACTTCCAGGTACCCCGTGGCACTGTGCCACCCCTTCCATTGGCCCCGATGTCACTACTGTGACTTTTAATGGTGCAGGAGCCAGAAGACAACAGGAACAGCAGGGGGCGCACTCCTGGAAGTGTGCTGGATGCTAAATAAAGACAAAGGAGCTCGGTAGCATGGAGTGGGAAGTATTTTATTTTTTTTAGGCTTGCCTTCTATTTAGTGAGTCACTGCAAAGTGGACCCAGAATCAGAATTTATTTTTTTCATGTTAGGTGCATGTATGTCCTTGTGACATTTCTAAGTATTTATAACCTCTAAAGATATCACAGTACTCCTCCTGACATTGTATTCATTGGGTGGATGGAGCCATCTCTGTTCATATAGCATTCAGGGTCAGCAATTACTTCCTGGACTGAAACTCCAGCTCAGGTGACACAATTGTATGCTTACAACATTGGCCACACGGTGGCAGTGTTGCCCTGCAATACAGACGAGCTGCAGTTACAAAATTGGCCACACGGTGGCAGTGTTTCCCGGAAATACAGCCGAGCTGCAGTTACAAAATTGGCCACACGGTGGCGGTGTTTCCCGGCCATACAGCCGAGCTGCAGTTACAAAATTGGCCACACGGTGGCAGTGTTTCCTGGCAATACAGCCGAGCTGCAGTTACAAAATTGGCCACATGGTGGCAGTGTTTCCCAGCAATACAGCCGAGCTACAGTTACCACCGTGTGGCCAATTTTGTAACTGCAGCTCGGCTGTATTGCCAGGAAACACTGCCACCGTGTGGCCACTTTTGTAACTGCAGCTCGGCTATATTGCTGGAAAACACTGCCACCGTGTGGCCAATTCTATAACTGCAGCTCGTCTGTATTGCTGGGAAACACTGCCACCGTGTGGTCAATTTTGTAACTGCAGCCACCTAAATTGCTGGGAAACACTGCCACACTGAGGCCAATTTTATAACTGCAGCTCGGCTGTATTGCCAGGAAACAGTAGCTAAAAATGGGTACCTGCGCTTATGGTGTTATATAATTTAAATTAGATTAATAAATTAAATAAATGAATTAAATTAAGACAATGAGCTGCAGCTGAACAAGAAGGATTGGTTCTAAAGTGATAATAAATGAAAGTGTCAGCGCTGCTCAGGTAATAAATAAATACTAGTAAGGTGTGTCAGTGTCAAATGAATCCCATATTATTAATAAAGTGCTAAATATTGTGCATAAAGTGTATCTGTGCTAAATAAATTGTTCATAAATAAAGTGCAATATATAATGTGCAGCATATATAAACAAATCTGTTATGCAAAAAACTTTTCTATGGTAATAAATAAATTCATTTAAATAATGTGCATTAAGTAATCCAAAAAAATCAATAAATCAATATTCAGCAAAAAAGTCTCTTCATTAAAAATCTATGCAGTGTTCAGTAAAAGTGCTGATATGAGTGACTCTTCTTCATAAGCAGTGCCAGGTGGTAACACACACTGCTCCCCTCCTAGTCCCTCACTCACCAGACCTTTCTCAGCCATCCATGCTGAAACTCTGGCTAGTGAACACTTGTAAACGCTTCAGAAAACTCTCAATCAGGCCAGATATGTGGCTATGGGGTCCTCCTCTTCACTATTCATAGGGCACTATCTCTGGAGGTGACGTCACTTGGGGTCCACGGCTAAACAGACGGCAATCGACCTCAATGTATTTTGCTGTATTAGCGTCATCAGAAAGGCTGGTTGTGGCAATTCTCCCAAAGACCTTTTACCCCCTGCTGTGGTGCTTTATTTTGGAGTATTCAGAGCTCTCACACCGTGTGGCCAATTTTGTAACTGCAGCTCGTCTGTATTGCTGGGAAACACTGCCACCGTGTGGCCAATTTTGTAACTGCAGCTCGTCTGTATTGCTGGGAAACACTGCCACCGTGTGGCCAATTTTGTAGCTGCAGCTCGCCTGTATTGCCGGGAAACACTGCCACTGTGTGGCCAATTTTGTAATTGCAGCTCGGCTGTATTGCCGGGAAACACTGCCACCGTGTGGCCAATTTTGTAACTGCAGCTCGTCTGTATTGCTGGGAAACACTGCCACCGTGTGGCCAATTTTGTAATTGCAGCTCGGCTGTATTGATGGGAAACACTGCCACCGTGTGGTCAATTTTGTAACTGCAGCTGCCTATATTGTTGGGAAACACTGCCATCGTGCGGCCAATTTTGTATCTGCAGCTCGTCTGTATTGCCGGTGTACTGTCGAATAATGCCTCCCGTCGGAAAATGCATCCCACGAACTGCGCATGCGCAGTAGGTGACGTCACTCCAGCTGACTTCTCCGATCAGCTGGGGTTGACATAATCATTGAGCATGCACAGTCCGTCAGATGCATTTTTCGACGGGAGAGACAGAGCGGGTAGTATCAAATGTCAGATTCTGCCTCGCTCGTTGTACTATCTGTGCATGCGCGGGACGGAACGGCTTTTTCTTATGTGAGATTCATATTGACAAATGGCAGAATATTATCTGATTACAGAACAGTCACACAGCTCTTATCGGGGCACATTAAAGGGGCACTCTCACCTCACAGGGACACTGATGTAAAGGGGAACTCTCATGGGGACACGGATGTAATATATAAATAATAAAGGGGAACTCTGACTGGTATAATAAAGGGGCGCCCTGACCGGAATATTAAAGGGGAACTCTGACTGGAATATTAAAGGGGATCTCTGACTGGAATATTAAAGGGGAACTCTGACTGGAATATTAAAGGGGAACTCTAACCGGAATAAATAAAGGGGAACTCTGACTGGAATAATAAAGGGGAACTCTGTCCTAAATAATAAAGGGGAACTCTGACGGGGACACTGATGTAAAGGAGGACTCTGACGGGGACACTGATGTAAAGGAGGACTCTGACAGAGACACGCTGGATGTAAAGGGGCACTCTGATGGGGACACGGATGTAAAGGAGAACTCTGATGGGGACACTGGATGTAAAGGGGCACTCTGATGGGGATATGGATGTAAAGGAGGGACTCTGACAGGGACACACTGGATGTAAAGGAGCACTCTGATGGGGACATGGATGTAAAGGAGGGACTCTGACAGGGACACACTGGATGTAGAGGAGCACTCTGATGGGGACACGGATGTAAAGGAGCACTCTGATGGGGACACGGATGTAAAGGAGAACACTGATGGGGACACGGACACAGGCTGAATGATGGGGGAATACAGACTGGATGAGGGGGGGATACAGGCTGGATGAGGGGGGGACACAGGCAGTGCTTATTCCTGGGGATTTCACAGTGGCTGTAGCATGATAGGCTTATCAGGTTACTGTAGCACAATTCCCAGCTGTTTTGCTGGATATGGGTTCCCCTGGGTTACCGCTAGCAAGAACAGTGCATTTAAGCATGTTCTCCAAGTGTGAGCACTGAGACAATGACCAGTCCAGTATCTTTGGGTTTTTTATATTTATTTGGTAACTTGGATGGGAGAAGGGATGAGTGGGATACTCCTTTAATTCAACTATGCACAATTTGGCGTAGATACTTAAATAGTACTGCTTGACGCTGGCTGAATGCCCACCAATGCTGACTTGAGGCTCGATAACGCTGGCCGGATGCCGGTTAACGCTGAACTATTCTTGTAACTAAGCTTCAACTAAAGAAGTCCTCTCTTAGCTGCCTTAGGTACTCATTCCTGAGGTAGCTACTTGTACTGATCAGGCCCCCCTGATAAGCAGACAGGGCCACACATATACTTTTCCTAGCACCCACCTAGGAGGGTGCTACATTACTATAGGAGAAGTCACAATAGGTGAACTATGAGGGGCCAGGTTCCCAAATTTGGCACAGAGATAGGGAAGGTCTATCTCTGGGGGCCTCTAGTATCCCTATGCCAAATTTGGTGCCCCTAGCCCCCGGGTTAGATTAGCTTGGTGCAGTATGGCAAGCTTGGCATTGGCACATTTGCAAGGCCAAAGCTCGGGCGCTGAACATGTCCGGGGGTTCCAAATTTTGCAGGGAGGTAGGGCGGTCTGAGGTGGTTATGGTGTCTGGTGGAGTGCTTGGAGCCCTCGGGAAGCACTAGGAGCATCCATCAACGGAGGTACCCAGTCGGGGTGCCGGTTGATCCGTTACAACCCTCTGCCCTGATCATTGGTATTTTTAGATGTTTATTGCTGGCTGGACTATATATAAACTCTGTGCGCCAGTATCTCCTTTCTCCAGAAACACAGAATCTCCATCTTCCCTACTAACAGAACGGCGATCTGCCTTGTTTGCCAGACCACTGTTCTGCCTCTCTCTGGAACAATTGCCGGGTGCCTGCATTAATCATGTCCGTCGGACCCGCTAATTGGCTCCCACTGTGTGCAGTGGGAGCTGGGCGCTGGAGGCGCGCATCAGCGTTCCAGACATGAAAATGCAGAGGACGTACAGGTACGTGATTCTGTGCAGAACACATTTGTTGGGTGGTCAGAAAAAAAAGTCGCCCTGATAAAGAGAGAGGCTATGACCTGGCGGATTGTATGCGGAACTCCTGAGCCCAGCTGGGGACATTTAGGGCCTTTAGATCCAAGATGTGGTAGATGTCTTCTTTTGGTTTGTGAACTGTGGACAGAGTAGAACTCCTGGAACTCTTCTGGCCCCAGACCTGGAAATGCAGATGATGTACAGGTATTTGATTCTTTGCAGAACGGCCAGCATTGCTGCAGTAAATGTACGTGAGGTGGTCAAAAAAAAAAAAAAAAGTCTCCCTGATAAAGAGAGAGGCTATGACTTGGTGGATTGAATGCGGAACTCCTGAGCCCAACTGAGGACATTTAGGGCCTTAAGATTGAAGATGTGGTGGATGTCTCCTTTTGGTTTGGGAACTGTGGACAGAGAAGAACTCCTGGAACTCTTCTGGCCTTAGCTCAGTGAGATAGAGTTTGGAAGACTAATGTCATAGACAGGTTGTCAAAAAGTTTAGGGCTTTAGAAAGGACCTCCAATGGCTGTCAATGTGGTGCCTTCTCCACTCTCCATCTCACTAATAAAACCCCAATGGATGACTCTCTATGAACTGATCACATTCCAATCACCGATCATCTAATCATTGGTAAAAAAGAAGACTTGGCACAGAATATTGTATGAAGAGTTTTTATTGTACAAGATCAGAATAAGCGATTACCACACAGTAATGATATGAATAAAATAAAGCTTAAATCTTTTATAATAGAATTAACAAATGTGTCAAATGTATTAATAATCATACATTGGTTGGACCAATAAAAAGCCGGCTACTTCAATAAATCAAAAAGGAGCAACAACATGAAGCAACCAATAAAAAAGGTTCACCAGTGAAAGATGAATCCTGATTGGCTGCTGTGGGTTAATGCATGTTACAGTGATCTTTTTCCATCCAGTAGGTTAGATCTATATACATATTTATAAGTAGAACACAGAAAGAATAAAGCATTTCCCGTTCCATGATAGGCCATGTATTGTCATGATTGCTCGCTTGTTGGGAAAAAGTAAATAAACGTCCCAACAGTCAATTCCTGCACCAACACCCTAAAGATATCAGACAGGAAAATGTATAGGCTATTAGTAAGGCTGCTGGGAGAGCAGACTGAATGGGCTGAAGACGTCCCTCTTACCTGCACTGAAAGGCTTATCAGCACACTTTAAGGGTAGCGAATATAGCTTACCCATAATACCAATCAAGTTTATTGCAGCCTTCATAGATCCTTTAAATACCCTGGAAAGGGACATCCTTGGAGGGTATGACATGCACCAGTGCACTAGGGGCTCTGCTTGTATTGGATGGTTTGTGTGATTAAATGCCCCTGTCCCGCTCCATGCCTTCATTTGGACTATGGTGGATAGAAATCTCCTTGAAAGCCCCGGTGACTCTATGCGCATCCACTCTGTATTGAAGATAAACAGTATAAACTGGCTCTAAAAATAACAAAAAGCTCTGAATTAAATGCGATTTGATCCCTTGCACGGACGATTCAGTCTCTAAAACGCTTTTTAGGTGGCTTGTTTGCCCTTCTATACATGGGACCATCTCTGATTTTATAAACAATACTGTGAATCCTCTACACCTACCCTTCCCTAAAGAAGCCGAGTAGGCGAAATGCATTGGATACCACTATAGGACATTATTTTATGTACCTGTGTGGGGCTGGGTGTGGGTAAGGTGTTACTAAGAGGTCCACATACGTCTTTTGCTTTTATATGTATGTTGGTCTTTGTCTAACTGTACTCTTGCTGTACAGGATTTTATTAGAAGTATTTTCAATAATAAGAAATGTTTTCTTTATATAAACCTTTGTCTGATCTTTGTCTCTCATGGCGCCTGGTCCAGCACCGACATTGCCCTCTTTATAGCCGATACATCTTTCCTGTCTAATTGCTTGCTTGTTGCCCCATGTATTGTCATAATTGTTTGTCTGCTGCTCCATGTATTATGATGATTGCCCACTTGTTGAATGCCCGTCTGTTGCCTCATCTATTGTCATGAATGCCCGTCTGTTGCTTCAAGTATTGTCATGATTGCCCAATTGTTGCCCCATGTAGTTGCACGATGGACCATGTATAGTCAGGATTGCTCTCTTCTCTTATTGCCCTATGTATTGTAATGATTGCCCACTTGTTGCTTCGTGTATTGACATGATTGCCCATCTGTTGCCCCATGTTCTCTGATGATTGCCCACTTGTTACGCCATGTATTTTTAGGAATGTCCATCTGTTGCCCCGTGTATTGTGGTGATTGCCCACTTTATGCTCTATGTATTATCATTATTACTGTTGCCTCATGTATTGTCATAATTGCCCACTTGTTGCCCCATGTATTATCATCAATGCCCACCTGTTGCCTCATGTATTGCGATAATTGCCCACTTGTTGTCCCATGTAATGTCATGAATGCCCAGCTGTCGCCTCATGTATTTTCATGACTGCCCACTTATTTCCCAGGTATTGTCATGATTGCCCACTTGTTGCCCCATGTAGTTGCACGATGGACCATGTATAGTCAGGATTGCTCTCTTGTTGCCCTATGTATTGTAATGATTGCCCACTTGTTGCTTTGTGTATTGACATGATTGTCCATCTGTTGCCCCATGTTCTCTGATGATTGCCCACTTGTTACGCCATGTATTTTTAGGAATGTCCATCTGTTGCCCCGTGTATTGTGGTGATTGCCCACTTTATGCTCTATGTATTATCATTATCACTGTTGCCTCATGTATTGTCATAATTGCCCACTTGTTGCCCCATGTATTATCATTAATGCCCACCTGTTGCCTCATGTATTGCGATAATTGCCCACTTGTTGCCCCATGTAATGTCATGAATGCCCAGCTGTCGCCTCATGTATTTTCATGACTGCCCACTTATTTCCCAGGTATTGTCATGATTGCCCACTTGTTGCCCCATGTAGTTGCACGATGGACCATGTATAGTCAGGATTGCTCTCTTGTTGCCCTATGTATTGTAATGATTGCCCACTTGTTGCTTCGTGTATTGACATGATTGTCCATCTGTTGCCCCATGTTCTCTGATGATTGCCCACTTGTTACGCCATGTATTTTTAGGAATGTCCATCTGTTGCCCCGTGTATTGTGGTGATTGCCCACTTTATGCTCTATGTATTATCATTATCACTGTTGCCTCATGTATTGTTATAATTGCCCACATGTTGCCCCATGTATTATCATTAATGCCCACCTGTTGCCTCATGTATTGCGATAATTGCCCACTTGTTGCCCCATGTATTATCATCAATGCCCACCTGTTGCCTCATGTATTGCAACGATTGCCCACTTGTTGCCCCATGTAATGTCATGAATGCCTAGTTGTTGCCTCATGTATTTTCATGACTGCCCACATATTTCCCAGGTATTGTCATGATTGCCCACTTGTTGCCCCATGTAATGTAATGAATGCCCAGCTGTCGCCTCATGTATTGTCATGATTTCCTGCCTGTTGCCTCATGTGGGGAGGGATCGGTAAAGGTAGACAGTTGTGTCATGATTTTACCACCCCCCTAAGCTTAAATGGCAGCCGGATGGGGCAGTATACATGGCACTGCAATTTGCGGCTGCTGCAAACCTCACACCCCCCGGTCACATTGGGCAATGCTATTCAACTGCATGGGGTTGTGCCGTAACAGCCCCAATGCATATGGTTGCAGCGTACTGGCGTGGGCTTTACAGGGTTAACATAAGGGCTCCCAGCGGCCTGCCAACTCCACAGCGGGTCAGAGGGCGATGTGGGTGTAAACCAGCCCCGAGTGGACTGTGGTGGTTTCACATTTGTTTATGGACTAAACAGTTCCACCTGTTACAATCCAGCGTCCATTTCCCGTAGTACCAGCAGGGGGTGTACTCTGATGTTTCATTATATTTCCTTTATTTTTACACTTTTCCGCACTCTGAACATGAAAACAGAGACTCTAAGGAGTGAAACATAAGAAGTCAAACATTTCCCACACTCTGAACATGAAAAGGGGACATTCACCCTGGTGCATAAGGAGGCCTCCCTTCTGATTAAAACATTTCCCGCACTCAGAACATGAATAGGGAGAGTCAACTGTGTGTATTCTCTCATAGCTAAGAAGGTTTCCTTTATGATTAAAACATTTCCTGCACTTTGAACATTAACAGGGAAGCTCACCCCTGTGTATTCTCTGATGGCGAAGAAGGTGTCCTTTACGGTTAAAACATTTCCCGCACTCTGAACATGAATAGGGACGCTCACCTGTATGTATTCTCTGATGGCTAAGAAGGTTTCCTTTATCATTAAAGCATTTCCCACACTCTGAACATGAATAGGGACGCTCCCCTGTGTGAGTTCTCTGGTGATGAAGAAGGTATCTTTTTTGAATAAAACATTTCCCACACTCGAAACATGAATAGGGAAGGTCACCCGTGTGTATTCTCTGATGGCTAAGAAGGATTCTTTTATCATTAAAACATTTCCCGCACTCTGAACATGAATAGAGACGCTGACCTGTGTGTATTCTCTGATGGCTAAGAAGGGTTTCTTTACGATTGAAACATTTCCCGCACTCAGAACATGAATAGGGAATCTCACCTTTGTGTATTCTCTGGTGCCTAAGAAGGTGTCCTTTTTGACTAAAACTTTTCCCGCACTCTGAACATGAATAGGGACGCTCCCCTGTGTGAATTCTCTGGTGCCTAAGAAGTTGTCCTTTTTGACTAAAACGTTTCCCACACTCTGAACATGAATAGGGACACTCCCCTGTGTGTATTCTCTGGTGCCTAAAAAGGTCTACTTTCTGACTAAAACATTTCCCGCACTCTGAACATGACAATGAATTCTCTCCTGTACGGTATAAAGAAGATTCCCTGAGATGAGATGGTTTCCCGCACCCGTCGGCACTGTCAGATATTAGAGGACTATGTGAAGTATCAGGAGATTCCAATGATCTCCTCCAATGGTGAGGTCTGTCATGTATATTATGAGGAACGGGATTTACTTCTGGAGAAGATGCCATGTCATTATCTTCTGTAGTCACATCTTCCTCCGATGTCCTTCTATTCCCACCACAGAGTCCGTCTGTCAGAAGACAAGAAAAATTACCAAGAGTTTTCCACACTCATATACACTGCTCAACACTTTATAATCAGAGTATAGCATCAAGTCAGGGAAACTCCTGGGATATTCATCTGGTCAGTCAAGTAGCAGAGGGGGTTGTTACCAACAGGTGCACTAGATGGGCAACAATGAGACAACCTCCAAAACAGGAATGGTTTTACAGGTGGAGGCCACTGACATTTTCCCTTCTCATCTTTTCTGAGTGTTTGTCACTAGTTTTGCATTTGGCTGGGGTCGGTGTCACTACTGGTAGTATGAGGCCATACCTGGATCCTATAGAGGTTGCACAGGCAGCCCAACTCCTCCAGGATGGCTCATCAATACCTCCCATTGCCAGAAGGTTTGCTGTGTCTCCCAGCACAGTCTCAGGAGCATGGAGGAGATTCCAGGAGACAGGCAGTTACTCTAGGAGGGCTGGACAGGGCCGTAGAAGGTCCTTAACCCATCAGCAGGACCGGTATCTGCTCCTTTGTGCAAGGAGGACCAGGATGAGCACTGCCAGAGCCCTACAAAATGACCTCCAGCAGGACACTGGTGTGAATGTCTCTGACCAAACAATCAGAAACAGACTTCATGAGGGTGGCCTGAGGGCCCGGCGTCCTCTAGTGAGCTCTGTGCTCACTGCCCAGCACTGTGGAGCTCGATTGGCATTTGCTGTTGAACACCAGAATTGGCCTTTGTACTGCTCTCTCCTTTACAATAAAGTCTCCTCTTACCCGGTGATGTGAGGGGCGGCTGATTCTCCATCATGACGTCCTTGTAGAGATCCTTGTGTCCTTCTAAATACTCCCACTCCTCCATGGAGAAATAGACAGTGACATCCTGACACCTTATAGGAACCTGACACACACAATGATACAGTCACCATCCAGACACATCCCTTGTCTGTTACTGGATAATGTCCCAGAATTCCCAGCACCACTCACCTCTCCTGTCAGCAGCTCCATCATCTTCTTGGTGACTTCTAGAATCTTCTGCATGTTGTGTCTCTCAGGTTTTAGGGAGTCACATGGAGGCACTGTGATGGTCATATGATCACCTGACTTCAGAGGAGGAAATCTCTGTGTTGAGGAAGCAATAGGAATATCATGTTAGAATCCCAGAATCCTCCTCACCTCTCCGGTCAGGTCTGTGTTTTATTAATAGAGATAAGAGTGATGTCATGTGACCTCCCAGAATCCTCCTCACCTCTCCGGTCAGGTCTGTGTTTTATTAATAGAGATAAGAGTAATGTCATGTGACCTCCCAGAATCCTCCTCACCTCTCCGGTCAGGTCTGTGTTTTATTAATAGAGATAAGAGTGATGTCATGTGACCTCCCAGAATCCCCCTCACCTCTCCGGTCAGCAGGTAGATGATCTCCAGGGTGAGGTTTAGTATCTTCTCAGTCATGTGACTCCGGTCCTCCTCCATCCTCATTGGTGCCATCATCTATGAAGGTTTCCCTGTAGACAGATAAGATTGATAACAGAGAATTATCTGGATTGGTATTGGTTGTACAAAAATAGGATGAGGATATCAGAAGGGGATATGAAGGTCGGTATTTATTTAAGCACTATGGTCCCAGTGAGAAAATATTTAATCTGGACAGTTTAGTGTTTTCTATGATTCTTGGGGTCCGAGATTCTCGTAAAATTTGACCACCTGAATTACAAATTCCATTCTTTATGTTGGGTGTGAGATGAGAATCAGGATAAAGGTCAGGACAAGCAACAGACGAGCGCATCCAAGAGATGAAGCCGGGGTCACTACACAGAAAACCAATCCAAGGAAACAACAGGCAGGACGAGGAATAGCAAGAAGGAGCTCAGAGACAAATGAGAATATTGCTCAGCCAATGGGAGATTATCTCAGCATGACTTATATAATGAAGGAGATGAGGGGGAGGGGAGGAAGTCACTTAAGGTGACCATAGATACATGGAAATTCAGCTGGTTTAACAGGGATCGGTCACATTTCCATCCATGTGTGGTCACTGCCGGAAAAAAAATCACTCCATCAGCGGCTGCAGCCAATAGCTTCATCACTGATCTGTGTATTCTGAGAGCGGAGGAGCGCCCTCCATTGTCAGAATACAATAGTGCAGCGGGGAGGACTCTCCCACCCCCCTCCAATGTGTGGATGGGGAATAAGTGTAGCTTTTTTTACTCATCCTGCTGACTGAACGATAAAACTGAACCATATATGGCCAGCTTTGGAAGGAAGATATATTATTCATCAACTGATCTCCCTGAAGGAGTTAATCTAGGTTTGCACACTATATATGTGTGTATCATCATCTGCTGGAGATAAAAGGCGTCACAGTGACTATGGAGGAAGAGGACGGACATGACGGGGGGGTTACTGGGTGTAAATAGATAATAAGATCTTATTACCTCCTCTGCCGCCACTTCCAGCGATGTCTTCTCTCTACTTTCCCCCAACTCACCTCTCACCTGGAACTTCCTGTATATACCTGACATCACTTCCTGTCTGTACCTGACATCACTTCCTGTCTGTATTCCATAGAGACTTCCTGTCTGGGTAGAAGTGAGATCACCACCTTGTGGAGCTCAGAGGAACTGCAGCTCTGAGAAACATCTGGTAGTGTGAACACGGCCTTGTGCTGTGTGTGTATGTACTGTATATCCTTATAGAAGGGTCATCTCCACTCCCACCAAGGGGGATAGAAATATATTACTGCTTGGGGGAGACATTTTGGCACCTTTGATTTTGCAGAAAAATTGATTGCAGATTTAGTCATGTAGAACATCTGTTATATGGATACAAAGAACCCCAGCCGAGAGTAAAGGGTGGAAATGGCTCCTGATCCCCAGATTTGGGCAATTATGTCACCAATATAAATGGATAAAAACCCACGCTATGTGTAACAACTCAAATACCTACAAAAATAACTTCTACCGGACTGCTGCTGTAACAAAGGTAAGTATTCCCTTTATCACCTAGAAGAGCATTATGTGTCACAGCGCTGTCCTATTGTGTGTGCACATAAATTATCACAAATACACTAAAATATGTGGATACATTCATATATAAAGTGCTAGGGGCTCAAAATAATATTCTCTGCAGATCTGCTGCTTCCACTTTGCACCTACTTCATTATTCTTATAATATTTGCTGCTATATTAAATAAACTTAAAACCTGTGTAATTTCATGTAATCATACAATATTTTGTGCTCAATATAGTGTTCTCTGCAAGTCTACTGCTTCCACTTTGCATCTACTTCAGTGAACTTATTTTGTTAAAATAAATTCACAAATGAATGAAAAGTTGATAAGGTGTGAAAGTGCTCTGTGCTCCAATCTGTGGCAGCTGTAGTGTAGCCACGCCTTCTTCCACCTCTTACACACGTGATGGTGAGGGCGCCCCCTTAGTAGTGCTTCCCCACTCACCAGAGCAATATGACTCCCAGCTTTTCAGCTGCCAGAGTCACAAACATCCTTCACACTCTCCTCACCTCCGATGGCAAAGGAACTGGATCCTCCTCGCTCACTCCTGCAAGTCTGCTGCGCTTTCTGTCAGTCTCCCTCCTAGACTCGGCTTCCTCCTCCGACCGCTGTTCCAGCAGGAGCTCCGCCTCTTCATACACACTCAGGGAGGAGAGAAAGGGGAAGGATATACAGTACATACACACACAGCACAAGGCCGTGTTCACACTACCAGACGGTTCTCAGGGCTGCTGTTCCTCTGAGCTCCACAAGGTGGTGATCTCACTTCTACCCAGACAGGAAGTCTCTATGGAATACAGACAGGAAGTCTCTATGGAATACAGACAGGAAGTAATGTCAGATTCAGGCAGGACGTTCTATAGGAAGTAAAGAAAAGACACTGCAGGATCTGGCGGCAGAGGAGGTAATACATAGATTAACCCCTTCAGGGGGATCAGTTGATTAATATATCTTGCTTCCAAAGTTGGGCATACATGGTTCAGTTTTATCGTTCAGCCAGCAGACTGAGTGAAAGAAAACTGAAGCGATTCCCCCATCCACACATTGGAGGGGGATGGGGGGAGTCCTCCCCGCTGCACTATTGTATTCTGACAATGGGGGGCGCTCTTCTGCTCTCAGAATACACAGATCAGTGAGGAGGATTCTGGGAATGTCATTTGATTTTACTATTTGTGTTCAGATCTAGAGTTTTCCTCCTGTGAAGTCTGGAGATCATATGACCATCACATTGCCTCCACCTCCCTCCCTGATAGAATAGAGAAATACAAAGAAGATTCTAGAAGGCACCAGAGAGATCATGGAGGAGAGGTGAGCGGTGCTGGGAATTCTGGGACATTATCCAGTAACAGACAAGGGATGTGTCTGGATGGTGACTGTATCATTGTGTGTGTCAGGTTCCTATAAGGTGTCAGGATGTCACTGTCTATTTCTCCATGAAGGAGTGGGAGTATTTAGAAGGACACAAGGATCTCTACAAGGACGTCATGATGGAGAATCAGCCGCCCCTCACATCACCGGGTAAGAGGAGACTTTATTGTAAAGGAGAGAGCAGTACGGAGGATCCACCTAGATCCCCCATCATCTGATAAACACATAGAAACAATGTATTCAGTCAGTGTGTGTGTTTCCTACAGATGGATCCAGTAATGGGAACCCACCAGAGAGATGTCCCCGTCCTCTGTATTCCCGGGATTCCACACAGGAAGGTCACACCATCCCTCACCATCATCAGGTAGATGAGGAACAATCACTGATAGTATCATTAGGATCTGTACATTATCTGCATTGTTACCATTGATGTCATTTTTATTATATATTCAGAGTGGAAACCTGAGAGATTCTAAAGTTGAGGTTAAAGAAGAGATAAAAGAGGAGGATGATGAGGATGGGGTGATGGAGGAGTCAGAGTTTCTAAAAATACACAAAGATCTGTACCAGGACACCATGGTGGAGTCATCCAGCTACAGAAACCCACCAGAGAGATGTCCCCGTCCTCTGTATTCCCGGGATTCCACACAGGAAGGTCACACCATCCCTCACCATCATCAGGTAGATGAGTGACAATGATTGGTAATTCTGATTTATACACAGCATGTTTGTTACAATGAATATTTTATTATATATTCAGAGTGGAAACCTCGGGGATTATAATATTGATGTTAAAGAAGAGTATAAAGAGGAGGATGAGGAGTATGGAGTGATGGAGGAGTTTTCAGAAGGACACAAGGATATGATGGAGCCACCTAATACCAGGAACCCACCAGAGAGATGTCCCCGTCCTCTGTATTCCCGGGATTCCACACAGGAAGGTCACACCATCCCTCACTATTACAAGGTTGGTGAGACAGAGATTATAAAACACCGACTCATGGAGACAATGTGTGGATTTTTATGTGATGTCACAATAATAAATCTTATATTTTACAGATGATATTCTTTCATTTTCTTGGTTTAGAGTGGAGATCCAATCGATATAGAATTTGAGGTTAAAGCAGAAGAAGAAGAGAGGTATGTGAGGGATGATCAGCAGTCTATGGAGGAGGATGGAATAACGGGGACATTTATAGAGGAGGACACTCCTACAGAGATCAGCACAGGTGGGTCATTAACACTAAATACATTCCTCCACCCATACTGCTCACTGATTGGTCCAGAGTAGGGGGGGGGGCTGGGTGATGTTAGCCTGTAATCCCCTGGTCACTTTCCTGTGCTGTGTTTACCATCCTGTATTCCTGTATTTCTCTCGGATAATCTTCCTTCTCTGTGCTGCAGACACATTTTATGTCTCTAGACTGGATTTATGAAGATTCTGGGGTTCAGCTGGTAGCAAAATGTTGATTTTCACCATAGACGTTGCTCAGCCTAGACACCTGGGGTATGTACCTTGGGTCTTCTGCCCCATGCCCAGGTCTAGCAAGATCTCTGACAGAACAATCCTCCCGGGGTTACTTGCTCTGTTATTTGCTGGCTGTGCCGGGTGGAGGGATATGTCTGTATAGTCTCACACCCAAGTCACTGAGTTCCTTTCTTTTTTTTTTGAGCCGTGTATATTCTATCTATACAATGCACACACTGTTACACACAAAAACTTGAAGAAAAGACATGAAAAGACACGCACACTGGTGAACAGTCGCAAACAGTTTTACAATCCACAGTAAACATGAATGAGCCACAAATCCACCCTTCTCTTGTCACGGAGAATAAGCTGACAGTGCCCCACCCTGCAATTCCAGGTGTACTCTCACCTCTTCAGATGGACCCCATTGCTCCATACCAAGAGGACACACCCAGCATGAAATCACACACCTTCAGGTACATGTAGGCGGAGCCTCCTCTTTAGGTAGCCAGCTCCTGCTACTAGAGATAAAGAGACTCCATAGTGCTCACTGTTATATTTATTACATGGATAAGAAAAGCACTCACAAGGTTAAAAAAGCAATCCAGTATTGAATACACCCAATCACTGCAGATTCCCCAAGCATCAGTCTCAGTGTAACTTGAGGGCACTCCGCCTAACGTGATGATGTCCTCAAACCACTCCCATCTGATGCGTTGCATCCTGATTGGACTTCCCCAAAGATATATATGGTCTTCAGGATCAGTCCAATCTCCATCGTGGTTGTTCTCCCCCCATCCTCACTCTCTGACCTCTGGTGGGGCTCAGCCCCGATGTTATTCATGACTAAATCATGGACTAAATAAGGAAGTGCGGGACTTTTTATGTTGGGAAGATGGCAATGAGTGATAGAGGGGGAGGGGACACTCGTCCTATAATCCCCTCATCACTGTCACTCCTATAAAAGACAGTTCTCATTGTTTCCTCACTCTCTGACTAAGGTCCATGAATAAAGAAATGAACTGGTAGGAGATCAGAGAACCCATTTTCTAGTGACCTTGAGGGGGGAATTGTAAGATCCTCAGAGACAAAGCTGTCTGATGTGGGTGGAGTCCTGGTTTAGGGGAACCAATCTGCTCATGTCTAGTAATAATCTTTATATTTCTATTTTAGTAGATGGATGGGAGATGAGGAAAACCTCAGAGGATTGTCTCACTTTGTCTCCAGACTGTAAAGTAGAAGATGAGGACATCACACAGTATAGTCCAGGAGAAAACCCGGCTACCTCAAATGTCCATCCGGCACCACACAGTGTAGATGGACCATCGTATTCCTCTTATCCTGAGGAATCTCAGACTGTGAGGGACATTGCCAGACCATCGTATTCCTCTTTTCCTGAGGAACCTCAGACTGTGAGGGACAGTGCCGGACCATCGTATTCCTCTTTTCCTGAGAAACCCAAGACTGTGAGGGAGGGTGCCGGGCCATCGTATTCCTCTTTTCCTGAGGAACCTCAGACTGTGAGGGACGGTGCCGTCCTTACAACAGATAAGAGGTTCTCCTGTGCTGAGTGCGGGAAGTGTTTCAGTTTTAAATCCAATCTTCATGTGCATAAAAGATCTCACACTGGTGAGAAGCCGTATTCCTGTCCTGAGTGCGGGAAATGTTTTGCACAGAAGTCCGATCTTTCCAGACATCAGAGATTTCACACGGGGGAGAAGCCATATTCCTGTCTTGAGTGCGGGAAATGTTTTACACAGAAGTCTAGTCTTCACAATCATCAGAGCTCACACACTGGTGAGAAGCTTTATTCTTGTCCTGAGTGTGGAAAATGTTTTTCACATAAGTCATATGTTTCCACACATCAGAGATTGCACACGGGGGAAAAGCCATATTATTGTTCTGAGTGCGGGAAATGTTTTTCATGCAAGTCACATCTTTCCACACATCAGAGATCGCACGCGGGAGAGAAGCCGTATTCCTGTCCTGAGTGCGGGAAATGTTTTTCACAGAAGTACACTCTTTACAGTCATCAGAGATCTCACACTGGTGAGAAGCCGTATTCCTGTCCTGAGTGCGGGAAATGTTTTTCACAGAAGTCCCATCTTTCCACACATCAGAGATCACACACTGGTGAGAAGCCGTATTCCTGTCCTGAGTGCGGGAAATGTTTTTCAAAGAAGTACACTCTTTACAGACATCAGAGATCTCACACTGGTGAGAAGCCGTATTCCTGTCCTGAGTGCGGGAAATGTTTTTCAGAGAAGTCCAATCTTTCCAAGCATCAGAGATCTCACACGGGGGAGAAGCCGTATTCCTGTCCTGAGTGAGGGAATTGTTCCTCACTGAAGTCCTGTCTTCCTGTTCATCAGGGGTCCCACACAACCCTGGAGGTGTATTAGTGCCTTGAGTGCGGGAAATGTCTTCTATATGAATGTTGGTGGACATATGGGGAAGAAGCACACCCTGATATACACGTCAGATATACTCCATGGCTGATCTTCATCATGTAAGAAACACTTCATAAGGAGATCAGAGATCACCAAAGACATGGATGAAGTGTTGTCTCGTGTTGGCAATTGATAGCAGGAGAAAAATAAAAATGGAGTCCTTACCTTTCATTGGCTGAGTACATTTTGTGCGGGAAGATTTCACAAACACTTACAGATCTGGTTGTTATAAATGTGTTGATGAAATGTGACCCGCATTCCCCCAGTCATGGTGAATTGGGATTTCCTATAAAGGTCAATTCCATCTGGTGGCCATAATGTGCTTTCCTGACAGATGTCAATGGCAGCATACGTTTGGGTAGCCTCGCCCTCGTTCCTCCCCCATGAGACCCCACCCCATAAATGTTCAGGATAAGCCAATGGCTGCGTTCCTTTTTTGTCCCGAGTGGTTATTGAGTCCCCAGCTATCAGCAGGGTGGTGTTATGGCACACATATGTAGAGGATCCATGCCTGGAGAGTGGGCCCTGCCATCGGCGGCCATTTGCATTGGCTGGGAGCCCAGCTGTTAGCGGGTGGCCATTAAGTGTTAGACACGTGAAATCCGTTTCGGTGCAAAAACAAATTCCAACAAATTTTTGGTTATTCCTAGATTCGGATGTATCCAAATCTCCAAATGAAATTGTAATGAATTTTGTTGAAATCTGTTAAAATTGGTTTTGTTTATTTGTTTTCTAACTAAATTCCAACTTTTCAGAATGATTCAAATTCGGATCAGACAAAAAAACGATCGACGGGGGCGGAGCCGGCTAGCGAGGCTGATGGAAGCGTGAGCCAGAAGCTCCTCGCTAAACAGACACACCGGAGCAATTATAACACGGAGGGTCAACTCAAAACCATTCAGCTATACACTGGACATTCCCGGGCATCACCTGGACATGCCACCGAAGCGCAAAGACCGCTGCAAACCCGGTAAGATGATAAACTTCTTCTCACCTCATACCAGACCGCTCGGCCAAGATGGCGCCGGCCCGCCACGAGCACCCAGCACTCAGCCACAGAAGCCTTCTGGCTCGGCACAGAGGGGATCCTCCCCGAGCTCCCTGGCTGACCCCGTGAACCTTTCACAGCATTCGGCTGCAGAATCACAGTCCAACAGTCCTGTGAAGTCTAAACAAAAGACCTTCCATGAACTGTCTCCCCCTCACCGCAGTATCTCTGTGGATGACACCCTGGAGTTTCAGGACACACTAGCAACCATCCCTGCTGGGGATCATCCTGTGATGGCATCAATGTTTAAAGATGTAATGCTGTCTTTGAGGTCAGCTATCCATTCGGATATGCTGCAACTAGTGTCACAATGCAGCTCAGCAGTCACAGCAGTAGCTGACAGGGTCTCCACCATAGAAAACAAGGTGGGGGAATTTGCAGACACTTTTAATAATATGGTGGACGCTCACAATGAACATGATGATGATTTGGTCTGGCTCAAATCAAAGGTAGCTGATCTTGAGGACCGTTCCCGAAGGAATAATGTCAAGATCAGAGGCATCCCTGAGACAGTTAAACCACCAAACCTGGCAGCATTCCTTACATCTATTATGCAGGAACTTCTTCCCAACACTGCTTTGGGTGATCTGGCCATCGACAGGATCCACAGGCTGCCGAAGCCCAAACACATCCCAGACAAATATCCTAGAGATGCCATAGCTAGGATTCATTTCTACACAGTTAAGGAGCAACTTATGGCGAAAGTGCGGAAAGCGGTAGATCTCCCACCTAGTATGCAGGGCCTGTCTTTTTATGCAGACCTTTCAGCTCACACTATGAACCGGAGGAGAAATCTAGTGACTATCACCAAACCCCTTAGAAATCATCATATCCAGTATCGCTAGAACTACCCTGCAACCCTCATTATTACTAGAGGGGATAAGGAATTTAAAGTTTCTACCCTGGAACGGGGCATTGAGCTCCTTCGACAGTGGGACATTCTGGAAACAACAGACCCTCCGGGGGCTCAAACGTCTACCTGGGATCCTGAGCTACCTGCTTCAAATGGATTTAAATGATTTCTGGAACCTCACTGTTCCCTTGGAGTTGACCCTCCATATGACCCAACACTCGGCCCTACCGTCTCCGACAGTTCTGTTCGGCTACTCTCTTGTTTGTGTTCTATAAAGTTCCCCGGATTAGCAGTACCAACACTGCTCAGATTTCCATTTGGATATCGCCTCATTTTTAATAGTTGGCGCGGTCCACATACCTGTGCCTATATACGGTTATTTACCGTTTGTTTGCAGGGCTCTGCATACACAGGGATCTACGTTAGACTGTTGATAAATTTACCCCTGCTGTTTCTTTTTATCTTTCTCTTGTTTTTGACCCACGGCAGTATCTCTCCAGTCCTACAGTGTTCCACCAAACCATCCTGAACTCTACAGCTTCACGGCAAGACCTCCTGGACTACCAGAGTCACCGCCACTACCGTAACAACGGATTGGGGTAGGATCTCTTGGACATTGTTATTTGTTCCACACTGGGACCTTGTTTTTTTTATTTCTTTCCCACATTTTTGTCTTCTTGATCGAACTCTCACTGCTCATACCACACCATGGCATTTAAGCTGACTTCCCTCAATGTTCATGGGTTGAACAGCCCATTTAAACGACACATGCTCTGGAGAGAAATAAAGTCTCAAAAATGTGATATTATGCTACTTCAGGAGACTCATTTTTGTGCCTCGGATCCTCCTAGACTCACTAATAAGCAATTTCCACACATATACTACGCAAATGGCCCCAAAAAGAAGGGAGGTGTGGCCATTATCATCAAAGATTCTGTGCCTTACCAATACCATGCCCATATCTCGGACCCGGACGGTCGCTATATACTCTTAAACTGTGAAATTAACAATGTTGAATATACCATCCTCAACATATATGCCCCAAATGTGAGGCAAATTTCATACCTTACTAAATTGTGGAAACACCTCCAACCGAGCATTAGGGGATATGTGATCCTGGGAGGTGACATGAACTTAGTGGCGAACATTCGCCAGGACATCTCTAGCGGTGCCCGAACATGTCCCCGTAGATCGGATCTCTCTAACTTTTTGAAATCTACGGGCCTACAGGATGTATGGCGGTGTCATCACTCTACGGAGCGAGATTACTCCTTTTTCTCAAAAGTTCATGCCTCATACTCGAGGATAGACATGTTCTTTACGGACAAATTTCTGCTACAAAAAATTGTGGATTCTTCCATTGGACAGATCACATGGTCAGACCACGCCCCCGTGTCCATTACGGTTGGCCCAGGGGTGTTTTCCACGAGGGCTAATAGGTGGAGAAATGACACAAGTGTATTCTGCGATTCGGGGTCTTCGTCTGAGGTCCGTGAGGCCTTGGAGGAATTCTTCCGAACAAATGAAAAGGGGGACGTTTGTCCACTGATTGTATGGAATGCTCATAAGGCTTTTATGCGTGGTTTTCTTATATCTAAGAGTGCTGCATTGAGGAGGCAGAGGAGGCAGCGCCTGGATGATCTTTTGAAAAAGATCCAAAATTTAGAAACACTAAATAAACGCACTCCCCTTCCAGACATTTGCGACCAATTGTCGAATGCACAACATGAGCTCCGATCTCTGCTGATTGGGCAGCACCAGGCCCATGTACGCAGACTGAAGGCCACCTCTTTTGCGCATGGCAACAAGGCTGGCAAATTATTAGCGAATCAATTAAAGGACAAACAGACCCGGCATCGTATATCTAATTTGACACACCACTCCACGAAACAGAACTTGACCAACCCTAAAGATATTGCCGACGCCTTTAGCCACTACTATGGTGAGCTATATAACTTACAGGATGACGTGTCCACCCCGCAACCATCACCAGAAGACATTGACAAATTTCTCGCCTCAATTTCCTTACCCAAATTATGTCCCACAGACTTAACGAAACTGAACCTTCCTATAACAGACCTTGAAATCAGTTAAGTCATTCAGTCTCTGCCCCTTAATAAAGCTCCTGGCCTTGATGGGTTCTCTTCGGAGTACTACAAGCAGTATACGCACATTCTAACCCCAAAACTCCGGGGGGTATTCCAAAAGGCTGCCACCTCTGCCTCCTTCCCTCCTGAGATGTTGGAGGCCACTGTGGTTACACTACCTAAACCGGGGAAACCCCCGGATTGCGCAAAGAACTTCAGGCCCATTTCTTTATTAAACGTGGACCTGAAGGTCTACGCAAAAATCCTGGCAAACAGAATCTCAAAATTCCTGCCTGGCCTTATCAAACAGGATCAGGTAGGGTTTGTAATGGGCCGTCAGGCCACCGATGCTACGAGAAGAATGCTGAATCTCATCCACCATGCCGAGTCCACTCGTACTCCCACTGTGTTCCTGTCCCTTGATGCCGAAAAGGCCTTTGACAGGATACACTGGGGTTACCTTCATAAAGTCCTGCAACGATTCGGCATGGAGGGTGAGATTTTAGACGCAGTGCTAGCACTATACACGGCACCTTCAGCCTATGTATACACAGAAGGACTGTTCTCCACTAAATTTAACATAACAAATGGCACTCGCCAGGGGTGCCCATTATCCCCATTGATGTTTGTTTTATTAATGGAACCCTTTGCAGAAAAGATTAGAAGCCACCCGGGAATTAGGGGACTAGATATTAAGAGATTCAACAACAAGATTTCGTTGTTTGCAGACGACGTCATCTTATCCGTGACATCTCCCCGGTCCTCTTTAGTGGCAGTCCAGGAGGTGCTCAAGGAATTTAGCTCGGTTTCATATTACAAGGTAAATGACACCAAGTCAAACATGCTGGGCATAGCAATTCCCGAACACCTGGCGAAAGAGATTCAAAGCAGGGTCCCTTTTCAATGGGGCATTGGACATATCGACTACTTAGGCATCAAGCTTACTAGCAAGGCTGGGGACCTTTTCAAGACAAACTTTGCACCATTTCTTGACATCCTCACACAGGAGTTATCTAGACTAGGCAAATTCTACCTTACATGGTCAGGCAGGAATGCAGCATTTAAAATGCTGACATTCCCAAAGCTCCTATATCTGTTTAGAGCACTCCCCATCAAGATTCCCTTAGCGTTTTATAGATCAGTACAATCTCTGATATCTAAATTTCTATGGGGTGGTAAAAAACCTCGCTGCTTTCATATGCATCTGATTAAACACCCCCTCATGGGGGGTATGGGTGTCCCGGATGTGCGGGACTATCATATGGCTGCTATACTTACCCAATCCGTCCACTGGCTGAAGCATACCCAGTCGCCTAGCTGGAAGTCCATTGAGCAGGCAGTAGTAACACAGGGCACTCTAGCGGACCTCATTCTCAGTATCCCATTATCTAATGGCAACTATCCGATGGCGCACCCCACTATCATGCCCACAATACAGGCATGGCGTTATTTTTACGCTCACAGTGCCAAACGTTCTAAAAGAGTGGATGTCCCTATTCCCTTGACTGCGCTCTCTTTCATCTCCCCAGACCTACATTTAGTGCACTGGTCCACTTATGGTCTCCACACGCTTAGAGATATCACGCACAATCCGGGAGGTTTTTCCTTCTCTGGATGGTGTGCCCGCTACCCATTGTTTGCTAAGGAATTTTTCACGTACTCCAGAGTGTCCCACTTGATTTCCAAGGTATCCTCAGTTGACATCCCTTTTCCTGAATCGATTCACATGTTGTGCTTCGGAGACAATCATCACACGAAGGGAATAGGTAAATTTTATGTTTCCCTACATGACAAGAAGTCATTTGTGAAACACACCTATCATATAAAGTGGGAGGGGGACCTAGGCCAGGAATTTACAGAAGTTCAGTGGCTGCGTTCATATACCCATACAGCTACCCATACTAGATGTTCCAATTTCAGGGAAGGTCTTTTGAAAATACATCAGCGGTGGTATAAAACCCCGTACTCCATTGCCAAGTACTACCCGGGGTCTCCAACTTGTGCTGGAGACAGTGCGGGCAAGTTAGAACTATACTCCACGTTCTGTGGTCCTGTGTCTCCTTGCGAGGTTTCTGGGCCTCTGTCTCTAGACTGATTGCGGAGGTGACGGGAGTGCTTAACAAGGTTACAGTTGAACAAGCATTACTGGGCATAAATATTGACAGGTACCCTCCCCAATTGAGAACAGTGGTTCAGAACATTCTTTTTGCTGCACGGCTGTCCATAGCCCGTAAGTGGAAATGTGAGGACATCCCTACCAGGAGGGAGGTGGTACAAATAGTAGGAGAATCGTATGCACACGAAAAAACTCTAGCTATCTCTGCCTTTAAAATGCAACAATTTCGGACCAGATGGTCCGCCTGGACTGAATATGTTGGACAGCGTGGTGCCTGATAAACTAATATCTTCTTAACATGTATGTGATTGCTACTGTGGACGTTGTGCTGGGGGCCATGGGCGAGGGGGGTGGGGAGGGGGTTAAGAGAGGGGACACAGCAGGATCCCGTTGGGGTGTCCCCCCTAGAGTGGCTTTTGCGCTACATTGCCTTCTCCCGCGCCCTCCCCCATGGGTCGCAGCGTGCGCTTGATTTCATTGTGTGTTGGGGTGCTAAGTTGTCCATGACGTTTATATCATTTGTTACTGCTGTGGGTCATACCTTCATACCTCCATACCCTTATAACTTGTAACTCTGTTCAGTCATTTCAAATGTAATTCTCAGTTGTTCAATTACTCGTATGTCATGTTATAATGCAGTTGTTCCAAACTTATACTTCCATTTGATATGTATGTAACTCATTTTTTCTGCAAAAAACCAAATAAAAAGATTTAAAAAAAAAAAAAAAAAAAAAAAAAAAAAAAGAAAACGATCGACCATACCAGGCCACAAGTCCTCAACATGGGGGGGTGGGTGCTTTGGGTAAGCTATGCCCCCCCACCCCGAAGCACCTTGTCCCCATGTTGATGGAGACAAGGGCATCTTCCCCACAACCGTGGCCTGTGCTTGTGGGGGTCTGCAGGTGCAGGCAGGGGGCTTGTCATAATATGAAAGCCTCTTTTACCAAGGGGGCCCCCAGATCCCGCCCCCCCCATGTGAATGAGTATCGGGAACATATTACCCGTACCTATTCACCAAAAATTGTCAAAAAGTAATAAAAACACACACAAATTTTGAAAAATCCTTTATTTAAAAAAAACCTACTGCAGGCTCCTCCTCCATACATAGGAAAAGGGCGGGGTCATCTGTCTACATCACCTGGAGGCACTGCCCCTTCTGGCCTCATGGATCGGTGCATGCTGGGTCCCTGACGTCAGAAAGGGCGGTGCCACCAGGTGATGTAGACAGGTGGCCCCGCCCCTTACCTATATAAAATATGTGAAACGGGGAGCCTGCAGCAGGCAGAGGGTCTCCATGATGGCGAGAGCTTCTCTATTTATTTATTTTTCCGGGTGCGGCGGGCTTTGTGATTGATGACGGATCTACATCGGGGGACGCTGGTTTTTATTTTATAATGAAGGATTTTTCAAAAATTGTGTGTATGTTTTTATTACTTTTTGACACTTTTTTGGTGAATAGGTACAGGTACTATGGTCCTGATACTCATTCACATGGGGGGGTCCCTTGGTAAAAGGGGCTTTCAGAAAACGACAAGCCCCCTGCCTGCAGACCACCACAAGCACAGGCCACGGTTGTGGGGAAGAGGCCCTTGTCCCCATCAACATGGTATGGGGTCTGGTATGGGTTAGGAGGGGGGGTCTTGCTCGTCCCCCCTTTTCTGACTTGCCGAACTGCATGCTCAGGTAAAGGTCTGATATTTATTTTGGGGGACCCCACGTCAATTATTTTTTTTTACATTTTGGCATGGTCCTTGTATAGCCTGGGGGGCGGGGGGAGACCCCTTGTCATTTTTTTAAACATTTTCTATTGCCGGGCAATGCCGGCATTCTTTTCTTTCCATTCATCTGTCATTGGGGAAGCCCACTGACGGCTGATGAGTCGTCGGTTGGTAAGGATGCGGGCGGCCGGCTTCCCAGCCCCCTGCTTAACAACCAGCTATTTCTTCACTCAGAATTCCAATCAGTCGATTGTTTCTCGACCAATCGGAATTCTGATCGTTCTGATAAGTTTGAATTCTTTAGATTAATAAACTAAACAAATTTTAGCTAAAAGGAAAATAAATTTAACGAAAACTAAACAAATTCCAAAACCAAACTAAAAGAATTCCAAATTCCAGAATGAAATGAAATTAGTAACATAATGAATCTATCCGAAACGAAACAAATGTTTCCGTTCTGCCCATGTCTCCTAAGCATGCCCAACCCAGATATAGCAGTTGTGTTCCTGCCTCTGGGATCCGGGTCGCCCTGCGGATGCTTCGATTGCCCTGTGGAAGAGGTCCGGGACACGTGAGTATGTTTGGGTTGAGGTCAGCAGAAGGGAGCAGACGCCATGTGGGCTGCTAGGGAGTAACCAAAAGGAAAACCTATGGAGAGGACTCTGCTCTCTGGGTGATCGATGTGCATTGCAGCATCTTATCAAAGTTTGGTGCAGTCGCCTACCTTTGTCTTCTTTTCTGTCCTGAGGAGAGAACTGTTTGTTGAAGCAAGGTTTGCTTTCTGCGTAGCGGTACCCCTGCAGGAGCCGCTTGGATATTGGTGTACCCGGGCCTCCCGCTGATTACTCCACAGCCAGATACAGGGTATTTTCACACAGCCAGGTGCACACACTCTTCCGCTCGTTGTCTCCAATGACCAGTCTAGGGGATGTGTTTTTATGTTTTATTTGGAGAACTTGGATAGGAGAAGAAAAACCAGAGCCAACATGAGAGTCCCAACATCCTATCTGTTCAGAGAAATGGGAACCTACAGATGTTCACAAGGAACCACTGTCATATGTGTGGACTTTAAGGGCACAGCATGAGACAGATAACAACTACATGGATTTATCCTAAAATAACATTTATTGATTTATCTAAAACCAGATCTCAATAAAATGAGGAAACTGACCCCAAACTGAGCTCAGCTCGTACACAGGAGATCAATGTCTCCTACTAATTTCACTCATGTACATCATACATATATAAGGATAAGTTGGTATATATCATAAGGTTCGTGTAGGTATAGATATTTCCTCTCTTCACTTAGATGTAACATTTAGTGACGGCCATGTACTTTATTACTGAATATATCTTATTACTGTCTCCAGACCTAAACCCTATTGAGCATCTGTGGGGGATCCTCACGGAAGGTGGAGGAGCGCAAGGTCTCTAACATCCACCAGCTCCGTGATGTCATCATGGAGAAGTGGAAGAGGACTCCAGTGGCAACCTGTAAAGGTCTGGTTAACTCCATGCCCAAGGGGGTTAAGGCAGTGCTGGAAAATAATGGTGGCCACACAAAATATTGTCACTTTGGGCCCAATTTGGAGATTGTCACTTAGGGGTGTACTCATTTTTGTTGCCAGTGGTTTAGACATTAATGGCTGTGTGTTGAGTTATTTTGAGGGGACAGTAAATTTACACTGTTATACAAGCTGTACACTCACTACTTTACATTGTAGCAAAGTGTAATTTTTTCAGTGTTGTCACATGAAAAGATAGAACAAAATATTTACAAAAATGTGAGGGGTGTACTTACTTTTGTGAGATACATATGTCTTGGATGGGATGCGGATAAAGCAGACTCATGGCAAGGATTCCATCAATTCAATTTTTAGGGCTCTGTTGGATCAGCTAACTTGGAGGCAGAGGAGGGATCAGATAGACCCTGGATTTCTCCATAAAGAGTACCTGTCCCTGACAAAGCTATCACAAGGGATGTTCCTTGTGGTAGCAAAAATGTAAAGGTATGTGATGTATGGCCATCCATGTGAGGTATCGCCATCCATGTGAGGTAGTGGTGCACTGAATTTTCGGCAACCAAAATTTTCGGCTGAAAATGGGCCTATTCCATTTCGGGCGAAAATGGGTTAAAGATGCCGAAATTAATGATGTGAGGTATCGCCATGAACATCAGTGTGAGAGAAGAATTCTACCAGCAGAGATCACATTTACCGATAAGCTGTAAACCTAGAAAGGCTTTTATAAGGGACACCTATGGATAATTTTAGGCTCCGTAGTTTGTCACAGGCGTGTGCAATTTTTATTCTTCACATTTTTGGTATAAATTTACTTGCCACAACATTATATTTTATATCTTACCGATAAAATGGGTATTCTATTGTATTTATGTGCATTCAAATTTGTGTATTATTTCCTGAAAATTTGATGTGGCAAAAAAATCCCCAATTTATTCCCCAGGGTCTCTGCTTTTGGAATATATTTCATGTTTGGGGGTTCTAAGCAGGGGAGGACTGGCAGCCTTAGGTCTGGGGGGCAAGTCCAGTCGAGTGGCCCATTGAACCACCGAATCGGCTCCCCATCCATCTGCACCACATTTCCCTCACAGAGAGATAGAGAGAGACTGCTCCACATTGCCCACACAGAGAAAGAGAGAGACAACCCCACATTGCCCGCAGAGAGAGAGAGAGAGACAACCCCACATTGCCTGCACAAAGAGAGAGACCGCGCTCCATTGCCTGCACAAAGAGAGAGACAGCTCCACATTGCCTGCACAGAGAGAGAGAGAGAGCGTGAGAGAGACTGCTCCACATTGCCCACACAGAGAAAGAGAGAGACAACCCCACATTGCCCGCAGAGAGAGACCTCACCACAATGCCTGCACAAAGAGAGAGACCGCGCCCCATTGCCTGCACAAAGAGAGAGACAGCTCCATATGATCTGCACAGAGAGAGAGAGCGCGAGAGAGACTGCTCCACATTGCCCACACAGAGAAAGAGAGAGACAACCCCACATTGCCCGCAGAGAGAGACCTCACCACAATGCCTGCACAAAGAGAGAGACCGCGCCCCATTGCCTGCACAAAGAGAGAGACAGCTCCACATTGCCTGCACAGAGAGAGAGACCGCTCCATATCATCTGCACAGAGAGAGAGAGAGCGCGAGAGAGACTGATCCACATTGCATGCATAGAGAGAAAAATCGCTCCACATTGCCTGCACAGCAAGGGAGAGACTGCTCCACATTGCCTGCACAGATAGAGACCGCTCCACCTTGCTTGAACAGATAGAGAGAGAGAGACCACTCCACATTGCCGGCACAGGGAGAGGGACCGCTCCACATTGCAGTTTCTCTGTGGAGCAGTCTGTCTCTCTGTGCAGGCAGTGTGGAGCAGTCTCTCTCTCTCTCTCTGTGTGGGCAGGGTGGAGCGGTCACTCTCTGCAGGGCCGGATTAAGAGCAATATGGGCCTGGTGCTGGGGATTTTGGTGGGCCTTAAGGGTTGTGTGTCGGCGTGCGCAGGCCAAATGCTATGGAAGTCCCAGGCTTCCATAAGAGCCCTGCATCAGTGTAGGAGGTGCGCCCTGAAGTGAGGTTGAAGGGCGCAGCTGTGCAGAGCTAACACAACATTACAGAAGCTGAATACCTGGCTTCCATTAGGACTGCCCGCAGTGCCCATTATTAATCCCACCACCCGGCCCAGGTGATCCATGCGGAATGCAGAACCGGTCAGGCCAGGGGAGACCTCTCCCTGTCGGCCCATTGCTTTCCATGCATGGCCTGTTCTTTTTGGGCGGCTGGGCCCAGGGTCACATCATTGGGTGGGTGTGGCCAAATTGTACATGGGGAGGGTCCTAAAGAAACATTGTTAAATAAAACCAGGAATGCATAACACACAAGCACAGGGTTAAGGACAGGAGAGAGTAATACACAGAATGCTGGGTTCAACACAGCGTAATACACAGAGTGCTGGGTTCAGGACAGCATAATACACAGAGTGCTGGGTTCAGGACAGCGTAATACACAGAGCGCTGGTTTCAGGACAGCATAATACACAGAGCGCTGGGTTCAGGACAGTGTAATACACAGAGCGCTGGGTTCAGGACAGCATAATACACACAAAATGCTGGGTTCAGGACTGCGGAATACACAGAGCACTGGGTTTAGGACAGCATAATACACAGAACGCTGGGTTCAGGACAGCGTAATACACAGAGCGCTGGGTTCAGGGCAGAGTAATATACAGAGCGCTGGGTTCAGGACAGCGTAATACACAGGTTCAGTAGGAGGCTACTTGCAGGGTCAAGGTTCAGGAGGAGGCTACGTGCATAGGGCAGGGCTATTACCCATTTTTTTGTTTTCTTCTGTATGTAATGACTATATACATGTAATTTTTGTGTGTGTATTATATTTTGTCAGTATATGTGTGAATATTATTTTCTGTGTGTGGGTGGGTCTGTGTAATGTCACTCACCCGCAGCCTGTACAAAAAATATACACCTCACATCACTCACACACCAGAGAGACACTACAGGAGATGGTGAGAGACTGCAAACCAGACATGGTACAGGAGATGATCAGAGTGCAGACACGGTACAGGAGATGGTCAGAGACTGCAGACATACTACAGGAGATGGTCAGAGACTGCAGACATATTACAGGAGATGATCAGAGACTGCAGACATGGTACAGGAGATGGTCAGAGACTGCAGACATACTACAGGAGATGGTCAGAGACTGCAGACATGGTACAGGAGATGATCAGAGACTGCAGACATGGTACAGGAGATGGTCAGAGACTGCAGACATACTACAGGAGATGGTCAGAGACTGCAGACATGGTACAGGAGATGATCAGAGACTGCAGACATGGTACAGGAGATGGTCAGAGACTGCAGACATGCTACAGGAGATGGTCAGAGACTGCAGACATGGTACAGGAGATGGTCAGAGACTGCAGACATGGTACAGGAGATGATCAGAGTGCAGACATGGTACAGGAGATGGTCAGAGACTGCAGACATACTACAGGAGATGGTCAGAGACTGCAGACATATTACAGGAGATGATCAGAGACTGCAGACATGGTACAGGAGATGGTCAGAGACTGCAGACATACTACAGGAGATGGTCAGAGACTGCAGACATGGTACAGGAGATGATCAGAGACTGCAGACATGGTACAGGAGATGGTCAGAGACTGCAGACATGCTACAGGAGATGGTCGGAGACTGCAGACATGGTACAGGAGATGGTCAGAGACTGCAGACATGGTACAGGAGATGATCAGAGTGCAGACATGGTACAGGAGATGGTCAGAGACTGCAGACATACTACAGGAGATGGTCAGAGACTGCAGACATGGTACAGGAGATGGTCAGAGAGTGCAGACATGGTACAGGAGATGGTCAGAGACTGCAGACATGATACAGGAGATGGTCAGAGACTGCAGACATGGTACAGGAGATGGTCAGAGACTGCAGACATGGTACAGGGGATGGTCAGAGACTGCAGACATGGTACAGGGGATGGTCAAAGACTGCAGACATGGTACAGGAGATGGTCAGAGAGTGCAGACATGGTACAGGAGATGGTCAGAGACTGCAGACATACTACAGGAGATGGTCAGAGACTGCAGACATGGTACAGGAGATGGTCAGAGAGTGCAGACATGGTACAGGAGATGGTCAGAGACTGCAGACATGGTACAGGAGATGGTCAGAGACTGCAGACATGGTACAGGGGATGGTCAGAGACTGCAGACATGGTACAGGAGATGGTCAGAGATGGCAGATATAGTACAAGAGATTGTCAGAGACTGCAGACATGGTACAAGAGATGGTCAGAGACTGCAGACATGATACAGGAGATGGTCAGACACTGCAGACATGGTACAAGAGATGGTCAGAGACTGCAGACATGGTACAGGAGATCGTCAGAGACCGCAGACATGGTACAGGGGATGGTCAAAGACTGCAGACATGGTACAGGAGATGGTCAGAGACTGCAGATATAGTACAGGAGATGGTCAGAGAGTGCAGACATGGTACAGGAGATGGTCAGAGAGTGCAGACATGGTACAGGAGATGGTCAGAGAGTGCAGACATGGTACAGAAGATGGTCAGAGAGTGCAGACATGGTACAGGAGATGGTCAGAGAGTGCAGACATAGTACAGGAGATGGTCAGAGACTGCAGATGTAGTACAGGAGATGGTCAGAGAGTGCAGACATGATACAGGAGATGGTCAGAGAGTGCAGACATAGTACAGGAGATGGTAAGAGAGTGCGGACATGGTACAGGAGATTGTCAGAGAGTGCAGACATGATACAGGAGATGGTCAGAGAGTGCAGACATGGTACAGGAGATGGTCAGAGAGTGTGGACATGGTACAGGAGATTGTCAGAGACTGCAGACATGGTACAAGAGATGGTCAGAGACTGCAGACATGGTACAGGAGATGGTCAGAGACGGCAGATATAGTACAAGAGATTGTCAGAGACTGCAGACATGGTACAAGAGATGGTCAGAGACTGCAGACATGATACAGGAGATGGTCAGACACTGCAGACATGGTACAAGAGATGGTCAGAGACTGCAGACATGGTACAGGAGATCGTCAGAGACCGCAGACATGGTACAGGAGATGGTCAGAGACGGCAGATATAGTACAGGAGATTGTCAGAGACTGCAGACATGGTACAAGAGATGGTCAGAGACTGCAGACATGATACAGGAGATGGTCAGAGACCGCAGACATACTATAGGAGATGGTCAGAGATTGCAGACATGGTTGATTCAAGAGATGGTCAGGGACTGAGTTTACAGCTGAACCCGGTGTAAAAGTGTATGGTATCGCAGGGCTGCTCCACTCTATTTAAACCAGCTCTGCAAGATCAAGTCAGTAAAAGTGACAGAAGACAGCAGCACATCCAATTTCCAAAATAAAAATTGTCTTACAAACAGTTCAGTAAACAGGTAATGGGTCTCTGAAGCTTCTAACCTGAACCAACTGTAAATGCTCCAAAAATAAAATAAAAACCCCATGCAGCACACACAGAGCTCAAACTAGCCGAATGGAAGCTGAAATGGTTACCAGTCATTTGTTCCTGGTGTTGCTGCAGCGTCTTCTTATCAGTGTATCAGGCAATGTATAGCTCAGGGAGATAAAACATAAGGAGTGAGGGGAGAGGAGGCTGATCGATAACCTGCACACTGCCTGAACACACAGATATCCGGAACACACTGCAGCCCACCAGCATTACATGTGACATTGCTCTAATTGTTGTCATACCTTCTTGCCTTGCATTTACATCCCTGGTGCTCCCAGTCAAATGTGGCGGGCTGGAGAGGGGCGGGGGAGGAGTGCGATACTGCCTGCTGACTGGCTGTGGATGAAAGGGAGGAGGAGCTCCACATCTAGCCCGCCCATCCCCAACATCAGAGCTCCGATTTGACAGCTCTGCTCCTCTCACTCTCACTGTGCTGGACGGTCACACTGAATGTAGAGCTAGACTGCCAGTACACCGTCCCTGAATCCAGGGACATGCAGGGAGGTTCTGAAGGAGCAGCCCGCTGTCACTTGTAGCACAGAAGCCGGGCTTCTGTGTTTACAAGTGACAGAAAACAGCAGTGATAATGGACCTTGCCGGCCAGGGCCTATATTATGGTGGGGGCCTGGTGCTGCAGCTCCAATAGTCCCTATGTTAATCCGGTCCTAACTCTCTGTGCGGGCAGAGTGGAGTGGTCACTCTCTGTGCGGGCAGAGTGGAGTGGTCACTCTCTGTGCGGGCAGAGTGGAGCGGTCACTCTCTGTGTGGGCGGTCACTCTCTGTGCGGGCAGAGTGGAGCGGTCACTCTCTGTGCGGGCAGAGTGGAGCGGTCACTCTCTGTGTGGGCAGAGTGGAGCGGTCACTCTCTGTGCGGGCAGAGTGGAGCGGTCACTCTCTGTGTGGGCAGAGTGGAGCGGTCACTCTCTGTGTGGGCGGTCACTCTCTGTGCGGGCAGAGTGGAGCGGTCACTCTCTGTGTGGGCGGTCACTCTCTGTGCGGGCAGAGTGGAGTGGTCACTCTCTGTGTGGGCAGAGTGGAGCGGTCACTCTCTGTGCGGGCAGAGTGGAGCGGTCACTCTCTGTGTGGGCAGAGTGGAGCGGTCACTCTCTGTGTGGGCGGTCACTCTCTGTGCGGGCAGAGTGGAGCGGTCACTCTCTGTGTGGGCAGAGTGGAGCGGTCACTCTCTGTGCGGGCAGAGTGGAGTGGTCACTCTCTGTGCGGGCAGAGTGGAGCGGTCACTCTATGTGCAGGCAGAGTGGAGCGGTCACTCTATGTGCGGGCAGAGTGGAGCGGTCACTCTCTGTGGGGGCAGAGTGGAGCGGTCACTCTCTGTGGGGGCAGAGTGGAGCGGTCACTCTATGTGCAGGCAGAGTGGAGCGGTCACTCTATGTGCAGGCAGAGTGGAGCGGCCACTCTATGTGCGGGCAGAGTGGAGCGGTCACTCTATGTGCGGGCAGAGTGGAGCGGTCACTCTCTGTGTGGGCAGAGTGGAGCGGTCACTCTCTGTGGGGGCAGAGTGGAGCGGTCACTCTATGTGCTGGCAGAGTGGAGCGGTCACTCTATGTACGGGCAGAGTGGAGCGGTCACTCTCTGTGCGGGCAGAGTGGAGCGGTCACTCTATGTGCAGGCAGAGTGGAGCGGTCACTCTATGTGCGGGCAGAGTGGAGCGGTCACTCTATGTGCAGGCAGAGTGGAGCGGTCACTCTCTGTGGGGGCAGAGTGGAGCGGTCACTCTCTGTGGGGGCTTCTCTCAGCAGCGGCAATCTCTCAGAGACTGTTCCACATTAATGCCACCAGAGAGACTGAGGCAGAGAGCCTGCGCCTTCCCCACTCCTATTACATAGATCAAAAAGACTGCAGTAAGATGAAGGCAAAAGTCTGTGCTGTCACTGCCGCCACACTAAGCGCTACTTGTGGAGTCTGGACCTTCTCTGATGAGTGAGCACCACACCACTGGGCAAGCCAAGCGAGCAGAGTAGCCGAGAGTTACAGTAAGTGCAGCAGGCTAAACACGCAAGTCCTGCTGTCTCCCTGGGCATGACCACCAGATTCTCCAGGCTGCAGGCTCCTCCTGTGTCAATTGCAGGTAGTGAGAAAAGCACATGCCGGTGCACCGGCCCCCAGAGCCAGGTAAGGGCATTGCGGGTCTGGTGCTGCAGTGGAGTAGGTTTAGGAGTGGCAGAGATATGACATACAGAAAGTAACGTCATATCCCAGCTCTCCTCTTACTGACCACCCTCCTCTGTTTCCAAGAGCCTGTGCTGGCTTGTGCCCAGACTTGGTCGCAGCCACACAGGTGTAATACTAGGGAAGCCTGGCATTTGATTTACCAAGCTTCCGTAGGAGCCGTGCATTGGGGTGTGCTCTGTGAAGAAAGTTTCCCAGCCATCAGAATGTCGACAATGATCGACAAAAAATAAAGACAAGCTGGTTGTACTGAAGTCAATTGATCGAATTCTGTACAAGCAGTCCGCACATAGATTGAAATTCTGCCGGTTCAGCAGAAATGTAAATCTGTCTATGGTGGCCTAAGTCCACTAGTCTCTGGGTTTATTAACCACTTAAGCCCCGGAAGATTTTACCCCCTTCCTGACCAGGGCCTATTTTGCAATTCGGCACTGCATGACTTTAGCGGACAATTGCGCGGTCGTGCGACGCTGTACCCAAACTAATTTGACGTCCTTTTTTTCCCACAAACAGAGCTTTCTTTTGGCGGTATTTGATCACCTGTGCGATTTTTTGATCATGCGCTATAAACAAAAAAAGAGCGACAATTATTTTTCACATTTCTTATATAAAATTCCCCTAAAAAATGTAAAAATCTAAATTTTTTAACATTTTAGGCCTATTTGTTTTCTGCTACATATGTTTGGTAAAAAAAAAAATCGCAAAAATCATATTTTAATTGGTTTGCGCAAAAGTTATTGCGTTTACTAACTAAGAGAAAGATTTTTGTCATTTTTATTGTTTTTTTTTTAATGAGTAATGGCGGCAATCTGCGATTTTTTTTGCGGTACTGCGACATTGCGGCGAACAGATCGGACCCTTGACTGACATTTTAGACACTTTTGGGGTTACCAGTGACATTACTACAGTAATCAGTGCTATACATATACACTGTTACTGTAAAAATGACACTGGCAGTGAAGGGGTTAACTTTATTTGAGAGGGAGGGGTTAAGTGTGTCCCTAGGGGCGTGATTCTAACTGTGATTGGATGTGGCTAGTGATGTAACAGCAGAGAGCTACAGTCCTACATAGCAGGACCGAATGATCTGTGCTGTTACACAGGGAAGAATGACAGGCGGCTTTGTTTACATCAGCCGCCTGCCTTTCTCCCTCTGTAACCGACGATCGCGAGTGACCGGCGGACATCGGGTCCACCGGTCACTCGCGTGGGGGGGTCCGTGAGCGGGAGCGCGCCTCCAGCGGTGTGCGCTCGCTCCCTAGAGCCTCACAGGCTAGCGACGTAGTACTACGTCACTTTGCCTGTGAGGGGCTGACTGCCGATGTAAATCGTCCTTAGGCGGTCGGCAAGTGGTTAAAACCCTCAAATCTTCTAAAAGGGGGGCTCCACCTAGGTGCAGAAATTCACTTTGAACTCCACCTTATTTTCATAACTCTCTTTAGGTAATAGAAGTGCAAACAATGAGGTGGGAGCACATCTAATACCTACAAAGAGTAATGAAAATAAGGTGGAGTTCAAAGTGAATTGTGCCATCACCTGGCATTGAGGAAGTTAAAGAGGAAGTAAACCCTCCTCGGGAAGTTGTACCTATAGGTGATCCTATGATAAGGCTTACCTATAGGTACTGCAAATATCTCCTATACATGTACCGTTTAGGAGATATTTACCTTACATGCAGCCAGTGACGTCACTGGCGCATGCGCTCTGAAGGAACGGCCGCTGGTGCCGTTCCTTCAAAGCCCCGTGCCGTGACCGTCGGCTCCCGCGCGCATGCACGGGAGTGACGTAATCGCGGCTCCAGCCAATCAGAAGGCCGGATGCCGCGAACCTGGAAGAAGGGTGACAGAACATGTCACCCATGGGAGAGGTGAGCGGTCGGCGCTTCGGGGCTTTTCTAAGGCAAGTATTTCATAATGAGCTAGTATGCGATGCATACTAGCTCATTATGTGTTTGCCTTTCAGGTGTACTTTAACCACTTGCCGACCGCCGCCCGACTAGTATATAGTCGGGCGGCGGTCAGCCTCTCCCAGGCAAAGTGACGTACCGGTACGTCACTAGCCTGGGAGCGAATAGGGGACAAATGTGCGCCGCCTGAGGCGTGTTCCCGCCCCCGCTCGTACCCGAAGAAGCCGGCGCGTTTCCGCCGGTCACTTGCGATCGTCGGGGGAGAGGGAGAAAGGCAGGCGGCTGATGTAAACAAAGCCGCCTGTCATTCTTCCCTATGTAACAGCACAGATCATTCGGTCCTGCTATGTAGGACCGTAGCTCTCTGCTGTTACACACACAGCAACATCCAATCACAGTTATAAACACGCCCCTAGGGACACACTTAACCCCTCCCTCTCCAATAAAGTTAACCCCTTCCCTCCCAGTGTCATTTTTACAGTAACAGTGCATATGTATAGCACTGATTACTGTAGTAATGTCACTGGTACTCCCAAAAGTGTCTAAAATGTCAGTCAAGGGTCCGATCTGTCCGCCGCAATGTCACAGTACCGCAAAAAAAAATCGCAGATCGCCGCCATTACTCGTTAAAAAACAACAACAAAAATGACAAAAATCTTTCCCTTAGTAAACGCAATAACTTTATTGCAAAGTTAGTGCGCAAACCAATCAAAATACGCTTATTGTGTTTTTTTTAACAAACATAGGTAGCAGAAAACAAATTGGCCAAAAATTTTTAAAAAATTAGATTTTTACATTATTTTTGGGGGGAATTTCATATAAAAAAATGTGAAAAATATTGTTATTTTTGCAAAATCTACGCTCTTTTTTTGTTTATAGCGCATGATCAAAAAATCGCACAGGTGATCAAATACCACCAAAAGAAAGCTCTGTTTGTGGGAAAAAAAAGGACGTCAAATTCGTTTAGGTACAGCGTCGCACGACCGCGCAATTATCTGTTAAAGTCACGCAGTGCCGAATCGCAAAATACCCCCTGGTCAGGAAGGGGGTAAAATCTTCCGGGGCTTAAGTGGTTAAAAAAATAAAAATAAATCTGAGGTCATGGGCGTACGCACGGGGTGTGCCGGGTGTGCCTGGGCACACCCTAATCACCCTGTGTTTGTTAGTGTAGGGTCAGATCTCCATCTCTGCCGGCGGCTGTGCTGTTGGCTCCAGCAGACAGTGAGGCTTGTCAGAGCCGCTCAGTGTGTGTGACACTGTCAGGTAATCTTACTGCTTGCAGGGGGAAAGACGAGCTGTCAAAACTCAGGGGTGATGTCGGGGGGGCGGGACCGAACAGCTATGGAACACCAGCCAATGGGATGGGGTCTGGGCGGCCGATTTGTTTATGTGGCTCCGCCCCTTTCTTAAGCAGCCCAATCATTGGCTGGTGTTTGACAGCTGCTCATCCCGCCCACCACCGCTGAGTTTTGAGAGCTGGGCTTTCTCCCTGAAAGCAGCACATACATGAAAGTGTCACACACACAGTGGGGTACCAATGGGGGGACAAGCCCTGTGGGGTGTCAGCCGGCGTGCTCTGAGATCCCGCATCGCAGCGTGAAGGCAGCTGCAGTGGCAGCTCCTTCAGTCCGTGCTGCTAGCGGGGGGCGGAGCCGCGATGGGAAGAAGGGGGCGGAGCCTCAGCGGGAAGAAGGGGGCGGAGCCTCGGCGGGAAGAAGGAGGCGGGGCCTCGGCGGGAAGAAGGGGGCGGAGCCTCAGCGGGAAGAAGGTGAGTGCCCATTGTCCAAGTGTGTGTGCTGGATAGGAGGGGGATGGGGAAGCTGCATATAGAGGAATTCATCTTTCCCTATTCTTTCTGCAGGCAGACTGAGTGCTTCTTGCAAGTCTCACTGTCTGCTGAATGTGAAAACTCCCCCTCTCCCCTGTTAGTGTCCATAAGTGGTGCCCAGTAGTGCCACCTATCAGTGCCCACCAGTGCCGCCTCATTAGTGCCCATCAGTGACATCTAACAGTGCCTATCAGTGCTTCCTATCAGTGCCACCAATCAGTGCCCACCAAAGCCGCCTATCAGTAGCCATCAGTGATGCCTATTAGTGCCCAGAAGTGCTGCCTATCAGTGCCACCTCTCAGTGCTGCCAATCAGTGCCCATCAGTGCAGCCTCATCAGTGCTGAGAACAAGTGCCTATTAGTGCTGCCTATCAGTCCATATCAGTGCCTTACATGTAATTTCACCTGTAATACACATCAAAAGGAAAATAAGGCATACATCTTTTTCAAAACTTAGCAGTGATGGTGGAACCCCTCTACAGCCTCTACAGATATTTGCCATACAATTTAACTTAAGTGCAAAAACTTTTTAGTTGGAAGGTTCATACCAGTAGAACACTTTATAATTTTTATTTTTTAGATTGTTACACATAATTTTGTATGTTTTAGTTACTATTATAATGTAAATGATTGCACTTGAAGTTAATTTTTCCACCACCCATACTAAGTCCATGTCTTTATAGACCTTGCTTTGTGCACTGGTGCGCAGTAACAGGAACAGGAAGGGGCCATCCCAAAACTGTTCCCACAAATTTGGGAGCATGAAATTGTCCATAATGTCTTGGTATGCTGACTCCCTAAGAGTCTAAGGGGCCAAGCCCAACCCCTGAAAAACACCCCACACCATAATCCCCCCTCAACCAAATGATTTGGACCAATGCACAAAGCAAGGACCATAAAGACATGGATGAGTGAGTTTGAGGTGGAGAGTCCTGACCTCAACCCGATAGAAAACCTTTGGGATGAATTAGAGCAAAGACTGCGAGCCAGACCTTCTCGTCCAACATCTGTGCCTGACGTCACTAATTTGCTTCTGGAAGAATGGTCAAACGTTCCCATAAACACTCCTAAACCTTGTGGACGGCCTTCCCAGAAGAATTGATGCTGGCATAATTGCAAAGGGTGGGTCAACTCAATATTGAACCCTACGGACTAAGACTGGGATGCCATTAAAGTTCATGTGTGTGTAAAGGCAGGCGTCCCAATACTTTTGACAAGTGTGTGTATGTATATGTATATATAATATATACACGCATGCGTGTTTGAGCTTTGGGGTGCACACCCTAATGCAATAGGTTGTGCACGCCTATGTCTGAGGTTTACAACCTCTTTAAAACAGGCAGTAAGGAAATGTGATAACAACTCCTCACTGCCTGTCAAATGCCTCTGAAAAGTGACCTGAGCATGGCCTGAGCATGGATCACTTTTCAGTGGAGTGGCAGTGCCTGCTGTAAGTGAATACAAGCCTTTGGGCTCACACAGTGTGCTGCGGTTTGGCTGCAGTGCAGGTGCACTGGCACTTTTCCTTCGCCGCAGTCCCTTAGACTTCTTGTAGGTTGTCCGTTTTGCCTGCATTTCCTGGAAGTGCACCAAAGATGCAGCATACAGGACTTTTTGTGCACTTTCAGAACATGCAGTAAAAATGTGCAACCTAATAGAGGTCTATGGGGCTAGGGGCAACATGCAGGAAGACTGCCAGCTGCAGAGAGGGGGAGGGGGAGGAATAGCTGGAAGGAGGGAAGAGAGGCTCTGGCTGCCGAGTAGACTGCTCAGTTTAAACTTTCCCGCCCAAAGAGAGAGCAGATCCACTACCAACCATTGGTATGGAGGAGGGAGGGGCTGGGTAATTCACTCTGTAACACAGACTGTCAGCCCCTTGACAGTACACATCGCTGGCTGCCTGCCTCCTAGTGCTGGATGGAGGGATAAGAGTTCACGCCTGTACAGCCTCACTCGGCCAGCTCCGGAATTGCACATGTGCAGTTCTGAGCTGGCGACACATCGGCCTTTGTACAGGAGATCAGCGCTGCCCAGGGGGAAAATGCCTCCCTGCCCCCCGGCCCAGTCCGCCCCTGGTTCTAAGTCATTTTATAGCATAAAAAAAATGCTGATTTGTACATGGATGTGAAAAATGCCCCAGACAGCAAGAGGTTAAATAAATGAGACATATATATGGACGTTTTACAATGTAAATAAAATGCAGATTTGTAATTGTTGGTATTTTTATAACAATATCAGTGCAGTTCCAATTCTCTCCAACAACAAGAAATGGAACAGTCACATGTCAAATATTATCTCTAATAGAAACTGAAGGTTTGTCAAGAAACACTGCCACCGTGTGGCAAATTTTGTAACTGCAGCTCGTCTGTATTGCTGGAAAACACTGGCAATTTTGTAACTGCAGCCACCTACATTGCTGGGAAACACTGCCACCGTGTGGCCAATTTTATAACTGCAGCTCGGCTGTATTTGCTGGGAAACACTGCCACCGTGTGGTCAAATTTGTAACTGCAGCCACCTATATTGCTGGGAAACACTGCCACCGTGTGGCCAATATTATAAATGCAGCTCGGCTGTATTACTGGGAAACACTGCCACCGTGGCCAATTTTGTAACTGCAGCTCGGCTGTATTGCCGGGAAACACTGCCACCGTGTGGCCAATTTTGTAACTGCAGCCACCTACATTGCTGGGAAACACTGCCACCGTGTGGCCAATTTTATAACTGCAGCTCTGCTGTATTTGCTGGAAAACACTGCCACTGTGTGGTCTATTTTGTAACTGCAGCCGCCTATATTGCTGGGAAACACTGCCACTGTGTGGCCAATATTATAAATGCAGCTCGGCTCTATTGCTGGGAAACACTGCCACCGTATGGCCAATTTTGTAACTGCATCCACCTATATTGCTAGGAAACACTGCCACCGTGTGGCCAATTTTGTAACTGCAGCTCGGCTGTATTTCTGGGAAACACTGCCACCGCGTGGCCAATTTTATAACTGCAGCCGCCTATATTGCTGGGAAACACTGCCACCGTGTGGCCAATTTTGTAACTGTGGCTTGGATGTATTGCTGGGAAACACTGCCACCATGTGGCCAATTTTATAACTGCAGCTCGGCTGTATTTGCTGGGAAACACTGACACTGTGTGGCCAATATTATAACTTCAGCTCGGCTGTATTGCTGGGAAACATTGCTACCGTGTGGCCAATATTATAAATGCAGCTTGGCTGTATTGCTGGGAAACACTGCCACCGTGTGGTGAATTTTATAACTGCAGCTCGGCTGTATTGCTGGGAAACACTGCCACCCTGTGGCCAATTTTGTAACTGCAGCTCGGCTTTATTGCTGGGAAACACTGCCATCGTGTGGTCAATATTATAACTGCAGCCACCTATATTGCAGGGAAACCCTGCCTCCGTGTGGCCAATTTTGTAACTGCAGCTCGTCTGTATTGCTGGAAACACTGCCACCGTGTGGCCAATTTTGTAACTGCAGCTCGGCTGTATTGTTGGGAAACCCTGCCACCGTGTGGCCAATTTTGTAACTGCAGCCGCCTACATTGCTGGGAAACACTGCCACCGTGTGGCCAATTGTATAACTGCAGCTCGGCTGTATTTTCTGGGAAACACTGCCACCGTGTGGTCTATTTTGTAACTGCAGCTGCCTATATTGCTGGGAAACACTGCCACCGTGTGGCCAATTTTGTAACTGCAGCTCGGCTGTATTGCCGGGAAACACTGCCACCGTGTGGCCAATTTTGTAACTGCAGCTCGGCTGTATTGTTGGGAAACCCTGCCACTGTGTGGCCAATTTTGTAACTGCAGCCGCCTACATTGCTGGGAAAAACTGCCACCGTGTGGCCAATTTTATAACTGCAGCTCGGCTGTATTTTCTGGGAAACACTGCCACCGTGTGGTTTATTTTATAACTGCAGCTGCCTATATTGCTGGGAAACACTGCCACCGTGTGGCCAATATTATAAATGCAGCTCGGCTGTATTGCTGGGAAACACTGCCACCGTGTGGTCAATTTTATAACTGCAGCTCGTCTGTATTGCTGGAAAACACTGCCACCATGTGGTCAATTTTGTAACTGCAGCCGCCTACATTGCTAGGAAACATTGCCACCATGTGGCCAATTTTATAACTGCAGCTTGGCTGTATTTGCTGGGAAACACTGCCACCGTGTGGTCAAATTTGTAACTGCAGCCACCTATATTGCTGGGAAACACTACCACCGTGTGGCCAATATTATAAATGCAGCTCGGCTGTATTGCTGGGAAACACTGCCACCGTGTGGCCAATTTTGTAACTGCAGCTCGGCTGTATTGCTGGGAAACACTGCCATCGTGTGGTCAATATTATAACTGCAGCCACCTATATTGCAGGGAGACCCTGCCTCCCTGTGGCCAATTTTGTAACTGCAGCTCGTCTGTATTGCTGGAAAACACTGCCACCGTGTGGTCAATTTTATAACTGCAGCCACCTATATTGCAGGGAAACACTGCCTCCGTGTGGCCAAATTTGGAAATGCAGCTCGGCTGTATTGCTGGGAAACACTGCCACCGTGTGGCCAGTTTTATAACTGCAGCTCGTCTGTATTGCTGGAAAAAACTGCCACCGTGTGGCCAATTTTGTAACTGCAGCTCGGCTGTATTGCTGGGAAACACTGCCATCGTGTGGTCAATATTATAACTGCAGCCACTTATATTGCAGGAAGACCCTGCCTCCGTGTGGCCAATTTTGTAACTGCAGCTCGGCTGTATTGGCGGGAAACACTGCCACCGTGTGGCCAATTTTGTAACTGCAGCCGCCTACATTGCTGGGAAACCCTGCCACCGTGTGGCCAATTTTGTAACTGCAGCCGCCTACATTGCTGGGAAACACTGCCACCGTGTGGCCAATTTTATAACTGCAGCTCGGCTGTATTTGCTGGGAAACACTGCCACCGTGTGGTCTATTTTGTAACTGCAGCCGCTTATATTGCTGGGAAACATTGCCACCGTGTGGCTAATATTATAAATGCAGCTCGGCTGTATTGCTGGGAAACACTGCCACCGTGTGGTCTATTTTGTAACTGCAGCCGCCTATATTGCTGGAAAACATTGCCACCATGTGGCCAATTTTATAACTGCAGCTCGGCTGTATTTGCTGGGAAACACTGCCACCGTGTGGTCAAATTTGTAACTGCAGCCACCTATATTGCTGGGAAACACTACCATCGTGTGGCCAATATTATAAATGCAGCTCGGCTGTATTGCTGGGAAACACTGCCACCGTGTGATCAATTTTATAACTGCAGTTCAGCTGTATTGCTGGGAAACACTGCCACCGTGTGGTCAATTTTATAACTGCAGCCACCAATATTGCAGGGAAACCGTGCCTCCGTGTGGCCAATTTTGTAACTGCAGCTCGGCTGTATTGCTGGGAAACACTGCCACCGTGTGGCCAGTTTTATAACTGCAGCTCGTCTGTATTGCTGGAAAACACTGCCACCGTGTGGCCAATTTTGTAACTGCAGCTCGGCTGTATTGCTGGAAAACCCTGCCACCGTGTGGTCAATTTTATAACTGCAGCTCAGCTGTATTGCTGGGAAACACTGCCACCGTGTGGCCAATTTTGTTACTGCAGCTCGGCTGTATTGCTGGGAAACACTGCCACCATGTGGTGAATTTTATAACTGCAGCTCGGCTGTATTGCTGGGAAACACTGGCACCCTGTGGCCAATTTTGTAACTGCAGCTCGTCTGTATTGCTGGAAAACACTGCCACCGTGTGGCCAATTTTGTAACTGCAGCCGCCTACATTGCTGAGAAACATTGTCACCATGTGGCCAATTTTATAACTGCAGCTTGGCTGTATTGCTTGGAAACATTACCACCGTGTGGCCAATATTATAAATGCAGCTCGGCTGTATTGCTGGGAAACACTGCCACCGTGTGGTCAATTTTATAACTGCAGCTCAGCTGTATTGCTGGGGTACACTGCCACCGTGTGGTCAATTTTATAACTGCAGCCACATATATTGCAGGGAACCCCTGCCTCCGTGTGGCCAATTTTGTAACTGCAGCTCGGCTGTATTGCTGGGAAACACTGCCACCGTGTGGCCAGTTTTATAACTGCAGCTCAGCTGTATTGCTGGGAAACACTTCCACCGTGTGGCCAATTTTGTTACTGCAGCTCGGCTGTATTGCTGGGAAACACTGCCACCGTGTGGCCAATTTTGTAACTGCAGCTCGGCTGTATTTGCTGGGAAACACTGCCACCGTGTGGTCAATTTTATAACTGCAGCTCGGCTGTATTTGCTGGGAAACACTGCCACTGTGTGGCCAATTTTGTAACTGCAGCCGCCTATATTGCTGGGAAACACTGCCACTGTGTGGCCAGTATTATAACTTCAGCTCGGCTGTATTGGCGGGAAACACTGCCACCGTGTGGCCAATATTATAAATGCAGCTCGGCTGTATTGCTGGGAAACACTGCCACCGTGTGGTCAATTTTATAACTGCAGCTCAGCTGTATTTGCTGGGAAACACTGCCACCGTGTGGCCAATTTTGTAACTGCAGCTCGGCTGCATTGCTGGGAAACACTGCCACTGTGTGGCCAATTTTGTAACTGCAACCGCCTATATTCCTGGGAAACACTGCCACCGTCTGGCCAATTTTATAACTGCAGCTCGGCTGTATTGCCGGTAAACACTGCCACCGTGTGGCCAATTTTGTAACTGCAGTCGCCTATATTGCTGGGAAACACTGCCACCGTGTGGCCAATTGTATAAGTGCAGCTTGGTTGTATTGCTGGGAAGCACTGCCACCGTGTGGCCAATTTTGTAACTGCAGCTCGGCTGTGTTGCTGGGAAACACTGCCACTGTGTGGCCAATTTTATAACTGCAGCTTGGTTGTATTGCTGGGAAACACTGCCACCGTGTGGCTAATTTTATAACTGCAGCTCGGCTTTATTGCCGGGAAACTGTAACGCTCCTGCGTTTTTATAGTAAGCTGGATTTGCAGCTGCAGAATCTCCACTCAGTAGTCATGTAGAGATGTGTTGAAACACCAGATCCAACTCTCCAGACTCATCACTGTGGGCCTGTCTGCTTCAGCATACAGATATACACACTCAATAAGATGTTCCTGGAGTGATAGGATGTATATGACAGTATAGAGGTGATGTGCTGAAGGGACAGGTGTGAGCAGTGACAGCAATGATAAGCACTTGATAGTAATGTTCAGGAGAGTAGTAGATGGTAATAGGTAGTATGCAAATAGGTTAGTAATCATGTATGGTAATAGGTGGTAAGGACAGCAGATGACATACAGGAGAGACTAACCCAGTGCAAGGATAGATGGTAGTAGACTCAAGAGCTAGCAATCTATGTAACAGTGCAGATGATAGAATTAGTATTGCATAGATGGTAACAGTCCTTAATGTGCAGAAGTAGATAGTGTAAGTTAGTTATGGAGGAATCCCCTGTGGGGTACTTATCACTAGTAAGGTTAGTAAGTAAAGGAGTCCAGTAGTAAGGGAGTGATCCGGTAGCGAGATACGGAATCAGTAGCGAGGTTCCGGTCTGTTCCAGGTAGAAGAGAATAGCTGGATGCTCCGGCAGCATAGGACAAAGCTTGTAAGCATGCGGTTAGCCGAGAGTGAAAGCAGTATGCCAAGAGTGATCGGGTAGCGAAATACAGGATCAGATAGTGAAACAAGTTCAGGTAGCGAGATACAAGAGCGAGTGACATCAGGTATGGCTGCTTCACAGACGGCTTGAGCGAACAATGTGAGAGAGAAAGCCGGCGATTGAAATAGCCGCTCAGAGCGGCGCTCAGCGATGATGTCATCCGGCTTAAAGGTATATGCGTTCCACCTAACTAAAAAGGTGGGATGCAATTTAAAAATGAAAATGGGCAATAAGGGTACCAATGGTACCAAAATCTTACAGTACCCCCCCCCCCTTAAGGCCGGCTCCGGAAGGCCTATAGCACTGGTTTCTCCGGGTATTTATAGTGAAACCTCCGTATAAGCCTAGGTGCGTGAACATCAGAAGTATCCAACCAGGTGTCGTCTTGGGGTCCATAGTTCTTCCATCTTATGAGATACTGGAGTCTTCCTCTGTGGATACGAGAATCCAAAATCTCCTTAATCTCATATTCCTCTCCGCCTTCAACTTGTACTGGAGGTGGAGGCAAGATGGTAGGCCTTATTCCTTGGTTAGGAACATGTGGTTTCAGTAGCGACACATGAAAGATGGGATGTATTCTGAGATCTGCCGGTAAGGTGAGTTGCACTGCAGCTTTTCCGATGAGTTTCTTAATTGGGAAGGGTCCCAGAAATAAAGGTCCAAGCATTTTGCTAGGGATCTTTAACCCTAAATTTTTTGTCGATAGCCAAACGAGGTCCCCAATAGCATATTGCGGAGAAGGTCTTCTACGAAGGTCGTAGTACCTTTTTTGTTGACTATGGGCGTGTGAGATGGTGGTATTAAGTAAACCCAGAGAGTCTTTTATTTGGGTAAGATAATCCGAGGCTACTGGGTTACTTGATGGTAGGATGCGTGGTGGAAGAAGAGTGGGATGAAACCCATAGTTCAAGTAGAACGGACTTTGCTTAGTAGTACTGTGGGTTGCGTTGTTATAAGCAAATTCCGCCAGAGGGAGGAGGTCCACCCAATCATCCTGTAGGTATGATGTGTAGCAACGTAGATATTGTTTTATACACTGGTTGACTCTTTCAGTCTGTCCGTTGGTCTGAGGGTGGTAAGGAGAAGTGAGCTTTCGCTCAATCCGTAGTAATTGACATAGAGCTTGCCAAAACTTGGAGATGAACTGTGAACCACGGTCGGATAAAAGAGTCTTTGGAATTCCATGTAATTTAAACACATGTTTCATTAGTAGTTCTGCTGTTTGTTTAGATGAAGGTAGTTTGCGAATAGCAATGAAATGTGCCATCTTTGTCAGATGGTCCACTGACACTAGAATGGTATTAAATCCTTTGGAAGGTGGTAGTTCTACTATAAAGTCTAAGGACACAACTTCCCATGGAACCTGGGGTATTGGTAGACTGCAGAGTAGACCAGATGGTTTTGTAGTGTCAATTTTGGACCTTGCACAAATGTCGCATGAAGAAACAAATTTTTGTACAGTCGTCTTCATATCAGGCCACCAAAACTGCCTGGTAAGCAAATTAAGGGTTTTCGTCATACCCATATGTCCTGCCATAGGCACATCATGTGATAATTCCAAGATCTTGGTGTGCATAGTAGGGGGTATGTAGAGTTTGTCGTTGTAATAGAGGAAGCCTTCTGCATCAGTACTTAGTTGTGGTGGAGGTGAATCCAATCCTATACTGTGCGAAATCTCTTCCTTCAGGGAACGAAAAACACCAATAATACGTTCATAGGGTATTATAGGAATAGAAGGGATTTCGGCGCAGTTATCTTCGGTTAATCGTGATAGCGCATCCGCTTTTTTATTTTTGTCTGCAGGCGTGTAGGTCACTAGGAAGTTGAATCTTAGGAAAAATAATGACCATCGTACCTGCTGGTGGGAAAGAGTTTTGTTAGTCTGGAGGTATTGAAGGTTTTTATGATCTGTATATATGAGTATTGGTAATCGGGTACCCTCAAGTAGATGTCGCCAATTCTCCAGTGCCAGTTTTATGGCAAGCAACTCCTTTTCACCCACTGGGTAATTCACCTCTGGGCTGCTTAGTGATTTAGAGAAGAAAGCAACTGGGTGGAGTGGTGAAGTATTTGTTGGTCGTTGGGAAAGAACTGCTCCTACTGCCATGTTTGACGCATCTACCTCCAGAATATATTGGAGGGATGGGTCTGGATGGCGTAGTATGGGAGCAGAAGTAAAGCTTGATTTTAACAAGCGGAAAGCTCCATTTGCTTCTTCTGACCATTTGAATGGTTTCTTTATACTTGTAAGTTGTGTGAGAGGTCTCACAATAGCAGAGAAGTTCTTGATGAACTTCCTATAGAAGTTTGAAAATCCAAGGAATCGCTGTAATGCCTTACGAGTTGTTGGTATAGGCCAATCCAGAATACAGGATATCTTGCTCATATCCATCTTGATTCCGGTTTTATATATGATGTATCCTAGGAATAATATTTCTTCTTTATGAAATAGGCATTTTTTTAATTTCACGTATAGATTGTGTGCGAGTAATCTGGATAACACAAGTCTTACATGTTTTATATGTTCAGACAAAGATCGAGAATAGATAAGTTTATCGTCCAGATATACTACAACACAGACATCAAGTAAGTCTCTAAAGATGTCGTTTATGAACCGTTGAAAAGCTGCGGGAGCATTACACAACCCGAATGGCATCACAAGATATTCGAATAACCCGTATCTGGTTCTGAATGCTGTCTTCCACTCATCTCCGTCACGGATTCGGATTAGGTTGTATGCCCCTTTTAGGTCCAATTTAGAGAAGTAGGTAGTCCCACGCACTTGTTCAATGAGTTCAGGGATGAGCGGTAAAGGATAGCGATCCTTTATCGTAATGGTATTTAATTGCCTATAATCGATAATAGGCCTAAGACTTGAATCCTTATTGCGGACAAAGAAAAGTCCTGCAGCTGTGGAAGAAGTAGAGGGTCTGATGAACCCTTTTGTCAAATTCTCATCCAAGTATTCCTTGAGATGAGAGAGTTCATCCTGTGAAAGAGGATAAACATGACCGAAAGGCAATTTGCTGTTAGGGAGTAGATCGATAGTGCAATCATAATCCCTATGGGGAGGCAACACTTGAGCATTTTTCTCAAGGAAAACTTCGGACAGATCCTGATAGCATAGTGGTGCAATCTCATCTGACACCACAGACAGGATCTTTCCATAAGATGGGAGGTTACACGTAATCTCGCAATAGTGAGAAGGGAAAGTTAGAGTCCGTGTTTTCCAATCTATGGTTGGTTGATGTGTGTGTAACCAGGGAAGTCCCAAAATAATGGGAAAATGGGGTGAAGATAGTACATAAAAAGTGGTGGTCTCCATATGAGACTCGTTAGCAGTGACAAGGAGTGCTTGTGTCTGATTGGTGATTGGACCAAAAGATAACGGAATACCGTTAATGAAACTAACAGAGACAGGTTTAGGTTTTGAAATAATAGGTATTTTATTTAAAGTAACAAAACGTGTATCAATATAGTTCCCACAAGATCCTGTGTCGATCATAGCCTTGGTGGTAATCCTAGTCTGGTCCCACTGTAATGTTAAATGAACAAAGAGATAGGGATTAGAAAAGGAAGTCGTTAATCCCCCTAGCAAGACATGTGAACACTCACCCTTTTTTTTGCGGACAAGGGGACAGACGCTTATCAAATGATCCGGGGATGCGCAGTACATGCAGAGGTTTCTGGATCTTCTCCTGGCTCGTTCAGTAGTTGATAAAGGTGGGCGTATGGTTCCTACCTCCATAGGAGTAGGGTCAACTGCCGAAATCCGAGAAGGACTAGACAATGGCATTCCCATTTTCTCAGCCTTTCTTTCTCGCAGTCGCCTGTCAATGTTGATACGGAGTTGTATTAAGGCATTCAAAGTGCCAGGTAAATCCGCTCTGGCGAGCTCGTCTTTAACGGCTTCTGACAACCCGAGTCTGAACTGAGTTCACAGAGATGTATCATTCCACCCTGAATCAAGGGTCCTTCTTTTGAACTCTGCTACAAAGTCTTCAACAGGTCTCCTTCCTTGTTTTAAAGCCCTCAATTGGATATCAGCAGTACTCTGCCTATTGGGGTCTTCATATAAGCTAGCGAGTTCCGCTAGGAATAAAGGATAGGAGTTGAGAAGATGATCATCTTTCTCAAAGAGAGAGTCTGCCCAGGCCCGTGGATCACCCGTTAAGTATGAAATAACGGTACAAACTTTAATTTGATCAGTAGGGTAAGTACGAGGTTTTAGCAAAAAAAGCAATTGACATGCGTTTTTGAATTCACAAATTTTTTTCCGATCACCTGTAAACACTAGAGGAGGGTTTATTTTAGGTTCAGGGGTCTGAGCAGCAGTAAGCTGGGAAAGACGGGTTACCTGCTGTCTCAGAGTCTGATTTTCATCTTTTACTTCAGTAAGAGCAAGTATTAATGCATTTACTTGTTGTGTTAATTGTGTCACTTGAGTGGGTAATTCTGCTGAATCCATTTTTTGGGTTCGTTCAATCTGTAACGCTCCTGTGTTTTTATAGTAAGGTGGATTTGCAGCTGCAGAATCTCCACTCAGTAGTCATGTAGAGATGTGTTGAAATACCAGATCCAACTCTCCAGGACTCATCACCGTGGGCCTGTCTGCTTCAGCATACAGATATACACACACTCAATAAGATGTTCCTGGAGTGATGGGATGTATATGACAGTATGGAGGTGATGTGCTGAAGGGACAGGTGTGAGCAGTGACAGCAATGATAAGCACTTGATAGTAATGTTCAGGAGAGTAGTAGATGGTAATAGGTAGAATGCAGATAGGTTAGTAATCATGTATGGTAACAGGTGGTGAGGACAGCAGATGACATATACAGGATAGACTAACCCAGTGCAAGGATAGATGGTAGTAGACTCAAAAGCTAGCAATCTATGTAACAATGCAGATGATAGAATTAGTATGCATAGATAGTAACAGTCCTTAAAGTGCAGAGGTAGATAGTGTAAGTTAGTTATGGAGGAATCCCCTGTGGGGTACTTATCACTAGTAAGGTTAGTAAGTAGAGGGGTCCGGTAGTGAGGGAGTGATCCGGTAGCGAGATACGGGATCAGTAGCGAGGTTCCGGTCTGTTCCAGGTAAAGAGAATAGCTGGAGGAACCGGCAGCATAAGACAAGGCTTGTGAGCATGCGGTAACATTGAACGAACAATGTGAGAGAGAAAGCCGGCGATTGAAATAGCCGCTCAGAGCGGCGCTCAGCGATGATGTCATCCGGCTTAAAGGTATATGCGTTCCACCTAACTAAAAAGGTGGGACGCAATATGAAAAGGAAAATGGGCAATAAAGGTACCAAAGGTACCAGAATCTTACAAGCTTGCACAATTTGCAATGGAAATGTTGGCTTGCCCCGTCCAGTGTCCTGTCTGAAAGGACGTTCAGCGCAGCAGGGGGGATTGTGACCGATAAGCACACTCGCCTAGCTCATGACAGTGTAGACTACCTCACATTTATAAAAATGAATGAGGCATGGATCTCTGAGGAATTCAACACATGTGACCAGTAGACCATGTTTCATTGAAATTCCTCATGCCAGGCCACAAATATCCGCCAGACCGCTATCCACCCACACCAATTCCTGGTCCTTGGCTTCGCTACATACAACGGCATAAAAGACATTTCATGTCCATTGAATGGCAAATTTTTGGGGCCTTCAGGGCTGATGATTATTTTTTTCTGTGAAGGCCTAATGTACCTCCAGCCACCAAATACTACGTTCTTAGCTGTCAGTTAAATCCATGTGGGATAATTTTTGGGGCCTATACAGGCCGACACTTACTTCTGTATCCTGTGAATGCCTCATGTCCCTCCAGACACCAAATACTACGTTCTTCGCTGTCAGTTAAACCCATGTGGGCTAATTTTTGGGGCCTTTCAGGGCTGATGATTATTTTTTTCTGTGAATGCCTAATGTACCTCCAGCCACCAAATACTACGTTCTTAGCTGTCAGTTAAATCCATGTGGGCTAATTTTTGGGGCCTATACAGGGCAACACTTACTTCTGTATCCTGTGAATGCCTAATGTACCTCCAGCCATCAAATACTACGTTCTTAGCTGTCAGTTAAACCCATGTGGGCTAACTTTTGGGGCCTATACTGGCCGACACTTACTTCTGTATCCTGTGAATGCCTAATGTACCTCAAGCCACCAAATACTATATTCTTAGCTGTCAGTTAAACCCATGTGGGCTAATTTATGGGGCCTATATAGGCCGACACTTACTTCTGTATCCTGTGAATGCCTAATGTACCTCCAGCCATCAAATACTACATTCTTAGCTGTCAGTTAAACCCATGTGGGCTAATTTTGGGGGCGTATACAGGCCGACACTTACTTCTGTATCCTGTGAATGCCTAATGTACCTCCAACCACCAAATACTACATTCTTAGCTGTCAGTTAAACCCATGTGGGCTAATTTTTGGGGCCTATACAGGCTGACACTTACTTCTGTATCCTGTGAATGCCTAATGTACCTCAAGCCACCAAATACTATATTCTTAGCTGTCAGTTAAACCCATGTGGGCTAATTTATGGGGCCTATACAGGCCGACACTTACTTCTGTATCCTGTGAATGCCTAATGTACCTCCAGCCACCAAATACTACATTCTTAGCTGTCAGTTAAACCCATGTGGGCTAATTTTTGGGGCCTATACAGGCTGACACTTACTTCTGTATCCTGTGAATGCCTAATGTACCTTCAGCCACAGAATACTACGTTCTTAGCTGTCACGAATGTAGGCTAATTTTTGGGGCCTGGAATGGCCGACACTTCTTTATCCTGTGAATGCCTAATTTTTCAGACTGGAATTGAAAATCAATGGGTCTGTAAAGGTTCCGCCAAATTGTGGAATGGATGCGGACCCATTTTATAGATGTGTGAATGGACCCTATATGTATTAGACGTGTATTTACCCGCTGCTGTCAGTTCTGGCTGAATTATGAAAACAAAAACTTTTCCAATTGCAATACTTCTTTATTTACATTGTCCATGTGCTGGGACTATTTGTGCACAGCTAGTACGTTTTTTGTGGCTGCAAATATGACCTAAAGGTTTTTAAAGTTTGCCTCCCATTAAAGTGAATAGGGCCCACTGCGAACCCGGCCCATGTTCGTACATCACTATTGCTGACCACTGCACTCTATACACAGGACTGTATTTGACATGTTCCTGACCACTGCACTCTATACACAGGACTGTATATGACATGTTCCTGACCACTGCACTCTATACACAGGACTGTATATGACATGTTCCTGACCCCCGCACTCTGGTAGTTACTGATGGTGAACTCTACATTCATGACCTGTAGCGGCTTTTAAAGTGTCATCTATGAGCAATTTTGGGTACCAAAGATTTTCCTCCTTACACCGACACACAACTTTTATTTATGTTTAATCATTTATTTTATTATAATTTTACTTTTAACAAGATTGCAGTCATAGAATCAGGAAATAGTAAAGGAAGAAATCCAATTGGTCAGGAAAATGACTTGTCTGGAATGTGGAGGCGGAGTCGGCAATAATAGAAAATGGGGGAAAGTTGAAAATAAACCCGGATATGAAGGTGACATTTGTGTACGAGGAACACCTTAACGAATACCACTATTCTATTCTCCAGGGCCTCTGCTTTCAGAAAATATATGTTTGGGGGTTTTATCTAATCTTCAGGCCAAAAATCTGCATTTTACCATGTGTGCAAAAATAATGCAAAAACAACTCTGGTATTTATGTCCTTCAATGTGTACTGTACTCATAAATACATGGGTATGATCTCAGGGATTTGTATGAATCCCACCACCCCCCCCCCTCCCGACATAGGAAACTGAGGGGTCTATGCAAAGAATAAGTTGGGTGAGTGTGACCAGCATGTGTCCAGCCATGACAAATTCTGGCCATATTCTAATAAACACAGTGATTTCCTATAATCGTCAGCTCCAACTAGTGGCCATAATGAGGTATTAGTTCCAAAATACCTCAATCAGAAAAAAGTTCAATACTGCATTATGGCCACTAGATGGACCCAATGACCATAGGAAATCACTGAATGACATAAAACAAGACCAACATTTGTCATGAAAGAATTAATGCTTGTCATATTTTTTCATCTGTTTTATAAAAACTAAACATGTGAAGTGGTAACTATTGAGCCAATCGCTTCATCAAACCACACATAATATCTCCCTTCAAAGGGAAAACAGAAATTATTTACAGAAAATCAAACAGTATAAATATTTTCCAACCAATAACCTCCACCCAGACAAGATATGTAGAAATATAAAGACAAGCGGTGTTACCTCTCGTGCCGCACTCCGCCAAGCCACCCAAACCCACACAGGAGCAAAGGAAAGAAGTTCTCACCTAGTTTATCTCCGAGTTCTCCTTCCCTCTTGTTGGGGGATGGGAGAAGGATGGACTGAAGACAGAGAGACACGCTTCGGGGTCACCACTGGTAAGTAGAGCCTTGAAATGAAGGACATCAACTTCAGAATTTATGTCTTGTCTGTGTAAAGTTTACTGATAAAGATATATGGGATCTCACAGCTTCTAGCTCTGTAACCCGCTATATCATTATCAGTAACCGTCACACAGACAAGCAAGACATTCTGAAGGTGATTCCTTCATTTCACGGCTCTACTTACCACTCTACACCCCAAAATGTACTCAGCCAATGAAAAGCCAACACGGTACAACACTTCATCCATGTCTCTGATCATCTCTCATCTCCTTATCAACTGTTTCTTACATGAAAATCAGCCATGGAGTATATCTGAGGTGTATATCAGGGTGTGCTTCTTCCGCACATATCCAGCAACATTCATAAAGAAGACATTTCCCGTACTCAAGGCACTAATACACCTCGAGGGTTGTGTGGGATCCCTGATGTACAGGAAGACAGGACTTCTATGAGGAACAATTCCCTCACTCAGGAGAAGAAATTGGCTTCTCCCCCGTGTGAGTTCTCTGATGTCTGTAAAGAGTGGACTTCTGTGAAAAACATTTCCCGCACTCAGGACAGGAATACGGCTTCTCTCTTATGTGAGATCTCTGATGTATGTAAAGATTGGACTTCTGTGAAAAACATTTCCCACACTCAGCACAGGAAAACGGCTTCTCCCCCGTGTGAGTTCTCTGATGTCTGTAAAGAGAGGACATCTGTGAAAAAGATTTCCCGCACTCAGGACAGGAATACGGCTTCTCTCTTATGTGAGATCTCTGATGTATGTAAAGAGAGGACTTGACTGAAAAACATTTCCCACACTCAGCACAGCAAAACGGCTTTGCCCCCGTGTGAGACCTACGATGTGTGTAAAGAGAGGACATCTGTGAAAAAGATTTCCCGCACTCAGGACAGGAAAACGGCTTCTCCCCCGTGTGAGACCTCTGATGTTTGTAAAGAGAGGACTTCTGTGAAAAAGATTTCCCGCACTCAGGACAGAAAAATGGCTTCTCCCCCGTGTGAGATCTTTGATGTGTGCAAAGATGAGACTTTTGTGAAAAACGTTTCCCGCACTCAGAACAGCAATACGGCTTCTGCCCCGAGTGAGATCTCTGATGTTTGTTAAGAGTGGACTTCTGTGAAAAACATTTCCCGCACTCAGGACAGGAATACGGCTTCTCCCCCATGTGAGATCTTTGATGTGTGTAAAGATGAGACTTTTGTGAAAAACTTTTCCCGCACTCAGAACAGCAATACGGCTTCTGCCCCGAGTGAGATCTCTGATGTTTGTTAAGAGTGGACCTCTGTGAAAAACATTTCCTGCACTCAGGACAGGAGTACGGTTTTTCTCCTGTGTGAGTTCTTTTATGCACATTAAGACCATAGTTAGAACAGAAACACTTCCCACACTCAGGACAGGAAAATCTCTTATCTGTTGGAAGGACAGCGCCGTCCCTCACAGTCTGAGGTTCCTCAGGATAAGAGGAATTTGATGGTCCAGCACTGTCCCTCACAGTCTGGGGTTCCTCAGGATAAGAGGAATACGATGGTCCTGCACTGTCCCTCACAGTCTGAGGTTCCTCAGGATAAGAGGAATACGATGGTCCATCTACACTGTGTGGTGCCGGATGGACATTTGAGGTAGCCGGGTTTTCTCCTGGACTATACTGTGTGATGTCCTCATCTTCTACTTTACAGTCTGGAGTCAAAGTGAGACAATCCTCTGAGGTTTTCCTCATCTCCCGTCCATCTACTAAAATAGAAATACAAAGATTATTACTAGACATTAGCAGATTGGTTCCCCTAAACCAGGACTCCGCCCACATCAGACAGCTTTGTCTCTGAGGATCTTACAATTCCACCCTCAAGGTAACTAGTAAATGGTAGAGGGTGACTAGGTGTTCTAGGAACCACACATCAAGTCAAGACCTGCTGTACGGTAGTAAATGGCAGTCTCAGTCTGGACCTACGCCAGGTCACGCCTTGATGTGCGGGACACCTACTCACTATCTACCGATATAAAATGTCCAGCTGGTAGAAAATGGGTGTAACAAAAGAGAATCCATATTATGTGTATATATAGCAGTGGGTAGAGGAGAGAGAAAGCAGAAGTCAGGACTATGTAATGTACAACATAGAGTATATAGTGCAGGGGTCAGGAGTATGTAATGTACAACATAGAGTATATAGTGCAGGGGTCAGGAGTATGTAATGTACAATATAAATTATACAGTGTAAGGGTCAGGACTCATAAGTCAGGCACAGTCAGAGAACATAAAAGAAAAGAAAAAGGAGGCGCAAACACCTAGTGCATTACCCGTGGTCACTGTTTATAAAATTTTATTAAAATGCCAAATGCATACTCACAGACATGAAGATAATTAAAATCGTGTTACAAGAATCCATCACACATGAACTGGAACATGTCCTTGAAGATAGGACTGCTAACGCGTTTCGGGAGTCAAGCTCCCTTCCTCAGAGTTGGTCATACCAGTAGCAGATCAAAATATATATTAGCTTCAGTTAAACCGGTTCATCCCCCTTCCACCCCCCAGAGGGAGTGGGCGGGACCATCCAGTGCACCAAATTAATGGTTTTAGATGTTTCTATATCTTTTAGCTGTACATGCACAGGTTACTTGAGTTATGCAATATTATTATTATTTTTTATCATTATTTTTAATTAAGGAAAGCCCATTAAGGAAATCCAGCATCCCTATTCCAGAGTCATATACCAGCACAAAGCGCCTGTAATGGTGCAATGAGGTGAGCGGCCATTGCACCTAAATGATTTCTGCTCACTTCGGATCACATCACTGGAACTTCACCAAATTGTTTTAAAGAGAAATCACCAATTGTCACTTTATTTATTTGAGCACCTTGAACTTAATTTGATCACTAACAGTCACATCAATTATTGCACAAGGACTTTATATTTATTTATCATCTATTTATTTATTCATTATTCATTTATCCTTATTGAGAGATAAAATTTCACTATCACGGACTTTCAACACTTATCTGCACTTCTAAATTTAAACTATTGAATTTTTGTATTTTACAGATATCTATTTTTTTTAATATTGTATGATTTTTATATATAGATTTTATACATTAGTTTATACACTTAGATTAATATTGGAACACGTGGATTCATCACTCATACATAATTTATTCATCTAATTCAAGTCCTATTGTTTTTATTTTACGTTTTATTCAGGATTTTTATAGCATGATGCAAAGTCAGCTCTCCTAGAACCTTTGAGATTTCATTCCATTAGCGCGGATTCATTTTGTGATAATATAACAAAATAATACTTCGGGATCGGGATTGGCAGATACCTTATAAAAAAAACTTACTAAACGGTAAATTTAGCACTGCAGATATGCCAGTGCCACCCCCTTTCGCTGATGTCACTCTTCTAAATCCTGCTGCTGGACATCCAATAGGAAATGTCCACATCACACAGCCACATCACCGGGTAAGAGGAGACTTTATTGTAAAGGAGAGAGCAGTACGGAGGATCCACCTAGATCCCCCATCATCTGATAAACACATAGAAACAATGTATTCAGTCAGTGTGTGTGTTTCCTACAGATGGATCCAGTAATGGGAACCCACCAGAGAGATGTCCCCGTCCTCTGTATTCCCGGGATTCCACACAGGAAGGTCACACCATCCCTCAATGTTACAAGGTTGGTGGGACAGTAGTAGTAGCGACGCCCCGGATCGGCCCGTGGGTCTGCTAAATGTTACCGATCCCCGATCCAGCTATTTTGCCAGTATCGGGGCTGATATCCGATCCGAATATCCCTATTAATGACCCACCTGTGCTGATCTCTGTAGGAGTGTCCTCCTCTATAAATGTTCCCGTTATTCCATCCTCCTCCATAGACTGCTGATCATCCCTCACATACCTCTCTTCTTCTTCTGCTTTAACCTCAAATTCTATATCGATTGGATCTCCACTCTAAATCAAGAAAATAATAGAAGAGGTCATCTGTAAAACATAAACTTAAATATTGTGACATCACATTTAAAAATATCACTTCAATGAGTCCATGTTCTAGATGCTCCGTCCCACCAACCTTGTAACATTGAGGGATGGTGTGACCTTCCTGTGTGGAATCCCGGGAATACAGAGGACGGGGACATCTCTCTGGTGGGTTCCTGGTATTAGGTGGCTCCATCATATCCTTCTGTCCTTCTGAAAACTTCTCCATCACTCCATACTCCTCATCCTCCTCTTCATACTCTTCTTTAACAACAATATTATAATCCCCGAGGTTTCCACTCTGAATATATAATAAAAATGACATCAATGGTAACAATGCAGATAATGTACAGATCCTAATGATACTATCAGTGATTGTTCCTCATCTACCTGATGATGGTGAGGGATGGTGTGACCTTCCTGTGTGGAATCCCGGGAATACAGAGGACGGGGACATCTCTCTGGTGGGTTCCCATTACTGGATCTATCTGTAGGAAACACACACACTGACTGAATACATTGTTTCTATGTGTTTATCAGATGATGGGGGATCTAGGTGGATCCTCCGTACTGCTCTCTCCTTTACAATAAAGTCTCCTCTTACCCGGTGATGTGAGGGGCGGATGATTCTCCATCATGACGTCCTTGTAGAGATCCTTGTGTCCTTCTAAATAATCCCACTCCTACATGGAGAAATAGACAGTGACATCCTGACACCTTATAGGAACCTGACACACACAATGATACAGTCACCTTCCAGACACATCCCTTGTCTGTTACTGGATAATAGTTAGTGAGGTTGAAAAAAGACATCAGTCCATCCAGTTCAACCTATGATGTGTGTGTGTGTTTGCTGTTAACCGTACATTGTATACCCCTGTATGTTGTACATTGTATACCCCTGTATGTTGTGGTCTTTAAGGTGCCCATCTAATAGTTTTTTGAAACTATCGATGCTCTCTGCTGATACGACTGTTTGCGGAAGAGAATTCCACATCCTTACTGCTCTGACAGTGAAGAACCCCTTACGTATTTTAAGGTTAAACCGCCTTTCCTCTAGTTTTAGTGAGTGGCCACGTGTCTTATTGTATTCCCTTTCTCTGAATAGTTTGTTCCTTATGCTCGGGTCGCCAGTACAGTATTTGTACATTGATATCATATCCCCCCTCAATCGTCTCTTCTCCAGAGAGAATAGGTTCAGTGCTTGTAGTCTTTCCTCATAGCTGATGTCCTCCATTCCCTTAATTATTTTTTTTGCCCTTCTTTGGACTTTCTTCAGTTCCAGCACATCCTTCCTGAGGACCGGTGCCCAGAACTGGACAGAATACTCCAGATGTGTCCGGACCAGAGTCTTGTAGAGTGGAAGAATAATCTCTTTATTTCTGGAGTGAATCCCCTTCTTTATACATCCCAGGACTGGCCAAGCATGTCTCCAGGTCTACACCCTATTAAGCATCTGTTGGATATCCTCAAACGGAAGGTGGAGGAGCGCAAGGTCTCTAACATCCACCAGCTCCGTGATGATGTCATGGAGGAGTTGAAGAGGACTCCAGTGGCAACCTGTGAAGCTCCAGTGTACCCCATGCCCAAAGAGGGTTAAGGCAGTGCAGGAAAATAATGGTGGACACACAAAATATTGACACTTTGGGCCCAGTTCGGACATTGTCACTTAGGGGTGTACTCACTTTTGTTGCCAGCGGTTTAGACATTAATGGCTGTGTGTTGAGTTATTTTGAGGGGACAGCAAATTTACACTGTTATACAAGCTGTACACTCACTACTTTACATTGTAGCAAAGTGTCCAGTGTAGAGTGGGAGAATAATCTCTTTATTTCTGGAGTGAATCCCCTTTTTTATACATCCCAGTATTCTGTTGGCTTTGCTTGCAGCGGCTTGGCATTGCATGCCACTGCCAAGCCTGTTGTCCACCAGTACCCCCAGGTCCTTTTCCATCCTAGACTCACCCAGAGGTTTCCCCCCCAGTAGGTAGCTTGCTTTCTGCTTTCTGGCACCCAAGTGCATTACTTTACATTTTTCAATATTAAACCTCATCTGCCATGTAGTTGCCCACCCCGTTATTTTGTTCAGATCCGCTTGTAAGGTTTCCACATCCTGTCCAGAAGATATTGGCATGCTTAGTTTAGTATCATCCGCAAATACTGAGATTTTACTCGATATCCCCTCCTCTAGATCATTTATGAATAAATTAAATAGGATTGGCCCCAGGACAGAACCCTGGGGGACCCCACTTTCCACACCCGCCCAATCTGAGTACTCCCCATTAATCACCACTAGGCATGTGACGGTATCAGATTTTCATGCTGCGATTAATTGATTAGGGTTTTGTCACGGTATACGGTATTATCACGGTATTCAATTATTAAACTTAAATTATTAAATTTCTACCTCACTTAAATTTCATTGCTGAATTTAGGGACTTTGGTTCACTTTTGCACATAATTATATAGTCAGTCAGTACAGATCCAGGCCTAAAATAAGCCATCAAGCAGTGTCTGGCCTACCTGGTGATGACTGGTCCTGGCGCTCAGCTCTGATCCGATGGCCTGGTCATTAGGGGCTAAATCCTTACGGCCCAGAAGTGGTTAAACCTGCAGGAGGACCAGTGTTTTTATTTGTAAATTACTTTTCACATGCTTTAGGCCTAGTTCACATGTATGCGGGTTGGCGGTTCACATGTATGCGGGTTGGCGGTTCACATGTATGCGGGTTGGCGGCCCACATTTGCACAGGCATAGCAGCCCATTGATTTGAATGGGCTGCTATGCCCTCATTTTACGCAGAAAAAAGGTGCATGCAGCATTTTAAAAAAATGCAGTGGCCTTTAAATCCATCTTACTTCTGCACCATGTGACTTACCTGCAGTTTTTGCTCTGGCAAGCTTTCTGCGTTTTTAAATACATGGGCCCAGCATTTAAAAACACAGTTTGCATGTGCAGGAACTGCAAGTATGTCGCATGGTGCAAAAGCAGGATGGTGTTCATGGCCACTGCATTTTTTAGAATTCTGCATGCGGTTTTTTTCAGCTGAAAACGCAGGCATAGCAGCCCAACCCCATTCAAATCAATGGGCTGCTATCCCTATCCCTGTGCAAATATGGGCCGCCAACCCACATACATGTGAACCGCCAACCCACATACATGTGAACCGCTAACCCACATACATGTGAACCGCTAACCCGCATACATGTGAACCGCTAACCCGCATACATGTGAACCAGGCCTAAAGCAATAGTAAAGTAATTTACAAATAAAAACACCGGTCCTCCTGCAGGTTTAACCACTTCTGGGCCGCAAGGATTTGCCCCCTTAATGACCAGGCCATCGGATCGAAGCGCCAGGACCAGTCCTCACCAGGTAGGCCAGACACTGCTTGATGGCTATATAATAATGTAATGTGGGCTGCTATGCCCGTGTCTGTCTGTCTGTCTGTCTGTCTGTCTGTCTGTCTGTCTGTCTGTCTGTCTGTCTGTCTGTCTGTCTGTCTGTCTGTCTGTCTGTCTGTCTGTCTGTCTGTCTGTCTGTCTGTCTGTCTGTCTGTCTGTCTGTCTGTCTGTCTGTCTGTCTGTCTGTCTGTCTGTCTGTCTGTCTGTCTGTCTGTCTGTCTGTCTGTCTGTCTGTCTGTCTGTCTGTCTGTCTGTCTGTCTGTCTGTCTGTCTGTCTGTCTGTCTGTCTGTCTGTCTGTCTGTCTGTCTGTCTGTCTGTCTGTCTATCTATCTATCTATCTATCTATCTATCTATCTATCTATCTATCTATCTATCTATCTATCTATCTATCTATCTATCTATCTATCTATCTATCTATCTATCTATCTATCTATCTATCTATCTATCTATCTATCTATCTATCTATATCTCCATCTATCTATATCTCCATCTATCTATATCTCCATCTATCTATATCTCCATCTATCTATATCTCCATCTATCTATATCTCCATCTAGCTGTCTCTCCATCTAGCTGTCTCTCCATCTAGCTGTCTCTCCATCTAGCTGTCTCCCCATCTAGCTGTCTCTCCATCTAGCTGTCTCCCCATCTAGCTGTCTCTCCATCTAGCTGTCTCTCCATCTAGCTGTCTCCCCATCTAGCTGTCTCTCCATCTAGCTGTCTCCCCATCTAGCTGTCTCCCCATCTAGCTGTCTCTCCATCTAGCTGTCTCCCCATCTAGCTGTCTCTCCATCTATCTATATCTCCATCTAGCTGTCTCTCCATCTAGCTGTCTCTCCATCTAGCTGTCTCCCCATCTAGCTGTCTCCCCATCTAGCTGTCTCCCCATCTAGCTGTCTCTCCATCTAGCTGTCTCCCCATCTAGCTGTCTCTCCATCTAGCTGTCTCTCCATCTAGCTGTCTCCCCATCTAGCTGTCTCCCCATCTAGCTGTCTCTCCATCTAGCTGTCTCCCCATCTAGCTGTCTCCCCATCTAGCTGTCTCTCCATCTAGCTGTCTCCCCATCTAGCTGTCTCTCCATCTAGCTGTCTCTCCATCTAGCTGTCTCTCCATCTAGCTGTCTCCCCATCTAGCTGTCTCCCCATCTAGCTGTCTCTCCATCTAGCTGTCTCCCCATCTAGCTGTCTCCCCATCTAGCTGTCTCCCCATCTAGCTGTCTCCCCATCTAGCTGTCTCTCCATCTAGCTGTCCCCCCATCTAGCTGTCTCCCCATCTAGCTGTCTCTCCATCTAGCTGTCTCTCCATCTAGCTGTCTCCCCATCTAGCTGTCTCTCCATCTAGCTGTCTCTCCATCTAGCTGTCTCCCCCATCTAGCTGTCTCCCCATCTAGCTGTCTCCCCATCTAGCTGTCTCCCCATCTAGCTGTCTCCCCATCTAGCTGTCTCCCCATCTAGCTGTCTCTCCATCTAGCTGTCTCCCCATCTAGCTGTCTCCCCATCTAGCTGTCTCTCCATCTAGCTGTCTCTCCATCTAGCTGTCTCCCCATCTAGCTGTCTCTCCATCTAGCTGTCTCCCCATCTAGCTGTCTCCCCATCTAGCTGTCTCTCCATCTAGCTGTCTCCCCATCTAGCTGTCTCCCCATCTAGCTGTCTCTCCATCTAGCTGTCTCTCCATCTAGCTGTCTCCCCATCTAGCTGTCTCTCCATCTAGCTGTCTCCCCATCTAGCTGTCTCCCCATCTAGCTGTCTCTCCATCTAGCTGTCTCCCCATCTAGCTGTCTCCCCATCTAGCTGTCTCTCCATCTAGCTGTCTCCCCATCTAGCTGTCTCCCCATCTAGCTGTCTCCCCATCTAGCTGTCTCCCCATCTAGCTGTCTCCCCATCTAGCTGTCTCCCCATCTAGCTGTCTCTCCATCTAGCTGTCTCTCCATCTAGCTGTCTCCCCATCTAGCTGTCTCTCCATCTAGCTGTCTCTCCATCTAGCTGTCTCCCCATCTAGCTGTCTCTCCATCTAGCTGTCTCCCCATCTAGCTGTCTCTCCATCTAGCTGTCTCCCCATCTAGCTGTCTCCCCATCTAGCTGTCTCTCCATCTAGCTGTCTCTCCATCTAGCTGTCTCCCCATCTAGCTGTCTCTCCATCTAGCTGTCTCTCCATCTAGCTGTCTCTCCATCTAGCTGTCTCTCCATCTAGCTGTCTCCCCATCTAGCTGTCTCTCCATCTAGCTGTCTCTCCATCTAGCTGTCTCCCCATCTAGCTGTCTCTCCATCTAGCTGTCTCTCCATCTAGCTGTCTCTCCATCTAGCTGTCTCCCCATCTAGCTGTCTCTCCATCTAGCTGTCTCTCCATCTAGCTGTCTCTCCATCTAGCTGTCTCCCCATCTAGCTGTCTCCCCATCTAGCTGTCTCCCCATCTAGCTGTCTCCCCATCTAGCTGTCTCTCCATCTAGCTGTCTCCCCATCTAGCTGTCTCTCCATCTAGCTGTCTCTCCATCTAGCTGTCTCCCCATCTAGCTGTCTCCCCATCTAGCTGTCTCTCCATCTAGCTGTCTCCCCATCTAGCTGTCTCCCCATCTAGCTGTCTCTCCATCTAGCTGTCTCCCCATCTAGCTGTCTCTCCATCTAGCTGTCTCTCCATCTAGCTGTCTCTCCATCTAGCTGTCTCCCCATCTAGCTGTCTCCCCATCTAGCTGTCTCTCCATCTAGCTGTCTCCCCATCTAGCTGTCTCCCCATCTAGCTGTCTCCCCATCTAGCTGTCTCCCCATCTAGCTGTCTCTCCATCTAGCTGTCCCCCCATCTAGCTGTCTCCCCATCTAGCTGTCTCTCCATCTAGCTGTCTCTCCATCTAGCTGTCTCCCCATCTAGCTGTCTCTCCATCTAGCTGTCTCTCCATCTAGCTGTCTCCCCCATCTAGCTGTCTCCCCATCTAGCTGTCTCCCCATCTAGCTGTCTCCCCATCTAGCTGTCTCCCCATCTAGCTGTCTCCCCATCTAGCTGTCTCTCCATCTAGCTGTCTCCCCATCTAGCTGTCTCCCCATCTAGCTGTCTCTCCATCTAGCTGTCTCTCCATCTAGCTGTCTCCCCATCTAGCTGTCTCTCCATCTAGCTGTCTCCCCATCTAGCTGTCTCCCCATCTAGCTGTCTCTCCATCTAGCTGTCTCTCCATCTAGCTGTCTCTCCATCTAGCTGTCTCCCCATCTAGCTGTCTCCCCATCTAGCTGTCTCTCCATCTAGCTGTCTCCCCATCTAGCTGTCTCTCCATCTAGCTGTCTCCCCATCTAGCTGTCTCCCCATCTAGCTGTCTCTCCATCTAGCTGTCTCCCCATCTAGCTGTCTCCCCATCTAGCTGTCTCCCCATCTAGCTGTCTCCCCATCTAGCTGTCTCCCCATCTAGCTGTCTCCCCATCTAGCTGTCTCTCCATCTAGCTGTCTCTCCATCTAGCTGTCTCTCCATCTAGCTGTCTCCCCATCTAGCTGTCTCTCCATCTAGCTGTCTCCCCATCTAGCTGTCTCTCCATCTAGCTGTCTCCCCATCTAGCTGTCTCCCCATCTAGCTGTCTCTCCATCTAGCTGTCTCTCCATCTAGCTGTCTCCCCATCTAGCTGTCTCCCCATCTAGCTGTCTCTCCATCTAGCTGTCTCTCCATCTAGCTGTCTCTCCATCTAGCTGTCTCTCCATCTAGCTGTCTCTCCATCTAGCTGTCTCCCCATCTAGCTGTCTCTCCATCTAGCTGTCTCTCCATCTATCTAGTGACAGTGTATGGTAAAAAAAACTTGCAGACGCTTTTGTAGAAGGCACTGTGTCTCTCTGAGCCCAGGAAGGAAGCATGTGGGTGTGTGCTGAGTGGGAGCCGTCTGATTGGTTACAGGGAGGAGCCAAGTCTCTCACTCTAGGATCATATTACCAGAGCTGTTTTCTATTGAGTGAGTGAACTGCTGAGTGAGGAATGAGTCATCCAAATGTATCAATTCACAAGTCAGACTGAGGAGCAGAGAATCTCGGTATTTTAAAAATGCCACAATAACAATACCGTGGGTATGCAATACCGCAATATATCGAAATACCGAAAACCGGCATATGTCTAATCACCACCCTTTGCAACCTCCCCTGGAGCCAGTTCTCTATCCAGGTACTCACCTTATGGTCCATACCTACCTTCCTTAGTTTGTACAGTAAGCGTTTGTGGGGAACGGTGTCAAAGGCCTTTGCAAAGTCCAGATACACCACATCCACAGGCTTACCTTTATCTAGGTGGCAGCTCACTTCATCGTAGAAGGTTAATAGATTGGTTTGGCAAGAACGATTTTTCATGAATCCATGCTGATTACTACTAATAATACCGTTTTCATTACTAAAGTCTTGTATGTGGTCCCTTAACATCCCCTCCAAAATTTTGCAGACTACTGATGTTAGGCTGACCGGCCTATAGTTACCTGGGATATATCTCGGCCCCTTTTTAAATATTGGTACCACGTTGGCTTTTTTCCAATCAGCTGGCACCATTCCCATCTGTAAACTATCCTTAAAGATCAAGAATAATGGTCTGGCAATCACCTGGCTAAGCTCTTTAAGAACCCTCGGGTGCAAGCCATCCGGTCCCGGTGATTTATTTATGTTAACCACTTAAGCCCCGGAAGATTTTACCCCCTTCCTGACCAGGGCCTATTTTGAGACTCGGCACTGTGTGACTTTAACGGACAATTGCGCGGTCGTGCGACGCTGTACCTAAACAAATTTGATGTCCTTTTTTTCCCACAAACAGAGTTTTCTTTTGGTGGTATTTGATCACCTGTGTGATTTTTTGATCATGCGCTATAAACAAAAAAAGAGCGACAATTTTGCAAAAATAACATTATATTTCACATTTTTTTTTATATGAAATTCCCCCCCAAAAAAATGTAAAAATCTAATTTTTTTAACATTTTTGGCCAATTTGTTTTCTGCTACATATGCTTGGTAAAAAAAAAAAAATCACAATATGCGTATTTTGATTGGTTTGCGCAAAAGTTATTGCGTTTACTAACTAAGGGAAAGATTTTTGTAATTTTTGTTGTTTTTAATGGCGGCGATCTGCGATTTTTTTTTTTTGCGGGACTGAGACATTGCGGTGGACAGATCGGACCCTTGACTGACATTTTTGACACTTTTGAGGGTACCAGGGACATTACTACAGTAATCAGTGCTATACATATGCACTGTTACTGTAAAAATGACAATGTGTCCCTAGGGTTGTGCTTCAAACTGTGATTGGACATGGCTACTGGTGTAAGAACAGAGATCAACGGTCCTACATAGTAGAACCGTATGATCTCCATTTTTACACAGGGGAGAATGACAGGCGGCTTTGTTTACATTAGCCGCCTGCCTTTCTCCCTTCATGGCGGACGATCGCGAGTGACCGGCGGACATCGGGTCCGCCGGTCACATGCACGGACTTGTTCGGGAACGAGCCGGGGCGGAAGTGCGCCTCAGCGGGCGCGCGCTCGCCCGCTATTGGCTCACAAGCTAGTGACAGGCTAGTGACATATATATACGTCACTTTGCCTGGCCAGTGCTGACCGCCGCAGTATATGTACTTGCGTTGGTCGACAACCGGTTAAGTTTCTCTAGTTTAGTTCTAAGTCTATCTTCTGTTAGCCATGGCGGTATTTCCTGAGGTGTGTTGTTTAGTTTGGCCTTACAAGCTAGGTTATTGTAGCCCCCCGATTCTTTTGTGAAGACTGAAGAGAAGAAATTATTTAACATTTCCGCCTTTTCCCTGTCCTCTGTGGCCAAATCTCCCTTGTCGTCTTTTATGGGGCCAATGTGTTCTGGCCTCGCTTTCTTACTGTTTATATACTTAAAGAATTCTTTGGGGTTATTTTTACTTTCTTCCGCTATATGTCTCTCGTGTTCTATTTTAGCCACCTTGATTTCGTCTTTACATTTCTTATTACACTCTTTGTAATACTTGAATGCTGCCAATGACCCCTCAGCCTTGTATTTTTTGAAGGCCTTTCCTTTAGTATTAATATGCCTTTTTATGTTGGAGTTTAGCCACCCAGGGTTTAGTTTTGCTCTTTTAAATTTATTTCCCTTTGGAATGCACTGGCCAATCCCTTTGTTTAGTATGCTCTTGAAGCACTCCGATTTTTCCTCCGTGTTCTTTGTTCCCAGGGTTCTATCCCATTTGATATTTCCTAGCAGAGAGCACAGTTTTGGGAAATTGGCTCTTTTGAAATTGAGTGTTCTTTTATTGCCCTTATGTTTCCGATTACTATGATTAATACTGAAACTAATTGACCTATGTTCACTGTTTCCTAAGTTGCCCCGTATTTCTTGCCGAATTTTTGCCCCGTATTTCTAATGTCTCAGAATTCCCAGCACCGCTCACCTCTCCTGTCAGCAGCTCCATCATCTTTTTGGTGACTTCTAGAATCTTCTGCATGTTGTGTCTCTCAAGTTTTAGGGAGTCACATGGAGGTACTGTGATGGTCATATGATCACCTGACTTCAGAAGAGGAAATCTCTGTATTGAAGAACCAATAGGAATATCATGTAAGAATCCCAGAATCCTCCTCACTTCTCTGGTCAGGTCTGTGTATTATTATTAGAGATAAGAATGGTATCATGTGACCTCCCAGAATCCTCCTCACCTCTCCGGTCAGCAGGTAGATGATCTCCAGGGTGAGGTTTAGTATCTTCTCAGTCATATGACTTTGGTCCTCCTCCATCCTCACTGGTGCCATCATTTGATCTATACGGGTCTCCTTGTAGATGGATAACTTTGGGAAATGAAGGTAAGAATTATTTGGATGGTATTGGTCACAATAATATATGGATGAGGGGGGGGGATGGGGGCGGTAATAGGAGAGTTGCTGTACATTTAAGAACTTCTGTCCCCATGAGAATACATTTAGGCCTCTTGCACACTGCAGCTAGAAAAAGCTCAGTACAGATTTTGTTTTGGCTAAAATACAGCCCATTAAGGCCTCTTGCACACAATACTCCTGTTTGAGCATCTACTTTTTCCAGACGTTTTTTTTTTTTTTTATGTATTTGCGTGTATTCAAGCGTATTGGTGTGTATTTGGGGGCATGAAGGCTTAAAATACTGACCAAAAATGCAGATTTTTCTATTTTGTTTTTACTGAAGAATGCACAGCGCTTGTTTACACGCCTGTGTGCACAGGCACATTACAATTAATGGGCTTTATTTTAGCTCAGAGAAAAAAAGAAAAAGCTGTACTGAGCTTTTTCAAGCTGCGAGATGCTCAAACAGGAGTATCGTGTGCAAGAGGCCTTAATCTGGACTGTTTCGGGTTTGTTACATCTTGGAGGACCTTGGACCCTCCTAGCCTGCCAGATCAGAATTTCCCTTTTCTCTGTTGGGTTTGTTTGGTTTCTGAGCTGGTTTGCAGCTGAAACAGAACTCCTCTAAGAACAAGTGCTCACCAACGAATGCAGGAATTCCCTTCTTCATCTTACATAATATTCCAGAACAAATCACATGACCAGTGGGACACTAAGATGGTTAAGATTGCCAGTTCTGTAAGGTCTGAAAAATAAGTGCAGGTGGGGTGGGAGGACAATCATAGACCCCCCTCTGTCCCTCAGAGTCGCTTGAGCCCTCCAGCCCCCTATTCCCTCAGAGCCCTGAAGCCTGACTACCCCCTCAAGGTTCTCAGAGTCCTTCAGATACATTACATACAGAGGTATATACCTATATACATACAGAGGCCTCTAAAGTCTTCCAGCTTTACTAAACCCTCACATCCCCTCAGCTCCTATACTTCCCTCAGAGCCCTCAGTATTTTCCTCCCTCTGTCAATAATGGAACATATTCTTCATGGCAGGCTGGGGAATGTTTTCTTCCTCCGGACCAGCAATGTAAGGGGCTCTATGCTCCATACTCCTGACCCCTGCACTCCATCATTGTGTTGGCTGCATATTGTAATGATTGCCCATTTGCTGCCTGTGTTGTGTAATAATTGCCCTTTGTAGGCCATGTATGGTCAGGATTAGAGATGGGCTCGGGCGTGATCAAGTTTGCACGTACCCGATCCCGCCAGGAAGCCGACACTGCAGTCCACTAATCACAGGCAGTGAGACATTTACTGATCTGTGCAGCTGTGGATCGGGAAATGTCTCACTGTCTGTGATTAGCGGTGTCGGCTTCCTGGCGGGATCGGGCACGTGCAAACTTAAACACGCCCGAGCCCATCTCTAGTCAGGATGGTCATTGTCTTGTCTATTTATTATCAGTGCTGTTTGTTTAGAGGAACATATTACTAGAATTTATCTTCAAAATGAAGAAAATGTTCCAGCCCCAAAAGTGGGGAAATGTTCTAACCCTGAAGGGGTTAATCTAGGTTTCCACACTATATATGTGTGTATCATCATCTGCTGGAGATAAAAGACGTCACAGTGACTATGGAGGAAGAGGACAGACATGACGGGGGGGGGGGGGGGTTACTGGGTGTAAATAGAAAATAAGATCTTATTACCTCCTCTGCTGCCTCTTCCAGCAACGTCTCCTCTCTACTTCCTCCCGACTCACCTCTCACCCGGAACTTCCTATCTGTATTCCAGAGAGACTTCCTGTCTGGGTAGAAGTGAGATCACCACCTTGTGGAGCTCAGTGGAACTGCAGCCCTGAGAACCGTCTGGTAGTGTGAACACGGCCTTGTGCTGTGTGTGTATGTACTGTATATCCTTCCCCTTTCTCTCCTCCCTGAGTGTGTATGAAGAGGCGGAGCTCCTGCTGGAACAGCGGTCGGAGGAGGTAGCCGAGTCTAGGAGGGAGACTGACAGAAAGTGCAGCAGACTTGCAGGAGTGAGCGAGGAGGATCCAGTTCCTTTGCCATCGGAGGTGAGGAGAGTGTGAAGGATGTTTGTGACTCTGGTAGCTGAAAAGCTGGGAGTCATATTGCTCTGGTGAGTGGGGAAGCACTACTAAGGGGGCGCCCTCACCATCACGTGTGTAAGAGGTGGAAGAAGGCATGGCTACACTACAGCTGGCACAGTTTGGAGCACGGAGAACTTTCACACCTTATCAACTTTTCATTCATTTGTGGATTTAATTTAGCAAAATAAATTCATTGAAGTAGTTACAAGGTGGAAGCAGTGGACATGCAGAGAACACTATATTGGGCACAAATTATTGTATGATTACATGAATTTTCACAGGTTTTTAGTTTATTTAATATAGACGCCACTATTATGATATGAATGAAGTAGGTGTGAAGTGGAAGCAGTAGATCTGTAGAGAATATTATTTTGAGCACCTAACACTTTATAGATGAATGTATCCACATATTGTAGTGTGTATGTACTGTACACTGATCAGCTATAACATTATGATCACTGACAGGTGAAGTGAATAATATAGATTATGTCCTTACAATGGCATCTGGAAGTGGGTGGGGTATATTTGGCAGCAAGTAAACATGTTTTCACTGAAGTTGTTTTTTAAAGCAAAAAAATGGGCATTGCAGTTTGTTGTGTATGGGGCTGCAAGGGATGTGGGCGACTGGGTGTGTGTGTGTCACTTACCTGGGGATGAGGTGGCACCAGGATGCATTATGGGAAGAAGACAATCCGGCGGAGGCAATGTGATGCTTTGTCTGGTGGAGTCCATGCCTTGATGGCAGCAACAGGAAGACCTACTCAATACTAGAGAATAGTTCTAATGTTCTGGTGGGTGGGTATAATGTTCTGGTGGGTGGGTATAATGTTCGGGTGGGTGGGTATAATGTTCTGGTGGGTGGTATAATGTTCTGGTGGGTGGGTATAATGTTCTGGTGGGTGGTATAATGTTCTGGTGGGTGGTATAATGTTCGGGTGGGTGGTATAATGTTCGGGTGGGTGGGTATAATGTTCTGGTGAGCAGTAAATGAACACACAACTTAGTAAGCTAAATAAAATGAAATAAAGGAAAAAATAATTCCACCACCATTTTATTCTCAGCAGAGGAAATAGATACTAATAGGCTGCAGGAGATCTGCTTCATGTCAACCACCTCCTTTTTTCTTATCAGATCTCCTGCAGCCTATTAGCACCCATTTCCCTTTCTATGTCTCAGCAGATCTCCTGCAGCCTATCAGCACCCATTTCCCTATTAGAGAATAAAATGGCGGTAGTTCCAATGTTTTATGTCACACGATATTAGCGCAATGGATTAGGAAACAGAAAATGTCAGTAAAAAACCCAGTGCAGTAATTTTGGGGTCACAGACACAATCTATCCCCCAATTCATAGATCCTAGAGAAGAGTTTGTTGTGGAAGTGAAGTTGGGTACAAGTCAATGAAACCCCCGACACTCCCAGCTGAGAACAATGAAGGAGATTACTATTCCAATCCTCCAACCAGTTTTCTGGCTGGGAAGGTCTGGGAGTCAATATTTCCCCAGCTGACCAGGAACAATGAAGGAGTTTACTATTCAAATCCTCAAAAACTCGTTTTCCCACTCGCTATTTCCCCAGCTGGCAGAGACAAGACTTCTTATAGAGTGTCAGCTTCTTGCATTGTCCAGCATCGGGAAATGGGGGATAAATACAATGAGCCCTCCCCTTAAATCCATAAATCCCGCCCTCTTATCATCAACGTAAAAGATGTGATAAATCATCTACGCATTTCACCTCATCAGTATCCAGTGATCAACCATAAAGTGACCCCAAAGTCCATCCAACGTCTCCTTTATACTTTAATAAATGATATCACCACCAATAAATGTCTCCAAACCTCCAGAGCTTCCTCCTCCAAATCTCAGTATATGCTCCAGGAAGCCATGTGTAGTGGACTACAAAACTCCTCCTTCCCCAAACACCAATCCCGTGCTCTCTTGGTGCTCACACTCAGATTGTGCGCTCACCAGACCTCCATCACCCTCCAAATAAGTGGCTCCACAATAGCTTTAGAGGAACCCTTGCTGAGAAATGCTGGACTAGGCAGTAATATATTTCTCTCCCCTTTGGTGGAGATGACCCATCTATAAGGATATACTGTACACACACACACAGCACAAGGCCGTGCTCACACTACCAGATGTTTCTCAGGGCTGCAGTTCCTCTGAGCTCCACAAGGTGGTGATCTCACTTCTACCCAGACAGGAAGTTTCTATGGAATACAGACAGGAAGTGATGTCAGATATAAATAGAAAATTCTGGGTGAGAGGTGAGTTGGGAGGAAGTAGAGAAGAGACGTTGCTGGAAGAGGCAGCAGAGGAGGTAATAAGATCTTACTTTCTATTTACACCCAGTAACCCCCCCCCGTCATGTCCGTCCTCTTCCTCCATAGTTACTGTGACGTCAGAAGGAAGAAAACATTCCCAGCCTACATGAAGAATATGTTCCATCATTGGTGTCAGAGGGAGGAAAATTCTGAGGCCTCAGTGGAAAGTAGAGGGCTTGAGGGGCTGTGAGGGTTTAGTAAAGCTGAAAGACTTAAGGGGTAAGTCAGAGAATTCTATGACATCACACTGACCTCACAGCTCCTCCTCCCAATGTCCCTCCATCTGGCTCTTTTTTCTGATGCTCTTAGGATGTGGGCGGACCCTTTTCATCCTCGCAACCAAAGCAGAACTGTTGATCCTGTATTTTATGTAATGATGTCAGAATTCCCTATGCCAAACCTTTAACCTACAGACTTGGAGGGGGGGGTGTCCCTGAAGTAGGGCTTTAAAAAAAAAATATACAGACCTTACGGGTGAAAAGGATTCTGGGACGGTCATTTATTTTTACTTTTTATGAAAACTGCTGACAGGAGAGGTAGGCGGTGCTGGGAATTCTGGGATATTATCCAGTAACAGACAAGGGATGTGTCTGGATGGTGACTGTATCATTGTGTGTGTCAGGTTCCTATAAGGTGTCAGGATGTCACTGTCTATTTCTCCATGGAGGAGTGGGAGTATTTAGAAGGACACAAGGATCTCTACAAGGACGTCATGATGGAGAATCAGCCGCCCCTCACATCACCGGGTAAGAGGAGACTTTATTGTAAAGGAGAGAGCAGTACGGAGGATCCACCTAGATCCCCCATCATCTGATAAACACATAGAAACAATGTATTCAGTCAGTGTGTGTGTTTCCTACAGATGGATCCAGTAATGGGAACCCACCAGAGAGATGTCCCCATCCTCTGTATTCCCGGGATTCCACACAGGAAGGTCACACCATCCCCCACCATCATCAGGTAGATGATTGTCAATGATTAGTAGTTCTGATTTATACACAGTATATTTGTTACAATGAATGTTTTATTATATATTCAGAGTGGAAACCTCGGGGATGATAATATTGATGTTAAAGAAGAGTATAAAGAGGAGGATGAGGAGTATGGAGTGATGGAGGAGTTTTCAGAAGGACACAAGGATATGATGGAGCCACCTAATACCAGGTACCCACCAGAGAGATGTCCCCGTCCTCTGTATTCCCGGGATTACACACAGGAAGATCACTCCATCCCTCACTGTTACAAGGTTGGTGTGACAGAGCTTTTAAAACACAGACTCCTGAAGAGAATATGTGGATTTGTTAGGTGATGTCACAATAATAAGTCTTATATTTTACACATTATATTTTCTCTCGCTTTGATTTAGAGTGGAGATCCAATCGATATAGAATTTGAGGTTAAAGCAGAAGAAGAAGAGAGGTATGTGAGGGATGATCAGCAATCTATGGAGGAGGATGGAATAACGGGGACATTTATAGAGGAGGACACTCCTACAGAGATCAGCACAGGTGGGTCATTAACATTAAATACATTCCTCCACCAATACTGCTCACTGATTGGTCCAGATTAGGCTGGGGACTGGGTGATATTAGCCTGAGGGAGGAGTCAATAACCCAAAGATGGAGGTCTTCAGGATCAGTCCAGTCTTCATCTTGGTTGTTCTCCCCCATCCTCACTCTCTGACCTCTGGTGGGGCTCAGCCCCGCTGTTATTCATGACTAAATCATGGACTAAATAAGGAAGTGCAGAACTTCTTGTGTTGGGAAGATGGCAATGAGTGATAGAGGGGGAGGGGACACTCGTCCTATAATCCCCTCATCACGGTCACTCCTATAAAATACAGTTCTCGTTGTTTCCTCACTCTCTGACTAAGCTCCATGAATAAAGAAATGAACTGGTAGGAGATTCAGAGGACCAATTTACTAGTTACCTTGAGGTTGGAATTGTAAGATCCTCAGAGACAGGGGTAGACTGACAACTCATAGGGCCCCCGGGCAATAGGAGTTCATCGTGCCCCCATGTCCACACTCAAGCCACACCTACATATGCATAGAGGTGACATTTAAATATCTACCACAACATAGCCTGCATGGAAGTTCCCGGCTTCTTTCTATAGAGTCCGCTGGGCACTTCCAGGTTTAGAGGTGGCTGCAATGTGGCAGCCATATTTGTGATGCAACCAGAGGTGTTTTATGAAAGCAGAAATATATGACAGATGCTGGACCAGCGCTATTAAACCCACAGTGTTCGGGGAAAATTATAAAAATGAATGTAAACAATAGATATAAAAGCAGATATAGAGAATCAAAAAATATTGATAAAAAAACACAATAATGATAAATGTTTCAGGTGTATATAGATACAAAGTCCACGGAGTAGAGTCTATGTAGAGATGGATGGCTGGGTGGCCGCCGGCTCTATCAGAGTTAGGAGGAGACTCTGTGCATGGTAGATAAATAAAAGAGAGAAAACAGAGCAGCGCCACCTGAGTGTAGTATTAAAACAATCCTTTATTGGCATAAAAGGTAATGGAGTGATAGGAAAGCGGGCTTTACAGCAAGTCATCCGATCCACTGAAGGGGAGGCAGGAGAGGTGTAGACAGCCCTGGGTCCTGGCTGTGTCAGTGGCTTCTGGCACTTCCTGGTGTCCTGTCGGCGTCACAGCTTCTCCCTCATCACATCCGGTGGCAGCGGGGTGGTGCTAGCGTTCGAGACATGCATGCCCCTTCGTCAGGCATTGTCTACAGACCAAAGGAAGCTCCCTCTTATATGGCTAGAGTTGGAGCCAGTGTCATCAGTTGTCAAGGAGATGGGGGAGTGGCTTGGAGCAGAGAGGAGCTAGTGTACAGCTGTGAGAGATAAGGGCTGAACATCCTAGGCTTATTAACCCTATGTGCACTTGTTAGGAGTTTTATGGGCAGTTCAGCTAAGATTGGTCACATATATGAATATGCTGCAACTGGAGAAGATATACTATACTTGAATTGGGTGTCCTGATGGAAGTTCCCTCATGGGGATTAGGGGGCTGCTGTATAGTAGAGGGTAAAGAGGGGGGGTTTAATTTGTACGGTGTCTATGCACACAAGTGAGACGGATGTGATGAGGGACAAGCTGTGACGCCGGAAGGGAACACCCGGAAGTGCCAGAAGCCACTGACACAGCCAGGACCCAGGGCTGTCTACACCTCTCCTGCCTCCCCTGCAGTGGATCGGATGACTTGCAGTAAATCCTGCTTTCCTATCACTCATGTGAGTGCATTACCTTTTATGCCAATAAAGGATTGTTTTAATACTACACTCAGGTGGCGCTGCTCTGTTCTCTCTCTTTTATTTATCGGTTTTATGAAAGCAGTAGACCTGTGTGTGAGATCATAATTTGAGCCCTAAGAGTAGGGAGAGGGGGGGTTAGAGAGGGAGGTGAGAGATGGAGAGGAGTGAGAGACAGATGGGGAAGTGGGGGGTGGGGTGAGAGACAGAGGGGAGGATGAGAGAGAGATGGGGTGAGAGGGGAGGATGAGATACAGAGTAGGTAAGAGGGAGAGGTGAGAGGCAGGGGGAGGGTGAGAGAGAGGGGGATACAGAGGAGGTGTTGGGAGAGGGGGGTGAGGGAGACAGAGAGTAGGGTGAGAGGGAGAGGTGGGGGGTGAGAGAGAGGGGGATACAGAGGAGGTGTGGGAGACAGAGGAGGCTGAGAGAGAGGGGAGAGGCAGAAGAGGTATGAGAGACAGGGGGGGTAAGAGAGGTGGGTGAGACAGACAGGGGTGTTGAGAGAGGGAAGGGGAGACAGAGAGAGTGAGAGGGGGGCATGGGGGTTGAGGAAGGGGGGACTCCCGTACCCCCCCCCCATATTACACCAGGAGACCCCCCCTCCCCTCAAAATTATACCAGCAAAATGTTCTACAATTTTCAGATGCCTATAACGTACCCATCAGCAGGGTCCTCTGATCACTATATCAGCCTGGTAAAAGAGTCAGTGTCCAGTCATGTCACACAGTCAGGGACTCCTCTCACCTTCCTTCCGGCTCAATCACCAGCTGTATGTATTAAGGAAAGATCATAGCCTGGGACCCCGACCCGCTTCGTTACTACTGCACAGGTGAGCTACTTCTAGCATCAGATCGGGTGCTGCCAGGGCCATTGTTAAAAATCATGGGACCCTATACAACCTACCTGACGCCCCCCCCCCCCCCCCCCTTAACCTCACTCCTGGTCCCACCCCTCTCCCTGCCTCAAAACAAAATGCAGCTTTGTCTTCAAGTGCGTGCAGTAGAAGGGGGAGGCAGGTACAAATACAAGTGTAAATGAGGCCTACAGCTACAGAACTTTTTCAGGATTCCACTGCATACGCAATACAGGGTACAGAATTGTGCTACGCACAGAGTGCAGGGTAAAGGGGTACACTCGTGCAGAGCCCAGGAGTAGGTTACATTCAGAGTTTAGGTTCAGGAGTGCACTACATACAGAATGAAGGGTGGAGGATTGTGCTATGTACAGAGTGAAGGGTGTAGGATTGTGCTATGTACAGAGTGCAGGGTGGAGGATTGTGCTACGTATAGAGTGCAGGGTGGAGGATTGTGCTACGTATAGAGTGCAGGGTTCAGGATTGTGCTACGTACAGAGTGCAGGGTTCAGGATTGTGCTACGTATAGAGTGCAGGGTTCAGGATTGTGCTACGTACAGAGTGCAGGGTTCAGGATTGTGCTACGTACAGAGTGCAGGGTTCAGGATTGTGCTACGTACAGAGTGCAGGGTTCAGGATTGTGCTACGTACAGAGTGCAGGGTTCAGGATTGTGCTACATACAGAGTGCAGGGTTTAGGATTGTGCTACCTAAGAGTGCAGGGTTGAGGATTGTGCTACGCACAGAATGCAGGGTTGAGGATTGTGCTACGTACAGAGTACAGGGTTCAGGATTGTGCTTTGTACAGAATGCAGGGTTCAGAATTGTGCCTTGTACAGAATGCAGTGTTCAGGATTGTGCTAGGTACTGAGAGGAGGGTTCAGGATTGTGCTATGTACAGAATGCAGGGTTCAGGATTGTGCTATGTACAGAATGCAGGGTGGAGGATTGTGCTATGTACAGAGTGCAGGGTGGAGGATTGTGCTATGTACAGAGTGCAGGGTGGAGGATTGTGCTATGTACAGAGTGCAGGGTAGAGGATTGTGCTATGTACAGAGTGCAGGGTTCAGGATTGTGCTATGTACAGAGTGCAGGGTTCAGGATTGTGCTACGTACAGAGTGCAGGGTTCAGGATTGTGCTACGTACAGAGTGCAGGGTTCAGGATTGTGCTACATACAGAGTGCAGGGTTTAGGATTGTGCTACCTAAGAGTGCAGGGTTGAGGATTGTGCTACGCACAGAATGCAGGGTTGAGGATTGTGCTACCTAAGAGTGCAGGGTTGAGGATTGTGCTACGCACAGAATGCAGGGTTGAGGATTGTGCTACGTACAGAGTGCAGGGTTCAGGATTGTGCTTTGTACAGAATGCAGGGTTCAGAATTGTGCCTTGTACAGAATGCAGTGTTCAGGATTGTGCTAGGTACTGAGAGGAGGGTTCAGGATTGTGCTATGTACAGAATGCAGGGTTCAGGATTGTGCTATTTACAGAATGCAGGGTTCAGGATTGTGCTATGTACAGAATGCAGGGTTAAGGATTGTGCTACGTACAGAATGCAGGATTCAGGATTGTGCTACGTACAGAATGCAGGGTTTAGGATTGTGCTACTTACAGAGTGCATGGTTCAGGATTGTGCTACGTACAGAATGCAGGGTTCAGGATTGTGCTACGTACAGAATGCAGGGTTCAGGATTGTGCTACGTACAGAATGCAGGGTTTAGGATTGTGCTACGTACAGAATGCAGGGTTTAGGATTGTGCTCAGGATTGTGCTATGTACAGAGTGCAGGGTGGAGGATTGTGCTATGTACAGAGTGCAGGGTAGAGGATTGTGCTATGTACAGAGTGCAGGGTAGAGGATTGTGCTATGTACAGAGTGCAGGGTGGAGGATTGTGCTATGTACAGAGTGCAGGGTGGAGGATTGTGCTATGTACAGACTGCAGGGTAGAGGATTGTGCTATGTACAGAGTGCAGGGTGGAGGATTGTGCTATGTACAGAGTGCAGGGTGGAGGATTGTGCTATGTACAGAGTGCAGGGTGGAGGATTGTGCTATGTACAGAGTGCAGGGTAGAGGATTGTGCTATGTACAGAGTGCAGGGTGGAGGATTGTGCTATGTACAGAGTGCAGGGTGGAGGAGTGTTCTATGTACAGAGTGCATGGTTCAGGGTTCAGGAGTGTGCTATGTACAGAGTGCAGGGTTCAGGAGTGTGCTATGTACAGAGTGCAGGGTAGAGGATTGTGCTACGTACACAGTGCAGGGTAGAGGATTGTGCTATGTACAGAGTGCAGGGTAGAGGATTGTGCTATGTACAGAGTGCAGGGTAGAGGATTGTGCTATGTACAGAGTGCAGGGTAGAGGATTGTGCTATGTACAGAGTGCAGGGTGGAGGATTGTGCTATGTACAGAGTGCAGGGTGGAGGATTGTGCTATGTACAGACTGCAGGGTAGAGGATTGTGCTATGTACAGAGTGCAGGGTGGAGAATTGTCCTATGTACAGAGTGCAGGGTAGAGGAGTGTGCTATGTGCAGAGTGCAGGGTAGAGGAGTGTGCTATGTGCAGAGTGCAGGGTAGAGGAGTGTGCTATGTGCAGAGTGCAGGGTTCAGGAGTGTGCTATGTACAGAGTGCAGGGTTCAGGAGTGTGCTATGTACAGAGTGCAGGGTTCAGGAGTGTGCTATGTACAGAGTGCAGGGTGGAGGATTGTGCTTTGTATAGAGTGCAGGGCGGAGGACTGTGTTATGTACAGAGCGCACATGTGCATATCTTACAGGTCATACCCTCCTCTAACAGAGCTATTCCCGTAAATTTCCCCCAGTACAGATCTCTTCTCCCCTCCCTGTCCAGTGCCTCTCTCCTCCTTTTCCAGTAAATACCTCCCTTCCCTGTCTAGGACACATCTCTCCTCTGCCACACAGAAAAGAATGGACTGTAACTTACAGGAGGTCAGGCTGTCGGTGCCGGCTTCTTCTGATGCTGCGGACTCGAGGATTGAGCTGTGTGCCCCGCCCCCCCCTCTGTTGAATATGCAGAGAGAGCAGGGAGGGTTTTGAGTGTGCTGCTGGGATCGCTGTCTCTTATATAACACAAAAGCCGGGCTTCTGTGTTTTATAAATGACTATAGTGAGCGGCAATGCAAGGGGCCAGGGCTGAAGGTTCCAGCTGGAAATAAATTAAAAAAAACTTTATTAATGCATTAAAAAACTTGAAGCTGCCAGCTGGCCGGACCCCCTGCATCGGCATCCCTGGGCCCAGCCACTGCCTCCTCAGCTCCTCTCACCAGCAGTCCCCTGCTCTCTGTGACACACATGCAGCCTCTCATGGGGCCCCCTACTGACTCCGGGCCCTCGGACCACGGCCAAAGTGCCCGACCGACCAGTCCGCCCCTGCTCAGAGACAAAGCTGCCTGATGTGGGCGGAGTCCTGGTTTAGGGGAACCAATCTGCTCATGTCTAGTAATAATCTTTTTATTTCTATTTTAGTAGATGGACAGGAGATGAGGAAAACTTCAGAGGATTGTCTCACTTTGTCTCCAGACTGTAAAGTAGAAGATGAGGACATCACACAGTATAGTCCAGGAGAAAACCCAGCTACCTCAAATGTCCATCCGGCACCACACAGTGTAGATGGACCATCGTATTCCTCTTATCCCGAGGAACCTCAGACTGTGAGGGACGGTGCCGGACCATCGTATTCCTCTTATCCTGAGGAACCTCAGACTGTGAGGGACGGTGCCGGACCATCGTATTCCTCTTATCCTGAAGAACCTCAGACTGTGAGATACGGTGCCGGACCATCGTATTCCTCTTATCCTGAGGAACCTCAGAGTGTGAGGGACAGTGCCGTCCTTCCAACACATAAGAGGTTTTCCTGTACTGAGTGCGGGAAGTGTTTCCGTTTTAAATCCTATCTTAATAGACATGAAAGAGCCCACACAGGGGAGAAGCCGTATTGCTGTCCTGAGTGTGGGAAATGTTTTTCACAGAAGTCCTTCTATCACAGACATCAGAGATCTCACACAGGAGAGAAGCCGTATTGCTGTCCTGAGTGTGGGAAATGTTTTTCACAGAAGTTTGATCTTTACAGACATCAGAGATCTCACACAGGTGAGAAGCCACACTCCTGTCCTGAGTGTGGGAAATGTTTTTATCAGAAGTCTGATCTTTACCCACATCAGAGATCTCACACGGGAGAGAAGCTGTTTCCCTGTCCTGAGTGTGGGAAGTGTTTTTCACGGAAGTCCTAACTTTACAGACATCAGAGATCTCACACGGGGGAGAAGCCATATTTCTGTCCTGAGTGCAGGAAATGTTTTTCACAGAAGTCTACTCTTTCCACACATCAGAGATTGCATACAGGCGAGAAGCCGTATTCCTGTCCTGAGTGCGGAAAATGTTTTTCATACAAGTTTGGGCTTTACACACATCAGAGATCTCACACGGGGGAGAAGCCGTATTGCTGTCCTGAGTGTGGGAAATGTTTTGTAACAAAAACAAACCTTGTTAGCCATCGGAGATCTCACACAGGGGAGAAGCCATATTTCTGCCCTGAGTGCGAGAAGTGTTTTTCACAGATATCGAGTCATTCCAGACATCAGAGATCTCACACAGGGGAGACGCCACTTTCCTGTTCTGAGTGCGGGAAATGTTTTTCAACAAAAACAACTCTTGTTAGCCATCAGAGATCTCACACAGGGGAGAAGCCATATTTTTGCCCTGAGTGCGGAAAATGTTTTTCACAGACATCCAGTCTTTCCAGACATCAGAGACTGCACACTGGTGAGAAGCCGTATTCCTGTCCTGAGTGCGGGAAATGTTTTTCAGATAAGTCCCATCTTTACAGACATCAGAGATCTCACAAGGAGAAGAAGCCGTATTCCTGTCCTGAGTGTGGGAAATGGTTTTCACAGAAGTCCAGTCTTTACAGACATCAGAGATCTCACACGGGGGAGAAGTCACTTTCCTGTCCTGAGTGAGGGAATTGTTCCTCACTGAAGTCCTGTCTTCCTGTGCATCACACAACCCTTGAGGTGTATTAGTGCACTGAGTGTGGGAAATGTCTTCTATATGAATGTTGGTGGACATGTGGGGAAGAAGCACACCCTGATATACATCTCAGATATACTCCATGGCTGATCTTCATCATGTAAGAAACACTTCATAAGGAGATCAGGGATCACCAAAGACATGGATGAAGTGTTGCCCCGTGTTGGCCATTGATAGCAGGAGAAAAATAAAAATGGAGTCATTACCTTTCATTGGCTGAGTACATTTTGTGGTGTAACCTTTCACAAACACTTAAAGGTCTATTTTTCAAATTATTTTATATATCACAAATGTGAGAAGCTTTCAACCAGTCTTTACAAATGTTGGTTATATTTTACTTCATACACTACTTTCCTATGATCTTTTGCTCCATCTAGTGTCCATAGTGCAGTATTGATCATAGGAAATCACTGTATTACCTTGCATATGGCAAGACTTTATCATATTTGGTGGGCAAATGCATGTCACATTCTTCCAGCTTTTTTATAAATAGACCCTTTCATTTCCTTTGTGGATACCTGAGTGCGGTAGATATCAAAGAACATAAATTTATTAAACCAACCATTGATTTATAAAAGAAGATACTACGTTTGTCCAAATGATTGCACTAAGTATAATGTAAATTAACACCATCTAGTGGACGGATTTAGCATTTTCAAATTTAAATCAATTGCAAACATTTGACCAGCACAGCAGATAGCTTAATAACATTTATATAAAGATGGGAAGTATGTAGCAGATAAATGAATAGACCTCCTTGCAATGTTATTACCAGGCTGCAGCTAGGGGGAGCTCTAATGTTTGGATTGTGATCACAGCAGAGTGATCCCATCTAGCGCACATTAACCCTTTCACTGCCAGAGCTGTGTTTGCATTATTTTTGCACACATGGTAAAATGCAGATTTTGGGCCTGAAGATTAGATAAAAACCCCAAACATATATTTTCTGAAAGCAGAGGCCCTGGAGAATAAAATGGTGGTAATTGTTAAGGTGTTCCTCGTACACAAATGTCACCTTCATATCCGGGTTTATTTTCTCCTTTCCCCCATTTTCTATGGTGTGATCTTTTCTACAATACATTGTTATAATAATGTAACACGTTGTGTATTGTATATTGTAAATCAGATCAGTGAATATTATTTGGTCTTTGTGAAAGTTATAGAGTCTACAAGCTATGGTGCCAATCATTGAAAATTGATCACACCTGATGTACTGACGGCCGAATTTCATTTCTTGAGACATTAATAAGCCAGGACAGTATAAATACCCCCCAAATGACCCCTTTTTGGAAAGTAGACATTCCAAGGTATTTAGTAAGAGGCATGGTGAGTTTTTTTTAAGTTGACATTTTTTTCCCACCATTCTTTGCAATATAAAGATTTTTTCCCCCCACAAAATTGTTATATTAACAGGTTATTTCTCACACACGGCATAGGCATACTTGCAACTACACCCCAAAACACATTCTTCTACTCCTCCTCTTCTAGTATGGCCATACCACATGTGTGAAACTTTTACACAGCCTCGCTACATACAGAGGCCCAACATCCAAGGAGTAATTTCAGGTATTCTAGGAGCATAAATTACACAACTACTTTCCTGACAACCTATCACAGTTTTGAAGGCCATGGAGCACCAGGCCAATGGAAAAGCCTACAAAATTACCCAATTATGGAAAGCAAACACCCCAATGTATATTCTATTAGGCATATTGAGTCTTTTGAACATGTAATTTTTTTCCATACGTTTTTGGAAATCGTGGAAAGAAAATGAAAACGCTTTTTTTTTTTAACACAAAGTTGTTCATTTATAAGATATTTCCAACATATAGCATGTACATAGCAACATTTATACCCCAAAATACATTCTGCTACTCCTCCTGTATGGTGATACCACATGTAACGGAACAGGGCACCCCTGACTGGGTACCTCCGTTGACAGATGCTCCTAGTGCTTTCCAAGGGCACCAAGCACTCCACCAGACACTGTAACCACGTCAGACCCCACGAACCGCCGCAGTTTGGTTAGGGTCTCGCAATCTCCTACCCACCCTGGACCTACGACAAGGCTCCAGGTTCCTGTGGGTGAACCTCCTTTCCCCAGAGAGTGCAGCAGACAAGCTCTTATACAAGCTCTTACAAGAGCTTAGGGATTATCCAAGGGAGTATGGAGGATATAGCAATCCCTTGTAGCCGATTCCCCCAATGAGAGACAGGACTCTAGATTGAGGGTGAAGTAACTCTAGAACAGCTTTACTGAACAAGACTTATATACAGTTTTCACCCACAAGGTTACCACCCAGATGGACCTTGTTGAAGACTGGACGTGATATTCACCATCCAATAGGAACAGAGTTTTACACTCTTATACAGTGTACAAAATATACAATGTGGGACAATCCCCCCTCCTCCTTAGCACCCAATCCACATATCTTTATACATCCCATAATACGTTTCTCTTAAGGCAGACAGACAGAACAATGGTAGGTCATTAGCACTTAACAATGAGACAGGGCAATCCACATTCCCTCCCAATACACAAACAAAAGGAAAACCTTTCTGACATTGAAAGATATGTAATATACACAGCATTTAGGAATTACAGATTTCATGGCAAATGGGAATAAATCTTAATATTTCTATATGGAGATATTGCTGACAAATATGAAGCAATCCAAACCATTACTTATCTGTCTTTAAATTCCAGTGACGGTGAATACTGTCACACCACATGTGTGAGACTTTTACACAGCATGGCAACATAGAGAGGCCCAACATGCAAGGAGCACCATCAAGTGTTCTAGGGACATAAAGTACACATATAAATTCCTGACAAACTATCATTTTTGTAGATCTTTCATAATTCTAATGCATAGCATGTACAGTGAGGGAAAATTCTAATCTCAGAATGTTACCTGTATAAAAAAGACACCTGTCCACAGAAGCAATCAATTATATTCCAATTTCTCCACCGTGGCCAAGACCAAAGGGCTGTCCAAAGATGTCAGGGACAAGATTGTAGACCTACACAAGGCTGGAATGGGCTACAAGGCCATCGCCAAGCAGCTTGGTGAGAGGGTGACAACAGTTGGTTAGATTATTCGCAAATGGAAGAAACACAAAATAACTGTCAATCTCCTTTGGTCTGGGACTTTGTGCAAGATCTCACCTCATGGTGTTTCAATGATCATGAGAATGGTGAGGAATCAGCCTAGAATTACACGGGATAATCTTGCCAATGACCCTTAAGGCAGCTGGGACCATAGTCACCAAGAAAACAATTGGTAACACCCTACACTGTGAAGGACTGAAATCCTGCAGAGCATGCAAGGTCCTTCTGCTCAAGAAAGCACATTAACAGGCCCGTCTGAAGTTTGCTAATAAACATCTAAGGCCGGGTCCGCAGTTTAGCAGTGGGTTCACACTGCTGTGTGGAGTGGCTCACAGCAGAGGTCTGGTGTGTCCCTGTTCTCTTTTTCAGGGATGAAGCAGGCCCAAATTTTTGGCTGCATTCGGACCTGAAACAGGTCAGAAGACGCACAGGACTCTTCTGCAAACCGCTCCGCAGCCATCCCCGAGCTGTGTGAATCGGCTCCATTGAGAGCTGGTCACAGTCTCTAGTGTAAACCAGCCTGAATGATTCAGAGGAAAACTTGGTGAAAGTGTTGTGGTCAGATGAGACCAAAATCAAGCTCTTTGGCATCAACTCAACTTGCCGTGTTTAGAAGAGGAGGATTGCTGCCTATGACCCCAAGAACACCATCCCCACCATCAAACATGCAGATGGAAACATTATGCTTTGGGGGTGTCTTTCTGCTGAGGGGACAGGACAACTTCACAGCATCAAAGGGACAATGGACGGGGCCCATGTACTGTCAAATCTTTGGTGAGAACCTGCTTCCCTCAGTCAGGGCATTGAAAATAGGTGGTGGATGGCCCAAGGCAACAAAGGAGTGGCTCAAGAAGAAGAAGCACATTAAGGTCCTGGAGTGGCCTAGCCAGTCTTTAAACCTTAATCCCATTGAAAATATGAGGAAGCTGAAGGTTCGAGTTACCAAACATCAGCCTTGTAACCTTAATGTGATTGTAAAGTCTTTTTTTTTTTTCTATTAAATCAACAAATATGTTATACTTACCTCCTCTGTGCAGTTGGTTTTGCACAGGGCAACCTGGATCCTCCTATTCTCGGGTCCCTGGCTGGAGCTGCTGGCTCCTCCCTTCTGTTGAGTGCCCCCACAGCAAGCAGCTTGATATGGGGGCACCAGAGCCAAGCTGCAGCTCCCTGTGTCCATTCAGACACGCAACTACCGTTCAGCCCTGCCTCCTCTCTCTCTTGATTGGATAACTGAGTTTGATTGACATCAGTGGGGACCAATGGCACCGCTGCTGTGTCTCAGCCAATCAGGAGAGAGAGTCTCGGACAGCTAAGGCATTTGTGGCCATCAAATGCATTAAGATAAAAACCTTCTGACTTTACAACCACTTTAATGACTTGGAGAGGATCTGCAAAGAGTAGTGGGACAAAATCCTTCCTGAGATGTGTGCAAACCTGGAGGCCAACTACAAGAAACATCTGACCTCTGTGATTACCAACAAGAGTTTTGCCACCAAGTACCAAGTCATGTTTTGGGAAGGGCTCAAATACTTCTTTCACTCATTAAAATGCAAATCAATTTATAACTTTTTTGAAATGCGTTTTTCTGGATATTTTTGTTGTTATTCTGTCTCTCACTGTTAAAATAAACCGACCATTAAAATTATAGACTGATCATTTCTTTGTCAGTGGACAAATGTACAAAATCAGCAGAGGATCAAATACTTTTTTCCTTCACTGTACATACCAAGAAATACACCCGAAAATACATTCTGCTGGCCAAAGGGTAAACAAAATATTACCTGTGGTTTTAGTAGTGCAGTTGTCCACAGAGGAGAGCATTGGTCCAGTCAGCAGGCAGGGTTGTGGTCAGTAACAACAAAAGTAATTTGTCCAGGCAGCAGGCAGGAATATTGTCTATAGTCAGTACAGTCAGCAGGCAGAGATACTGTATTGTCAGCACAGCCAAAGCATTGGTTCAGGCAGCAACATGGTCAGCACAGCCAAAATATTGGTCCTGGTATTAGGCAGGAACATTGTCCACAGTACAGGTAGCAGGCAGAGGCATGATGGCAATAAGTTAGCAGCAGGCAGAAATATCAGGCTTAGGGCCTCAGTCAGGTAAGAGCTGGGCACTGTTAAACTTTCAGTATGAAATAGAAATACATTTTTATTATTACAGGTCAAGAATGGTGAACTTTGAGGCCTCAATTGACCTTGTTACATATTGAGTCAAAACCCTTTCAGTTTGAAACACACATTGCATCCATTGTTTGACATGGTTTTGTTTGCATGTACTTTAAGAGGAGAAGCCATGTCATCTGCCCCCAAGAGGAGCTGTGTTTGACGAACTTTTAAATACAATGCTCAGAAAGGCAGATAAATAAATTGCTTATCACAGGTGGAACGGCCTTTGGGGGAAAAGGTTTACATAAGACATTCTTCCCCTGGTCATGAAACAAGAAAAGCCAGAGAGATCATAAAACTTTATGTTCGGGCCATGACTCACACAATGGGCGAAACTCAATTTCAGGATAACACCTGTGTTCAACCATCCACCATGCAAGTAAACTATTGTTTCCACCCTGAGAAGACAAACAAAACTGTCTGGACAAAGACTAGAATCTATCATTTATTTACCTAAACACCAACAGGGGGGTAAAGTTGTTGGAATCTACATGGAGTCAAATAACCATTGTCACTTAGATTGATGAGAACTGCAAATCTCAAAATGAATTTCATAAAATCATAAAATGATACAACATCTTTGCCCCATCATATACAAAAGGTGTTATGGAACTATGATGTTATGACAACCTCCTACTGAGAAGTACATTATATTCTATCATATAGTAGTGTCAAATGGTCAGAAATTTTGCCCATATTTTATCATCCAGTCCCAAATCATGAATGTACTGTTGTTAACATAATAATGCCTAAATTGATAATATTCTGATCAGAAGTAACCATGTGTAGAAAAAGTTACATATACAAGCTGTTGTGTATCAATATATATAACTGTATATGTATCTATATAATTCTTACTGCTACTAATTGAAGTCTTGGGTTAAACAGTAAAATCCAATATATATATATTACATAAGATATATTAAATATGAGAATGGTGTTATCCAGATTAATCTTTATTCAGATACCTGGTGGATTAAATGGACGTCATAGATGAGAGCATGATTACATTTTATGTTGTTTTATAATAGTCTTAAATGGAGAAATCTTTATTTAATATACTGGTTAACCAAGAGGTGTCACCCTATGACATCACCAGTTAATGAATAAGTAACCCCAACCAATAGGATAATGTTCCTCCCACGGGGTTTGGCTTATGATAATTTTTACTGCCCTTTTGTTCAACACAAAATAAAAAGGAACCAGAGATGTAATAGGAGACACAAGACATCACATTTTGCCCAATATACATCACACTTACAACATACACACTATTTTTTTTTTTAATCAAACAGTTCTTTATTGAACAAAAAAAGTGCAAATAACAGTAACAGGGTAATGCAGTAATCCACAAATAATTAGCCAAGCTATGACCAGAACAACAGGGTATGAGTATCAAAGGACATATTTGCGAGTACATACCCAGAAAAGTAACCCAGACAAGTATCAATGGCATGGAACAACTACACAACAGCGTGAGGCGTGAGGACCGAGGAACACTGTGAATGGCCTGCGGACCAGGGAACTATGTAGGGGAGGGGGACGGGAGACCGGGTCCAATACACGTCTCCGGGGCCTGGGTCCACCTGTCCCATATCTTAGTAAATTTCGTGGGACATCCACGATGACTATATAGAAGTTTCTTATACGGAATAGTGGCATTAACCTCCCTCAGCCAATCATGAAAAGCAGGAGGTCTATCTCGCATCCAACTTCTCGCAATCAGCTTTCGGGCAGAGAACAGGACCTCATGCAGAAAGATAGTGGTATTCATGCTGGTGTCAGGAAATATACCCAATAGACACGGCTTGGGGACCAGTGAGAGAGGAGAGCCCATGGTGTCATGCAGGAATTTAACTATCTGTGCCCAGTAGCCCTGAACCTCTGGGCAGCTCCACAACAAGTGATAAAAAGTTCCCCGCTCCCGTTTACACATAGGGCAGGTGTCTGAGGTGTCACGTCTGTATTTGGCTGTCAGGATGGGGGTAAGATACGCACGATGTAGGATATATATTTGCGTAAGACGGTCGGACAATTTAGGGGAGGCCAGTTTACAAGTATCCAGGGCGTCACTCCACTCGTCATCCTCCAGGGCTCCCACATCCTCCTCCCATCTAGCCTTAGGGACATAAGCCAGGACCGTGGACGCCGGCTCGTGCAACATAGTATATAAAATCGAAATGAGGTGACTAGGGTCCGAGCAGCTAACCACTTCCAGCACAGGAACTGGAGGAAGGGCAGGGAGAGGTTGAGGGAATTGTGTCTGGAAAGCGTGTCTCAGTTGAAGATATCTATAATGCATATGGGGGGGAAGATGGAACTTGGTGGAGAGGGACTCAAAGTTCCTAATATTGCCATTTGTGAGGAGATGAGACAAGAATAAGATTCCGTGTCGTACCCACACATGCACATCTGGTATAGTCTGGAACTCAGGAAGGGAGGCATTACACCACAAGGGGGTGTATTCGTGAAGGTCCGGGAGGGCCAGCTTGCTCGAGACCACATCCCACAGCCTCCGATAGTGATACAACATTGAAGTCCTGCTGTCTCTGCTATCTGCCCCCCGTATACCCGAGACTATGAGAGACAGTGGATCTGTGAGTGCATGGGCCCGAGACGGTGCAAGGAGCGCTAGGAATCTTTCCCTATCAGAAGAATTAAAATGGAAAAAATGAGACAGCTGCGCTGCAATATAGTATAAATTAAAATCAGGGAGAGCCATCCCCCCTAGATTGGTAGCATTCTTCAGTTTCCGCCAGGACAATTTGTGCCTGGAGGATCCCCAGACAAACGGTTTAAGGAGAGATTCCAATTGAAGAAAATATCGGAGTGGGAGATATATCGGGGAATGCCACAAGACATAGAGCAGTTTTGGGAGTAACACCATCTTTATCAGATTGATGCGTCCCATGACCCCCAATGGCAGTCTAGCCCAAGTCTGAGTCCGTGTTTTAACCATGGAAAGGAGAGGTAGTAAGTTGTCCGGGACATAATCAGACGCTCTCGTCGTGACTTGAACTCCCAAGTATTTAATGCGATCCACCCTACACAAGGGGAACTCAAGGCTGTGGGGGACCGACGAGATATCGTCGATGGGCAGGATTTGGGACTTATCCCAGTTAATTTTTAAGCCCGAGAATTTGCCATAGCGGCCAATCAGGGACAACGCTGTATGGAGAGAGGCCTCTGGGTCCGCCAGAAACAGCAGTGTGTCGTCCGCGTACATGCTAATCTTCTCCTCCAAGGGTCCCACGCGAAGGCCGCCTATATCCGGGTGGGTCCTAATAGCAATGGCTAGGGGCTCCGCCACCAGAGCGTACAACAGTGGGGACAACGGACATCCCTCTCTACTAAGAGGGAAAGCAGCAGATGTCCAGCCGTTGGCCAACACCCTGGCCACCGGTGCCTGGTACAGAACCTGCACCCAGCGGACAAAATGCGGGCCAAAGCCAAACCCCTCCAGGCATCTCCAAAGAAACTTCCACTCCACAGAGTCGAAAGCTTTGGCGGTGTCCAAGGACACCACCACTCTGGATCCCACATTATCGTGCGTGGCCTGTAAATTCATAAATAGCCTTCTCAAATTAAAGGAAGTGTTCCTGCCGGGCATGAAGCCCGACTGGTCGGTGTGGATCAGAGAGAGGATGACCTTGTTGACCCGAATGGATAAGAGTTTCGCCAAAATTTTCACGTCAACCTGGAGAAGGGATATAGGTCTGTAGGACTCTGGACGATGCGGATCCTTACCGGGCTTAGGTATTAGAATCACCAGAGCCTCTCTCATGGATGGGGGCAGAGCAGAGGTCTCAAAGATATCTGTAAACAACGCCAACAAGCGTGGGGCCAAGTCTTCAGCGTATGCTGAATAGAATTCTATTGGGAGGCCGTCTAGGCCGGGTGATTTGGCTCTCGAGAATTGCGATATGGCCTCCACGATCTCCTCCACCGTAAGCGGGGCCTCCAAAGACTCTACCTGCTCGGCCGACAATTGGGGGAGTTCTATAGAGGCCAAAAAAGCATTCATTAGAGAATCATCCGCCGGGGCCACAGAAGTGTAAAGATCCCGAAAAAACTCCCTGAACAAATCAGCCACCTGCTCAGGATCAGCGGTCAAAGAACCCTGTGGTGAGCGCAACTTAATCACCACCGGGGGCCTATCTTCGCAATGCACCAGATAAGCCAAGAGTTTACCCGCTCGCTCCCCGTGCTCAAACAGTTTCTGCTTTTGGAAAAATAACTTCCTACGAGCCCTTTCATATTCCATCTGCGCTACCACCCTAGTCACAAGGTTAAGCTGCGCGGCTCCCTCCGGCGTTGGAGCCGCCTGGAAGGCCTGCTCCGCCGCAGCCAGATTGCGCAGAGCGCCGTTATAGCTCTCCACAGACTCAGCCTTGATCTTGTTGATTGCATGTGTTAAATGGGATCTGACATGTAGCTTAAACGTTTCCCAAACCACTGAAGGGGAAGCAGAATGGTCATTCTCCGCAAAAAACTGTCTCCAGACCGATGACACATCCGTCTCCTCAGGAAGAAGCCCGAGCCAATGTGGGTTAAGCCTCCACGCCGGGGGGGGACGGTCACGGCCATAACTAATCTTCACCCAGTAGGGACAGTGATCCGACAAACCCCGAGCCGAGAAACCAGCGTCCAACAGGCGTGGGAGGAGGGAAGGGGAGACCAGGATAAAATCTATGCGAGACATGGACTGACGAGCAGAGGAGTAACAGGAGTAGGCCAGCTTATCAGGGTATGTAGCTCTCCAGGTGTCAAAAAGGTTAAATTCCGTCAACAGTCTAGCAAATCTAGTCGAGGTGGGTAGGGGAGAGGACGGGGGCACCGTATGAAGTCTGTCCAAACTAGGATTCAGGGTATTATTAAAATCCCCCAACCAGAGTACCGGTATGTGGGGGTTTGACATCATAAAATCCAGGCCCTCCATAAGGATAGTAGAGGAAAATGGGGGGGGCACATAATACGCCATAAGTAGGAAAGGTTCCCCATACAGCAGCACAGAAAGAAACACAAATCTACCCTGAGGGTCTACTAGGGATCCCCGGAGCTCAAAATGTACAGTCTTGGCCACGAGTACAGCCACCCCCCGCGAATGGGAAGTGAACATGGAATGGAACGTCCAGCCAATCCACGGGCGACGGAGTGCCATCTGAAGTCTGCCCTCAAGGTGGGTCTCCACCAGCACCACCACATCTGCACGCTGGCTTTTAAGAGAGGTAAACACTGCCGAGCGTTTAATCCTGTCGCCCAGGCCCCGGACGTTCCATGTTAGAAATTTAAGTTGGGCCATTAATTGTTGGTAGCAGCAAGCTGCGCAGGAGCCCCGGGAGTCCCGTGGGACCCACAGTAATAAGAGTTACCATGCATGTTAGGGGAGTAGCCTCGGTCAGGCACAGAGACAGTTGTTCCATAAAAATTGCAAACAGCCGTAGAAAACTGAACAGGGTAAACAATACACATTCCCACAGATACAGATCAATTGTGAACAATAAAGAAAACAGTACCCCCCACCCCGCCCTGCACCAACCCAAACATGTGCGGGCATTCAAATCCCATATCCAACCACAACAGAACCCGGACCTGTAAAACTTAAGAAAATAGGGACCATCAGAAAAAACCCCCGCACAAAAATGAGGGGAAAAACAGGTCCAGCATCCGGCCCAGGAAAACAACAGCCTGAGCATATACCCCCACCGTCCACACAGACAATGGAGGAGTGGTTGGTGCGCAGCTCTGCCTGACACAGAGCCCACGGGCGAAACTTCGCTGGGTAGCAAAGACACAGTCGTAGGAAAGCTAGAAAACTGGGTAAGGAGTACCAAAAGTAAGGAAAGAGGAAGAAAAAAGAAGAAAGGGGGAGAAAAAAGTAGAGAAAAGGGGAAGAAAAGAGGGGTTTGGTAAGAGAGAAGAAGAAGAAAAGAGGACTAGGGCCCACCGGCCAAAAAACCCCATGGGCAGCAGTAATCAACAACACACATGGCGTCATAGGAGGATAGAAAGGAGAAGGTAGAAAGAGAGTATGGTCACCGAGGCGAAAAAGGAGGGGAGAGAGAGACACAGAGATATAAAGGCATACATGTGAGGATATCAAGGCACATAGGAGAACAGCGCGGTCTCCTTCCAGACCAGTGAATGGTTCGTGGACCGGGCAGGATAAAAGTGAGGGAGTTCAAGGCAGCACAGGAGCAGTCATAGTCACCTTCCAGACAAGGGTATGGGATACGCAACCCGGAGAGGGAGCTGCCATGTGAGAGAAATTGCCAATAAGCCTGTCACCAGCGGGTAGTAGAGAAGAGGTAGGGGGGGGAGTTCAATTCCGAGCGTCCAAACGTTCCAGCCACGATATGGCAGCCTCCGGATCATCAAAAAAATGAACTCTGTCTCCCCCCTCCACTCGCAAACGAGCCGGGAACAACATAGCATATTTTATGTTCTTGACACGTAGTCTACGTTTGGCTTCAAGGAAGGTCTTGCGCTTTTTCTGCACTTCGGCCGAAAAGTCGGGGAATATTGCAATCCGTCCATTCCCATAAGGAATATTGCCCTTTTCCCTGTTTAAGCGCAAGATGGTGTCTCTATCCCGATAGTTCAACATCTTAGCAATAAAGGTGCGGGGAGGCGCCCCCGGAGGAGGAGGTTTCCCCGATAAACGGTGGGCTCGTTCCACTGTAAATGTGGGGGAGAAGGCCTCGCGCCCATAAGTATCGGTCAGGAGCCGCTCCAGGAAATCCGCCGGGTCCCTGCCCTCTGCCCCTTCCGGGAGACCAATCAGCCTTATATTACACCGCCTCAGTCTATTCTCCATGTCGTCCTGTTTAAGCAAAAGCTGGCTCACCTGGAGCTGGAGATGATCAGAGGTATGCTGCAGGGGGGCAGGGAATCCTCCACTCCGCTGATCCTTTGTTCAGCCTCGCCGACCCGGTCACGCACCTTCTGTAGGTCCTGGCGGATCAGGGAGATGTCAACTTTGATCTCCTCAATTTTGGCCGTGAGGGAGGTCTGGCAGAGCGAGATCGCATCCAGAACACGGGTCGTGTCCGCAGTCGCCACGCTACCTCCCGCACCCGCCTCGGCGCCATCTTGGGGAGAGCCATCCTTCTCCTGTCGGCGAAATTTGTCGAGTTTAGCCACAGTGTCCGTGGGTTTCTTCGGCGGCGACATGGTGCCTGAGGTACTAGGGCACAAGGAGGGTGCCGTGAAGCCAAAAGTAAGGCCCGGGGTGCAGGATAAATGAGGTTAAAGGATGATCAGCCGGCGGAGCTCTAGTCACTAGCGTCCTACTCCATGCCGCTCCAGGCCACGCCCCCCAACATACACACTATTACAGCTATGGACAGACTCACCTACACAGACGCCATCTTGGTCCACCATGTATCTGAACCTTTGAGGGACGCCAAACGAAGCTCCTCCCTAATTGGCCACCATCTTGGAAAAGCAGCCATCTTAAGGAACCTGGTAACTACTATTCTAAGCTAGCGGCCATTTTAAATATGGTAATTATGCCTTGCTGTTATTTGATTATTATTCAATATTGTTTATATACTTCCTTAAATGTTTTACATTTCATATTTAAAGGGTAACAAAAGTACAATCCCAGCCGTATAAACCATATGTAGATTTTTCTCTAAAGAGATGATTTTTGTTTTTATAACATTTTTAATATCAGATTAAGCGCATTATTTGCGATTTTACGTCTTCCGTTTTGCATGGCTTATTCTCACTTCATCTGCAGTGGAATGACTTTCGGCCATGTGATTCGCAGACTATTGTGGTCTGATTATATAGAATATTAATTTATGGTTCATACTACACCTGGGAAAAACATAATCTTGCTTTATTTTACTTTCATCGTTTAGCTAAATATCACATTGCATTTATCGTTTTAAGTTTGTATCTTATGTAAGGTTATCTCTTTGTGTCACCCAAGTATGATCATTTATGGTGAAAATATGTCTTGCGAATAAATATTCTTATATATATATATTCCCTACTGTAGACTGTTTCACTAAGATTGGTATATGCTTTTAAAAAGAAATTAACTGATAAAAAAAAGAACTCGGGAAAATTGCGTGGTATACTATGAGTGTCTGAACAAAATTAATTGGGTTTTTTCTGAGATATTAAATTATTTGCCGTAATCGGCTGGAGGCACTGCGTCATAATTCTATTGATAGTTCAGACATCGCCTTTTAGTAATAAATTAAAAATAGTCAAATTTTATACCAAAACGCACAACAACATGTGACCGGCTGTGATTGGACACAGTCGATCACATGGGTAAATAGCCAAGTCATTGGCTCTTTTCCAAGATCAGGGTCGCGCCCTGTCCAAGCAGCACGGTGCGGCCACAATCGCCGCACTGCGTGCCCCCACTTGCGCACGAGAGAGGCTGTTCTGGTAAGCCGTCATGTGAACGAGAGCCGCACCGCTCCGCCGTCATTTGACGGTGGGTGTGCGGGCGGCAAGTGGTTTAGGGGGAATGCTGTGGACCTCCCACTTACCTCAGAGTTCCCAGAATTCCCCCTTTAATTAGGGTTCCCAAAGCCCCCCTTACATCAGAATCTGCAGGGCACCCCTTAAACCTTACCTTATTGTACTCACTCACTTGGAGGCACGAGAAAGGGAAGGGAGAGAGGGTGGAGACTTCAGTCATAGACATTGGATAGTGAGCTCACTCACCCGAGGGTGGAGGCTCAGGCATCGAAGCCTTTCATCCACAATGTATCTGCCAGTTGCTGAGCTTCAAACTTCCAGCCCACACACATCCCTTTCCTGAGGCACAGAATTCCAGGGATTGGAGTGTGGGTGGGCAGACAGAGAGGTAGGGGTGAGAGGAGGAATAGATCAAGCCCTTCTCTCCTGTCTGTGTATGGGGGTGAGGCCGGTGTGCACATCTATGCACTCAGGGGTTGTGGTACTTGAGGAGCCACAGTCCATTCTGAATATGATGTCTGGGTTTCAGGTGGCCTGAAACCCGGACACATGATTCAAAACCCGAACTGTCCAGGTGAATCCTGGACGGATGGCAACCCTACAGGAAGTGCCAGCTAAGTGTGTTATCCTGGTTAAAGGGTTTTAATAGCAAAAGATTAAAACACTCACAAGAGGTAAAATATACAAGTGCTCACCTGGTGTCAGAGTCTCTGGATCCTCCTAGAACCATCCTGCAGGACCGCTGTCATCTGTTCCGGCTGCTGGGCAGAGAGATGGCTGGTTTGGGAGACTGGAGGAGCCCCAAGAAGCCACGCTAACCAGCATGGAAGGCACAGTGGAAATGCCGTCACCGGAAGGATAGGAGGTACAAGACCAGAAGAGAAGCAAGGCTTTCCTCTTGATCTATACACAGCCAGTCACATGGACAGCAGCCATATGTGGTCCTGTGCATTCCTTTATTGTACCCCCATAACCAAAGACCAGTGACTTTTTCTGGATTACCCTCTACCCTGATCATTGGTATTTTTAGATATTTATTGCTGGCTGGACTATATATAATCTTTGTGTGCCAGTATCTCCTTTCTCTATTAGTAGAAACACAGGATCTCCATCTTCCCTACTAACAGGACAGCGATCTGCCTTGTTTACACTGGCAGACAACTGTTCCGGCTCTCTAGGGAATGATTGCCAGGTGCCAACGGACACCGTGTCCACCAGACACGCTGATTGGCTCCTGCTGTGTCCAGCGGGAGCTGGGCGGCGGCAGAGCGTATGCCCGCCCCAGACCCAGAAAAGCAGATGTGATTCTGTGCAGAACAGCTGCCCTACCGCAGTACATGTATGGGGTTGGTCAAAGCAGAAAGTCTCCCTGATAAAGAGGCTATGACCTGGTGGATTGCATGCGGAACTCCTGGGCCCGGCTGAGGACATTTAGGGCCTTAAGATTGAAGATGTGGTGGATGTCTCCTTTTGGTTTGGGAACTGTGGACAGAGAAGAACTCCTGGAACTCTTCTGGCCTTAGCTCAGTGAGATAGAGTTTGGAAGACTAATGTCATAGACAGGTTGATAAAAAGTTTAGGGCTTTAGAAAGGGCCTCCAATGGCTGTCAATGTGGTGCCTTCTCCACTCTCCATCTCACTAATAAAACCCCAATGGATGACTCTCTATGAACTGATCACATTCCAATCACCGATCATCTAATCATTGGTAAAAAAGAAGACGCGGCACAGAATATTGTACGAAGAGTTTTTATTGTACAAGATCAGAATAAGCGATTACCACACAGTAATGATATGAATAAAATAAAGCTTAAATATTTTATAATAGAATTAACAAATGTGTCAAATGTATTAATAATCATACATTGGTTGGACCAATAAAAAGCCGGCTACTTCAATAAATCAAGCACATGTATTGCCATGATTGTCCATCTCTTGCCCCATGTACTCTGATGATTGCCCACTTGTTGCCCCATGTATTGTCATGATTTCCTGCCTGTTGCCACATGTGGGGAGTGATCGGTAAAGGTAGACAGTAGAGTCATGATTTTACCACCCACTTAACCTTAAATGGCAGCCGGATGGGGCTGTACACATGGCACTGCAATTTGTAGCTGCTGCAAACCTCACCCCCCCCCGGTCACATTGGGCAATGGTATTCAACTGAATGGGGTTGTGCCGCAACAGCCCTGATGCATACAGTTGCTGCGTATTGGCTTGGGCTTTACAGGGTTAACATAAGGGCTCCCAGCTGCCTGCCAACCCCACAGCGGGTCAGAGGGCAATGCGGGTGTAAACCAACCCCGAGTGGACTGAGGTGGTTTCACAGCTCCATTCGGGTCTCCAAAGTAGTAACCCGGAAGCGGCAGCACAACGTCACGTCCGGGTTAATCAACGTCACGATGGCGGCAAATTCAAACATCTGTCACTATTCAGAAATGCATATTTCAGCATATTGAATAGAGTGAAAGCGGGGGAGGGGGTTGGGGTCTTTTAGACCCCCTATCCCTTCGTAAAGAGTACCTGTCACTGCCTATTACTGTCACATTCCCCCCCTCCCCCTCAATAAAGAGTACCTGTCACTGCCTATTACTGTCACATTCCCCCCCTCCCCCTCAATAAAGAGTACCTGTCACTGCCTATTACTGTCACATTCCTCCCCCCCCCCCTCCCCGATCCCTTCATAAAGAGTACCTGTCACTGCCTATTACTGTCACATTCCCCCCTCCCCAGATCTCTCCATAAAGAGTACCTGTCACTGCCTATTACTGTCACATTCCTCCCTCCCCCCCGATCCCTTCATAAAGAGTACCTGTCACTGCCTATTACTGTCACATTCCCCCCCTCCCCCTCAATAAAGAGTACCTGTCACTGCCTACTACTGTCACATTCCCCCCGATCCCTCCATAAAGAGTACCTGTCACTGCCTAATACTGTCACATTCCTCCCCGATCCCTCCATAAAGAGTACCTGTCACTGCCTATTACTGTCACAAGGGATGTTTATATTCCTTCTCACACCAATAAAAGTCATCAGATTTTTTTTTTTTACAATTATGCTAAAATTAAAAAGTTAAATAAAAGAAATAGGAAAAAAAATAATATTAAAGCGCCCCATCGCCGTGAGCTCACGCACAAAAGAAAATGCAAACGTAAGTCGCGCCCACAAATGAAAACGGCGTTCAAACCACACATGTGAGGTATCGCCAGAGTGAGAGAAATAATTAAATAAAAAGATCTCCTCTGTAACTCTAAACTGGTAACCGCTAAAAAATTTTAAAGCGTCGCCTATGGAGATTTTTATGTACCGTAGTTTGTCGCCATTCCGCGGGTGTGCGCAATTTTATACCGTAACATGTTGGGTATCTATTTACTCGGCGTGACATCATCTTTCACAATATACAAAAAAATTGGGATAACTTTACTGTTTACTTATTTTTAAACGCTGCGAAATGTATTTTTTCTTTAGAAAATGGTATTGGAAAGACCACTGCGCAAATACCGCGTGACAAAAAATATTGCAATGACCGCAATTTCATTCTTCAGAATCTTTGCTAAAAAATATATATAATGTTTCGGGGTTCTAAGTAATTTTCTAGCCAAAATATTGATTTTAACATGTGAACCACATGAGTCAGAAATGGGCTCGGTCCTTAAGGGGTTAAAACATTTCCTGCACTCTGAACATTAACAGGGAAGCTCACCTGTGTGTATTCTCTGATGGCGCAGAAGGTTTCCTTTATTATTAAAACATTTCCCGCACTCTGAACATGAATAGGGACGCTCACCTGTGTGTATTCTCTGATGGCGAAGAAGGTGTCCTTTATCATTAAAACATTTCCCGCACTCTGAACACGAATAGGAACGCTCACCTGTGTGTATTCTCTGATGGCTAAGAAGGTTTCCTTTACTATTAAAACATTTCCCACACTCTTAACATGAATAGGGACGCTCACCTGTGTGTATTCTCTGATGCTTATTTAGGCTTACTTTATGATTAAAACTTTTCCCGCACTCTGAACATGAATAGAGACGCTCACCTGTGTGTATTCTCTGATGGCTAAGAAGGTTTCCTTTAGAATTAAAATATTTCCTGCACTCTGAACATGAATAGGAACGCTCACCTGTGTGTATTCTCTGATGGCTAAGAAGGTGTCCTTTATCATTAAAACATTTCCCGCACTCTGAACATGAATAGGGACGCTCACCTGTGTGTATTCTCTGATGCTTATTTAGGCTTACTTTTTGACTAAAACTTTTCCCGCACTCAGAACATGAATAGGGACGCTCCCCTGTGTGAATTCTCTGATGTCTAAGAAGGTGTCCTTTTTTATTAAAACTTTTCCCGCACTCTGAACATGAATAGGGACGCTCACCTGTGTGTATTCTCTGATGGGTAAGAAGGCTTCCTTTTTTACTAAAACATTTCCCGCACTCTGAACATGAATAGGGAAGCCCATCTGTGTGCATTCTCTGATGGCTAAGAAAGCTTCCTTTACGATTAAAACATTTCCCACACTCTGAACATGAGAATGAATTCTCTCCTGTATGAACCCCTTTATGGTATAAAGAAGATTCCCCGAATCTTTGCTAAAAAATATATATAATGTTTCGGGGTTCTAAGTAATTTTCTAGCCAAAATATTGATTTTAACATGTGAACCACATGAGTCAGAAATGGGCTCGGTCCTTAAGGGGTTAAAACATTTCCTGCACTCTGAACATTAACAGGGAAGCTCACCTGTGTGTGTTCTCTGATGGCGCAGAAGGTTTCCTTTATTATTAAAACATTTCCCGCACTCTGAACATGAATAGGGACGCTCACCTGTGTGTATTCTCTAAAGGCGAAGAAGGTGTCCTTTATCATTAAAACATTTCCCGCACTCTGAACACGAATAGGAACGCTCACCTGTGTGTATTCTCTGATGGCTAAGAAGGTTTCCTTTACTATTAAAACATTTCCCACACTCTGAACATGAATAGGGACGCTCACCTGTGTGTATTCTCTGATGCTTATTTAGGCTTACTTTATGATTAAAACTTTTCCCGCACTCTGAACATGAATAGAGACGCTCACCTGTGTGTATTCTCTGATGGCTAAGAAGGTTTCCTTTAGAATTAAAATATTTCCTGCACTCTGAACATGAATAGGAACGCTCACCTGTGTGTATTCTCTGATGGCTAAGAAGGTGTCCTTTATCATTAAAACATTTCCCGCACTCTGAACATGAATAGGGACGCTCACCTGTGTGTATTCTCTGATGCTTATTTAGGCTTACTTTTTGACTAAAACTTTTCCCGCACTCAGAACATGAATAGGGACGCTCCCCTGTGTGAATTCTCTGATGTCTATGAAGGTGTCCTTTTTTATTAAAACTTTTCCCGCACTCTGAACATGAATAGGGACGCTCACCTGTGTGTATTCTCTGATGGCTAAGAAGGCTTACTTTATAATTAAAACATTTCCCGCACTCTGAACATGAATAGGGACGCTCACCTGTGTGTATTCTCTGATGGGTAAGAAGGCTTCCTTTTTTACTAAAACATTTCCCGCACTCTGAACATGAATAGGGAAGCCCATCTGTGTGCATTCTCTGATGGCTAAGAAAGCTTCCTTTACGATTAAAACATTTCCCACACTCTGAACATGAGAATGAATTCTCTCCTGTATGAACCCCTTTATGGTATAAAGAAGATTCCCCGAGATGAGATGGTTTCCCGCACCCGTCGGCACTGTCAGATATTAGAGGACTATGTGAAGTATCAGGAGATTCCAATGATCTCCTCCAATGGTGAGGTCTGTCATGTATATTATGAGGAACGGAATTAACTTCTGGAGAAGATGCCATGTCATTATCTTCTGTAGTCACATCTTCCTCCGATGTCCTTCTATTCCCACCACAGAGTCCGTCTGTCAGAAGACAAGAAAAATTACCAAGAGTTTTCCACACTCATATACACTGCTCAACACTTTATAATATGGGCTGTAATAGAGCAGCACGAAATGCCAGCAGAATGCTTGGATGTATAGGGAGAGGTATAAGCAGCAGAAAGAGAGAAGTGCTTATGCCGCTGTACAGAACACTGGTGAGACCTCACTTGGAGTATTGTGCGCAGTACTGGAGGCCATATCTCCAGAAGGATATAGATACTCTAGAGAGAGTTCAGAGAAGAGCTACTAAACTAGTACATGGATTGCAGGAAAAAACTTACCAGGAAAGGTTAAAGGACCTTAACATGTATAGCTTGGAAGAAAGAAGAGACAGAGGGGATATGATAGAAACTTTTAAATACATAAAGGGAATCAACTCGGTAAAGGAGGAGAGCATATTTAAAAGAAGAAAAACTACCACAAGAGGACACAGTTTTAAATTAGAGGGGCAAAGGTTCAAAAGTAATATGAGGAAGTATTACTTTACTGAGAGAGTAGTGGATGCATGGAATAACCTTCCTGCAGAAGTGGTAGCTGCAAATACAGTGAAGGAGTTTAAGCATGCATGGGATAGGCATAAGGCTATCCTTCATATAAGATAGGGCCAGGGACTATTCATAGGATTCAGATATATTGGGCAGACTAGATGGGCCAAATGGTTCTTATCTGCCGACACATTCTATGTTTCTATAATCAGAGTATAGCATCAAATCAGGGAAACTCCTGGGATATCCATCTGCTCAGTGAAGTAGCAGAGGGGGTTGTTAATCAGTTTCAGCTGGACAGGGCCGTAGAAGGTCCTTAACCCATCAGCAGAACCGGTATCTGCTCCTTTGTGCAAGGAGGACCAGGATGAGCACTGCCAGAGCCCTACAAAATGACCTCCAGCAGGACACTGGTGTGAATGTCTCTGACCAAACAATCAGAAACAGACTTCATGAGAGTGGCCTGAGGGCCCGACGTCCCCTAGTGGGCCCTGTGCTCACTGCCCGGCACTGTGGAGCCCGATTGGCGTTTGCCATTGAACACCAGAATTGGCAGCTCCACCACTGGCACCCTGTGCTTTTCACAGATGAGAGCAGGTTCACCCTGAGCACATGTGACAGACGTGAAAGGGTCTGGAGAAGCCGTGGAGAACATTATGCTGCCTGTAACATCGTTCAGCATGACCGGTTGGGTGGTGGGTCAGTGATGGTCTGGGGGAGGAATATCCATGGAGGGACGCACAGACCTCTACAGGCTAGACAATGGCACCCTGACTGCCATTAGGTATCGGGATGAAATCCTTGGACCCATTGTCAGACCCTATGCTGGTGCAGTGGGTCCTGGATTCCCCCTGGTGCACCACAATGCCCGACCTCATGTGGCAAGAGTATGCAGCCAGTTCCTGCAGGATGAATAAATATGCCCTGTTGTGTGATGTTGGGGAAACCAGTCAGGGACCAGCATTGCTGGAGCAGAGCGATGCCCCTAGCTGCCAGGGGAAGAACTCCTCCAGTGAGGGCGGGGGCAAGGGAAAGGAAAGACAGGTTCTGGTGGTAGGGGACTCACTTACTAGAAGGAAAGAGAGGGCAATATGTGGAAAAGACTGTAGGTGCCGAACTACCGGCTCTTTAGTAAGGATGGGCTGCACCTTAATGGGGACGGTACAGCTCTTTTGGGGAGAAAGATGGCCACCAAGTTGGATGGGCTTTTAAACTAGGAGACGGGGGGAGGGCTCAGAAGTAGAGTCAGTCAGGAGGGAACAAAGGACAGAAGGCAGTAGTAGAGTCAGCAGCGACAGTAGTTCCATAACATCTATTGGGGGGTCTGTGCGGGAAAACCTAAGACCAATCAGGAATAAACAATCGCCATTCACGATCAACTTCCACAAAACTAAGAGGGGAATATGCAAATGCCAGGAGCCGAGCTAATAAAATTAGTATGAAATGTTAGTACATGAGGAGGACATAGACCTTGTGGGAATAACGGAAACTTGGTTCGACCCCTCACATGACTGGCTGTCTAATATCCCTGGGTATTCTGTGTACCGGAAGGACATGGTAGGAAAAAGAGGGGGAGGGGTATGTCTCTATGTCAAGAATAATGTAAGGGTGATAGAGAGGAGTGATATTATGGAAGGGATGAGTATGGAGTTAGAATCCGTGTGTGTAGAACTCCATAGGGAAGAAGAAAAAGGGAAAAGTAATTGTGGGGGTTTACTTTAGGCCACCCAACCAAAGGGAGGAGGTAGAGCTGGAATTTATATCACTGTTGGGTAAAGTGGCAAAATTGGGATCAGTCATCATATTGGGGGACTTCAATTATCCCGACATTGACTGGGATGAGGGGACTACACACTCACAGAAGGCCCGTCTATTCATGGAAACCTTACAGGATAATTACATGTCACAGTTGGTGGATTCTCCTACTAGAGAAAATGCAGTGCTGGATCTATTGATCACTAATGACCCAGACATAATTTCGGAGGTAGGAGTCCAGTACTACCTGGGCTCTAGCGATCACAGGATGATCACATTTAGTATAAATAACAATATAACAAGGCAAGTGGGGAACATAAGAACCCTAAACTTCAGAAGGGCAAACTTTTCAAAATTGTACTCATTGATGGAAAGGGTAAACTGGGACCAAACCCTGGGATCACTGACCACGGAGGAAAAATGGGAATGCTTTAGGAACATATTAAGCAAATGCATCTTGCAGTGCATTCCTCTGGGAAATAAATTTAGAAGAGACAAAGCCAAACCTGGCTGGCTAAACCGTAGCTTTAAAAAACTTATTAGGGGAAAAAAATTGGCCTTCAAGAAATATAAATCAGAGGGCACAGTATCGGCTTTCCAGCAATACAAGGAGGCAAATAAGAAAAGTAAATACGAAATCAAAATGGCCAAAATCAACTTTGAGACACAAATAGCGGAGGATAGTAAAAAGAACCCAAAGAAATTCTTTAAATATATAAACAAAAAATCTAGGGCAGAGCATATTGCACACATAATTAACGATGATGAGAGGATGGTTACAGAGGACACTGAAAAAGCAACCGTGCTGAACGCCTTTTTTCTCGACAGCTTTTACACAGGAAAAGGAGGGGTACACTGACCATGACTGTATGGGGTACACTGACCATGACTGTATGGTTAGTAGTAATACACAGGACTTGCCGCTATGGCTAACAGAGGGTGAAATCAGGGAAAGGCTGGATAAAATTAACACAAATAAATCACCAGGCCCGGATGGCGTACATCCGAGAGTACTCAAAGAACTTAGTAAAATTATATCTAGACCATTGTTCCTGATCTTTGCTGACAGTATTAGGACAGGAGATGTACCAGGGGATTGGAGGAAAGCTAACGCGATACCGATATTCAAAAAAGGGCAGAGGCATGTCCCGTGAAATTATAGGCCTGTCAGTCTGACATCGATAGTATGTAAACTTCTGGAGGGGATGATAAGGGACTATATCGTAGAGTTTGCTAAAGACAACAGCATCATCAGTAGTAATCAGCACGGGTTTACAAATGGGCGATCTTGTCAAACCAATCTCTTAACATTCTACGAGGAGGTGAGCTGTGAGCTAGATATGGGGAGACCAGTGGATGTGCTGTACCTGGATTTCGCTAAGGCGTTTGATACAGTTCCCCACAAATGCTTAATTTATAAAAAAAAAGGTCTGCAGGTATCGACAGCAGGGTTTGCTCTTGGATACGGAACTGGCTAAAAGGGCGTGTCCAAAGGGTGGTAATAAATAGCGCATACTCAGACTGGTCTGTGGTGGTAAGTGGGCTCCCCCAAGGCTCAGTCCTGGGACCAACCTTGTTCAATTTATTCATAAACAGCATTGAGGACGGGATCAGTAGTTCGATATCAGTTTTTGCAGATGACACAAAATTGGGCAGGGCAATAACTGCACAGCATGAAGCAGATATCCTACAGAATGACCTGGACAAAATAACAGAGTGGGCAATGACATGGCAAATGAGGTTTAACCACTTAAGCCCCGGAGGATTTGGCTGCTAAAGGACCAGGGGTTTTTTTGCGATTTTTTACTGCGTGACTTTAACGGACAATTGCGCGGTCGTGCGACGCTGTACCTAAACGAATTTGACGTCCTTTTTTTCCCACAAACAGAGCTTTCTTTTGGTGGTATTTGATCACCTGTGCGATTTTTTGATCACGCGCTATAAACAAAAAAAGAGCGTAAATTTTGCAAAAATAACAATATTTTTCACATTTTTTTATATGAAATTCCCCAAAAAAAAAAGTAAAAATCAAAATTTTTTAACATTTTTCGGCCAATTTGTTTTATGCTACCTATGTTTGGTATAAAAAATCGCAAAAAGCGTATTTTGATTGGTTTGCGCAAAAGTTATCGCGTTTACTAACAAAGAGAAAGATTTTTGTCATTTTTGGTGTTTTTTTTTTAACGCGTAATGGCGGCGATCTGCGATTTTTTTTTCGGTACTGCGACATTGCGGCGGACAGATCGGACCCTTGACTGACATTTTTGACACTTTTGGGGTTACCAGTGACATTACTGCAGTAATCAGTGCTATACATATGCACTGTTACTGCAAAAATGACACTGGCAGGGAAGGGGTTAACTTTATTGGACAGGGAGGGGTTAAGTGTGTCCTAGGGGCGTGCTTTCTACTGTGTAGGGACATTCCTATTGGTGTAAAAGCAAAGATCAACCGTTCTACATAGTAGAACGGTCAGATCTTTACTTTTACACAGGGAGAACTGACAGGCAGCTTGTTTACACAAGCTGCTCTGTCTTTCTCCCTTCACAGGAGCGATCGCAGTGTGACTGGCGGACATCGAGTCCGCCGGTCACACGCACTGACTTGCCTGTGAACGAGCCGCGATAGGCTCGCAAGTCAGTGACAGGCGAGTGACGTACCGATACGTCACTCTGCCTGGCCGGGGCTGACCGCCGCAGTATATAGTCGTGCGGCGGTCGGCAACCGGTTAATGTGGAGAAGTGTAAGGTTTTGCACTTGGGGACTAAAAACATAAAAACACAATACACGTTAGGAGGGGAACCTTTGGGGGAATCAGAAATGGAGAAAGATCTGGGAGTCCTGGTAGAGGATGGACTAAGCAATAGCATGCAATGTCAAGCGGCAGCTGCCAAAGCTGAATATTAGCATGCATAAAGAAAGGGATGTATTCCAGAGATAAGACTATAATCCTTCCACTTTATAAAACTCTGGTCCGACCGCATCTGGAGTATTCTGTCCAGTTCTGGTCGCCAGTCCTCAGGAGGGATGCGTTGGAGCTGGAGAGAGTCCAGAGAAGGGCAACTAAACTAATTAGGGGATTGGAGGACCTTAATTATGAAGAGCATCTACAATTGCTTAATTTATTCTCCCTGGAGAAGAGACGCCTAAGAGGGGACATGATAGCAATTTACAAATACCTCAATGGTGATCTCAGCATAGAAAAAAAGCTATTCAGTCGCAAGGGTTGCATGAGGACTCGAGGACATACAATGCGATTAGAGGAGAAGCGTTTTAACCTCAGGCAACGTGGGGGGTTCTTTACTGTTGGGGCTACAAGATTGTGGAATTCTCTACCACAAGAGGTGGTTTCTGTGGGAAGTATGGCTACTTTCAAAACACTCTTGGACATACATCTCAAGGATCAGAACATTCAGGGGTATGAGAGATGATTACGGCCACACACCTATAAAGGTTGAACTGGATGGACTATTGTCTTTATTCAACCTCAACTGCTATGTAACTATGACCTGCTGTACGATAGTAAATGGCAGTCTCAGTCTGAACGTACGCCAGGCCACGCCTTGATGTGCGGGACACCTAGTCACTATCTACCGATATAAAATGTCCAGCTGGTGGAAAATGGGTGTAACAAAAGAGAATCCATATTATGTGTAAATATAGCAGTGGGTAGAGGGGAGAGAGCAGAATTCAGGACTATGTGATGCACAACATAGAGTATATAGTGCAGGGGTCAGGAGTATGTAATGTACAACATAGAGTATATAGTGCAGGGGTCAGGAGTATGTAATGTACAACATAGAGTATACAGTGCAGGGGTCAGGACTATGTAATGTACAACATAAAGTATATAGTGCAGGCTTTTTCCTTCCAGCAGCGCGGAGCAAGATGGCAGTGCAGATCTTGAAGAAGAGGAAGTTTGTCGCCGATGGCATCTTCAAAGCTGAACTGAACGAGTTCCTGACCTGCGAGCTGGCTGAAGATGGCTACTCTGGTGTGGAGGTCCGAGTCACCCCAACCAGGACTGAGATCATCATTCTGGCTACCAGGACCCAGAATGTCCTTGGTGAGAAGGGGCACCGTATCCCTGAGCTAACTGCCGTAGTCCAGAAGAGGTTTGGATTTCCTGAGGGCAGTGTGGAGCTGTATGCAGAGAAAGTTGCCACAAGGGGTCTGTGTGCCATCGCTCAGGCTAAATCCCTGCATTACAAGCTCCTGGGAGGACTGGCTGTGAGGAGAGCCTGCTATGGTGTGCTGCATTTCATCATGGAGAGCGGGGCCAAGGGCTGTGAAGTGGTCGTGTCCGGCAAACTGAGAGGTCAGAGAGCCAAGTCCATGAAATTTGTGGATGGCCTGATGATTCACAGTGGAGACCCAGTCAACTAATACGTGGACACAGCTGTACGTCATGTCCTCCTCAGACAAGGTGTGCTGGGTATCAAGGTAAAGATCATGCTTCCTTGGGACCCCAGTGGCAAGATTGGCCCCAAGAAGCCCCTACCTGATCACGTAGGATGTTGAAAGCCAGGACGTGATGGTTTTGAATATCAGCTCAGAAACTTTAAAATAAAAAAACAAAATTATATAGTATATAGTGCAGGGGTCAGGAGTATGTAATGTGTAATATAAATGTAGAATCCCTCTGACATCCAAAAGGCAGGATAACTTCTCCAAAAGCCAGGGGCGGGCTAGCATTTCACCTCAGGGCTGAATCCATGGCATAAATACCGGGACCAAGAAAGGTTATTGGATGCCAATCTCTTTTGTATTTTTAAAGTGTTATTGCAGAATGGTTCAGGAGGTGAGGGGTTGGAGGTGAGGGTTGGGGGGGGGGGGGGTCTCAGATACCATGGCAGATCACTTACAGACTGCTGATCAATGTCTACTCTCACAGTGTCAGAACCTTTAAGGTGACTGAGCAACACTGTAAGCACATTCCCAAATTTCAGTGCGTCCTCCAAGTGAGTCCCCAGGCCCTCCTTAGAGACCGGTCTTCTTCATGGCTCCTTCCAGCAAGGGGCCTCCCCTGGGTCTCCTCCTTGGCACAGCTTCCTCCAGACCAGGCAGGACAGCTTCACAACCACTTAAGCACATGTTAGGCCCCAAAACAGGCTAATGGACCTAACAGCAGAGCTCCATCCAGCAGCCCCTCCCTACACCTCATCCCAGGGGAAGAGAGCGAGCACATGGCCTGTCCCAAATATTTATTTCCTCCCCCAGGATGCACCAGTGACATAAACCTCCTACTGGATTGGCTGACAGAAAAATATAAATATTCTTAATGTAAGACATTAAACCCAAAGAAAATATTTATTATATTGGAGATTATCGATTCTTAGATGTGATGTTAGTTTTCCTTTTTAGGATTTCTTATATGTTCATCTGGTGATCTGGCCAGTAAATCTGTTCTATAAAAGCTCCAACTCTAAAGCAGAATGTATCAGTTACTGGGATGGGGCAGACCATTTACCACTGACAGGGGTGCTTACAATGATCAGCTTTTATTTATTCTTGTAAAACTTTTATCCCAAAAGGGAAAAAACTGTTTGCTGTAACTGATTATAAGGCCTCATGTACACTGGACGTTTTTGGAGCTGCTGTTAGCAGCGTCAGACATTTTTTTTTGCAGCTGCAGAACGCCCATCCATGTTATTCTATGGCCTCATGCACACATTGAGCTTTTAGGAGCTCCAAGTGGCATAGGCGTTTTACAGCTCCAAAAAAAAAACCCAGGAACTGTGCGTTCTGGAGCTGCAGCGTCAAGCTGTTAAAACGTCTGACGCTGCTAAAGGCTGAATAACGTGGCTTAACGTGCGTTAAGCCACGTTATACGTTTTTTTTTCTTCCATTCAAAATCAATGGTTCCCTATGGGAGCCTATTGATTTGAATGGAAGTCGCACCGCAAGTCGGATCAGGATGATCCGACTTGCGGCGCGACTTGCGCTGTGAGAATCTTGAGGGGGAACTCCACGCCAAAATAGGGAAAAAACGGCGTGGGGTTCCCCCCCAGGTTCCAAACCAGGCCCTTCGGGTCTGGTATTGAATTTGAGGGTAGCCCCACGCCGAAAAAACGGTGTGGGGTCCCCCCCCAAATACATACCAGACCATTATCCAAGCATGAAGCCCGGCATGCCAGGAAAGGGGAGGGGACGAGCGAGCGGCCCCATCCCCCCTGGATCATACCAGGCCACACGCCCTCAACATGGGGGGGTGTGGGTGCTCTGGGGCAGGGGGGGCTCTGCACCCCCCACCTCTGCACAAGGGCCTCATCCCCACAACCCTGGCCGGTGGTTGTGGGGGTCTGCGGGCAGGGGGCTCATCGGAATCTGGAAGCCCCCTTTAACAAGGGGGCCCCCCAGATCCCGGACCCCCTCCCTATGTGAATGGGTATGGGGTACACTGTACCCCTACCCATTCACCCCATAAAAGGCAGTGTGTGTAAATAACGACAGGAGACGTTTTGGAAAGTTTATTAAAAATCTTCATCCCGTCTTCTCCCTCTCTGGTCTTCTGCTCTTCTCCTCTCCGGTCTTCTGCTCTTTTGCTGTCGGCTCTTCTTCTTCCTCCGGTCCTCCTCCGACGACGTCTCCGGCGATTATGCCGGTCTCTGGTCTCTGCAGCTTATTATATAGCCATTAGGGGCGTGGCCACCCGATGACGTCATCGGGAGACCCCGCCCCCTCGTGTCACATATGACGTCACCTGTGACATAAGGGGGCGGGGTCTCCAGATGACTTCATCTGGCGGCCACACCCCTAATGGCTATATAATAAGCTGCAGAGACCGGCATAATCGCCGGAGACGTCTTTGGAGGAGGACTGGAGGAAGAAGAAGAGCCGACAGCAAAAGAGCAGAAGACCGGAGAGGAGAAGACAAGACAAGAAGAGCGGACAGCAAAAGAGCAGAAGACCGGAGAGGAGAAGACAAGAAGAGAGGACAGCAAAAGAGCAGAAGACCGGAGATGGAGAAGACGTCCCCTTTCCTGGCCTGCCGGGCTGCATGCTCGGATAAGGGTCTGGTATGGATTTTGGGGGGACCCCACGCCGTTTTTTCGGCGTGGGGCTACCCTCAAATTCAATACCAGACCCGAAGGGCCTGGTTTGGAACCTGGGGGGGGAACCAGACGCCGTTTTTTTCCCTATTTTGGCATGGAGTTCGTCCTCAAGATTCTCACAGCGCAAGTCGCGCCGCAAGTCGGATCACCCTGATCCGACCTGTGGTGTGACTTCCATTCAAATCAATAGGCTCCCATAGGGAACCATTGATTTTGAATGGAGGCAGAAAAAACGCTGCTAACAGCTACTGTGGCCAAACGTGCAATAACGCTAATGGAAAAAGCTACTGAAAGCACGTTTTTACAGCTGCTTTTTCCCGGCGTCAAGAAACAGCTTTGGAGCACGTTTTTATGACACTCTGTGTGCATGGAGCCTTAAGTGTGAGATGGAGTTTGGCTTTAATTTGTTACTGTTTTTAAATCTGATAATACATCTAACACTCCATCCCCCCCCCCCCAGACTGATAATGCTGCTGTCTCCAGAGTGGGGGGCGCTCTAATACAGAAGGTGTGACCAGGTGAAAATAGAGGGGGAAAAACCTTAAAAAGAAAAGTAATGCAGCCACCACATCTAATGATTGGTAAGCTGCCATGTGTGACATTTTTGGTTTTGGGTTTATTATCATTTTAGTTTGGTTGGTGAAATGTCATACTATGTCCAGTGATAGCGGTGACATCTACTGGCCACAGTGAGAAATCACAACTCAGCTTAAGCTTAGGGAAAAACCAGGCGAAAAACTGAACAATCAGTCTGAGCTAAGTACAGCCCAGCCAAAAACTAACATGACATAGTAGCCCCAATTTAAGACAAGCTGTAACTTTAGATCCCCGTCCCCCTTTTTTCTGACTGCTCAGACAAACTGTCTAAATTCTGGATTTCTAACAGATGTAAAGAAGAGAGAAATTCGGATAAAGGGGTACAACTTATGTAGGAGGATTTGTTTCATCTCTGTGTATCCCCGAGGCCAGTCACTTCATTGGGTATATGGAGGGTTTACACCCACTCTAAATGTTAACATGAGACAAGTTGCAGAGGTCCCACACCGCTGCCTCCCATCTCCTGAGACTGCACTCAGTGACTTGGGTGTGAGACTATACAGACATATCCCTCCACCCGGCACAGCCAGCAGATAACAGAGCAAGTAACCCCGGGAGAATTGTTCTGTCAGAGATCTTACTAGACCCCGGCATGGGGCAGAAGACCCGAAGAACAAACCCCAGGTGTCTAGGTCTGATAACGTCTATGGTGAAAATGAACATTTTTGCTGCCAGCTGAACCCCAGAATCCCCATAAATCCAGTCTAGAGACATAAATTGTGTCTGCAGCACAGAGAAGGAAGATTATCCGAGAGAAATACAGGAATACAGGACGGGGAACACAGCTCAGGAAAGTGACCAGGGGATTACAGACTGATATCACCCAGTCCCCGCCCTACTCTGGACCAATCAGTGAGCAGTATGGGTGGAGGAATGTATTTAGTGTTAATGACCCACCTGTGCTGATCTCTGTAGGAGTGTCCTCCTCTATAAATGTCCCCGTTATTCCATCCTCCACCATAGACTGCTGATCATCTCTCACATACGTCTCTTCTTCTTCTGCTTTAACCTCAAATTCTATATCGATTGGATCTCCACTCTAAATCAAGAAAATTAGAGAGAATATCATCTGTAAAATATAAGATTTAATATTGCAACATCACATAAAAATCCACACATTGTCTCCATGAGTCTGTGTTTTATAATCTCTGTCTCACCAACCTTGTAACAGTGAGGGATGGTGTGATCTTCCTGTGTGGAATCCCGGGAATACAGAGGACGGGGACATCTCTCTGGTGGGTTCCTGGTATTAGGTGGCTCCATCATATCCTTGTGTCCTTCTGAAAACTCCTCCATCACTCCATACTTCTCATCCTCCTCTTTATACTCTTCTTTAACATCAATATTATCATCCCCGAGGTTTCCACTCTGAATATATAATAAAACATTCATTGTATGCTGTGTATAAATCAGAACTATCAATCATTGACAATCATCTACCTGATGATGGTGAGGGATGGTGTGACCTTCCTGTGTGGAATCCCGGGAATACAGAGGACGGGGACATCTCTCTGGTGGGTTTCTGTAGCTGGATGACTCCACCATGGTATCCTGGTACAGATCTTTGTGTTCTTTTAGAAACTCTGACTCCTCCATCACCCCATCCTCATCATCCTCCTCTTTTATCTCTTCTTTGACCTCAACTTTAGAATCTCTCAGATTTCCACTCTGAATATATAATAAGAATGACATCAATGGTAACAATGCAGATAATGTACAGATCCTAATGATACTATCAGTGATTGTTCCTCATCTACCCGATGATGGTGGGGGATGGTGTGACCTTCCTGTGTGGAATCCCAGGAATACAGAGGACGGGGACATCTCTCTGGTGGGTTCCCATTACTGGATCCATCTGTAGGAAACACACACACTGACTGAATACATTGTTTCTATGTGTTTATCAGATGATGGGGCATCTAGGTGGAGCCTCCGTACTGCTCTCTCCTTTACAATAAAGTCTCCTCTTACCCGGTGATGTGAGGGGCGGCTGATTCTCCATCATGACGTCCTTGTAGAGATCCTTGTGTCCTTCTAAATACTTCCACTCCTCCATGGAGAAATAGACAGTGACATCCTGACACCTTATAGGAACCTGACACACACAATGATACAGTCATCATCCAGACACATCCCTTGTCTGTTACTGGATAATGTCCCAGAATTCCCAGCACCGCTCACCTCTCCTCCATGATCTCTCTGGTGACTTCTAGAATCTTCTTTGTATTTCTCTATTCTATCAGGGAGGGAGGTGGAGGCAATGTGATGGTCATATGATCTCCAGACTTCACAGGAGGAAAACTCTAGATCTGAACACAAATAGTAAAATCAAATGAAATTCCCAGAATCCTCCTCACCTCACCATTCAGGTTTCCATTTGATTAAAGCCCCACCTCAGACTGAGGTATAATTTACCCACACAGGACCCCCACACTACGCAGGGTAAAAGCTTGTTGCACGCATTCTGACATCATTACATACAACGCAGGATAAACAGTCCCACTTTGCTAGTGAGGATGCCAAGGATCCGCCCACATCCTAAGAGAATCAGAAAAAAAGCCAGATGGATGGACACTTAGAGGAGGAGCTGTGAGGTCAGTGTGATGTCATAGGACATCTAGACTGATTGGAGGAACATTTGGATGGGGAGACATGAGGGGCCCTCTATATGAGCCTCCTGTGCAAACCAAATCATTGTTTCTGGGTGTGTCCTACCTCTCCTAAACTGAAGAGTGAACTTTGACCTTTACCATACAGAGATCTATCAGGAATGTGTGAAAGTAATCTCTCATGTGATCAGGTGACGTGCGGAGGAACGGAGTGAAAATTGCAGACAATTTTCTCAAGAACTCCTAATGGTGGGGATGGATTTTGCTGCATGCTGGTGCCAACCTTCCCACCCCCCCCCCCCCCCCAAGGGTCTCTGCAGGTGTGGAGAAAAGCTGTGTAAGAGGATATGGAGGAGAGATGAGGAGGAGATCCAGGAATCAGGATAAAGGTCAGGACAAGCAACAGACGAGCGCATCCAAGAGATGAAGCCGGGGTCACTACACAGAAAATCAATCCAAGGAAACAACAGGCAGGACGAGGAATAGCAAGAAGGAGCTCAGAGACAAATGAGAATATTGCTCAGCCAATGGGAGATTATCTCAGCATAACTTACATAATGAAGGAGATGAGGGGGAGGGGAGGTGACCATAGATACATGGAAATTCAGCTGGTTCAGCAGGGATCGGTCACATTTCCATCCATGTGTGGTCAGCTTTGGAAGCAAGATATATTAATCATCAACTGATCCCCTTGAAGGGGTTAATCTACTTATTACCTCTGCCGCCAGATCCTGCAGTGTCTTCCCTCTACATTCTATGGAATGTCCTCTGTACCTGACATCACTTCCTGTCTGTATTCCATAGAGACTTCCTGTCTGAGTAGAATTGAGATCTCCACCTTGTGGTTCTCAGAGGAACTGCAGCCCTGAGAACCGTCTGGTAGTGTGAACACGGCCTTGTGCTGTGTGTGTATGTACTGTATATCCTTCCCCTTTCTCTCCTCCCTGAGTGTGTATGAAGAGGCGGAGCTCCTGCTGGAACAGCGGTCGGAGGAGGAAGCCGAGTCTAGGAGGGAGACTGACAGAAAGCGCAGCAGAGTTGAGCGAGGAGGATCCAGTTCCTTTGCCATTGGAGGTGAGGAGAGTGTGAAGGATGTTTGTGACTCTGGTAGATGAAAAGCTGGGAGTCATATTGCTCTGGTGAGTGGGGAAGCACTACTAAGGGGGCGCCCTCACCATCACGTGTGTAAGAGGTGGAAGAAGGCGTGGCTACATTACAGCTGGCACAGTTTGGAGCACGGAGAACTTTCACACCTTATCAACTTTTTATTAAGTTGCAAACTTTTTTGGAGCAACAGAACTTCTTTGAAGTAGATGCAAAGTGGAAGCAGTTGACTTGCAGAGAAAACTATATTGAGCAAAAAATATTGTATATTTAGATGAATTTGCACAGATTTTTATTTTAAAGAAAATATTATAAGATTAACGAAGTAGGTGCTAAGTGGAAGCAGTGGATCTGCAGGGAACAGCATCTTGAGCACAAAGCACTTTATGTTGTATATGAATTTGCACATGGATCAGTTTACTTCATTTATTGATAAACACCATAAGATGAATGAAGTAGGTGTAAACCTAGACCTAGGGAACACAAGGGAGGTGGAGTGGGAATCCTCCTATCCTCACAGAGCACCTTCCAGGTTCTCCACTCTCCTCCCTCTCATCATTTGAAGCTCACTGTACGTCTATTTTCTCCAATCTCCTCTAGAATTGCTGTGATTTAGCGCCCCGCTGGACCGGTATTAACTTTCCTTGATGACTTCTCTGCCTGGCTGCCCTACTTTCTCTCTTCTGAAATCCCCACAATCATTCTCAGCGACTTCATCATCCCTGTTACTACGAACACTTCTGCTACTTCCAAACTTCTCAGTCTAACCTCCTCATTTGGCCTGAAGAAATGGATACACAATGGATAGAGGCTTCTACTCACTCTGGTGGCAACACCCTCAGCCTTGTATTCTCCCACCTATGTACTCCATGCATCCTCTCCAACAATCCTCTCCCTCTCTATAAACACCACTAGGGATGGGCGAGCGGTTTGGGCCGAGGAGAACTTCACCAATCACCCGAATTTTCTGTGCGTTCAGTGTTTTCATTTTTTTACTATTTACATCCCGCCGAGTGCAAAGTCAATAGGTTGTTAAGAAGGGAGACAGGGAAGCCTGCCACTGCGTCCTTAACAACGAATGAGTCATGAGCTGTCAGTGGGCTTCCCCAAAATGTAAAAAAAAAAGAATTGCTGGCAAGAAAAAAATTGGGGAAAAATCGGCGTGGGGTCCCCCAAAATCCATACCAGGCCCTTTGGGTCTGACATGAATTTTAAGGGGAAATCCATGCCAAAATGTAAAAAAACAAATGGCATGAAGTCCCCCAAAATCTTTAACTGACCCTCATCCGAGCATGCAGCCTGGCAGGCCAGGAAAGGGGGGACGAGCGAGTGCCCCCACCTGAATCATACCAGGCTACATACCCTCAGCATGGGGGATGTGCCCCAAAGCACCTTGTCCTATGTTGATAGGCACAAGGGCCTCTTCCCCACAACCTTGGCCTGTGGTTGTGGGGGTCTGCAGGCAGGGGGCTTATCAGAATCATGGAGCCCCCTTTAACAAGGGGGCCCCCAGATTCCATCCCCTATGTGAATGAGTTTGGGGTACATTGTAAAAATAAATGAGCCTAGGAGCCCATTTTTCACAATTCCTTTTATAGAAAAAATAAAAAAAACAATGTCCTCCAATGTAGATCCATCGTCATTCACGACGCCCACTGCACCTCTGGACCCCCCAAAAAAAAACACTCCGCCCTCAAGGAATGACAGTCTGACAGTACTTAAAAAGGTAAGGAGCAGGGCCACCTGGTGACATCATCTGGTGGCCCGCCCCCTTGTGATGTAACTGACTGGTGCATGCTGGATCAGTGACATCATAAGGGGCATGGCCACCAGGTGACATCACATGATGGCTCTGCCCCTTACCTATTTGAAAACTGTCACCCGGCGGAGCAGACATTCGACAGTCAGCCTTCCTCGTAGGCAGAGGTTTTTTTTCTTTTTTTGGGTTGACGGTGCAGCCGTTGTGATTGACGATGGATCTACATCAGGGGACATTGTTTTTTTATTTTATTTTTTTTAATAAAGGAATTTTAAAATACTGACACTTGTCTTTATTATTGACACTTTTTTTGGTAATTGAGGGCCAGGATCTGGGGGCCCCCTTTTCAAGGGGGCTTCCAGATTCCGATAAGCCCCCTGCCCCAAAGCACCCCCCCATGTTGATGGCATGTGGCCTGGTATGGTTTGGGGGACACTCACTTGTCCCCTGTCCTGGCCTGCCAGGCTGCATGCTTGGATAAGGGTCTGGGATCGATTTTGGGGGGAAGATACGCCATTTAAAAAAAAAAAAAAAATTGGCATGGGGCTTCCCCTCAAAATCTATACCAGACCCTTATCCAAGGATGTAGCCTTTTTTTGGCCTGGTATGGATGGTGGGGGCACCACACAGTTTTTTTTCCCCATTTTTTATTTTCTTTGCCAACAATTATTTTTTGTACATTCAGCTGTCTGCGGGGAAGCCTGCTGACAGCTGATGACTCATTTGTTGTAAAGGATGCCGTGGCTGGTTTCCCAGCCTTGCTTCTTAACAACCTATTGACTGTGCACTCAGCACTAAATAGTAAAATAAATAGAAGAAACGCGGAGCACACAGAAAATTTGGGTGTTTTGCGAACACCTGAAGGGGCCATTTCGGGCTGAAGTTATGCTCGGTCCAAACCGCTCGCCCATCCCTAGTGGTGTTTAGAGAGAGGGAGAGGATTGTTGGAGAGGATGCATGGAGTGCATAGGTGAGAGAATACAAGGATGAGGGTGTTGCCACCAGAGTGAGTAGAAGCCTCTATCCATTGTGTATCCATTGCTTCAGGCCAAATGAGGAGGATGGACTAAAATATTTAGAAGTAGCAGAAGTGTTTGTAGTAACTGGGATGTTGAAGTCACCGAGAATGATTGTGGGGATTTCAAAGGGCCTGGTATGGACCGAGGGGGGACCCCCACATTGTTTTTTTTTAATTATTTCTATTGCCGGCAATGGCCGGGAAAATCAATTTAAATTAAATTTTTTTCTTTATAAATGTCAGTTTTGCTGCAGCAGGTTCTATACAGGGTACAGATACACCACTTTACAGGCAGACTAAAGGGATCCCCCAGGCTCTGTATTTAAAGGAATCTTTCTTTTTTTTTTCACTTTAACCATGATTTAAATCACTGCTCCTTTAAAAACTATATTTTGTAAAAAAAAAAAAAAAAAAAAAAAGGAAATTGATAGCATCAAAAATGAAAAGATAATAAAAAAAATAAAAGAAAAACATGCACAGAGAAATTTCGAGTGTTCGGTGAACACCCACACACAGACGATGTTCAAGCCAAACTTATACCTGTCCCGAACCAGTTGCCCATCCCTACTCCCTGATTATCTCTCGCCTCGATTACTGCAACTCCCTCCTTATTGGCTTACCTATACATAGACTATCCCTCCTTCAGTTCCTCATGAATGTCAGACTCCTCCACCTTACAAACCGCTCAGCATCTGCTTCCACTCTCTGCCAATCCCTTCATTGGCTGCCACTCCCTCAACAGATTTAAATAAAAAATACTAACGGTAACTTGCAAAGTCATTCACAACTCGGCCCCCAGCTACTCCACTAACCTGGTCTCAATATTCCAACCAAATCATCCTCTTCGATCCTCCCAATATTTCCTGATTTCTAGTTCCCTTGTCACCTCCTCCCACCTCCAGGACTTCTCCCGAGCCTCTCCTATCCCATGGAACTCCCTACCCCAATCTGTCCGACTATCTCTTACTCTATCCAGCTTTAGGTGTTCCCTAAAAATTCATCTCTTCAGAGAAGCCTATTCTGCCCCCAGCTAACAACTGTACTTTTATTTTCTCCATCCCCCACAGTTATCACCTTTTGTATCACTTGACCCTCCCTCCTAGATTGTAAGCTCTAAAGAGCAGGACCCTCCGATTTCTCCTATATTGAATTTTATTGTAATTGTACTGTTTGACCTAACATTGTAGAGCCTGCGCAAACTGTTGGCGTTTTATATATCCTGTATAATAATAATAATATATGACTGCCTAGTCCAGCCTCTCTCAGCCAGGGTTCCTCCAAAGGTTCCTAGGGGCTCCTTGTCCCTTCCTTGGGCTGTATATGGAAGTGTCACCTACCAGCCGTTTCTGGATACTGAAGTCTGTCATCATTGCACGACACACACAATTTTTTCGTTCAATATATTTTTTATTCTAATTTTAATTTTAACAAGAGTTTAAAAAAAAAATGAATAAAATGGTAAAGGAAAAAATCCAATTGGTCAGGAAAATGACTTGTCTGGAATGTGGAGGCGGAGTCGGTAATAATTTGTGTACAATACAATACACAACGTGTTACATTATTATAACAAAGTATTGTAGAAAAGATCACACCATAGAAAATGGGGGAAAGGAGAAAATAAACCCGGATATGAAGGTGACATTTGTGTACGAGGAACACCTTAAAAATTACCACCATTTTATTCTCCAGGGCCTCTGCTTTCAGAAAATATATGTTTGGGGGTTTTATCTAATCTTCAGGCCCAAAATCTGCATTTTACCATGTGTGCAAAAATAATGCAAAACACAGCTCTGGCAGTGAAAGGGTTAATGTGAGCTAGATGGGATCACTCTGCTGTGGTCACATTAGAGCTCCCCCTAGCTGCAGCCTGGTAATAACATTGCTAGGAGGTCTGTTCATTTATCTGCTCCATACTTCCCATCTTTATATAAACGTCTCCTGACTTTTAGGGGGAAATATTAGAACATTTACATAGCAATTCTCTCAATGCATGTACATTCCTTCTGTGTGACTGGGGAAACAATTAATGTTATTAGGGGATTTGCTGATCTGGTTGAATATTTTCCATTGATTTAAAATGGTAAATGTGACATTTGGACACTAGATGGTGCTAATTGCTATGATACTGAGGGCCATCTAAAGGCCAAATGAGGTACTTTTGGTTTTAAATCAATAGTTGGTTTAATCCTGTGGTTTTACTTTGTTTATGTCCTTCAATGTGTACTGTACTCATAAATACATGGGTATGATCTCAGGTATCTGTATGACCTCCCCCGACATAGGAAACTAAGGGGTCTATGCAAAAAATATTTTGGGTAAGGTGACAAGCATGTGTCCAGCCGTGAAAAATTCTGGCCGTATTCTAATAAACACAGTGATTTCCTATAATCGTCAGCTCCAACTTGTGGCCATAATGAGGTATTAGTTCCAAAATACCTCAATCAGGAAAAATAGTTCAATACCGCATTATGGCCACTAGATGGACCCAATGATCATAGGAAATCACTGAATGAAATAAAATAAGACCAGCATTTGTCATGGATGAATGAATGCTTGTCATATTTGTTCATCTATTTTATAAAAACTAAACATGTAAGTGAAGTGGTAACTATTGAGCCAATCGCTTCATCAAACCACACATAATATCTCCCTTCAAAGGGAAAACAGAAATTATTTACAGAAAATCAAACAGTATAAATATTTTCCAACCAATGACCTCCACCCAGACAAGATATGTAGAAATATAAAGACAAGCGGTGTTACCTCTCTTGCCGCACTCCGCCAAGCCACCCAAACCTACACAGGAGCAAAGGAAAGAAGTTCTCACCTAGTTTATCTCCGAGTTCTCCTTCCCTCCTGTTGGGGGATGGGAGAAGGATGGACTGAAGACAGAGAGACACGCTTCGGGGTCACCACTGGTAAGTAGAGCCTTGAAATGAAGGACATCAACTTCAGAATTTCTGTCTTGTCTGTGTAAAGTTTACTGATAAAGATATATGGGATCTCACAGCTTCTAGCTCTGTAACCCGCTATATCATTATCAGTAACCGTCACACAGACAAGCAAGACATTCTGAAGGTAATTCCTTCATTTCACGGCTCTACTTACCACTCTACACCCCAAAATTTACTCAGCCGATGAAAAGCCAACACGGGACAACACTTCATCCATGTCTCTGGTGATCTCTGATCTCCTTATCAACTGTTTCTTACATGTCGAAGATCAGCCATGGAGTATATCTGAGGTGTATATCAGGGTGTGCTTCTTCCCCACATGTCCAGCAACATTCATATAGAAGACATTTCCCACACTCAAGGCACTAATACACCTCCAGGGTTGTGTGGGATCCCTGATGTACAGGAAGACAGGACTTCATTGAGGAACAATTCCCTCACTCAGGACAGGAAAGCGGCTTCTCCCCCGTGTGAGATCTCTGATGTCTGGAAAAATTGGACTTGTGTGAAAAACATTTCCCGCACTCAGGACAAGAATACAGCTTTTCCCCAGTGTGAGATCTCTGATGTGTGTAAAGATTGGATTTGTGTGAAAAACATTTCCCGCACTCAGGACAGGAATATGGCTTTTCCCCCGTGTGAGATCTCTGATGTGTGTAAAGATGGGACGTCTGTGTAAAACATTTCCCGCACTCACGACAGGAAAAAGGCTTCTCCCCCGTGTGAGATCTCTGATGTATGTAAAGATGATACTTTAGTGAAAAACATTTCCCGCACTCAGGACAGGAATGTGGCTTTTCCCCCGTGTGAGATCTCTGATGTGTGTGAACATGGGACTTCCGTGAAAAACATTTCCCACACTCAGGACAGGAATACGGCTTCTCCTTCGTGTGAGATCTCTGATGTGTGTGAAGATGGGATGTCAGTGAAAAACATTTCCCGCACTCAGGGCAGGAATGTGGCTTTTCCCCCGTGTGAGATCTCAGATGCATGTAAACAGAGGACTTCAGTGAAAAACATTTCCCACACTCAGGGCAGGAATGTGGCTTCTCCCCCGTGTGAGATCTCTGATGCGTGTAAAGAGAGGACTTCCGTGAAAAAGATTTTCCGCACTCAAGACAGGAAAATGGTGTCTCCCCCGTGTGAGACCTCTGATGTTTGTAAAGACCGGACATATCTGAAAAACATTTCCCACACTCAGGACAGGAATACGGTTTCTCCCCTGTGTGAGATCTCTGATGTGTGTAAAGATTGGACTTCCGTGAAAAAGATTTCCCGCACTCAGGACAGGAAAACGGCTTTTCCCCCGTGTGAGATCTCTGATGTATGTAAAGATTGGACTTCTGTGAAAAAGATTTTCCGCACTCAGAACAGGAATGCGGCTTCTCTCCTGTGTGAGATATTTTATGCAAATTAAGACGGGATTTAATACGGAAACACTTCCCACACTCAGTACAGGAAAACCTCTTATCTGTTGGAAGGACGGCACCATCCCCCACAGTCTGAGGTTCCTCAGGATAAGAGGAATACGATGGTCCGGCACCGTCCCTCACAGTCTGAGGTTCCTCAGGATAAGAGGAATACGATGGTCCCGCACTGTCCCTCACAGTCTGAGGTTCCTCAGGATAAGAGGAATACGATGGTCCATCTACACTGTGTGGTCCCGGATGGACATTTGAGGTAGCCGGGTTTTCTCCTGGACTATACTGTGTGATGTCCTCATCTTCTACTTTACAGTCTGGAGACAAAGTGAGACAATCCTCTGAGGTTTTCCTCATCTCCCGTCCATCTACTAAAATAGAGATAAAAAGATTATTACTAGACATCAGCAGATTGGTTCCCCTAAACCAGGACTCCGCCCACATCAGGTAGCTTTGTCTCTGAGGATCTTACAATTCCCCCCTCAAGGTAACTAGTAAATGGTAGAGGGTGACTAAGTGTCCCATGAACCACACATCAAGTCAAGACCTGCTGTGTGATAGTAAATGTCAGTCTCATTCTGGACCTACGCCAGGCCACGCCTTGATGTGCGGGACACCTACTCACTATCTACTGATATAAAATGTCCAGCTGGTAGGAAATGGGCGTAACAAAAGAGAATCCATATTATGTGTATATATAGCAGTGGGTAGAGGGGAGAGAGCAGAAGTCAGACTATGTAATGTACAACATAGAGTATATAGTGCAGGGGTCAGTGGTATGTAATGTACAAGATAGAGTATAAAGTACAGGGGTCACAAGTATGTAATGTACAAGATAGAGTATATAGTGCAGGGGTCAGGAGTATGTAATGTACAACATAAAGTATACAGTGCAGGGGTCAGGAGTACATGATGTAAAACAGAGTATATAGTGCAGGGGTCAGGAGTATGTAATGTACAACATAGAGTATATAGTGCAGGGGTCAGGAGTATGTAATGTACAACATAGAGTATATAGTGCAGGATGGATGTACATCCAGACTTTAGATCTGAGTGGTTTTATATAACATGTCAGTTTTGGCCGTTACTTGCCCTTCAATCGATATCCCTATATGTGGTGATCGATGTCACCAGCAGGGGGAGCCCGCCGTAGATGCATCCAGACCTTGTACCTCGGATGCCTTACAGGAGGTGTCACTTCCTGTTGACGTCTGCTGACCGGACTGCATCGCATCAGAGATAGTGTCACTTCCTGGTGCGACCGGATATGACGCAATTGGGGCGTCATATCCGGCTATATGCGGCAAACATAGGAAATGTTTGCCACTTCTATCATCCACACCTGCATGGGATTAAAACTGGCGCCAACATAGGTGAGGGAGGGGATTAATCCCCCTTCCTATATATTACACACTGAATTCAATACCGATCAGGCAGGCTGGCTGGCGTGAAAAACCACAAGGTAGGTACCGCTGACACCATTATATGCAATCATATATTGCCTTTATTGGCAATATATCATAGAATGACACAAAATAGTCTAACCTGAAATTGGATGGATAGTTTCTACAGGACCTGTTGGACCCGGGATATACTATCCCCCCCCCCCCCACCGTTCTGGAATAGGATGAGATGAGGTTATAGGTTCCTGCCTGAAGCCACTCATATACTGCAAAAAGGTGGGCATACTCTCTGGTGATTTATTCCCCTCTCTCTATTCTCCTCCCCCCTCCCTATGGATATATATGAAGTACCCACATCACAAGCATGCCTACTTAAATGAGGTCTTCACCCCTTTTTAGGCTATAAGGACTGAAGGTTTATATCGCATATATACATCTAATAAACCACTCCATCGGCCCTGATCAAGGGAAAAGGAAACGATAGGTGGATATATCAAGTGCAGCCACCAGGTATGAATCAAATGTTGCATTCAAGTATTAGAGGCTATAGGAAGGGATAAGTGATCTCATAGAATTTTCTTGGTGCTATATACCTCACACTTATATTCTTCCTATTCAGTGTGGTAACCATCGTGCTCCCATAACAGAACAGCTTTACATATAAAAGAGTCCTGACTATCAAGTTATAACACAGTGCTATCTTATGCAGCATAAAAAGGTGGGTTAGTATTGAATATCCTCCAAATATATCCATAGTGATATGCATATAATTAAATAGAGTCTACTCTTGCAGCGGTGCTCTTTGCGGTGATTGAGAGGCTGGACACTTAAGGCCCGGCCGACGACCGATCGGCCAATTTTCGGCTTGTTAGTATGATGCTTCCGACAGCCGACAGCGCACTTTCGGCCGAACAGAATCTGTCGTGCAGGCATTAAAATTTTTGTATGCCGACACCAGAACGGCCGATTGTTCGCCAGTCAGTACAGATTTCGGCCGACAGACAGCAGATTTGCAAGACTGGGCATGCTCAGAAAAGAAAAAACACAGGGAAAGTTAACCATCACATGACATCACTTCTGCAGTCGGCTGTTGTTGGCGGACAAAATTCGTGTGCAGTCTTTTGCACTTTTCAGCGGACACGTCAGCCCGGGGACAAAAGACGGCCGAACGTTCGGCCGACGATCAGTACGTGTGTACGGGGCTTTAGCCTAAAATAAATGAGTGAATATATGTATACATTGGAGGCTATACACAAATACTAAGGGGACAATATCTGGTGTTTTTTCGTGTCGCCAATCTGCCATCTCCCGAGTCATTGAAAAGGGTCAGTACAAAACCACAGCTTTATATGATTATACTCTGACTAATGATGATTGATGTAATTTTTTGGACTTATAAGTCACTAACTGTTATTTTGCTGTATTTCATATCACCTATAGAAATACCGGTCTGTCATGGTCTCTCTGGCCCTGAGGAAGCCTTGAGCGAAACGCGTCGGCTTGTTGGGGACCTACATTGACCGTATTCCATCTACTCTTTCCATCCTACACAGGCTCTTGGTTTTTTCTCCCTTCTGGGATGTATTTCTATTAAATGACTCTTTATAATCAATTTTATCAGTATTATTCTATGTTATTTTGTTTGTGCTAACATGTGCGCACACGCCCATGTTTTTTACGATGAAATTTAATAAAATGTAAATTATTTTTAGAAGTTGGTTTTTGTGTGATCCTTCTACTCCCACTGGCCCGTAAAGCCCCACTTTCCCCTATCTTCTGTGTCCTCATATCAATTAGGGGTAAGGGCCTACACGCACGGAACTTTTTGTCTTGATTAATGTTCAACATAGAGTATATAGTACAGGGATCAGGAGTATGTAATGTACAACATAGAGTATAGAGTACAGGGATCAGGAGTATGTAATGTACAACATAGAGTATATAGTGCAGGGGTCAGGAGTATATAGTGCAGGGGTCAGGAGTATGTAATGTACAACATAGAGTATATAGTGCAGGGGTCAGGAGTATGTAATGTACAACATAGAGTATATAGTGCAGGGGTCAGGAGTATATAGTGCAGGGGTCAGGAGTATGTAATGTACAACATAGAGTATATAGTGCAGGGGTCAGGAGTATGTAATGTACAACATAGAGTATATAGTACAGGGATCAGGTGTATAATGTACAACAGAGTATATAGTGCAGGGGTCAGGAGTATGTAATGTGTAATATGAATGTAGAATCCCTTTGACATCCAAAAGGATATTGGGTGCCAGTCACTTTTGTCTTATTAAAGTGTTACTGCAAAATGGTTCAGGAGGTGAGGGTTGGAGGTGAGGGTTGGGGGGGATGGGGGTCTCAGATACCATGGCAGATCACTTACAGACCCTGCAGATCAATGTCTACTCTCACAGTGTCAGAACCTATAAACCAACTGAGCAACACTGTAAGCACATTCCCAAATTTCAGTGCGTCCTCCAAGTGAGTCACCAGGCCCTCCTTAGAGACCGGCCTTCTTCATGGCTCCTTCCAGCAAGGGGCCTCCCCTGGGTCTCCTCCTTGGCACAGCTTCCTCCAGACCAGGCAGGACAGCTTCACAACCACTTCAGCACATGTTAGGCCCCAAAACAGGCTAATGGACCTAACAGCAGAGCTCCATCCAGCAGCCCCTCCCTACACCTCATCCCAGGGGAAGAGAGCGAGCACATGGCCTGTCCCAAATATTTATTTCCTCCCCCAGCATGCACCAGTGACATATACCTCCTACTGGATTGGCTGACAGAAATATAAATATTCTTAATGTAAGACATTAAACCCAAAGAAAATATTTATTATATTGCAGCTTATCGATTCTTAGATTTGATGTTAGTTTTCCTTTTTAGGATTTCTTATATGTTCATCTGGTGATCTGGCCAGTAAATCTGTTCTATAAAAGCCCCAATTCTAAAGCAGAAGGTATCAGTTACTGGGATGGGGCAGACCATTTACCACTGGCAGGGGTGCTTACAATGATCAGCTTTTATTTATTCTTGTAAAACCTTTATCCCAAAAGGGAAAAAACAGTTTACTGTAACTGATTATAAAGTGTGAGATGGATTTTGGCTTCAATTTGTTATTGTTAAATCTGCTAATACATCTAACACTCCACTCCCCCCCCCCAGACTGATAACGCTGCTGTCTCCAGAGTGGGGGCGCTCTAATACAGAAGGTGTGACCAGGTGAAAACAGAGGGGAAAAAGCCCCTAAAAAGAAAAGTAATGCAGCCACCACATCTAATGATTGGTAAGCTGCAATGTATGACATTTTTGGTTTTGGGTTAATTATCATTTTAGTTTGGTTGGTGAAATGTCATACTATGTCCAGTGATAGCGGTGACATCTACTGGCCACAGTGAGAAATCACAACTCAGCTTAAGCTTAGGGAAAAACCAGGCGAAAAACTGAACAATCAGTCTGAGCTAAGTACAGCCCAGCCAAAAACTAACATGACATAGTAGTCCCTATTTAAGACAAGCTGTAACTTCAGATCCCCGTCTCCTTTTTTCTGACTGCTCAGACAAACTGTCTAAATTCTGGACTTTGGACAGATGTAAAGAGAGGAATGCAGATAAAGGGGTACAACTTATGTAGGAGGATTTGTTTGATTCTTGTGTATCACCTGAGGCCAATCACTTCACTGGGTATATGGAGGGTTTACACCCACTCTACATGTTTACATGAGACAAGTTGCAGAGGTCCCACACCGCTGCCTCCCATCTCCTGAGACTGCACTCAGTGACTTGGGTGTGAGACTATACAGACATATCCCTCCACCCGACACAGCCAGCAAATAACAGAGCAAGTAACCCCGGGAGAATTCTTCTGTCATGTTTTGCTAGACCCCGGCATGGGGCAGAAGACCCAAAAAACATACCCCAGGTGCCTAGGTCCAGTAATGCCTATTGTCAAAATGAACATTTTACTGCCAGCTGAACCCCAGAATCTCCATAAATCCAGTCTAGAGACATAAATTGTGTCTGCAGCACAGAGAAGGAAGATTATCCGAGAGAAATACAGAAATACAGGACGGGGAACACAGCTCAGGAAAGTGACCAGGGGATTACAGGCTGATATCACCCAGTCCCCGCCCTACTCTGGACCAATCAGTGAGCAGTATGGGTGGAGGAATGTATTTATTGTTAATGACCCACCTGTGCTGATCTCTGTAGGAGTGTCCTCCTCTATAAATGTCCCCGTTATTCCATCCTCCTCCATAGACTGCTGATCATCCCTCACATACCTCTCTTCTTCTTCTGCTTTAACCTCAAATTCTATATCGATTGGATCTCCACTCTAAATCAAGAAAATAAGAGAGAATATCATCTGTAAAATATAAGATTTATTATTGTGACATCACATAAAAATCCACACATTGTCTCCATGAGTCTGTGTTTTATAATCTCTGTCTCACCAACCTTGTAACATTGAGGGATGGTGTGACCTTCCTGTGTGGAATCCCGGGAATACAGAGGACGGGGACATCTCTCTGGTGGGTTCCTGGTATTAGGTGGCTCCATCATATCCTTGTGTCCTTCTGAAAACTCCTCCATCACTCCATACTCCTCATCCTCCTCTTTATACTCTTCTTTAACATCAATATTATCATCCCCAAGTTTTCCACTCTGAATATATAATAAAACATTTCTTGTAACAAATATACTGTGTATAAATCAGAACTACCAATCATTGTCACTCATCTACCTGATGATGGTGGGGGATGGTGTGACCTTCCTGTGTGGAATCCCGGGAATACAGAGGACGGGGACATCTCTCTGGTGGGTTTCTGTAGCTGGATGACTCCACCATGGTGTCCTGGTACAGATCTTTGTGTTCCTTTAGAAACTCTGACTCCTCCATCACCCCATCCTCATCATCCTCCTCTTTTATCTCTTCTTTAACCTCAACTTTAGAATCTCTCAGGTTTCCACTCTGAATATATAATAAAAATGACATCAATGGTAACAATGCAGATAATGTACAGATCCTAATGATACTATCAGTGATTGTTCCTCATCTACCTGATGATGGTGAGGGATGGTGTGATCTTCCTGTGTGGAATCCCGGGAATACAGAGGACGGGGACATCTCTCTGGTGGGTTCCCATTACTGGATCCATCTGTAGGAAACACACACACTGACTGAATACATTGTTTCTATGTGTTTATCAGATGATGGGGGATCTAGGTGGATCCTCCGTACTGCTCTCTCCTTTACAATAAAGTCTCCTCTTACCCGGTGATGTGAGGGGCGGCTGATTCTCCATCATGACGTCCTTGTAGAGATCCTTGTGTCCTTCTAAATACTCCCACTCCTCCATGGAGAAATAGACAGTGACATCCTGACACCTTATAGGAACCTGACACACACAATGATACAGTCACCATCCAGACACATCCCTTGTCTGTTACTGGATAATGTCCCAGAATTCCCAGCACAGCTCACCTCTCCTCCATGATCTCTCTGGTGACTTCTAGAATCTTCTTTGTATTTCTCTATTCTATCAGGGAGGGAGGTGGAGGCAATGTGATGGTCATATGATCTCCAGACTTCACAGGAGGAAAACTCTAGATCTGAACACAAATAGTAAAATCAAATGAAATTCCCAGAATCCTCCTCACCTCACCATTCGGGTTTCCATTTGATTAAATCCCCACCTCAGACTGAGGTATAATTTACCCACAGAGGACCCCCACACTACGCAGAGTAAAAGCTTGTTGCAGGCATTCTGACATCATTACATACAACGCAGGACCAACAGTCCCACTTTACTAATGAGGATGCCAAGGATCCACCCACATCCTAAGAGCATGAGAAAAAAAAGACAGAGGGAGGGACATTGGGGGAAGGGGGGGGGGGGAGCTGTGAGGTCAGTGTGATGTCATAGGACATATAGACTAGGGATGGAGGAACATTTAGATGGGGAGATTTGAGGGGCCCTCTATATGAGGATCCTGTGCTAACCAAATCATTGTTCCTGGGTGCCTCCCACTTCTCCTAAAATGAAGAGTGAACTTTGACCTTTACCATACAGAAATCTGTCAGGATTCTGTGAAAGTAATCTCTCATGTGCGTGACGTGAGGTGATGTGCGGAGAAACGGAGTGTAAATAGCAGACAATTTTCTCCAGAGCTCCTAATGGTGGGGATGGATTTTGCTGCATGCTGGTGCCAAGTTTCCACCCCCAGGGTTACTTCAGGTGTGGAGAAAAGTTGTGTAAGAGGATATGGAGGAGAGATGAGGAGGAGATCCAGGAATCAGGATAAAGGTCAGGACAAGCAACAGACGAGTGCATCCAAGAGATAAAGCCGGGGTCAGAAAATCAATCCAAGGAAACAACAGGCAGGACGAGGAATAGCAAGAAGGAGCTCAGAGACAAATGAGAATATTGCTCAGCCAATGGGAGATTATCTCAGCATGACTTACATAATGAAAGAGATGAGGGGGAGGGGAGGTGACCATAGATACATGGAAATTCAGCTGGTTCAGCAGGGATCGGTCACATTTCCATCCATATATGGTCAGCTTTGGAAGCAAGATTTATTAATCATCAACTGATCCCCTTGAAGGGGTTAATCTACTTATTACCTCCTCTGCCGCCAGATCCTGCAGTGTCTCCCTCTACGTTCTATGGAACGTCCTCTTTACCTAACATCACTTCCTGTCTGTATTCCATAGAGACTTCCTGTCTGTATTCCATAGACTTCCTGTCTGTATTCCATAGAGACTTCCTGTCTGGGTAGAAGTGAGATCACCACCTTGTGGAGCTCAGAGGAACTGCAGCCCTGAGAACCGTCTGGTAGTGTGAACACGGCCTTGTGCTGTGTGTGTATGTACTGTATATCCTTTCCCTTTCTCTCCTCCCTGAGTGTGTATGAAGAGGCGGAGCTCCTGCTGGAACAGCGGTCGGAGGAGGAAGCCGAGTCTAGGAGGGAGACTGACAGAAAGCGCAGGGAATTGTATGCATAAGATATATAGAGAAACAACAGTTTCCCTTCCTTCACTTGGTGAGGTGGACACCTGGTGGGGTTTTTTTTTTTTTTTTTGCTGTGGTAGGTTTTTTCTTGTTTTTTTTGGAGAAAGATGGAGAAGAGGAGGTTCATTTATAGATCGGGTTACCTACATATTGTAGGAAGAGAAGTCAAATAATATATTACCCCTCAAAAATTTAAATTATACTATGTAATATAATATGCTACATAAAAAAAGGGGTTTCCTCCCTCTTTGTACTCATATTTTTGGAGCCTTTTATTTATTTATTTATTTCCACTACAGTCACGTTTTTGATGATTTTTTTTCTACTGTTTAAGATATATAAATTTAGAATTGACACTTGGGGTGCTTAGGGTCGGTTTTTTTTTTTTGTTTTTTTTTTGGAGTATAAACAATGTACAAGATTTATAAACATGTATATATGGTAGGCATGTGTTTAGATTTATTTACATATTATGAGGATGGTAATAAAATATTACTTTTCATCCCCCTCCTTTCTTATTATTTATTTTTAATATTTTAATTTTTATTTTCATTACACAAAGCTACATAAAGAAAAAAAGGGGTTTCCTCCCTCTTTGTACTCATATTTTTGGAGCCCCCTATTTTTTTTCCACTATAGTCACGTTTTTGATGTTTTTTTTTATTTCACTGCTTAAGATATATACATTTAGAATTGACACTTGGGGTGCTTAGGGTTTGGGGATTTCTTTTTTTTTTTTTGGAGTATAAACAATGTACAATGTACAAGATTTATAAACATTGGGTATAAATACATTTTTTTTTTTGACACTATAAAATTATTTACACACGCTAAATAGGGGATCGAGGAATTTCCCCTTTTTTCACATTTTTTTTTTTTTTTGAGCACTATAAAATTATTTGTATTATCCAGATAGGAAACTAAGAGATTCCCTTCTTTCACTTTTTTTTTTTTTTTTATGTTACTAGTATTAAAAATGCTCATCTCAACTTCCAATAATACACTAGCAGCGCTATCATAAGAAGAGAATAAAGTCTCTGTGATGGAATATAAAACGATGTGAGACAAGTTCATGCAGAGAGTCCACAGAATCAAAGAGTGCAGCTCCTCCACAACTGTACATTCAGATCCTAGAAAGCCTCCACCTCACCGCTGTGCACACCCAATGGTAGTACACTTACCAGAGGCCGCTGGATAACGAGCCAATGTATATCTCAAACACAGGGATGTGTGGTCCACCAAAGACTTGAAAACCAGGAAGGGACTCTCGCCTCACACTTATACACAGGAATCGCTCCGCATATACCAGGTGCATGTGAATAAATCAATAACACGACATAGCGTGATACTGCATAATAATCCCCTTTATTCCAACACACAAATTCTTCAAATATTGCACTCACAGACAAATGGTAAGTAAAGCGTGTAAAACTGGGGTAAAACCTGTGTCCTGTCGCTTCCCTCTGATGAATAGCTTGCTGCTCGTTACCTGGACGGTCAAACTACCGTTCAGCTACCAATCGGCAAGCTATTCATCAGCGGGAAGTGACAGGACACAGGTTTTACCCCAGTTTTACACGCTTTACTTACCATTTGTCTGTGAGTGCAATATTTGAAGAATTTGTGTGTTGGAATAAAGGGGATTGTTATGCAGTATCACGCTATGTGGTGTTATAGATTTATTCACATGCACCTGGTATATGCGGAGCGATTCTTGTGTATAAGTGTGAGGCGAGAGTCCCTTCCTGGTTTTCAAGTCTTTGGTGGACCACACATCCCTGTGTTTGAGATATACATTGGCTCGTCATCCAGCGGCCTCTGGTAAGTGTACTACCATTGGGTGTGCACAGCGGTGAGGTGGAGGCTTTCTAGGATCTGAATGTACAGTTGTGGAGGAGCTGCACTCTTTGATTCTGTGGACTCTCTGCATGAACTTGTCTCACATCGTTTTATATTCCATCACAGAGACTTTATTCTCTTCTTATGATAGCGCTGCTAGTGTATTATTGGAAGTTGAGATGAGCATGTTTTATCACTTTTGAGATACACCCATTTTTAACATGTATTATTTGTAATAGCAGCAGCTGCAGGTCCTTTTAATAGGACCATATATATTTATTGTATATTTATTGTCTACTTACATTTGAGCGCTGGGTGAGTGGGCCCATTTTATAGATCCTACTCCTCATTTTATAGTATTAAAATTGCCTTCAGGATGCTCAAAGGATATAGAGGGCTGCTCCCTGAGAGGGAAGAGAGATAAAAATAGAAGAACGGCTTTCTGCTGATTATAAAATATTAGAGTATAAAGAGTCCGGGGGGTTTGTGGGGGGAGAGAGCTGGGACCTCACTTTGAGGCCCTGCCCAACCACGAACCTACATAGGACTACGCACAAGCCTTTAGGTTTGAGGGTGTGCGTACAAATAACAAGTAGTTAATTTTTCAGTTTTGGGTGGGTGGGATTGGTTCTGTGTTTTTTTTTTTTTAATTTCTCTCTTTTCTTCCCTTTCCCTTCCTTTCCCTTTCCATTTTCTAGCGTGACAATATGGCCAATATAAAAGTAATGACATTAAATTCAAGAGGCCTTAATACTCCCGAAAAAAGACGTATGTTATTAAATGCTTTAAAACGCTCTCAGATGGCACAAAATCTAATGTAACGATTTTGCGGCCGGAACTCCGCTTTAATGTTTGGCAACAGATGATATTGCCAAGCACAAGGTACTACAGTGGCTACAAAAATGTGCACCGGCCTATACTAACCCTTATGCTGAAGAATGGGAGTGTTTGGTGATGAGGCCTAGTCAGGGTACCTGACCAACATCTTTGGTTGGTTTAGGTACATCGATGATGTCCTCTGGATTGGCATGGTGAACCTCAGAACAATGGGAGGTTTATAGGGATAGAATCATTCAATTTGAAATTGATGTTGGGTGGCTTTGGGGTGTTTTCATTTTTAATGTAAAATACACTCTAGTGTCTGGTGTTTGTTGGCTCCCATATTCAATTTTTTTTCACTTTGGGTGCCCCCCCCCACAGAGTTTAGCCTGCCTTATGGGCCAGAAACACTCCCTTTTAGCTAGTGTGTGAAGTGGCTTCGTACTCAGCCCATCGTGGCGTCACATATACATGTACATCATGACAATTTTGTACATAGTAATTTTCTTGTGTGTCATGGTGCTTCTGACATGTGGATGTAATGACGTCACACCACCGATTAGCCTTTGGCTGTATTTTCCCAGTAGGAGGGACTGGGTTAATCAATGGAATACCCTGTTATTCAGGGAAAAGGGGCAGGAATGCTGTTTACTATTCTCTGTCTCTATGGGTGCCATCTTTACTATTTGGCCTGATAGATAAGGGTGGAGTACACTACAGTGGGCTGGGCAGTCTCTGAAGGAATTGGAATATCAATTAAACTGGTCAGACGTCAGTCTTTCCCCCATCTGATCCTGAGGTAATGCTCTCTGTATCTCTCCTTGATGGATAGACTTTTATTTTTACACCTGGAATGAAGGTCCTTTGATGTGAAGTTTCATGACAGTGAGTGGACTTTTATGAGTTCCTAGTAATAGGGGTTACATCCAAGCCATGCAAAGGTGGTATCAGTGGTCCCTGAATACATTTTTATATGGACATTTGTGTGTTATTAATTACAGGCTAAATCTACCTGGAGACACTGTACAAGTGTTATACTGTATGTAGTCTTGTGGTCCCTGTTGAAGTCCATGTATGGACATTTCTACCTATTATTATTATTTTACAAGATTTATAGAGCACCAAAGCTTGCACAGTGCTTTATAATCTAAAGGAAGACTGTACAGTTACAATACAAGAGGGTTTACAAGGGCCTTGCTCCTAAGAGCTTACAATCTAATTGGGTGGGCCAAGTTATACAAAAGGTTATAACTGTGGGGGACGAGCTAATGGAAGAATTAAAAGTTTGAGGTGTAAGAGGCTTTCCTGAAGAGATAATTCTATCTATGATAAATGACAGACTAGATTCACATTGACACGTTCTCCACACCTGGAATGTGCTGAGTTCTTGGATAACGTCTACACAGTGTTTACAGATTGGCTTTATCACCCCAACGAGCTATCTCCAGTTAATGGACGTAATCATTATGTTTGGATGATGTCACCAGTCAGGAGCCTTTCCTGTCATCCTACATTAGGGTGACCAGATATTTAAAATGAAATCCTGGGACATTATTATTATTTTTTTTTGGCAGATGGTAAACTATTTTATAAGCATCAAGAGCAATTTTGTGAAAATTCATACGTCTGGAAAACCAGGTCGCATTGAATTGTCACAGAAACAAATGACTGGACTTTCTAAGGCACACCATAGAATGAATCAGAGTGACTCGTGTATTGTAAAATATATTCTTTTTATTTATTGCAAAAAATTATTATTAAAAATGAGAGCAGGAAGTACACATCGAACTTGTCCTCTTCAAGAGGTAACCATTAACATGGATTAATAAAATCGCATAGCCAAAGACAATTTTTATCCAGTTGAACCCTTGGGTGACTGGAAAAATTGTGTGGGCTATGATGCATTCATAATGCGTTCACAACAATAATTAAGCAACTATAAATTCGTATCTGATCTTTGGGTCTACGCGTTTCGCAGCGTGCTTCTTCAGGACCACATTTTAACATCAGATAAATCTTAAGACAAAGAGAATGTTTCATTAGTACACTTATAATAAAGATAATGTGTAATACCTTATGGCTACACCCATAAGGTGCGAGTTTATCTAGACCATGTGCACACAAATTGTATTAAACATTATCTTTATTATAAGTGTACTAATGAAACATTCTCTTTGTCTTAAGATTTATCTGATGTTAAAATGTGGTCCTGAAGAAGCACGCTGCGAAACGCGTAGACCCAAAGATCAGATACGAATTTATAGTTGCTTAATTATTGTTGTGAACGCATTATGAATGCATCATAGCCCACACAATTTTTCCAGTCACCCAAGGGTTCAACTGGATAAAAATTGTCTTGGGCTATGCGATTTTAATAATCCATGTTAATGGTTAACTCTTGAAGAGAACAAGTTCGATGTGTACTTCCTGCTCTCATTTTTAATAATAATTTTTTGCAATAAATAAAAAGAATATATTTTACAATACACGAGTCACTCTGATTCATTCTATGGTGTGCCTTAGAAAGTCCAGTCATTTGTTTCTGTGACAATTCAATGCGACCTGGTTTTCCAGACGTATGAATTTTCACAAAATTGCTCTTGTTTCTCAATTTTTGGATGATGGCACTTATTGGGTAGTTCAATCTCTCCTATGTTCTATTTTATAAGCATATTTTCCTCAAATAGTTCATGAGATGGTCAGAGACTGCGGACATAGTGCAGGAGATGGTCAGAGACTGCAGACATAGTACAGGAGATGTTCAGAGACTGCTGACATAGTACAGGAGATGGTCAGAGACTGCTGACATAGTACAGGAGATGGTCAGAGACTGCTGACATAGTACAGGGGGTGGTCAGAGACTGCAGACATAGTGCAGGAGATGGTCAGAGACTGCAGACATAGTACAGGAGATGTTCAGAGACTGCTGACATAGTACAGGGGATGGTCAGAGACTGCTGACAGAGTACAGGGGATGGTCACAGACTGCGGACACAGTACAGGGGGTGGTCAGAGACTGCAGACATAGTAGAGGGGGTGGTCCGTGACTGCGGACATAGTACAGGGGGTGGTCCGTGACTGCGAACATAGTACAGGGGGTGGTCAGAGACTGTGGACATAGTACAGGGGGTGGTCACAGACTGCTGACATAGTACAGGGGGTGGTCAGAGACTACGGACATAGTACAGGGGATGGTCAGAGACTGCGGACATGGTACAGGGGGTGGTCAGAGACTGCGGACATGGTACAGGAGGTGGTCAGAGACTGCAGACATGATACAGTAGATGGTCAGAGACTGCGGACATAGTAGCGGGGGGTGATCAGAGACTGTGGACATAGTACAGGGGGTGGTCAGTGACTGCGGACATAGTACAGGGGGTGGTCAGTGACTGCGGACATGATACAGGAAATGGTCAGAGACTGCGGACATAGTACAGGGGACGGTCAGAGACTGCAGCCATAATAGAAGAGATGATCAGACACTGCGGATATTATACAAGAGATGGTCAGAAACTACTGCACTGAAATGTGAGCCATGCTTTGGTCCCTTTTCAGAAGCATTTGACATGCAGTGAGGAGGGGATATTGCATTTCCTCACTGCCTCTTTAACCCCTAACTACCACTTAAAAACACATAGGACAAAATACTGTTCTAAGCTCGGGAGGGGGAGAGAGAGAAGGAAGAGCAGGAAGGAGGAGGGGGGGCGGCGGAATCTGGTCACAGCTCAGTCACTTCAGTCCCTGAGGGCTCTCAGCTCAGTCACAGTGGCTTCAGGATTACAGTGTGACTGTTGGCTGTTCCAATTAAACTTCCCGCCCACACATCCTATTCACACCCAGCACACGGGCTGCTGGAGTGTGGGCAGATACAGCGAGGGAGGGGCGGGAAGAAGCAGAGGCGATCCAGCCTCTTCCATTCTCTGAGGAGGGGGGAGCTGTGCTGTCTGTGCTCCATGAGAAGGGAACTCAGACACTCAGCAGTGTGACAGATGCAGCCATCTGTATATTCACGGAGGGTTGGAAACACTTATGGGGCACCCTATGTAGGGGCACTGGCCTGACAACCCTTCCCACCCCCAATGTGTGTCATCCATGGTGAACCACCACCCCCTTTGGAAGCCACTGGTGCCACCCCTGAATCTGGGAACAGAACTGGGGACATACTTGGTCCGGGATGGTGTCCTCAATCTGGGGACTGTCCCCAGGAAACCGGGGACGTCTGGTCACCCTATCCTACATGCTCCCTTCTGAGGATTCTTCTATCCTTCCAAACAAATGTATGAAATCATCGATGAGTCCTCCTTCTATGTGATCTAGAAGATCTGGAATCACAATGCCTTTATGGATGAAGTGGATGACGCAGTTTATATATTATGTATAAAAGAAGAAAATGTAACATACTGCGCTAATAATAAAGATACCAGCTAGCACACTTAACTGACAAATACGTTGATAAAAAGTAAAAATATGTAAATGTGCAGCGCTAAACCAAAGTGATAATAATGAATAAATCACTCAAAGTAATGATAAAAAGTGTAAATATAGATAGAAGGTGAATATAAGTCCCAAGTGAACAAAGGTGAGAATTAAAGTCCAGGGTGATGTGTGTGATCACAGTTGACGCTAGATCCCAGCACCAGCAAGGAAACAAACATATGCACTCACCAGAGGGACTGGACCCAAAATACCATATAGTAAATGGGTCAGATGGGCTCACAAGGTATCAGGTGGGTCTCCAGATAAGTGCTGCAGCCACGGACGTTTCAGTGCAATCACAAGACGAATGAAGCAAGATGAAGACTCTCATTCACCAAATGACATGGAGGGATAAACCAAACAAGGCAAACATAGTGTAAATTAGCTGTGGGTCCTGAGCACCTCGTATGACATCACATAATGCTGATATAATCAGTGGGTCCTTAACCACTTAAGCCCCGGAAGATTTTACCCCCTTCCTGACCAGGGCCTATTTTGCGATTCAGCACTGCGTGACTTTAATGGACAATTGCTCGGTCGCGCAATGCTGTACCTAAATGAAATTGACGTCCTTTTTTCCCCACAAACAGAGCTTTCTTTTGGTGGTATTTGGTCACCTGTGTGATTTTTTTGATCATGCGCTATAAACAAAGAATAGCGACAATTTTGCAAAAATAACAATATTGTTCACATTTTTTAATATAAAATTCCCCCCAAAAAAATGTAAAAATCAAAATTTTTTAACATTTTAGGCCAATTTGTTTTCTGCTACATATGTTTGGTAAAAAAAAATCGCAAAAAGCGTATTTTGATTGGTTTGCGCAAAAGTTATTGCGTTTACTAACTAAGGGAAAGATTTTTGTCATTTTTATTATTTTGTTTTTTTTTTTAACGAGTAATGGCAGCGATCTGCGTTTTTGTTTTTTTGCGGTACTGCGACATTGCGGCAGACAGATCAGACCCTTGACTGACATTTTTGACACTTTTGGGGTTACCAGTGACATTACTACAGTAATCAGTGCTATACATATGCACTGTTACTTTAAAAATTACACTGGCAGGGAAGGGGTTAACTTTTATTTGAGAGGGAGGGGTTAAGTGTGTCCCTAGGGGCGTGCTTCTAACTGTGATTGGATGTGGCTGTGTGTGTAACAGCAGAGATCTATGGTCCTACATAGCAGGACCGTATGATCTGTGCTGTTACACAGGGGAGAACGGCAGGCTTTGTTTACATTAGCCGCCTGCCTTTCTCCCGGTGTAACCGACGATCGCGAGTGACCGGCGGACATCGGGTCCACCGGTCACTCACGTGTGGGGGTCCGTGAGCGAGCGGGAGCGGGAGCGTGCCTCCGGCGGTGCGTGCTCACTTCCTAGAGCCTCACAGGCAAGCGACGTAGTACTACGTCACTTTGCCTGTGAGGGGCTGACCGCCGCAGTAAATAGTCGTGCGACGGTCGGCAAGTGGTTAACAGCTTCTTTCAACTGCGCTGTAGCCAGAGAGATTGCCAGATAAATTTATATTGCTCTCTGCTTACCAGAGAGCAGGATCCATTGGTAGGGTCTGCTGATGGTGTGATTGCAAACTGAAACGTCCGTAGCAGCAGCACTTATCTGGAGACCCACCTGATACCTTGTGAGCCCATCTGACCCATTTACTATATGGTATTTTGGGTCCAGTCCCTCGGGTGAGCGCATATGTTTGTTTCCTTGCTGGTGCTGGGATCTAGCGCAGTGTTGCCAACCGTCCGTATATTTACGGACAGCCCGTAAAATCAGGGCACTTTTCTCCTGCCCGTAAATACCCGTAGCAGGAAAAAAGTATCCGTTAAAACGATGGCTGCGGCGAGACAAACTGACTGCGCATGCGCGGCGTTCGCCTCTCGGTCTCGATCACTCACAGTCAGTCAGTCAGTCTCATCATCTCCTCCTCCCCCGCCTGTGCCCTGCCCACATGGCCCGCCCAGAATTTTCCTGCCACTGCCGCCGCGGACCGCACGCGAGCAAGCCAGGAGGAAGGAGCCTGCTGCCGGCCGGAGGTGGACCGCGTGTGGAGAGGAGTCAGACGAGACGACGGAGACCGACTGACCCGACCAGCCCAGGACTGTCTGCAGCAGCACCAGCCAGCTGAGCTCCCACCCCGGCGTCCCCCCACGAGGAGGATCCATCCATCTCTGGGCTGGCCTGGCACAGACACCACCACCATCGGCCATCCACTGTCTCTCGAGTTTCGTCGACTCCATCTGATGATCTTCTTCTCCAGACCGTGAGTACTCCTCCTAGGCTCCTACTAATCTCCTCTCCTCGCCCCCAGTCTCCCCAGGCCCCACCTGCCACCTCTCTGACCTCCTCAGCCCTGGCCTGAGCCCAGGGCAGGGCTGCTGAAGAATTCATCCATCCAAAATTCCATCCATGGCCTCTCCTCGCTCCCAGTCCCCCCCAGGCCCCCCCTGCCACCTCTGACCACCTCCTGTACCATGTCCGCAATCTCTGACCACCTCCTGTACCATGTCCGCAGTCTCTAACCATCTCTCATCTTTTATCATGTCTGCAGGGGAGTCTGGACTCTGGAGAGGAGTCAAGAGTGAGAGCGCCGCTGGGATGAGGGTCACGGGAGAAGTCAGATGTGTGGGGCCAGTGGAGTGGAGACCAGAGCCGCCTGACTGAGCCCCTCACAGTGCACCTGAGAGGTCAGTGATAGCGCCGCCAGACGAGTCTGATGGGGGGGGGGGGGTCACTGATGTAAGGGGGCACTGATATAAAGATCCCTCTATATTAGTAACCCCCATATATTAATGTATTCACTCTGTGGAAGGTGGTCTCTGGTCACCAGATTGCCCCCCACATCAGAGTCTGCAGGATTCTCCCCTTACAGTGCGAAGGGGCAACTCTGCAGACCCTGATGTAAAAGGGAACTCTGATGTAAAGGGCAATGCAGTAGACTCTGATATAACAAAAACAACTGGTTACTGTCCACACCTGTAACTGGTCTCTGCAGCAAGGAGCATTGGAAGGGCAATGCATATAACAAGACAAAAAGATTTCCAAGCTCTCCTTACCGACCAATCTGTGACCAACCGAATTGACCTGTCCAACAGTACGTGTTTTTAACACATACTGTTGGACAGGTCAATTCGGTTGGTCGCAGATTGGTCGGTAAGGAGAGCTTGGAAATCTTTTTGTCTTGTTATAGACTCTGATATAAGGCGGTTTCTGGTCACCAGAGCACCCACTTAAATCAGAGTTCCCCCTTAAATCAAGATCTGCAGCATTCCTCTTTATGTCAGAGTTACACTGTAAGGGAAATCCTGCACAATCTGATATATGGGGGAACGCTGTGCTGGCTGGGTTATATTAATCTGATCTTCATGTAAATGGAGAAATATGGTTTTTGACTTTTGTTTAACCTAAACACATTGCTAATAGCACTATCTACATGTTTATAGTTTAAGTATTGATATTTGCACGGTTTAGCACTGAAAACAGTCTGTTTATGTACATTTTTGCAATGCCAGTAAAAAATTGGTGCCGTCCGTAAATTTTGGACGTTCTGCCAGTAAATTTCCCTCCGGGGGGTTGGCAACACTGATCTAGCGTCAACTGCGATCACACACATCACCTTGGACTTTAATTCTCACCTTTCTTCACTTGGGACTTATATTCACCTTCTATCTATATTTAGACTTTTTATCATTACTTTGAGTGATTTATTTATTATTATCACTTTGGTTTAGCGCTGCACATTTACATATTTTTATATATTATGTATTGTTTTACAGATGTTTTCACTCCAGGATTAATTATTTTATTTATATAACCCTTGAAAGAATTGCTATTACTTTTAGAGATCTCCACCACCATTCCTATGTGACCATTACATCCTTGCAAATTATGTTTAGCATGTTCATTTTGAGTGGATTAACATTTATTTTAATGCTTTCTGATATATTTTTGCATTTCCTTATCCAAAAAGATCAATTTCCAGATTTTGTTTTCTTGGGTATACCTTTGTTTTGAACTTAGCCATGTAAATTAGATATTATACAAGAATGTATACAAGTTGGTGAGGCCAACATAGAGTCAGTTTGGGTTACGTTGCAGTTTGCTAATCATGCAGTAACTCGTGTTGACCACCTGGTCAAGTCAAAGAACTAGATGATCTACTAGTTGAAGAAATAGCTAAAATGACAATGAAAGGAGAAGTTATCATTATGGGAGATTTCAATCTTCCAGATATAAACTGGAAAACAGGAGTACAGATATTCTAAATTCCCTACTGGGGTTGTCTCTGCAACAAGTGGTTGAGGAGCTAACCCGGAAAGGAGGCCATTTTGGATTTGGTATTCACAAATGGGGATTCGGTATATGATGTCATTGTAGGCGAAACCTTGGGATCTAGTGATCACCAGTCAGTGTGGTTTAATATAAGAACTGTGAAAGAGTCACACCACACAAAAACAAAAGTTTTAGATTTTAGAAAAACAGACTTTTCAAAAATGAAATTAGTCATAAATGAGTCCTTATCAGACTGGAACGGATTACATGGAGTCCAGGAGAAATGGGACTACTTAAAAGGTGCATTATTGAAGGCAACAGAAAATTGCATTAGACTTGTCAGTAAGAGCAAAAAAAGGAAGAGACCACTGTGGTACTCAGCAGAAGTGGCCCAAATCATTAAAAATAAAAAGCTATTTTAGGCAGAAAGAGGCCAAGCAAGTTATAAGAACTTCTAAAGTGCAGGCAGAAGAAAAACTAGCTCAGTCTATGAAAAAGGGGGATAAGACATTCTTCAGATATATAAATGAAAAAAGGAAATTAAAACAAGGAATAACTAAATTAAAAACAAAGGACGGAAGGAATGTAGAAGAGAATAAAGGGCTAGCCGACTGCCTTAATGAATACTTCTGTTCAGTTTTTACAGAAGAAAAAGAAGGAGAAGGACCTCCACTTGAAAGGATGACTAATGAATCGTTTGATGCATGTGTCTTTACAGAGGAAGACGTTCTAAGATTGCTGTCTAAAGTGAAGACAAATAAGTCACAGGGTCCTGATGAGATACACCCAAAATTATTAAAAGAGCTTAGTGGTGAGCTGGCAAAACCATTAACAGATTTATTTAACCAATCATTAGTAACAGGAGTCGTCCCGGAAGATTGGAAATTGGCAAATGTCGTGCCCATTCACAAGAAAGGTAGTAGGGAGGAATCAAGCAACTATAGACCAGTGAGTCTGACATCAATAGTAGGCAAATTAATGGAAACCCTATTAAAGGATAGGATTGTGGAACATCTTCAATCCCATGGATTGCAAGATGAAAAACAACATGGGTTTACTTCAGGGAGATCATGTCAAACAAATCTTATAGATTTTTTTGACTGGGTGACTAAAATAATAGACGGTGGAGGTGCAGTAGACATTGCATATCTAGATTTTAGTAAGGCTTTTGACACTGTCCCACATAGAAGACTTATCAATAAACTGCAGTCATTGAGCATGGACTCCCATATTGTTGAGTGGATTAGGCAGTGGCTGAGTGACAGACAACAGAGGGTTGTAGTCAATGGAGAACATTCAGAACAAGGTCATGTTACCAGTGGGGTACCTCAGGGATCTGTACTGGGACCAATTTTGTTTAATATCTTCATAAGTGATATTACAAAAGGCCTCGATGGTAAGGTTTGTCTTTTTGCTGATGACACAAAGATATGTAACAGGGTTGATGTTCCTGGAGGGAAACGCCAAATGGAAAAGGATTTAGGAAAACTAGAAGAATGGTCAGAACTCTGGCAACTGAAATTTAATGTGGATAAGTGCAAGATAATGCACCTGGGACGTAAAAACCCAAGGGCAGAATATAGAATATTTGACACAGTCCTGACCTCAGTATCTGAGGAAAGGGATTTAGGAGTAATTATTTCAGAAGACTTAAAGGTGGGAAGACAATGTAATAGAGCAGCACGAAATGCCAGCAGAATGCTTGGATGTATAGGGAGAGGTATAAGCAGTAGAAAGAGAGAAGTGCTTATGCCGCTGTACAGAACACTGGTGAGACCTCACTTGGAGTATTGTGCGCAGTACTGGAGGCCATATCTCCAGAAGGATATAGATACTCTAGAGAGAGTTCAGAGAAGAGCTACTAAACTAGTACATGGATTGCAGGAAAAAACTTACCAGGAAAGGTTAAAGGACCTTAACATGTATAGCTTGGAAGAAAGAAGAGACAGAGGGGATATGATAGAAACTTTTAAATACATACAGGGAATCAACTCGGTAAAGGAGGAGAGCATATTTAAAAGAAGAAAAACTACCACAAGAGGACACAGTTTTAAATTAGAGGGGCAAAGGTTTAAAAGTAATATGAGGAGATATTACTTTACTGAGAGAGTAGTGGATGCATGGAATAACCTTCCTGCAGAAGTGGTAGCTGCAAATACAGTGAAGGAGTTTAAGCATGCATGGGATAGGCATAAGGCTATCCTTCATATAAGATAGGGCCAGGGACTATTCATAGGATTCAGATATATTGGGCAGACTAGATGGGCCAAATGGTTCTTATCTGCCGACACATTCTATGTTTCTATGTTTCTATGTTTCTATGAATGGTTATGAGATGTTTCTAAGGGATGCAGTTCCATTGAACTCCACAAGATGGAGATCTCACTTATACTCGGATAGGAAGTTTCTATGGAATACAGACAGGAAGTGATGTCAAGAAAAGACAGGAAGTGATCTGAAATAAAGACAGGAAGTTCCAGGTGAGAGGTGAGTGGAAGTAGAGAGAAGACATTGTTGGAAGTGGCAGCAGAGGAGGTAATAAGATCTTATTTTCTATTTGCACCCAGTAAACCCCCCCCCCCCGTCATGTCCGTCCTCTTCCTCCATAGTCACTGTGACCTCTTTTATCTCCAGCAGATGATGATACACACATATATAGTGTGGAAACCTAGATTAACCCCTTCAGGGTCAGATCATTTCCCCATTTACGGGGATGGAACATTCTCCTCATTTTGGAGATAAATTCTAGTAATTTGGTCCTCTAAACAAACAGCACTGACAATAAATAGAGAAGACAATGACCATCCTGGCCATACATGGCCTACAAAGGACAATTATTACACTACACAGGCAGCCAATGGGCAATCATTACAATATGCAGCCAACACAATGATGGAGTGCAGGGGTCAGGAGTATGGAGCATAGAGCCCCTTACATTGCTGGTCAGGAGGAAGAAAACATTCCCCAGCCTGCCATGAAGAATATGTTCCATCATTGGTGTCAGAGGGAGGAAAATACTGAGGACTCTGAGGGAAGGAGAGGAGCTGAGGGGTCTCAGAGGAGGTAGCGGGACTAAAGGACTCTGGGACCTCTGAGGAGGAACTGTAGCTGAAGGACTTTGGGGGCCTCTTAGGAAGTAATCGGACTGAAGAGAGGTTAGCGTGACTGAAGGGCTGTGGGGGAATCTCAGAGGGTAGTCGGGCTGTAAGGCTCTCAGGTAAGAGGGGGCTGTAGGGCTCATAGAGACTCTTGGTCTCTGATGGTCCTCTCATGCCATCTGCACTTACTTTTATGACCTCCTTAAAGAACTCCTGCCAGAACCTGAATGAAGCCTTCACCTCACCATCTCACTGGTCAAGAAATATGTTGCAGGCCACAAAAGAGAACAAAGAAGGACACTTGTTCCTTGAGAAGGTCTGTTTGTGCAGCATCACTTACTGGTTGGCCAGTCCAATACCTTCCCATGACACATGGTTTGGCGGTGCCTGGTGCTGGAACTCAGAGCCCCAGGAACCCACTGCCACTCTGTACAATGTCCTGGATACTACAGAATATATACCAACCAAGAAAACAAACCCCTTCCCCAGCTGTCCTCCTCCTACCCACACTGGGCTGCCATTGGAAGGAAAAGAAGAGACTCCTCCCCCACAGCTCTCTACTCCACCAGCAGCATCCTCCTGCTATCCAATCCAATCCCTTCTCTTACTGCAGAGAGTGACGGTGACATCACTCCTGTTAGTCAGCAGGCTGCCCGAAGATTGGAGCCTTGCAGCCAGAGTTCTGGCAATTATCCTGATTAGCCGGAAACTCTGGCCAAAAGTCAGCAAGTTCCCCTTTCTGGACATCATGATGACCCTACATTGACCTCACAGCACTGCCTCAGAGCAAACAAGTCACAGGAAGGATCTTATTTATCATTCCTTGTCTGCAGATCTAATACTAATCAAATCCAGTTCAGAAACCAAACAAACCCAACAGAGGAAAGTGAATTTCTGATCCGGCAGGTCAAGAGGGTCCCAGGACCTTGAAAATGTAGAAAACACTTAACAGTCCAAACTAAATGTGTTCCCATGAGGGTAGTAGTCCTTAAATGTACAGCAACCCTCCTACTCCCCCCCCCCCCACATCCACATCCTATTATTGTGTGACCAATACCATCCAAATAATTCTTACTTTCATTTCCTCAAATTATCCGTCTACAAGGAGACCTGTATAGATCAAATGATGGCACCAATGAGGATGGAGGAGGACCGGAGTCACATGACTGAGAAGATACTAAACCTCACCCTGGAGATCATCTACCTGCTGACCGGAGAGGTGAGGAGGATTCTGGGAGGTCACATGACATCACTCTTATCTCTATTAATAAAATACAGACCTGACCGGAGAGGTGAGGAGGATTCTGGGATTCTAACATGATATTCCTATTGGTTCCTCAATACAGAGATTTCCTCTTCTGAAGTCAGGTGATCATATGACAATCACAGTGCCTCCATGTGACTCCCTAAAACCTGATAGACACAACATGGAGAAGATTCTAGAAGTCACCAAGAAGATGATGGAGCTGCTGACAGGAGAGGTGAGCGGTGCTGGGAATTCTGGGACATTATCCAGTAACAGACAAGGGATGTGTCTAGATGGTGACTGTATCATTGTGTGTGTCAGGTTCCTATAAGGTGTCAGGATGTCACTGTCTATTTCTCCATGGAGGAGTGGAAGTATTTAGAAGGACACAAGGATCTCTACAAGGACGTCATGATGGACAATCAACAGAATTTGAGTTTTGTGAAGAATGTAAGGAAGGAATTTCCCCGGAATGAGACGATATTGAACCTCACCCTGGAGATCCTCAGCCTGCTGACTGGAGAGGTGAGTGTAATGAAGGGGTTAAATCTGACTCCGCTGTACACTGGGATGTATTCAGAGTCACTTTGAGACTTCTGATGTTCTACTAATCAATAACAACATCCACACAAGTACTATGAATACATAAATTGTACGTACCAGTGGTGGAACTACCAGGGTCGGGGGGTCCCAGCGGGGTTGTTGGCCACAGGACTCTGAGCATCTCTCTCATACAGCCAGGTGCTGCACTGACAGTTCCTCCTCCCTCGCATGGATGGGAGAGGAGAGAGCTGATCTGCTCCTTCTCCTCCTGCCCCTCTCCTCCTGTGTGTACTGTGGGAAGTGTGAAGCTAAGCAGCGGAATTTGATCATTCAGCTGCTGGGGGTTCACCCTTCCCATGGTGCACACAGGAGGAGAGGGCGGGAGGATAAGGAGCAGATCGGCTCTCTCCCATCTGTGTGATTAGTGCAGGCTCTGAGCTGCATTAGAGAGGTGCTCTCAACTCAGAGTTCTGCTGAGGAGGCACTGATTGGCAGCACTGATGAGGCTGCACTGATCAGTGCCCTAAATTTCAGTGTGCACCATGTACTGACAGTGTTGCCGGTTAACCACTTCAGCTCTGGAAGACTTACCCCCCTTCATGACCAGGCCATTTTTTGCTATACGGAACTGTGTTACTTTAACTGACAATTGTGCGGTTGTGCGACACTGTACTCAAATAACATTTATGTAAATTCATCCCACAAATAGAGCTTTCTAATTTCGATATTGTGGCGGCCATATTGTACTCCCCTTTAGTGCGCCCTTCTACTCCCCTGTACTGCGTCCTCCTGCTCCTCTTTACTATGCCCTTCTACTCCCCTGTACTGTGCCATTCTACTCCCCTGTACTGCGCCATTCTACTCCCCTGTACTGTCCCCTTCTACTACCCTATACTGTGCCCTTCTACTCCCCTGTACTGTCCCCTTCTACTACCCTGTTTTGTGCCCCTCTACTACCCTATACTGTGCCCTTCTACTCCCATGTACTGTATACTGCTACTCCCCTGTACTGTGTCCTTCTTCTCCCCTGTACTGTGTCCTTCTTCTCCCCTGTACTGTGTCCTTCTTCTCCCCTGTACTGTGTCCTTCTACTCCCCTGTACTGTGTCCTTCTTCTCCCCTGTACTGTGTCCTTCTACTCCCCTGTACTGTGTCCCTCCTACTCCTCTGTACTGTGTCCCTCCTACTCCTCTGTACTGTGTCCCTCCTACTCCTCTGTACTGAGGCCCTCTACTCCGTTGTACTGAGGCCCTCTACTCCGCTGTACTGTGCCCGCCCACTCCCCTGTACCGCGCCCTTCCACTCCCCTGAACCGTGCCCTTCCACTCCCCTGTACAGTGCCCTCCTACTCCCCTGTACCGCGCCCCTCCTCTCCCCTGTACCGCGCCCTTCCTCTCCCCTGTACCGCGCCCTTCCTCTCCCCTGTACCGCGCCCTTCCTCTCCCCTGTACCGTGCCCTTCTCCTCCCCTGTACCGTGCCCCTCTACTCCCCTGTACTGTGCCCTTCTACTCTTCTGTACCGTGCCCTTCTACTCTCCTGTGCCCTGTGTTGATTAGTCTTTGATTTGTGTCATGTATGTTTTATTGTATAAAATCTATTATATTGAAAGTACTAAATATGTTTAATTATATCAACTATTTATTCTTTTATTTTAGTAAATTTGAGCAGGCTGGTAGGGGCCTCAGTACATTTCTTTACCCAGGGGTCCATGATGATATAAAGATGTCCCTGTGGGAGAGTGATATTTATCTTTGTATAACACAGAGCTGTACAGTAATAATGAAGAAATCTACTGAAAATGACACAAGAAGGAGATCTCATAATATGACCACAAGATCCTCAAGAATCCAGAATCCCATGGCCACCCCCCCACCTCCATCCCTGATCCCTACAAGACACAACACACAGAAGGTCCTAGAAGTCACCAAGAAGATGATGGAGCTGCTGACAGGAGAGGTGAGCGGTGCTGGGAATTCTGGGACATTATCCAGTAACAGACAAGCGATGTGTCTGGATGGTGACTGTATCATTGTGTGTGTCAGGTTCCTATAAGGTGTCAGGATGTCACTGTCTATTTCTCCATGGAGGAGTGGGAGTATTTAGAAGGACACAAGGATCTCTACAAGGACGTCATGATGGAGAATCAGCCGCCCCTCACATCACCGGGTAAGAGGAGACTTTATGGTAAAGGAGAGAGCAGTACGGAGGGTCCACCTAGATCCCCCATCATCTGATAAACACATAGAAACAATGTATTCAGTCTCAGGAGATGGGAGGCAGTGGTGTGGGACCTCTGCAACTTGTCTCATGTGAGCATTTAGGCCATCAGTAATTGTTGAATACCACGATTATGAGTCCTGACCCATACACTGTATAATATATATTGTACATTACATACTCCTGACCCCTGCACTATATACTCTATGTTGTATATTACATACTCCTGACCCCGGCACTGTATACTCTATGTTGTACATTGCACACTTCTGACCCCCTGCACTATATACTCTATGTTGTACATAGTTAGTGAGGTTGACATCAGTCTATCCAGTTCAACCTATGATGTGTGTGTGTGTTTGCTGTTAACCGTACATTGTATACCCCTGTATGTTGTGGTCTTTAAGGTGCCCATCTAATAGTTTTTTGAAACTATCGATGCTCCCTGCTGAAACCACTGCTTGTGGAAGAGAATTCCACATCCTTACTGTTCTGACAGTAAATAACCCCTTACGTATTTTAAGGTTAAACCGTTTTTCCTCTAGTTTTAGTGAGTGGCCACGTGTCTTATTGTATTCCCTTTCTCTGAATAGTTTGTTCCTTATGCTAGGGTCATCAGTACAATATTTGTACATTGATATTATATCCCCCCTCAATCGTCTCTTCTCCAGAGAGAATAAGTTCAGTGCTTGTAGTCTTTCCTCATAGCTGATGTCCTCCATTCCCCTAATTATTTTTGTTGCCCTTCTCTGGACTCTCTCCAGTTCCGGCACATCCTTCCTGAGGACCGGTGCCCTGAACTGGACAGCATACTCCAGATGTGGCCGGACCAGAGTCTTGTAGAGAGGGAGAATAATCTCTTTATTTCTGGAGTGAATCCCTTTTTTTATACATCCCAGTATTCTGTTGGCTTTGCTTGCAGCGGCTTGGCATTGCATGCCACTGCCAAGCCTGTTGTCCACCAGTACCCCCAGGTCCTTTTCCATCCTAGACTCACCCAGAGGTTCCCCCCCTAGTGAGTAGTTTGTGTTCATGTTTCTGATGCCCAAGTGCATTACTTTACATTTTTCAACATTAAACCTCATCTGCCATGTAGTTGCCCACCCTATTATTTTGTTCAGGTCCGCTTGTAAGGTTTCCAAATCCTGCATAGAAGATATTGGCATGCTTAGTTTAGTATCATCTGCAAATACCGAGATTGTGCTGGATATCCCCTCCTCTAGATAATTTATGAATAAATTAAACAGGATTGGCCCCAGGACAGAACCTTGGGGGACCCCATTTTCCACACCTGCCCAATCCGAGTACTCCCCATTTATTACCACCCTCTGGACTCTCCCCTGGAGCCAGTTCTCTATCCAGGTACTCTATCCTAGGTCCATACCTAGGTACCTTAGTTTGTACAGTAAGCGTTTGTGGGGAACTGTGTCAAATTCCTTTGAAAAATCCAGATACACCACATCCACAGGCTTACCTTTATCCAGATACACCACATCCACAGGCCTTCCTTTATCCAGATACACCACATCCACAGACCTTCCTTTATCCACATCCACATACACACCACATCCACAGGCCTTCCTTTATCCAGATACACCACATCCACAGGCTTACCTTTATCCAGATACACCACATCCACAGGCCTTCCTTTATCTAGATACATCACATCCACAGACCTTCCTTTATCCACATCCACATACACACCACATCCACAGGCCTTCCTTTATCCAGATACACCACATCCACAGGCTTACCTTTATCCAGATACACCACATCCACAGGCCTTCCTTTATCCAGATACACCACATCCACAGGCTTTCCTTTATCCAGATACACCACATCCACAGGCTTTCCTTTATCCAGATACACCACATCCACAGGCCTTCCTTTATCCAGATACACCACATCCACAGACCTTCCTTTATCCAGATACATCACATCCACAGGCCTTCCTTTATCCAGATACACCACATCCACAGACCTTCCTTTATCCAGGTACACCACATCCACAGGCTTTCCTTTATCTAGATGGCAACTCACTTCATCGTAGAAGGTTAATAGATTGGTCTGGCATGAATGATTTTTCATGAATCCATGCTGATTACTACTAATAATACCGTTTTCACTACTAAAGTCTTGTATGTGGTCCCTTTACATCCCCTCCAAAATCTTGCAGACTAATGATGTTAGGCTGACCGGCCTATAGTTACCGGGGATATATCTCAGCCCTTTTTTAAATATTGGTACCACGTTGGCTTTTTTCCAATCAGCTGGCACCATACCCATCTGTAGACTATCCATAAAGATCAAGAATAATGGTCTGGCAATCACCTGGATGAGTTCTTTAAGATCCCTCGGGTGTACGCCATCCGGTCACGGTGATTTATTTATGTTAAGTTTCTCTAGTTTAGTTCTAAGTCTATCTTCTGTTAGCCATGGCGGTACTTCCTGAGGTGTATTATTTAATTATCATTACAAGCTGGGTTAGTGTAGCCCCCCAATTCTTTTGTGAAGACTGAATAGAAGAAATTATTTAACACTTTCCCCTTCTCTCTGTCCTCTGTGGCCAGATTCCCTTCATCGTCTTTTATGGGTACAATGTGTTCTGGCCTCGCTTTCTTACTATTTATATACTTAAAGAATTTCTTGGGTTTTTTGTTTACTCTCTTCCACTATTTGTCTCTCGTGTTCTATTTTAGCCGCCTTGATTTCGCCTTTACATTTCTTATTACACTCTTTGTAATGCTTGAATGCTGCCAATGACACCTCAGCCTTGTATTTTTTGGAGGCCTCTTCTTTAGTATTAATATGCATTTTTATGTTGGAGTTTAGCCACACAGGGTTTAGTTTTGCTCTTTTAAATGTATTCCCCTTTGGACTGCACTGGCCAATCCCTTTGTTTAGTATGCTCTTGAAGCACTCTATCCCATTTGATATTTTCTAGCAAAGAGAGCTGTTTAGGGAAATTGGCTCTTTTGAAATTCAGTGTCCTTATATTACCCTTGTGTTTCCTATTTCTATAATTAATACTGAAACTAATTGACCTATGGTCACTGTTTCCTAAGTTGCCTCGTATTTCTATATCTGTTATCTGGTCTGTATTGTTGGTAATCAGTAGATCAAGTACTGCATTGTTTCTTGTCGGTGCGTTCACCATCTGACCCATGAAATTGTCCTGCAAAACATTTAGGAACTGCCGAGCCTTGGATGAATGTGCGGTTCCTTCTGCCCAGTCTATATCTGGATAATTAAAGTCCCCCATTATAATGACATTTCCCATACTAGCTGCCAATCCAATCTGTGAAAGGAGGTCATGCTCCTCCCTCTGGTTTGGGGGCCTATAGCATACGCTCAATAATACTTTCCCCATAGTGCCTTCCCTTTGAAGTTCTACCCATAGGAATTCTACCTCGTCCATAGCTCCATTATTAATATCATCCCTCATATTTACCTGTACACTGTTCTTAATATACAGACATACCCTTCCCCCTTTTTTACCTTCTCTATCTCTGCGATAAAGGGAATACCCCTGAATGGTCGCCAGCCAATCATGAGAGCTGTCAAACCAAGTCTCTGAAATCTACCGTATGTACTCGAGTATAAGTCGAGGCCCCTAATTTTACCACAAAAAAATGGGAAAATTGATTGACTCGAGTATAAGCCTAGGGTGGCAAATGCAGCAGCTACTGGACCACCACAAGACCCAAAACAGGGGCTGCGGGCATGGTACAGGAGAATACAGGGCTGTGGGCATGGTACAGGAGAATGTAGGGCTGTGGGCATGGTACAGGAGAATGCAGGGCTGTGGGCATGGTACAGCAGAATGCAGAGGTAGTGAACATGGTACAGGAGAATGCAGGGCTGTGGGCATGGTACAGGAGAATGCAGTGCTGTGGGCATGGAACAGGAGAATGCAGGACGGCGGGCATGGTACAGGAGATGCAGGGCTGCGGGCATGGTACAGGAGAATGCAGGGCTGCGGGCATGGTACAGGAGAATGCAGGGCTGCGGGCATGGTACAGGAGAATGCAGAGGCAGTGAACATAGTACAGGAGAATGCAGGACTGTGGGCATGGTACAGGAGAATGCAGAGGCAGTGGACATGGTATAGGAGAATGCAGGGCTGTGGGCATGGTACAGGAGAATGCAGGGCTGTGGGCATGGTACAGGGGAATGCAGGGCTGTGGGCATGGTACAGGGGAATGCAGGGCTGCGGGCATGGTACAGGGGAATGCAGGGCTGCGGGCATGGTACAGGAGAATGCAGTGCTGTGGACGTGGTACTGGAAAATGCAGGGCTGCGGGCATACTACAGGAGAATGTAGGGCTGTGGGCAAAGTACAAGAGAATACGGGGCTGTGGGCATACTACAAGAGATGCAGTGCTCCGGGCATAGTACAGGTGTACCATGCCCACAGCACTGCATCCCTTGTAGTATGCCCGAAGCCCCGCATAATGGCAGGTAGTGTGACTGGAGGAGTTTCACTTACCTGTTCAAGTGGCGCCTTCAATTTAAAAATGGCGCCGCTCGGCGCCAACACATCATTGCGCATGCGCTGCCGCCGCTCGGGAAGGCTCGTATAGGTTCGGCTATTCCCGGGAATAGCCCAACGTGCACAACCTGTCCCGAGCGGCGGCAGCGCATGCGTGGTGACATGTTGGCGCCGGGCGGCGCCATTTTAAAATCTAAAGCGCCTCGGATCACGTCGGGCATGCCGGGGACATTTTTTTTTTTGATGACTCGAGTATAAGCCGAGGGGGACGTTTTCAGCACAAAAATATGTGCTGAAAAACTCGGCTTATACTCAAGTATATACGGTAAGTCCTCCTCATTCATCAGCAGCTCCAGCTCTCCCATCTTGTTGGCCAGGCTTCTAGCATTGGTATACCAACCTCGTAATTTTGTCTGGATACATACTATATCCTCGTTTGATGTTGTTTTTAGGCTGCTCTTGCAATTTTTTTCCCCATACCCACCTTGGGTTTAGGAACTCCGAACTCCCTACCACTAATGTCCCCATTTGTGCCCCTGAACCTTGCTCCCAGCTGGCTAATTCTATATCTGCACCCTCCCCCCATCACCTAGTTTAAAAGCCCCTCTAACTTGTTGGCCATCTTCTCACCCAGTACAGCTGCACCCTCCCCTCCCCATTTAGGTGCAATCCGTCCCTAATAAAGAGCCGCTAGACAGCTGAGAAGTCAGCACTGTTCTTTAGGAACCTGAAACCCTCCTTACTACACCAGCTCCTCAGCCACTTGTTTACTTCCCTCATCTCCCGCTGCCTCTCAGTATTTCTGAAAATACTACCTTGGAGGTCCTACTCCTCAACTTAACTCCTAAGTCCCTGAAATCGTTTTTTAGGACTCTCCATCTCCCTGTGACTTTGTCATTGGTACCCACGTGTACCATGACAGCTGGGTCTTCCCCAACCCCACCCAATAATCTGTCTACCAGATCCGTGATGTGCAGAACCCGAGCGCCCGGTAAACAACAGACTGTTCGGCACTTACGGTCATTTTGACAGATTGCCCTCTCTGTCCTTCTAATAATTGAGTCCCCTACCACCAGAACCTGTCTTTCCTTTCCCTTGCTCCCGCGCTTACTGGAGGAGTTCTTCCCCTGGCAGCTAGGAGCGTCGCTCTGCTCCAGCAATGCTGGTCCCTGACTGGTTTCCCCAACATCACGCAACAGGGCGTATTTATTGGGGTGCTCCAGCCCTGGTGCACGACAATGCCGGCCTCATGTGGTGAGAGTATGACAAGTGCCTTGTTCTCTTCTACCCTTCCTAACTGTCACCCAACTACTCTGCTCTGATGCCTGCACCCTTGTATCTCCACCCTCCTCTGTGCAGTCCCCTGCCTGCACCTGAGGGGTACGTACCCAGCTCTCCTTCAGTATGGAGATTCTTCCCAGTGTTGCCAGCTGCTTCCCTAGATTCAGGACCTAGATACTGGTATGGACTGGGTAATGTGTTAGGATCTATATTGGTATGGACTGGGTAATGTGTTAGGATCTATACTGGTATGGACTGGGTAATGTGTTAGGATCTATACTGGTATGGACTGGGTAATGTGTTAGGGTCTTTACTGGTATGGACTGAGTAATGTGTTAGGATCTATACTGGTATGGACTGGGTAATGCGCTAGGATCTTTACTGGTATGGACTGAGTAATGTGTTAGGATCTATACTGGTATGGACTGGGTAATGTGTTAGGATCTATACTGGTATGGACTGGGTAATGCGTTAGGATCTATACTGGTATGGATTGGGTAATGTGTTAGGATCTATACTGGTATGGACTGGGTAAGGTGTTAGGATCTATACTGGTATGGACTGGGTAATGTGTTAGGATCTATACTGGTATGTAATGGGTTAGGAAGGAAAGGATGCCACATCATTTGATGGAAATGAAAATTATCACCCTACAGAGGGCTGAATTCAAAGACACCCCAAAAAACAAAGTGAAAAATTGATGCAGCAGGCGAGTCCATTTTGGTGAAATGTCATTGCAGGACCTCAGATTGGTCCTCAGTAGTGTGTACGGCCCCCACGTGCTTGTATGCATGCCTGACAACGTCGGGTAATGCACCTAATGAGATGACGGATGGTGTCCTGGGGTATTTCCTCCCAGATCTGGACCAGGGCATCACTGAACTCCGGAACAGACTGAGATGTAACCTGGCGACATCGGATGGACTGAACCAGAATATCCCAGAGGGGTTCTGTTGGATTCAGGTCAGGTGAGTCTGGGGGCCATTCAATGGTATCAATTCCTTCATCCTCCAGGAACTGGCTGCATACTCTCACCACATAAGTTCGGGTGTTGTTGTGCACCAGGAGGAACCCAGGACCCACTGCACCAGTGTAGGGTCTGACAATGGGTCCAAGGATTTCATCCCAATACCTAATGGCAGTCAGGGTGCCATTGTCTAGCCTGTAGAGGTCTGTGCATCCCTCCATGGATTTGCCTCCCCAGACCATCACTGACCCACCACCCAACCGGTCATGCTGAACGATGTTACAGGCAGCATAATGTTCTCCACGGCTTCTCCAGACCCTTTCACGTCTGTCACATGTGCTCAGGGTGAACCTTCTCTCATCTGTGAAAAGCACAGGGTGCCAGTGGTGGAGCTGCCAATTCTGGTGTTCAATGGCAAATGCCAATCGAGCTCCACGGTGCCGGGCAGTGAGCACAGCGCCCACTAGAGGACGTCGGGCCCTCAGGCCACCCTCATGAAGTCTGTTTCTGATTGTTTGGTCAGAGACATTCACACCAGTGTCCTGCTGGAGGTCATTTTGTAGGGCTCTGGCAGTGCTCATCCTGGTCCTCCTTGTACAAAGGAGCAGATACCGGTCCTGCTGATGGGTTAAGGACCTTCTACGGCCCTGTCCAGCTGAAACCGATTAGCAACCCCCTCTGCTACTTGACTGAGCAGATGAATATCCCAGGAGTTTCCCTGACTTGATGCTATACTCTGATTATAAAGTGTTGAGCAGTGTATATGAGTGTGGAAAACTCTTGGTAATTTTTCTTGTCTTCTGACAGACGGACTCTGTGGTGGGAATAGAAGGACATCGGAGGAAGATGTGACTACAGAAAATAATGACATGGCATCTTCTCCAGAAGTAAATCCCGTTCCTCATAATATACATGACAGACCTCACCATTGGAGGAGATCATTGGAATCTCCTGATACTTCACATAGTCCTCTAATATCTGACAGTGCCGACGGGTGCGGGAAGCCATCTCATCTCAGGGAATCTTCTTTATACCATACAGGAGAGAATTCATTCTCATGTTCAGAGTGCGGGAAATGTTTTAAACAGAAAAGAAGCCTTCTTAGCCATCAGAGAATACATACAGGTGACCTTCCCTATTCATGTTCAGAGTGCGGGAAATGTTTTAAACAGAAAAGAAGCCTTCTTAGCCATCAGAGAATACATACAGGTGACCTTCCCTATTCATGTTCAGAGTGCGGGAAAAGTTTTAATGAAAAAAGAAACCTTCTTAGACATCACAGAATACACACAGGTGAGCGTCCCTATTCATGTTCAGAGTGCGGGAAATGTTTTAGTAATAAAGAACACCTTCTTAGCCATTGGAGAATACACACAGGTGAGCGTCCCTATTCATGTTCAGAGTGCGGGAAATGTTTTAATGATAAAGGAGTCCTTCTTAGACATCAGAAAATACACGCACATGAGCGTCCCTATTCATGTTCAGAGTGCGGGAAATGTTTTATTCGTAAAGGAAGCCTTCTTAGCCATCAGAGAACACACACAGGTGAGCTTCCCTATTCATGTTCAGAGTGCGGGAAATGTTTTATGCATAAAGGAAGCCTTCTTAGCCATCAGAGAATACACACAGGTGAGCGTCCCTATTCATGTTCAGAGTGCGGGAAATGTTTTAATGATAAAGGAGTCCTTCTTAGACATCAGAGAATACACGCAGGTGAGCGTCCCCATTCATGTTCAGAGTGTGGGAAATGTTTTATTCGTAAAGGAAGTCTTCTTAGCCATCAGAGAATACACACAGGTGAGCTTCCCTATTCATGTTCAGAGTGCGGGAAATATTTTAATGAGAAAGGAAGCCTTCTTAGCCATCAGAGAATACACACAGGTGATCCTCCCTATTCATGTTCAGAGTGCGGGAAATGTTTTAGTAAAAAAGGACACCTTCTAAAGCATCAGAAAATACACACAGGTTAACAAAGGGTGTGTGTGATCCCTGCGCTATCTGAGGTGGCAAGAGAATCCCTGCTGCAGCGCCACTGGGACTGATACTAAAACAGTAAAAAATATATTTGTGGGAATAGTGGTGCGCTTCAGGGGTTGACTCTTGTAGATCTCTATTTAGGTTGGTAAGTATAATGTGTACAAATCTTGATCTAAAAGTGCTCAGTATGGTAAATCTGTGTATACGTCTGTATTCCAAGGAATGAATGATAAAGGTGCAAATGCGTAGTGTCAATCAAAGCAATGTGTGTGTCGATAAATCAATAAATATCAAAATTCTTCTTCTTTGCATAAAAAAATCAATAAATACAGTGTTAATCATCAATCCAGTTCATAAAAGGTGAAATATATATATATATATATATGTGCTCAAATAAAGTGCTGCATGCTAGTTGTAATAAAACGGTGCTAAAAAAACTTGTGAACGGTTCTGTTACAATTCTTCAAATAAACAATATTGACTAAAATAGTCCAAAAAGTAAATAACTTTCGAAGAAAACTTGTGTAAAAGAACTCTTCGTTTGTGACCGTGCTTCACTGGTTAAATCAAGTGACTGTGATCTCCTTCACCTTGTGTATCACCTCTATGTGCTCTAGCCTCTCACCTTATAGGCAAGACCCATATGCCTTTGGTGTCTATCCAGACTTATCAATGGACTCTGTATGCCTCACTCCGGATCCTTAATCCCTTTTTGAAGCAGACTTCTTAAATTCCTATGGGTATTTGTCCGGTTCCTTTTCCTAGTTCTATCCTCCTTATCCGGTCTTAATGTGCCTCAGAAACAAAGACTTTTCGTGGTGCAGTATATCAAGCTTATTTATTTAAAATATACAGATCGCACTTACATTCTAGCGAAGTAAAATCAGCATGTAAAAAACAACCGCCGCTGTGGAGATCGGGCTCCGTTGTAACGTCCCTTCCGGGTATAGGGCTCCTCCTACGCGTTACGTCACAAGGTCACGTGACTTCCTCAGGGTGACAAGAAGAATTTTGATATTTATTGATTTATCGACACACACATTGCTTTGATTGACACTACGCATTTGCACTTTTATCATTCATTCCTTGGAATACAGACGTATACACAGATTTACCATACTGAGCACTTTTAGATCAAGATTTGTACACATTATACTTACCAACCTAAATAGAGATCTACAAGAGTCAACCCCTGAAGCGCACCACTATTCCCACAAATACACACAGGTTAGCTTCCTTGTTAATATTCAGAGTGCAGGAAATGTTTTAATAATAAAGGAAGCCTTCTTAGCCATCAGAGAATACACACAGGTGATCCTCCCTATTCATGTTCAGAGTGCGGGAAATGTTTTGCACTTAAATGTTTACTTTTTAGACACCAGAAAGTTCATATAGGAGAACGTTTCTAATCTTGTGCAGAGTGCGGGAAATGTTTTACTAAGAAAGAACACCTACTTATACACAGGTGAGCGCCCTTTTTAATGTTACAAGTGCGGGAAATGTTTTCCAAACAAAGGTTTAATTCTTAGAAACCAGAAAGTTCATACGGGTGAGCGTCCTATTTCATGTTAAGAGTGCGGGAAATGTTTCACTCCTTATGTAAGCTTCAAACGGCAAAGAATTCACACTTATATTAGAGGCTCGGTTTTCATGTTCAGAGTGTGGAAAAGTGTAAAAATAAAGGAAATATAATGAAACATCAGAGTGCACCCCCTGCTGGTACTACGGGAAATGGATGCTGGATTGTAACGGGTGGTGTAAACTGTTTAGTCCATAAACAAATGTGAAACCACCACAGTCCACTCGGGGTTGGTTTACACCCGCATCGCCCTCTGACCCGCAGTGGGGTTGGCTGGGAGCCCTTATGTTAACCCTTTATCTTCCTTTTTATTGGTTGCTTCATGTTGTTGCTCCTTTAGATTTATTGAATTAGCCGGCTTTTTATTGGTCCAACCAATGTATGATTATTAATACATTTGACACATTTGTTAATTCTATTATAAAAGATTTAAGCTTTATTTTATTCATATCATTACTGTGTGGTAATCGCTTATTCTGATCTTGTACAATAAAAACTCTTCGTACAATATTCTGTGCCGAGTCTTCTTTTTTTACCAATGATTAGATGATCGGTGATTGGAATGTGATCAGTTCATAGAGAGTCATCCATTGGGGTTTTATTAGTGAGATGGAGAGTGGAGAAGGCACCACATTGACAGCCATTGGGGGCCCTTTCTAAAGCCCTAAACTTTTTGGCAACCTGTCTATGACATTAGTCTTCCAAACTCTATCTCACTGAGCTAAGGCCAGAAGAGTTCCAGGAGTTCTTCTCTGCCCACAGTTCCCAAACCAAAAGGAGACATCCACCACATCTTCATTCTTAAGGCCCTAAATGTCCTCAGCTGGGCCCAGGAGTTCCACATGTAATCCACCAGGTCATAACCTCTTTATCAGGGAGACTTTCTGCTTTGACCAACCCACATACATGTACTGTGGTAGGGCGGCCGTTCTGCACAGAATCACATCTGCTTTTCCAAGTCTGGGGTGGGCATACGCTCCGCCGCCGCCCAGCTCCCGCTGGACACAGCAGGAGCCAATCAGCGGGTCCGGTGGACACGGTGTCCGTCGGTACCCGGCAATCATTCCATAGAGAGCCGGAACAGTTGTCTGCCAATGTAAACAAGGCAGATTGCTGTTCTGTTAGTAGGGAAGATGGAGATCCTGTGTTTCTACTAATAGAGAAAGGAGATACTGGCACACAAAGATTATATATAGTCCAGCCAGCAATAAATATCTAAAAATACCAATGATCAGGGTAGAGGGAAATCCAGAAAACGTCGCTGGTCTTTGGTTATGGGGGTACAATAAAGGAATGCACAGGACCACCTATGGCTGCTGTCCTTGTGACTGGCTCTGTATAGACTAAGAGGAAAGTCCTGTAGAAGAAGCCAAATACTCTGACTGCGTAGCCTTGCTTATCTTCTCGTCTGGTACCTCCTATCCTTCCGGTGACGGTACTTCCGCTGTGCCTTCCATGCTGGTTAGCGTGGCTTCTTTCTGGCCATCTCTCTGCTCAGCAGCCGGAACAGATGACAGCGGTCCTGCAGGATGGTTCTCAGACTCTGACACCAAATGAGCACTTGTATATTTTACCTCTTGTGAGTGTTTTAATCCTTCGCTATTAAAACCCTTTAACCAGGATACTACACTTAGCTGGGATCGGACTACCATATATACAGTATATATATAACATGTATATATATATTCAGGTTTGCCGTTATTTTGAGGTTGTTAGAGTGTCCCTTTAGGGCTGCTTGCAGAAGAGGATCGCTTTCACAGGAAGTATCTGAACTGGATTGTGGGAGATTTAGTTCTAAACTGCATACAGACTGTTGTTTGGATTGCCGAGGAAACTATACTCCCAGGGAGGCGAGTGGAGGATCATGGGAGAGTCAACAAACCTATCTGCCAGACAGTGAGCGCGTTCGCTTGCTTCCGGGACTCGGTGAGCCTGAGAGGTGTGCTGGGACACTGTTGGTGACGGAGGCCCAGAGCGTGCAGCCTGGAGAGAGAGCGGAGCCCATCGTCAGTGGTGCGGATGCTGGTAATCACACAGCGGTGATAGATCCAGTGGGGCTGAGTAGATAGCGGGTGAAGCTGAACTGACTGACTGGGATAGCCGAGCGCCGATCATCCCTAGTGACGCAGGATCGTGGGAGAGGACATCGCCTGGGTTGCAGGAGAATCACAGGGGGACACTGACAGACGGAGGAGTGCCTGGTGACATCCTAGTCACAAGTATAAATCTTCATTTATGACAGACTTACTGCAGATAGGAACATACATACACTATTATCCTGGGATTACAAATATCACGCTGAAGAGTGATAAGAGCTCCAACTGCCGGTGAAGACTTAGCAAGGCCTTGCTAGGAAAGGGACCTCAGCACAGGCTGTCTTAAAGGGGTCCGGTTATTATAATATTGAGTCATTATTAGCGAGGATTAGATATTACTAGACTTTACATCAGAGGTTTTCAGCTAAAGTCATAAGCTAATATACAGTATCTCACAAAAGTAAGTACGCCCCTCACAGTTTTGTAAATATTTTATTATATCTTTTCATGTGACAACACTGAAGAAATGACACTTTGCTACAATGTAAAGTAGTGAGTGTACAGCTTGTATAACAGTGTAAATTTGCTGTCCCCTCAAAATAACTCAACACACAGCCATTAATGTCTAAACCGCTGGCAACAAAAGTGAGTACACCCCAAAGTGACAATGTCCAAATTGGGCCCAAAGTGTCAATATTTTGTGTGGCCACCATTATTTTCCAGCACTGCCTTAACCCTTTTGGGCATAGAATTCACCAGAGCTTCACAGGTTGCCACTGGAGTCCTCTTCCACTCCTCCATGATGACATCACGGAGCTGGTGGATGTTAGAGACCTTGCGCTCCTCCACCTTCAGTTTGAAGATGCCCCACAGATGCTCAATAGGGTTTAGGTCTGGAGACATGCTTGGCCAGTCCATCACGTTTACCCTCAGCTTCTTTAGCAAGGCAGTGGTTGTCTTGGAGGTGTGTTTGGGGTCATCATCATGTTGGAATACTGCCCTGCGGCCCAGTCTCCTAAGGGAGGGGGATCATGCTCTGCTTCAGTATGTCACAGTACATGTTGGCATTCATGGTTCCCTCAATGCACTGTAGCTCCCCATTGCAGCCCCAGACCATGACACTCCCACCACCATGCTTGACTGTAGGCAAGACACACTTGTCTTTGTACTCCTCACCTGGCTGTCATCACACATGCTTGGCATCATCTGAACTAAATACGTTTATCTTGGTCTCATCAGACCACAGGACATGGCTCCAGTAATCCATGTCCTTAATCTGCTTGTCTTCAGCAAACTGCTTGCGGGCTTTCTTGTGCATCATCTTTAGAAGTGGCTTCCTTCTGGGATGACAGCCATGCCGACTAATTTAATCCAGTGTGCGGCGTATGGTCTGAGCACTGACAGGCTGACCCCCCACCCCTTTAACCTCTGCAGCAATGCTGGTGGCACTCCTACATCTATTTCCCAAAGACAACCTCTGGATATGACGCTGAGCATGTGCACTCAACCTCTTTGGTTGACCATGGCGAGGCCTGTTCTGAGTGGAACCTGTCCTGTTAAAACGCTGTATAGTCTTGGCCACCGTGCTGCAGCTCAGTTTCAGGGTCTTGGAAATCTTCTTATAGCCTAGGCCATCTTTATGTAGAACAACAATTCTTTTTTTTCAGATCTTTAGAGAGTTCTTTGCCATTAGGGGCCATGTTGAACTTCCAGTGACCAGTATGAGAGTGTGAGAGCGATAACACCAAATTTACCACAGCTGCTCCCCATTCACACCTGAGACCTTGTAACACTAATGAGTCACATGACACCGGGGAGGGAAAATGGCTAATTTGGCCCATTTTGGACATTGTCACTTAGGGGTGTACTCACTTTTGTTGCCAGCGGTTTAGACATTATTGGCTGTGTGTTGAGTTATTTTGAGGGGAAAGCAAATTTACACTGTTATACAAGCTGTACACTCACTACTTTACATTGTAGCAAAGTGTCATTTCTTCAGTGTTGTCACATGAAAAGATAGAATAAAATATTTACAAAAATATGAGGGGTGTACTTACTTTTGTGAGATACTGTATGTTGCCATAACATTGACAGTTAAAGTGGATGCATAGTAAGGTTGCAATATCCATGTGATCTATTATTCTTTCTTTTGCTGTGTATTCACATTAATGGTGTCACTCCATTGAGCCTCCTTGTGTTAGGTGGGGTTCAGTTGACTGATACTGCTACACTTTGTTATTGCTAAGACATATTTGTTATCAATAAGCTATAATGATTTACCTTTTAAGTAAAATAACCAAACAGTATTCTAATGGTGTCAGTGTGTCTTTGAAGATTATTATTGAAATGTTGGAACCTAAAGTGTCAGGTGGGCTGGACAGTTATGAGGGTCATAGGAGTGCTAAGGAACACCCACCAACCAGCAGCCCTCAAGGGGGCAGTGCTACATACACTTAGGTGGTGCTTTCTGTAGGGTTGCCACCCATCCAGGATTCACCTGGACAGTTTGGGTTTTGAATCATGTGTTTGGGTTTAAGGCCACCTGAAACTCGGACACAATATTCAGAATGGACTGTGACTCACCAATTACCCAACTACCACAACCCCTGAGTGCATAGATGTGCACACCGGCCCTACCCCCATACATGGACAGGAGAGAAGAAAGGGCTTGGTCTATTCCTCCTCCTCCCACCCCTACCCCTCTGTCTGCCCACCCACACTCCAATCCCTGGCGTTCTGTGCCTCAGGAAAGGGATGTGTAGGCTGGAAGTTTGAAGCTCAGCAACCGGCAGATACATCGTGGCTTCGATGCCTGAGCCTCCATCCTCGGTAGAGTGAGCTCACCATCCAATGTCTGTGACTGAAGTCCCTGCCCTCTCTCCCTTCTCTCTCGTGCCTCCAAGTGAGTGAGTACACTAAGGTAAGATTTAAGAGGTGCCCTGTGGACTCTGATGTAAGGGGGCTTTGGGAACCCTAATTAAGGGGGGAATGATGGGAACTCTGATGTAAGTGGGAGGTTTGGTGAGCAGAAACCCCCTTACATTAGAGTTTCCCTTTACATCAGAGTCCACAGTATTCCCCCTTAAAAATAAAATTTTGACGAGCGCGGCTAAAGTGTTCGGGTTTGGCTTGAAGAAAAGGTGACAACCCGAGCTTCCTGTGTGTTTCTGCTGTTGCCTCATGAGGAGTTTATGTGTAATCTCCATTAGTAACTGTAAATAGATGTGTGTGTATATAGATGTAGCACTGCTCCCTTGGGAGGTGCTGAGAATGGATTCCCCTGGGTTACCCATAGCAACAGTTTGTAAAATGTTATCACTCTGTACTTGGCTCAGTCAATGAACAGCCCAGGGGATTTGGCTTTTTGTATTTATTTGGAACTGGGATGGGAGAAGGGATGAGTGGGATACTACAACTAGTAACTATGCATAAACTTGAGGACAACTATCTATGGTGTGTGCGGCAAGGCCGCTGCTTCACTTTGCCACTGAGGTGAAGATTTCAAAGGTGAACTATATGTTAAGTTTCTCTGTTTCTCTTCAGGGTCTAACTTGGCACCCCCTTTCTTACTCGATGAGTATGCTGGCTCTTGTCCACTGACTTTCCCTGGAGTGGTCCCCTTCCTGGGCAGACACCTGGCAAGCTCCCTAGTACTCACGGAGACTGTTTTTCACAGGAATCTCTGCCACTGCTCCACTGTCAGTTTCTACAGGACCTCACAGCTCAGCCTCACACTTCTGGTCCACTAGGCCTGCGACCGCTTTCCACTCTGACAGGAGGAGAGACAGCCGTCACCCTCCTCCTGGGACCTGGCTTCCCACCCAAAGACATCCTGTCACATGTGCCCTTGGCTTTTGTGACCAATCCCAGGATGCACCGCTGTAGTTCCCTCCCACTGAGACAGCCACAAAAGCCTGTGTGTCCCTGGTTGGGTTTCCTCCACTGTCCAACAGGCTCCCCTATTGGATACAGTGGGGACACTCCCTCAGACCCAGCGAATCACACCTGGACACATATAACAGCAGGAGAGCAAATAAATGCCTTTACCTAACACCTAACTACGAGGCTGCTATATATATATATATACTGTACTTATGAGATATTGGGTTTTGGTTTTTACTAACAGTTTGATATAAGTTCAATGTACCTGTAGCACCCTCCTAGGTAGGTGCTAGGAAAACTATAAGGGAGGCCCTGTCTGCTTATCAGAAGGGTCTGATTGTTCAGCTAGGCTGTCATGTGTTTCCAGGTGTGTCTGTTGAGCTTGGGGAGTCTCCCCACTGTGTCCAATGAGGGCTCTTATTGGACAGTGGAGGAAACCTAACCAATAGCACACCAGGGCTCATATCAGTCCCAGTGGGCGGAACTGGCCACAATGCATCCTGGGATGAGATATAAGTCTGAGGGGAGCACATGACAGGGGTCCTTGGCGGGAAGCAGAGTCCCAGGAGGAGGGTGATGGCTGTCTCTCCTCCTGTCAGCATGAGGAAAGCGTCCTTGGCGGTCGGCCTAAAGGACAGAAGGTTGAGTTGAGCTGCAGAGAGGGATCCAGTGTGCTGTGGACCAAGTGGAGCTGCTGGGGCAGAAGTTTCCAGGAAAGCAGAGATGTGAGTACTGGAAACTGCCCAGGGGTCTGCCTAGGAGAGGGGACCACTGCAGAAGGTCAGAGGGATCCGGGAGCCAGCTAACCAGTAGAGAAGGCTTAGAAAGGGGGATGCCAGAGTCTAAGCCCTGAAGATCAGTGTGTGAAAGAGGGTGGCGGTGTGGGCCCTGAAGTGTTAAGCAATGCAGCAAACCTACAAGTAGCTACCTCAGCAAAGAGTGCTAATGAAAGCTTTAACTAGGACTTTGTGCCACAAGAAAGTGTCAGAAGTCAGTTCAGCGTTAACAGACAGCAAGTCAGCGTTACCCACCGTCAACCGGCATTCAGACAGCGTCAAGTCAGCGCCAATAGGCATTTTTCAGTTGTCCCACTCAAATTGTGCATAGTTGAGCCAGAGGAGTATCCCATTCATCCCTTCTCCCATCCAAGTTCAAAGTAAATATAAAAACCCAAAGATACTGGACTGTTTCTTGTCTCAGTGCTAACACTTGGAGAACATGCTTAAATGTGCTGTTGTTGCTAGCGGTAACCCAGGAGGACCCACATCCAGCAAAATGGCTGGGAATCCTGCTACATACCCATTTGTGTGAACACAATTTTTTGCTTCTGCGTGAGAGTTCTGGAGGTCATAGTAGTGTTCTTCTAGAGCCGGGGGGGTCTCCAAGCTCTCTAAACAAAAGAGTCACTTTACTGTCCTTCAGATTTTAGGGGGGGGGGGGTGGACTGTGGCCATTGGGAGCAGAAAGGGTCCCGTCAGTGGGAAAAAACAATGCCTCATCTTTGGTTTCATTGGAAGGAATTGCGCCCCATGGTTTGTGTCAGTGGACCCATTGTTGGTGTCCTCATTGTATACGTTGTGGTTTACCAGGGTTATGGCTGAAGCTATCATTCTATTGGTTTTTCCAGCTGGCGGCTGGCTTTCTCATGTAACCATTCTGAGCGGTTCATGAGTTTTCCGAAGCAGAGGGAAGGGATGTTCCTCCCCCTCCTGCCGCTTGCCGGTGTTTTTTGGGCTTACCGTTTTTGCCTGGAAAACGATCCGATGGTGCGGCTGGCTGCTCTCATAGACGATCAAAGAGTGGAACTCTTTCATCGCCTCTATGGCCTTGGAGGACCAGAGCGACGTCATGACGTCACTTCTGGTCCAGGCTGGAAGTAAATCATTTTTTTTTTTTGCTTTTAAAGTTAAAGAAGAAATTTGGGGTCTTTTTGACCCCAGATGTCTCCATAAAGAGGACCTGTCATCCTTATTTCTATTACAAGGGAGGTTTACATTATTTGTAAAAGGAATAAAAGTGATCAAAAATAAAAGGGACAGTGTAAAAATAAAAAGTAAAATAGAAAAAAAAAAAATTTAAAGAGACCCCATCCCTGCGCGGTGCTTGTGCACAGGAGCGAACGCATACGTAAGTCACACATGCATATGTAAACGGGAATCGCACCACACATGTGAGGTAGCACCGCGATCGTTACAGCGAAAGCAATAATACTAGCACTAGAACACCTCTAACTCTAAACAGGTAACCTGTAAAGGCTTTGTAAGCGTCGCCTGTGGATATTTTTAAGTACTGTAGTTTGTCGCAATTCCACGAGCGTGCGCAATTTTTACCACTTCCATACCTGGTCTATTCTGGCACTCCTCTCCTACATGTAAAAATCATAATTTCTTGCTAGAAAATTACTCAGAACCTCCAAACATTATATATTGTTTTTGCAAAAGAGACCCTAGGGAATAAAATGGTGGCCGTTGCAACATTTTATGTCACACGGTATTTGCGCAGCCATTTTTCAAACGCATTTTTAAAACAACAAAAAAAAAAAAAACTGTTTCATCAATTAAAAAAAAAAAGAAAAGTTAGCCCAATTTTTTAATATAATGGAAAAGATGATGTTACACCGAGGAAAAAGATACCTAACATGTCACACTTTAAAATTGCGCACACTTGTGAAATGGCGCCAAACTACGGTACTTAAAAATCTCCATAGGTGATGCTTTAAACATTTTTTATGGGGTAACTAGTTTAGAGTTACCAAAGAGGTCTTGGGCTAGAAATATTGCTCTAGCTGTAACATTCGCGGCGATACCTCACATGTGTGTTTTGAACGCTGTTTACATATGTGGGCGTGACGTACATATGTGTTCACTGCTGCGTGCAAGTACACGGGGACGGGGGCGCTTTAAATTTTTATTTTTTAATTGTTTATTTTATTAAATTTCTTTATTTATTTCCTTTTTTTTTTTTTACACTTTCCTGTTACATTTTTTTATCACTTTTATTCCTATTAAAAGGAATGTAAACATCCCTTGTAGTAGGAATAGGGCATGACAGGTCCTCTTTATGGGGAGATCAGGGGTCTATTAGAGCTCCAAATCTCTCCTCTGGTCCCCCCTGCAGCCTATTAGACCAAGATTGGATGTCCAGGTAAACAAAGGGGCAGAACCGGAAGTGGGGAATCCTCGCCGCTCCTGGTCTCCAGGGTTACAGAGCGAGGGGAATGATGTCAGTTCCTATCTCTGTGTACAGGGCAGCCATCACCGCCGGCAACATCGCTCCCGACCTCCGTGATGTGACCGGAGAGCCCGGGAGAGGCGGTGGGAAGGGGATGGAACCTCCTTCTATCACCCGCAGAAGTAATCGGGTGGCTAATTATCCACTCAGATCACTTCTGCGTTGTACAGAATCGCAGACTGAACAAAATGATACCGGGATGATGCCTGTAGGTGCACCCACCACCCCGCTATTACCACTGAACCCCAAAGACGTATGGGTACATCCATTTGGAGGAGTGGTTAAAGTTTATTTTCCCCCTAAAAATTGCATTTGCAAAACCGCTTCGCAAATACCGTGTGACATAACAAATTGCAACGACCGCCATTTTTTTCTCTTTGGTCTCTGCTAAAATAAAAAAAATTGTATAATGTTTGGGGGTTCTTTTTTTTCGAAAGATTTGTTTTTAATAAATTATTTTCAGTAGGTAACAATTTATTCAAACTTATCACATTTTATATAAGGAAGAAAATGAGATAATGTAAGAGAAATTTACAGAGGCATAAGACAACACACAGGAAAAGGTTTACGTGTCTCATAATACTGGGAAAATCTATGTTATGTAACAGTAGGGAATACCTCCCACTCATCTATCTTATTGCTGCAGCAGAGTTTTCTTTTTAAAAACTACACAAAAAGCCCCAAATCTGAGGATGGGTCCTTCTATCTTCTGAACTGCATGAGGGTCCTTTTGTGGTTAGCCACATCTATGGGTGACATGGACACTTACTATTGGCTGTTCAAGGGTTGGAACCTTTCAGGATGTAAATGACTGCATCAACGTGATGATGTCACAAGGAATGGGGCTGGCAATGGAACCGGTCATTAGCAGGCTAAAATTTCCTATGATCCTCAGCTCCATCCAGTGGCCTTAGTGCAGTTTTTTTTTTTTTTTTAAAGAATAACAATCGATCTGTAGAGGAATTAGCAGGAAAACATTTGATTTTGCTGAACAAATGTACCAACAGTTTCACTGGATGAATAGCTATACAAACTTTTTTATTTTTTATAAATAAATATATACTGCCTTTACATCTTCCCGATTTCTTAAGCACAATATTGCTCCAAAATTCCCTTTCCTAACTCAGAGTCCACAAACTCATACCCTCATTATTACGCTTGTATTCTATTAGGAAAACTTTCACATCACAATCTATCATAAGTGCTTCTGCAAGTCTATCCCCCCCATCATTCCATATCTGCTGCCTCCCTCATTATTCTTTCACAATGAAAATGAAAACACATTCAAGCTCGTATTTGAGACCCTCAAAACACATCACAGCTCAGTCTGCACAAATATTTCTGACCAATGTCGTGTGACCGAGTGACATTGACTATGAGTATATACTTAGACAATCCTCATAGTAAACGCCCCTGCCACACTCGAGAATCGAACTGCCTTAAATATTCACACCGCTGAAAGTAAAGAAAATCCGCACCGGAAGTGGAGTTTTCGCCATTTTGCGAGTGACCAGAAGTATTACAGCTGTCGTTTTACATGTGATCAGAAGTGTTCCGGCAGCCATATCTAAAAAAAAACAAAAAAACGGAAATGCTTCAGAAACCATTTCATTGATGCCATGGCCGTTCAGAGTCACTAATGGCGGAAACTCCACCTCCGGTCCAGAGTCTCCGCACTTCCAGCAGTGTGGCCATCCAAGGGAGATGTTTGGGGGTTCTAAGTAGTTTTCTAGCAAGAAATACTGATACTGTTCGGAGGAAGATGAAGGGAGAACACCCTGAAGGCCAGTCCTGAAAAGTTACCTGTTAGAGCAAATCACCAAAACATCACCAAAAGTACTCAACTGTTTTGCTGCGAGGAACAAATACTCCTACAATCACCGTAACTACGCTAAGTACAAAAATCCCAATATGGTAGGGTGACCAGACGTCCCCAGTTTCCAGGGACAGTCCCCGGAATGAGGACACTGTCCCCGGACCACGAGTGTCCCCGATTCTGTCCCCGGATTCAGGGGCGGTGTACCTATTGCTGACAGTCTAGCAGTGCATTCAGCAGTGTGACCATCCATCCATCCAGCACAGTGTCAGTGAGAGTGAGAGGAGCAGAGCTGTCAAATCGGAGCTCTGATGTCGGGGATGGGCGGGCTGAAATGTGGAGCTCCTCCTCCCTTCCATCCACAGCCAGTCAGCAGGCAGTATAACACTCCTTCCCCCCGCCCCTCTCCAGCCGCCACATTTGACTGGGAGCAGGGCTGAATGAGGGCACCAGAAGGGAGATGCAGAAGGTATGACTACAATTAGAGCAAGCACTGTTACATGTAATGCTGGTCGGCTGCAGTGTCTTCCAGATATCTGTGTGTTCAGGCAGTGTGAGGTTACCCATCATCCTCCTCTCCCCTCACTCCTTACCTTTTTTTATCTCCCTAACCTGACCTGCACATTGCCTGATACACTGATAAGAAGACCCTGCAGCAGCATTCTCCAAAACCAGGGACACATGGCCGTTACCATTCCAGCTTCTGTTCAGCTATTTAGCCGGAGCTCTGTGTGCGCTGCATGGGGTTTTTATGTTTTGTTGGAGGATTTACTGCTGGTTCCGGCTGGAAGCTTCAGAGACCCATTAACTGTTTACTGTCCTCCACTAATCTTGAGCAGGTAACTGTTTGTAAGACAATTTTTATTTGTAATTGGATGTGCTGCTGTCTTCTGTCACTTGGTTGTACTTTGAAAGGAGGATTACTGACTTGATCTTGCAGAGCTGGTTTAAATAGAGTGGAACAGCCCTACGATACCATACACTTTTACACCGGGTTCAGCTGTAAACTCAGTCCCTGACCATCTCTTGATCAATCATGTCCACAGTCTCTGACCATCTCCTGTATCATGTCTGCAGTCTCTGACCATCTCCTGTACCATGTCTGCGGTCTCTGACCATCTCCTGTACCATGTCTGCAGTCTCTGACCATCTCCTGTATCATGTCTGCAGTCTCTGACCATCTCCTGTATCATGTCTGCAGTCTCTGGCCATCTCCTGCACCATGTCTGCAGTCTCTGGCCATCTCCTGCACCATGTCTGCAGTCTCTGGCCATCTCCTGTAATATGTCTGCAGTGTCTGACCATCTCCTGTACGATGTCTTCAGTCTCTAGCCATCTCCTGTACGATGTCTGCAGTCTCTGACCATCTCCTGTACGATGTCTGCAGTCTTTAGCCATCTCCTGTACAATGTCTGCAGTCTTTGGCCATCTCCTGTACCATGTCAGCAGTCTCTGACCATCTCCTGTACGATGTCTTCAGTCTCTAGCCATCTCCTGTACGATGTCTGCAGTCTCTGACCATCTCCTGTACAATGTCTGCAGTCTTTAGCCATCTCCTGTACAATGTCTGCAGTCTCTGGCCATCTCCTGCACCATGTCTGCAGTCTCTGACTCTTTCCTGTACTATGTCTGCAGTCTCTGACCATCTCCTGTACCATGTCTGCAGTCTCTGGCCATCTCCTGTACCATGTCTGCAGTCTCTGGCCATCTCCTGTACCATGTCTGCAGTCTCTGGCCATCTCCTGCACCATGTCTGCAGTCTCTGGCCATCTCCTGTAATATGTCTGCAGTGTCTGACCATCTCCTGTACGATGTCTTCAGTCTCTAGCCATCTCCTGTACAATGTCTGCAGTCTTTGGCCATCTCCTGTACCATGTCAGCAGTCTCTGACTCTTTCCTGTACTATGTCTGCAGTCTCTGACCATCTCCTGCACCATGTCTGCAGTCTCTGGCCATCTCCTGTACCATGTCTGCAGTCTCTAGCTATCTCCTGCACCATGTCTGCAGTCTCTGACCGTCTTCTGTACCATGTCTGCAGTCTCTGGCCATCTCCTGTACCATGTCTGCAGTCTCTGACCGTCTTCTGTACCATGTCTGCAGTCTCTCACCATCTCCTGTAATAATGTGTCTGCAGTCTCTGACCATCTTCTGTACCATGTCTGCAGTCTCTCACCATCTCCTGTAATAATGTGTCTGCAGTCTCTCACCATCTCCTGTAGTGTCTCTCTGGTGTGTGAGTGATGTGAGGTGTATATGTTTTATACAGGCTGTGTGTGAGTGACCTTACACAGACCAACCCACACACAGAAAATAATATGCACACATATACTGACAAAACACACACACACACACACAAGAAAATTACATGTATACTGTCATTACATACAGAAGAAAAAAAATAGGTAATAGTCCTGCCCTCTGCACGTAGCCTCCTCCTGAACCCTGCACGTAGCCTCCTCCTGAACCCTGCATGTAGCCTCCTCATGAACCCTGCACGTAGCCTCCTCCTAAACCCTGCATGGAGCATCCTCCTGAACCCTGCACATAGCCTCCTCCTAAACCCTGCATGTAGCCTCCTCCTGAACCTTGCATGTAGCCTCCTCCTGAACCCTGCACAGAGCATCCTCCTGAACCCTGCACGGAGCATCCTCCTGAACCCTGCAAGTAGCCTCCTCCTGAACCCTGCATGTAGCCTCCTCCTGAACCCTGCACAGATCCTCCTCCTGAACCCTGCACATAGCCTTCTCCTGAACCCTGCACGTAGCCTCCTCTTGAACCCTGCACGTAGCCTCCTCCTAAACCCTGCATGGAGCATCCTCCTTAACCCTGCACATAGCCTCCTCCTAAACCCTGCACGTAGCCTCCTCCTGAACCCTGCACGTAGCCTCCTCCTGAACCCTGCACAGAGCATCCTCCAGAACCCTGCACAGAGCATCCTCCTGAACCCTGCACAAAGCATCCTCCTGAACCCTCCAAGTAGCCTCCTCCTGAACCCTGCACGTTGCCTCCTCCTGAACCCTGCACCCTGCACGTAGCCTCCTCCTGAACCCTAAACCCTTCATGGAGCATCCTCCTGAACCCTGCACGTAGCCTCCTCCTGAACCCTGCACCCTGCACGTAGCCTCCTCCTGCACCCTGCAAGTAGCTTCCTGCTGAACCCTGCATCCTGTACGTAGCCTCCTCCTTAACCCTGCAAGTAGCTTCCTCCTAAACCCGGAACCCTGCACATAGCTTCCTCCTAAACCCTGCATGTAGCCTCCTCCGGAATCCTGAACCCTGCATGGAGCATCCTTCTGAACCCTGCACATAGCTTCCTCCTGAACCCTGCACCCTGCACGTAGCCTCCTCCGGAATCCTGAACCCTGCACGGAGCATCCTCCTGAACCCTGCACGTAGCATCTTCCTGCACCCTGCATGTAGCAGAAGCATACAGGGGGCACACTGACCACCAATATGCAGGGCCACTGGTTACCAGTACACAGGGGACACAACAAATCAAGTAAAACAACGACTATGCAACTAAAAAAATCTCAAAAGCAATAAGAGAATCTTGTTAGCTGGTTCCCTCATCTAACGTGCAACAATAGAAAGCCAAAAATGCAGCACTGCCCTACACTTCATCTATAATATTCTCCAAATGGATTTATAAGTGCAATGGTGACACCTATACATGAATATCCAGTGCAAATCCACCAATGTATTGCAACATAGTAGTGATGGTGTCACCCCCTCTGCAAAAATATTTAGAGAGATTGCAGAGCTTCAATGTGCAAAAAATGGTGAAACCCCCCCACATACAATAATAATAACAGAGATTCTAATCATCCCGTGTATTAGAATATAGGGGTGATGGTGTCACCCTCTCTACAAAAAGTAAGAAATATTGCAGAGCTGCAATGTGCAAATAGTGGTATGACCCCCCGATATATAATCATAATACAATGTACAATTGATGTGCAAATTTTACATTTTATGGGGGGGGGGGGTGTTTCACCACTATTTTCGCATTGCAGCTCTGCAATATTTCTTACCTTTTGCAAAGAGGGTGACACCATTACTCCTGCCCGGGTTGGATGTGAATTTAGCCCCCCCCCCCCTCCAAGTTTTTCCTCTATCTTATCTTCCTAACATTTGGTAGTCCTATCCCAAAAATTCCAAACAGTTTCTTTATTTTCTTTTTTCTATCTCATGGAGGAAATGTGAGAAATAACGTATATATCATACAATCATTCCATAAACACATCCCACATACACCACATATATCATTAGAAGAAAATATGCGTATATAAAATAGTTTACCACTTGCCAGAAAAAAATAAATAAATATGTCCCCGGATTTCATTTTAAAAATCTGGTCACCTTACACTACGAGACGTTTCTCAGGGCTGCAGATTCTCTGAGATCCACAAGGTGGGGATCTTATTTCTACCCAGACAGGAAGTCTCTATGGAAGACAGGAAGTGATGTCAGCTACAGACAGGAAGTTCCATGAGGTAAGAAGTAGTGAGGAGACATTACTGGAAGACATAGCAGAGGAGGTAATAAGTTCTTTCTTTCTTTCTATTTACACCCAGTAACTCCCCCGTCATGTCCGTCCTCTTCCTCCATAGTCACTGTGATGTATTTTATCTCCAGCAGATGATGATACACACATATATTAGGGAAGTCAGGGGAAGGGACACGTGTGGGAGGAAATATTATGAGCTCGGTTTTGGATAGATTGAGTTTGAGGAAGTGATGTGACATCCAGGCTGATATGTCTGTTAGTAAATTAGTTATATGTGAGGAGACTGATGGAATAAGCTGAGGGGTAGAGACATAGATTTGGGTATCATCAGCTTGGAAATGGTATTGGAAGCCATGGAGGCTATAAGCTCACCCAGGCAAAAGGTTTAGATCAGGAATAGGAGTGGTTCAACAAAAGAACCTACGGGGACCCCAACGGAGAAAGGGAGAGGAGGAAGTAAAGTTGTGACGCTGAAGGTGTGGTGGGATAGGTAGGATGAGAACTAGCGAAGAGTACAGTCACAGGGACCAAAGGATTGGAGTTTTTTTTAAGGAGGAGAGGGGGTGGCCTACTGTGTCAAAGGCAGCAGAGAGGTCCAGAAATGGGAGTACAGAATAGTGTCCATTGGATTTAGCGATTAGCTGATGATTTGGGAGTTTAAGGAGAGCAGTTTCTGTAGAGTGTTGAGGATGAAATCGTGATTGAAAGGGATCAAGAAGATAATTTTTAGTGAAATGGGCTCAGTTCGTTGCAGACTAGACATTGAGGAAGTTTGGAGGAAAAGGGGAGCAAGGAGTTGGGGTGTAGGTTGCTCAGATTGGTGGGGTCCAATGAAGGTCTTTTTAAGTATGGGAGCGAGGCCAGGAGAGTGGGAGATATTGAAGATGTGGGTTACAGAGTGTAGGATAGTGTCAGAGGGTGACCGCAATATTTGCAAGGGTACAGGGTCCAGGGGGAAGGTGGTTAGGTGGGTGTTGAAATAAGTATAGCAACCTTGTCTATAGTAGCAGAGTTGAAAAAGGGAAGAGTTGATTGTCCGTGTGAATATAGGGTGATATCTGTACAGCTGAGATCTGATCACAAATTGTATCAATCTTATTTTTGTAGTGATTGTCGATCTCCTGGGCAGTGGATCAGTTAGTGGATGAAGGCAGTCGAGGATGAAGTAGCATTGAAGGTAGAGAAGGGTTTGATGTGGACAGGATGATAAGTTGTTACTGACAGTGATAAAATAGGTCTGCTTGGCATTGAGGAGACAGGAATTGTATTTTTGGAGGGCAGATTTATATTGGTTGAAGTCTTTAGAAGACTTATTCTTACACCTGAGGCGCTCAAGAGATATTTTTTGAGACTTCTGGTGTCATCTGTTTGCCAAGGTTGTAGTGGTCGTGGTCTGATTCTGTTTGTACTGATGGGGGCGAGCTCACCCAGGTTGGAGGACAGAGATCTATTGTAGACAGAAGTGGTTAGATTGGGGCAGGGCATGGGTGAGATTTTGTCAGAGGTGGTCAGTAGCAGAGAAGAGAAGGGTTCAGGTGGGTTAGTTGGTGAAGGTTTCTATGGGTAACTGTTGGGTAGTTGGAGGGAGAGGAGGTGAAGGTCTGGGAGATTATGAAACTAATATTGTGGTGATCAGAGAGGGAAAAGGGATTGTTGGAGAGGTTGCACCTAGTGCATAGGTAGGAGAATGCATAGTCAAGGGTGTTGCCATCAGAGTGGAAGTGTGAATCTGTTGCTTCAGGTCAAAAGAGGAGGTTAGACTGAAAAGTTTAGAAGTAGCAGGAGTGTTAGTTTTAACAGTGATGTTGAAGTCACAGAGAATGATTTTGGGAATTTCAGAAGAGGGAAAGTAGGGTAGCCAGTCATCAAGAAAGGTTGATATGGGTCCAGGTGGCAGATAGATCACAGCAATTCTAAAAGAAACTGAAGAAAATTGATAACTACAATGTGCCTCAAATGAAGAAAGTGACAGAGAGGCAGGTGGGGAAGTACCTGAAAGATGATATGTGGGGCTAGAAAAAATCCTACTCCACCTCCCTTCCATCCACAGGGTCTGGGGAAGTGAGTCCAGAGAAAGCCATTATGGGAGAGGGAAGCAGAAGCAGCAGTGTCGGATTCATGAAGCCAGGTTTCAGTAACAGCAAGTAGTTAGTGATAAAGAGGTAATGGACAGAAGCTAGTTTACTACAGACAGAGCAGGCATTCCAAAGGACACAAGAGAAGAGGGGGCTAGTTTTGGGAAGAAGAGGGTTAGAAACGAAATTGTGTGGATTGCCGCTGTTGCCAGAGGCCATGGGGTGATGGGAGATTTGGGTACAGTTAATCGATGGAGGTCCAGGCTTTAGGGTTTAATCTCTAGAGGTTGGGAGAAGCAGAAGGGTGAGGGAGGTAATATGGGATTGCAATTTATATGAAGGGACATACATAAGGGTTCTGGAGGTTTTATTAGCATGTGGGTTTAGAATTAGCAGGTGAGTGCAGTAATAGGGAGAGGACAGAAGTGAGGGTGATCTATACAGGCTGCAGGATGGAGAAGAGGGGTGAAGAAAGAGAGATTAAGGAGTGAGGACACAACTGTCAGAAGGATTGGTAGAAAGCGCATGTTACAGGAAGGAAGGAGAGCTTAATGGGGAAACAAGGTCACTGCAGTCAGTTTGGTATTTTTTCAAAGTAGTTTGCTGTGTATTCTCGCTTTGTGCAATCGCTGAAGTGTAGAGCCGAAGTGCGCCCACTTAAATAAAGAACCCACTTATAGAAAGATGTGTGCTCCCCAGCTATATATAGTGTGGAAACCTACAGGGCTAAAACATTTCCTTAATTTTGGTGATGTCACCTTTTTCAGCAATGACCTTATCTCATCAGTCTATTATAGAATTACTACATCTATACTAACAATGTCACGCTTAATGTAGGTGGTCAGACACTATAGCTGACTTCTGTGTTCTTCGCCTATAGCAGCCTCTTTCCCATAAGGCAAGCAGGCCTACTAGTACTCAGTTTCCCCCAGGACTTCTACACAATACTATGGTGCCTGACCACCACATTAGGGCAGGAACGAACTGAGCACAGCAACCAGGTACTTGCGGTTGGTAGATAGGCAGGGTGGTTCAATTACAGTCCAGTTACAAGGCAGGCAAGGTTCAGAATAGTCAGGGTCAAATGTGTAGTTAAAAGGCAGGCAGACTTCAGAGAGTAGTCAATATCCGAACCAAGGCCTTCAACAAGGGAATCCAAACAGCAAAGCAGGGCAGACAAACAGACAACTTGGAGCACGTGTTACAATCACAATATCACAAGCATGAGACTGCAGGCTTGGCTGGCTTCAAACAGGTTTGGTCTCCACCCAGAGACTTACCACATCAATCACCTTGCAGGTGGACAGACAGAATGCATCACAGTCAAAACCAGGATGCTGGAATGAGGAGCAAGAGCACATCTGTCAGGAACCATAAACCAGGCAGAGACAGAAAATGCAGTTAAAATCACACCTTTAATGTAATAGCAAATATAACACAGAATAGGAATGTAGTCAAAAACAGAAGCCAGGGTTTGGAAGCAAGAGTGGGTAATCAGAAAAGCCAGGATCTATCAGGGTCAGATAATCCTATGACACAGAGGCGTAACTGGAACATTCGGGGCCCCAGTGCAAGAAACCACAAAGGGTCCCCCTGAGCCCCGACTAAGGCCCTTCCCACTTTTCCCGGGGCTGGAGGGCAGCAGGACCTGGATAGGAGGGCAGCAGGGGTGACACATAGAGGAAAATAATCCCCTCCATTTTCCTCCTGCAGCCGCTGAATGCCTATGGGAGGGAGAGGAGGAGAACTTGGCTTTTAGCAGCTGCAGGAGAAAAATGGAGGAGATTTGTTCCTCTATATGCCCCCTCCCCCCTTATCCAGGTGTACAGGGGAAACACAGGGGCCATTGCAATTGGGACCCCCTTTAGTTACGACCCTGGGATGAGTGGCAGAGGTGGTGGTGGGGGAATGGGATGATTGACAGCTGTGGTGGAGGGGGGGATGGAATGGGATAAGTGGCAGTGGTGTTGTGATGGGATGAGAGGCAGCAATGGTGGAGGGGATGGGATGAGTGGCAGTGGTGGGGGGGATAGAATGAGTGGCAGGGGTGGTGGTGGGATGGGATGGAATGAGATAAGTGGTGGTGGTTGGGGGAGTGGAATGGGATTGGATCAGTGGCAGCAGTGGTGTGTGTGGGGGAGGGGGGAATCATTGGCAGTGCTGATATTGAGGGATGGGATCAGTGTCACTCCCTTGCAGATCACTCGGTCCCTCCTCCTTGCTAGGTCTCTGTGTATCTTCGGCTTTCTTCCTATGTCTCCAGTAACTCCTATTCCATCATGGGGTCTCCTCACACGGTGGAGAGCTCTTCCCCCTTCACTCTACTGGCCCAGCCCGGGTCAGCTGATTTTCTCTTTCAGTCTACTGACATTGTATCTCCCTACCCTACTGAACTCAATGGGCGGGCAGAGAGGATGGGCGGGGCCTGTGTGTCTGTGAGTACCCGTGACTGCAGGTGGAGAGGATGGATGGGCGGGGACTGTGTGCCTGTGAGAGTGCACATTAATGACCAGTGTACTATCTCCCGAGCAGCAACGAGCCCCCCTACAGTGGCAGAACTCCAGGACCCCTTCCCAAGTGCGACTGCTGCAACCCTGGTAGTTCCCCCATTGCTATGACATGACACTGAGCACACAGCTCCTCCTCCTAATGTCCCTCCAATCAGAGTCAGAGAATCCTATTACATCACACTGACCTCACAGCTCTTGCTTCCAATATCCCTCTATCCGACTCTTTATTTCTGGTGCTCTTAGGATGTGGGCTGAACCCCAGGCCTCCTTACTTTCAAAGTAGGGCTGTTGGACCTGCATTGTATGTAATATCAGAAACCTCAGCATGAAGTGGGGTTTAAATAAAAAAAGAGACCTGACCAGTGAGGTGAGGAGGATTCTGGGAATGTCATTTGATTTTACTATTTGTGTTCAAATCTAGAGTTTTCCTCCTGTGAAGTCTGGAGATCATATGACCATCACATTGCCTCCACCTCCTTCCCTGATAGAATAGAGAGATAAAAAGAAGATTTGAGAAGTCACCAGAGAGACCATTGAGTTGCTGACAGGAGAGGTGAGCGGTGCTGGGAAGGACGTCATGATGGAGAATCCGCCGCCCCTCACATCATCGGGTAAGAGGAGACTTTAAGAGCAGCACAGAGGCTCCACCTAGATCCCCTTCATCTGATAAACACATAGAAACAATGTATTCAGTCAGTGTGTGTGTTTCCTACAGATGGATCCAGTAATGGGAGCCCACCAGAGAGATGTCCCCGTCCTCTGTATTCCCGGGATTCCACACAGGAAGGTCACACCATCCCTCACCATCATCAGGTAGATGAGGAACAATCACTGATAGTATCATTAGGATCTGTACATTATCTGCATTACTACAATTGATTTCATTTTTATTATATATTCAGAGTGGAAACCTGAGACATTCTAAAGTTGAGGTTAAAGAAGAGATAAAAGAGGAGGATGATGAGGATGGGGTGATTGAGGAGTCGGAGTATCTAAAAGAACACAAAGATCTGTATCAGGACACCATGGAGGAGTCCTCCAGCTACAGAAACCCACCAGAGAGATGTCCCCGTCCTCTGTATTCCCGGGATTCCACACAGGAAGGTCACACCATCCCTCAATGTTACAAGGTTGGTGGGTTGGAGTATCTAGAACATGGACTTCTGGAGAGGATGTGTTTTTTTTATAGTGTGTGTGTGTGTGTGTGTGTGTGTGTGTGTGTGTGTGTGTGTGTGTGTGTGTGTGTGTGTGTATATATGTAACACTGACCCCCGAAGAGGCTGCTGGTTTGATCTGGGCCTGCACTCTACCAATAAACCCCACTAACTTGGCTCAATCCCCTTAGCACAGCTGTGATGCAATGCAATACAATACATTGTAAGATAGTACAAAATACCTGTATTGTCACTCCAGGATAAGACAACAGCACAATGGGTTTCAATATAAACAATTACAAAGAAGCAGTATACATATATATATATATACATGTCTATACCTGGGGAGCTCCCCCTACTTTATAAGCTATGTGTGAGATCTCACTTTTTGAGTACTTAGTCCTGGATCTTCTTTTCTTCGCTAGCTAAAGTGGCTCCTTGTGATTTGTAATCCAGTTTTGGTGAGTTAAATTGAAGTGAAAATGCTTCTGGTGTAGCTGTAACAACTATTTTAACATTTCTTGCGGCATCAGGGTAGATAGGCCTCAAACCTTCTCAGTATCAGTTACTCTGCTCCTTTGTGAAACTATCATTTCCAGTGAGGCCTGTATATGAGTCTTAACTGCATGTGAGATGTAACAAACTGTGGGCCGTGACCCGCTCACCCACTGGATAGAGGCTCCGTGTGGTGACTTTCATCCAGTGACTGAAACTTGCTTCTCCGTCAGCTGGGCCAATCGCTCCATTCAGCCCCACTGGGTGGATCCCGTCCTACGATGCTCAGATGAGTGTCTCTGGGTCCCTGCAATCTGGCCACCGTCTCCCCACATGTCCTCTCAGGCAGGCCACACGATTCCAAGAGACCCAAAATGGCTGCTCCGGCTCCTTTTATCCCCTACCCAGCATGCCCTGCACAAGAAGGTGTTCATGGGTAGGTCACCAACCCTCCCAAAACCAACAGTCACTTCCTGTCTAGTCTTTTGTGCTTCATTCAGGAAAAAACATATCTGCATTACCAGTATTTGGTCACCAGATGGCTCCAAATACTCAAACATAGTAATGTCCATAGACGTTTTGTTAAACTATACAAACACACATCAGCATGGGAGAATATCAGTGCTACATATACACACATATATATCTATCCCAATATTAAAGCTTATATCTTCCAGATGATATTTTCTCTCATTTTCTTGATTTAGAGTGGAGATCCAATCGATATAGAATTTGAGGTTAAAGCAGAAGAAGAAGAGATGTATGTGAGGGATAATCAGCAGTCTATGGAGGAGGATGGAATAACGGGGACATTTATAGAGGAGGACACTCCTACAGAGATCAGTACAGGTGGGCCATTAACACTAAATACATTCCTCCACCCATACTGCTCGCTGATTGGTCCAGAGTAGGGCGGGGACTGGGTGATATCAGCCTGTACTCCCCTGGTCACTTTCCTGAGCTGTGTTCCCCATCCTGTATTTCTCGTGGATAATCTTCCTTCTCTGTGCTGCAGACACAATTTATGTCTCTAGACTGGATTTATAGAGATTCTGGGGTTCAGCTGGCAGCAAAATGTTGATTTTTACCATAGACGTTGCTTGATCTAGACACCTGGGGTATGTACCTTGGTTCTTCGGCCCCAGGCCCGGGTCTAGCAAGATCTGACAGAACAATTTTCCCGGGGTTACTTGCTCTGTTATTTGCTGGCTGTGCCGGGTGGAGAGATATGTCTGTATAGTCTCACACCCAAGTCACTGAGTGCAGTCTCAGGAGATGGGAGGCAGCAGTGTGGGACATCTGCAACTGATTACTGAACACAAATATTAGGAGTCCTGACCCCTGCACTAAATACTCTATGTTGTACATTACATACTCCTGACCCCTGCACTATATACTCTTATGTTGTACATTACATACTCCTGACCCCTGCACTATATACTCTATGTTGTACATTACATACTCCTGACCCCTGCACTATATACTCTATGTTGTACATTACATAGTCCTGACTTCTGCTCTCTCCCCTCCACCCACTGCTATATACACACATAATATGGATTCTCTTTTGTTACTCCCATTTCCTACCAGCTGGACATTTTATATCTGATGATTTGATTGGAGGACAGACTTTTACATGGTGATAATAATGTGAGATCATCCTCAGACTTTGGAACCTTAAACAGAAAGTGATAATGAGGGAGGAGTCAGAAACCCAATGATGGTGGTCTTCAGGATCAGTCCAGTCTTCATCTTGTAAAAAAAATTTGTGCTAATCACTAATGCAACTGTTCATAGGATAATAATGTGAATTTGTGGTGATATATCTAATTAATATTAACCTAAAATCTATTATAATGTGTGAGAAGAAGATAAATACATTCATTGGATATGTGGTGTGTATATATATATATATATATATATATATATATATAAATAAATAGATGAGCAGCTTGTCAAAAAAACAAAGAATTGCTCAATAAATGTGCAAAAGGGTTAAGGACCGCACTCATAGGTCTTGAATAACCATACATTAAGTGATCAAATTCATCAATAAGTTATAATAAACCTCCTTAGAATACCATAATCCAAATAGGACAAAAAAAATTACTGTGAAAAAGTGGGTATAGCCCAGTTCATGTGTGATAGAAAAAGCACTTATCCTTCTCCTTTAAGTTGTGTTCAACCAACCCGTGCTTTAGGAGATATATGTAGCCTCCCCCAAACTCCTCCACCAGAGTCCATATACACACACTGCTTACCAGATGGATTTGACCCCTATTATAGGCAGTCCAATCAGGCACCACATACACAGAGATCGGTTCCCCTTGGTATTCCCCTCAACAGGTCCATATACACATGCCAGCAGTCAGACAATCGATTGCAGATGGGAGAGATAAAAGAACTTCTCATGGTGTAGAATTTTAAAAGTGGCAATTTTATTGAAACCAATGACCCCTGAGGACATCAGTTATGTGCTGGCGAAACGCGTTGGGACTAGGGAACGCCATAAGTCACTAATGGTTACTTGGAACACAGGTGGAATGTGGAATGGCGTCCCCTGCTTAGAAATATTTTTTTCCAGCTGAGCTAGCCGGATGATTGTGGACATTTTAAACTGTAAGTCTACATATGTTTCAATAAAATTGACACTTTTAATATACTACACCATGAGATTTTCTTTTATCTCTCTCATCTGCAATTGATTGTCTGACTGCTGGCATATGTATATGGACCTGCTGAGGGGAATCCCAAGGAGAATCGATCTCTGTGTATTTGGTGCCTGATTTGACTGCTTGTAATGGGGGTCAAATCCATCTGGTAAGCAGTGTGTGCATAAGGACTCTGGTGGAGGAGTTAGGGGGAGGCTAAATATATCTCCTTAAGCACGAGTGGTTGAACACAACTTAAAGGAGAAGGATAAGTGCTTTTTCTATCACACATGAACTGGGCTATACCCACTTTTTCACAATAATTTTTTGTCCTATTTTGATTGTGGTATTCTAAGGAGGTTTATTATCACTTATGGATTAATTTGATCACTTAACATATGGTTATTCACGATTGATGAGCGCGGTCTTTAACCCTTTGCACAGTCTTCATCTTGGTTGTTCTCCCCCAATCCTCACTCTCTGACCTCTGGTGGGTCTCAGCCCCACTGTTATTCATGACTAAATCATGGACTAAATAAGGAAGTGCAGGACTTCTTGTGTTGGGAAGATGGTAATGAGTGATAGAGGGGGAGGGGACACTCGTCCTATAATCCCCTCATCACTGTCACTCCTATAAAAGACAGTTCTCGTTGTTTCCTCACTCTCTGACTAAGGTCCATGAATAAAGTAATTAACTGGTAGGAGATCAGAGGAACCATTTACTAGTTACCTTGAGGGGGGGAATTGTAAGATCCTCAGAGACAAAGCTGTCTGATGTGGGCGGAGTCCTGGTTTAGGATGTCTGCTGATGTCTAGTAATAATCTTTTTATTTCTATTTTAGTAGATGGACGAGAGATGAGGAAAACCTCAGAGGATTGTCTCATTTTGTCTCCAGACTGTAAAGTAGAAGATGCGGACATCACACAGTATAGTCCAGGAGAAAACCCGGCTACCTCAAATGTCCATCCGGCACCACACAGTGTAGATGGACCATCATATTCCTTTTATCCTGAGGAACCTCAGACTGTGAGGGACGGTGCCAGACCATCATATTCCTCTTATCCTGAGGAACCTCAGACTGTAAGGGACAGTGCCGGACCATCGTATTCCTCTTATCCTGAGGAACCTCAGACTGTGAGGGACAGTGCCGGACCATCGTATTCCTCTTATCCTGAGGAACCTCAGACTGTGAGGGACGGTGCCAGACCATCGTATTCCTCCTATCTTGAGGAACCTCAGACTGTGAGGGGTAGCGTCGGACCATCGTATTCCTCTTATCCTGAGGAACCTCAGACTGTGAGGGACAGTGCCATCCTTAAAACAGATAAGAGGTTCTCCTGTACTGAGTGCAAAAAGTTTTTCTGTTCTAAATCGAAACTTAATAGGCATAAAAGATCTCACACCGGTGAGAAGCCGTATTCCTGTCCAGAGTGCGGGAAATGTTTTTCAGAGAAGTCCACTCTTACCACGCATCAGAGATCGCACACTGGTGTGAAGCCGTATTCCTGTCCAGAGTGCGGGAAATGTTTTTCAGTTAAGTCCAATCTTTCCAAGCATCAGAGATCGCACACTGGTGTGAAGCCATATTCCTGTCCTGAGTGTGGGAAATGTTTTTCACAGAAGATTGCTCTTGCCACACATCAAAGATTGCACACGGGTGAGAAGCCGTATTCCTGTCCTGAGTGTGGGAAATGTTTTACAGAGAAGTCCACTCTTTCCAGGCATCAGAGATTGCACACTGGTGAGAAGCCGTATTCCTGTCCTGAGTGCGGGAAATGTTTTTCACAGAAGTCCAATCTTTACATTCATCAGAGATCGCACACGGGTGAGAAGCACACGGGTGAGAAGCACACGGGGAAGAAGCCATATTCCTGTCCTGAGTGTGGGAAATGTTTTTTACGCAAGTCATATCTTTCCACACATCAGAGATTGCACACTGGTGAGAAACCATATTCCTGTCCGGAGTGCTTGAAATGTTTTTCAGCAAAGTCCAATCTTTACAAGCATCAGAGATTGCACACTGGTGAGAAGCCGTATTCCTGTCCTGAGTGTGGGAAATGTTTTTCTTCCAAGTCCAATCTTTACATGCATCAGAGATTGCACACTGGTGAGAAGCCGTATTCCTGTCCTGAGTGCGGGAAATGTTTTTCAGATAAATCCACTATTTCCAAGCATCAGAGATTGCACACGGGTGAGAGACCGCATTCCTGTTCTGAGTGTGGGAAAAGTTTTTCACGCAAGTCATCTCTTTCCACACATCAGAGATTTCACACGGGTGAGAAGCCATATTCCTGTCCTGAGTGTGGGAAATGTTTTTCAGCGAAATCCAGTCTTTTCATGCATCAGAGATTTCACAGGGGGGAAAAGCCACATTCCTGTTCTGAGTGTGGGAAATGTTTTTCAAGCAAGTCAAATCTTTCCACACATCAGAGATCTCACACAGGGGAGAAGCCATATTCCTGTCCTGAGTGTGGGAAATTGTTTTCACAGAAGTCCCATCTTTACACACATCAGAGATCTCACACAGGGGAGAAGCCGTATTCCTGTCCTGAGTGTGGGAAATGTTTTTCACAGAAGTCCACTCTTTCCACACATCAGAGATCTCACACAGGAGAGAAGCCACTTTCCTGTCCTGAGTGAGGGAAATATTCCTCACTGAAGGCCTGTCTTCCTGTACATCAGGGGTGCCACACAACCCTGGAGGTGTATTAGTGCCTTGAGTGCGGGAAATGTCTTCTATATGAATGTGATTGGACATGTGGGGAAGCACACCCTGATATACACCTCATATATACTCCATGGCTGATCTTCATCATGTAAGAAACCCTTCATAAGGAGATCAGAGATCACCAAAGACATGGATGAAGTGTTGTCCCGTGTTGGCCATTGATAGCAGGAGAAAAATAAAAATGGAGTCATTACCTTTCATTGGCTGAGTGCATTTTGTGTGGGAAGATTTCACAAACACTTACAGATATAGCTGTTATAAATGTGTTGATGAAATGTGACCCGCATTCCCCCAGTCATGGTGAATTGGGATTTCCTATAATGGTCAGTTCCATCTAGTGCCCATAATGTGCTTTCCTGACAGATGTCCATGGTAGCATACGTTTGGGTAGCCCCGTCCTCGTTCCTCCCCATAAGACCCCACCCCCATAAATGTTCAGGATAAGCCAAAGGCTGCGTTGCTTTTTTGTCCTTCTCCCTTATAGGACCATTTTTGTATGAAGTTTTCCTACCTATTGGAAGTATTGGTGGGCGGGTCTATTGCTGAGCAGCTGTGCAGATGTCAGGAGCTTCCTTTGGTATCCAGAAGTCTTCCAGGATGTCCCGAGTGGTCATTGAGTCCCCAGCTATCAGCGGGGTGGTGTTATGACATACATATGTAGAGGATCCATGCCTGGAGAGTGGGCCCTGCCATCGGCGGCCATTTGCATTGGCTGGGCACCCAGCTGTTAGCGGGTGGCCATTAAGTGTTAGACACGTGAAATTCGTACAAATTTTTGGTTATTCCTAGATTCGGATGTATCCAAATCTCCAAATGAAATTGTAATGAATTTTGTTGAAATCTGTTAAAAATTTTTTAGTTTATTCAAGAAAATATATAAAGAACTCTGTGAGCAACCTCTCTAAATAAACAAATAAATGCTGCAAACACTTCACTTCTCATATAAGTGCGAAAAAATCTTAATAAATAAAAAAATAAATAAAAATAGTGTTGCGCAAATCTTGACCATAAAAATATCTATAATATCAATAAATAATTCCAGATGAAAAATATATATGTGAATAAATAAACAAAGTGATCAGTGTATCCGAAATAATAAATAATGATAAATAACCAATATAAATATATATGCGTAAAAGAATCAATAAACCTTCAAACATGTATTTTTAAAATTATTAGTGAAAAATGTGCAAAATAATGTGCAAATAGAAAACCAATATATTAATAATAAAGTGCAAAGTGTAGCAATATTGATGATAAAGTGCACAGTGTAGCAATATCGATTAAATCCAGTCCATAAAACAGTCCAAACAATGTGTTGGCGGTGAACAAAAAATTCCAGACAAAGTGCTTGAGCCACCTCAGAGTGGCTGGTGTATCCCAAGCAGTGAGTGACCGGAGTGTCACAGCTCAGCAACCACTGTGCACCCCCCTGAGAGTGGGTGCTCACTTTATTGAAGATGTGTTAAAGCATATATGCAGGGGATCCTACACAGGTATATCAGAATGGCTCTACTCCGACAGCAGTAATCCAACCAGTGTGTTAACTCCACAGATCCAACGTTATATGCAAATCAAAGCAAAACTGACAATAGTGCTGAAATCCTTTAAAATACTTTTATTCAAATAAAGCAATTGCACTCACATGTAAAGGTGCATACCATGCACCCTTAAAATAGCAATTCGTACAAATAGTGTACCGAAGAAGATGCTGTGGTGGTATAGTGGGAGACACCGTAGCTGACTGACCCGTCCGTGCGGCAGCCCGACAGTCTCGTAACCAAATCTGAAGCGTTCCGTCCGTCCTTGCCCCTCCCCTACGTGTGACGACACAAGGGACCACGTGTCTTCATCAGGGGAATTTGATTGGACGGTGCAATGCTTGATGATTTTTATAGGAAAGGCGGACGCCATTTTTATGTAGCCCCAAAAAACAGACACACGTTTTATATAGATGACAATTCTAGTTACCAAATGCTGAATGAAAAATAATAAAGGACGGACAGGAACTAACTGTTGACCGGTATCCCCCTCACTACCACTCAGGCAAAAAAAGGAAAAGGATTGTAAAATGCAAATTATAACATACAATTCCCAACAAATATTAATGGATAACAAAATAATGTCTTATACATAACCTAATGGGTTTCCATAAACGGTATAAAATCAATAATAGATGAGACAAAATTAAAAGGCAGATATGCAATAAAATATAAAAAATAAAAATCCATTTATCACTATTATTTTAACAAATCTTAATTATTCTATCCTTATGGGGCTACATTTTAGTACCCTTGTGGATGCAGAGGGTATACATACCACGGAAGCCAAAGTTGATGCTTTAGTAAAAGCTCCAGCCCCAACCAACGTCCAACAGCTGCGATCATACCTGGGTTTGCTGAACTATTACCACAAATTCCTGCCAGATCTAGCACACACTTTGTTTCCGTTGAACAAGCTTTTGGAGAAACACTCCAGATGGAACTGGTCGGCTGCATGCCAACGTGCTTTTGAAGTTTCTAAGCGAAAGCTGTTGGCGTCACGCATGCTCGTGCACTATGACCTCCAAAGGCCTCTCACCTTGGTTTGTGATGCCTCACCCTATGGTCTAGGGCAGTGATGGCGAACCTATGGCACACGTGCCACAGCTGGCACGCAGAGCTCTCTCTGCCGGCACGCAGGAGGAAAATTGACCAACCAGGCATCCATCCATACAAGCTGCACTCCCCATCTAACTACATCTCCCACAAGTCTAGGGCAGGGAGTGACGTGCCCGTGGTGGGCGTGGAGGCAGGGGGTGAGGTGTCCGGGGCGGGCATGAAGAAGAAGAGGCGGCTCCTGCGCAGCTCTGAGGCCAGTAGTGAAGTGCGGCAGAAAAGAGCTGCTGAGCGGTTGGAAGACACAAGCAGACACTGATGCCAGGTGAGCTTTTGTGAACATAATGTGTAATCGTTATGTATAATGTGTCCCTTGGGAGGGTTAAAGCTGCTTGATGGGAATGTGGAGGTAAATGCACTGCCCAAAAAATGTATAATTAATGACTGCAGTAGATGTGTAAGGTGGAGGGAATCTGATCCAATGTTCTATCTATGCACAGTAAAAAAGTGAATGCAAAATAATTAATACCACAATGAAAAGAACGGGTCAAGGTGCTCCCCTCACTTCCTGGTGACCGAAGCCATGCAGATCTGTACCACCTACTCCTTCCCCTTTGTCTGGCCTCCTGTGTGTGCCAAGGATCCTCCAGCTTTTTTGACCAAGTCTCTAATCACAGACCACACAAGGCTCAAATGTAAAAAAAATGTGGTGCATGGTCACAGTCACAGAAAACCAAAGGGGTTAATCTGGATCCTTAGCACATGGCCAGGATGGCCGTACAGAAAGGTCACTACATGTTTGTTTAATTTGGGGGGGTGGACACTGAGCCTTCCCTTAGCCCCCGTTCACATGCAGGCGACGCTACCTCGCACCGCGACCTCGGAGCGGCCGCCACAGACTTCATAGCATTGAAGTCTATGGCGGTCGCCTCCTGGTCGCCCCAAAGAAGCTCCGGACCCTTTTTCTAGGTAGGAGCGACTTGTGTCGCTCCTATTAGAACGGGTCCGCAGCTTCCCTATGGGAGGCGACCTGTGAGGCGACCAGGTCGCCTTAGTGTGAACGGGGGCTTAAACTCCTTTCTGTGTGGCCTCCTGTGTGGGTACCTTCATCCTGGCCATGTGCTAAGAATCCAGATTAACCCTTTGGTTTTCTGTGACCATGCACTACATTTTTTTTTACATTTGGGGGTGGACACTGAGCCTTGTGTGGTCTGTGATTACTTGGTCAAAAAGCTGTGGCTTTTGTTTATTAAAAAAATAAAATTACATTGCTTTTGCACATTATGATGGAATTAATGTACACTTCCATTTTTACATTGCGGAATGTCAGGAACCTTGAGATTTTTAATGTGGATACTTCTAGTACCAATATGCAAATACCATCATCCCCACCTCTAACCCCTCCTAATGTCTGTTAATGTATGCAGAGAGCAAAGGTGTCTTTCACATGAATACTAGCATTACAAAACAAAAAAATGTACATGTTTTTTTTATAACTAAAAACCTCGATATTCAGGTTTAATTGCAGTGTTGGCACTTTGAAATAAAAAAGTTGGTTTTCCGTTGCAGTTTGGGCACCTGGGCTCAAAAAGGGTCGCCATCACTAGGGGTTGTGCTATCTCACGTTTTACCAGGTGGGTCAGAGAAATCAGTGGCATTCGCCTCCAAGTCCTTGACAAAAGCAGAAAGCAATTACTCTCACATTGACAAAGAGGCTCTGGAGCTCATATGGGCAATTAAGAAGTTTCATCTTTACCTGTATGGTAGGGAATTCACCATACTGACTGATCATAAACCACTCCTTCAGATCTTTAGCCCTGACAAAGGCATCTCCCAAACGACTGCAGCCCGTCTTCAACGCTCTTCCCTATTCTTGGGAGCATATAGCTACAAAATCCAGCATCGTAGCCATGATGCCAATGCTAATGCGGACTCCATGTCCCGTCTGACAAGGACATTAACAGATTCTTCTCCACCAATCAAGAGTTGTCGTTATACCAGCCTGTCCTTTCTGTCTTCTAAGGAGGTAGCAGCCCATACAGCCAAGGATACCTTTTCTTAAGACAATACTCTCCTGGGTACGGTACGGTTGGCCTGCAACTGTCACACAGGATTATGAACCTTACTTCTGTAGGCGTCTGAAATTAACTGTGGCTGGCAACTGTGTTTTATGGGGAGACCGGGTGATCGTTCCACAGACCCTCCGGAGACACATTCTGGACTTGCTACATACTGGTCATCCCGGGGGCACACATATGAAACAAAAGGCCCGAGGCTATTTGTGGTGGCCGAACCTAGACTCAGATATCACGACATATGTGAATGCGTGTGCTGGATGTGCACAAACTGCAAGAGACCCTCCTCGAGGGTGCGTCCAGCCCTGGACTTGGCCCACGGTTCCCTGGTTTCGCCTACACTTGGACTTTGCAGGCCCGATCAGAGGACACACCTTTTTGATCATTATTGATGCTCATTCAAAGTGGCCTGAGGTCATTCCTGTTACCCAGCCGATGACTAAGGCGATGATTTCTATACTGTTAAATCTCGCTGCTACGTTTGGATACCCCAGAGAAATTGTCACAGACAACGGTGCACAATTCACAAGCCAGGAGTTTCAGAGTTTCCTGACTGCCCACAACATCAAACACAAGTTGACCGCACCTTACCACCCGGCTACAAATGGTCAAGCAGAAAGGTTTGTACAGACCTTCAAACGCTATTTCAAAGCTACTGTGGCTACAAGTAAACAACAGTCCCTGTCACCCCAGCAGCTGGACTCCTTCCTTTCTGCTTACAGAACCACACCACATGCAACCACTGGGAAAACTCCAGCTGAACTTCTTTTTGGTCGGCAGCCATGGACTGTTCTGGACATGCTCCGCCCTCAAACGGTCCAAGAACATGTACGGCAGTCCCAAGACAAGAGGGTCAAACACGAAGAGATTCCCCGGTTTACAGCCCAGCCAAAGGTATGGGCTCGACCTTATGGCGCTTCCAACACTCGTTGGCTTCCTGCTATCGTCGCAGAGACTTTGGGACCCAAAATGTATAGGGTCTGCCTGGAAGATGGTTCCATTTGCAGACGGCATGCGGACCAATTGCGTCCTTGTTCTCAGCTGCCCGAATCCCTGACATCGGCTGCACCTCCAGTGTCTCAGGGATCTGCTCCTACCGGATCAGGAGGCATTGAGACTGATGCTTGGGGGGACTCTGAACTTTTGAACTCAGCTCCAACAGATATGTAAATGTATCCGCGCTTAGGATATAATAGAACAGTGAACACAGATACAACCGGCTGCAGCCTACCTCTGTAACTATAATCCAAAGATATCTAGTAGAAAAATGTAAAAGAAAAGGAGGTGTATGGCGCTGCCTATAAATCACTTACTAATAAATATCGTGAACCCTAAATAAAGTGCAATAGTGCAATAGTGCCAAAAACCAATAAAAATATATAGAAAATATATAGCTCCTTGAAAAATTGCAAAAATATAAATAATGGTGGTAATCTGGGAATAAATAATTCCCAAAACAAGGATGTACAATAAAAATTATGGTGTGCTAGGTGCTCTGTTCTTGGTCTAGTGACAGAAACTGGTGAAACCAGTAACCGTGCTTAATGCGATTCTATAGATCGCTACAGTGAAAATGCGATTGTGTAAATCGCTACAGTGAAAATGCAATCTAATATATTCAAATGTGAACCTATAACCTTGTGCAGTGGTACAATATAATATGAAAAAAGTGAATATAAGTAGTGCTACTAGATTTATAAATATAAGTGACACAGCTAAAATAATAAACTGGTATAGTGCTAAAAATGCATCAGTGGAAACACTATGTATATAAAATCCAACTCATGGATTGCTGAATAAAAAAAGGTTCTAAAATACACAGTATAAAATCAGCAGGGAACCACATATAGAGATATATATAAAACCTAATTATTAAAATTGTAGCAAAAAATTGTATCAAAAATAGCCAAAAATATTGTAGCAAAAAATATATATAGTCCAGTAACAGTCCAATAGATTTTCTTCAAATATATGGGAAACTTTAACAGTTAATTATAAGGTGCAAGGATGTTGTAATATTCAAAGTGACTTAAGTGCAGGTGCCTTAATACGATCCTTATGGGTGCCGAATATGGTGATCACTCTGTGCTCTCCGCACCCCCAGGACCGCACTTACCAGAAATGATTACCCCTACAGGGGTGACAAGCCTTGGTATAATAATTGGCTCTTATAATATAATATATATGCATTTTTAGCACTATACCAGTTTATTATTTTAGCTGTGTCACTTATATTTATAAATCAAAAAATTGTGGACAGATACTCTTTCTACTTGTTCTATTGAACTAATGAAAATAATCATAACATCTAGAACCCTGGAATTAAAAAAGCTACAAGAGGATATAACAATGTTACAACAGGAGCTATGCACTTTTAAAGATTTGCCTTCATTTTCGGAGTTTGATCAGAATCTCAGTGCTAGAACTGACAAATTTGAAAAGGAGATCATGAATGGCAAAAAAGAAAAGTTTCAGCGTGATAAAGTGGATTATGAAATGGACAATGTATATGTGTGGAAAAAATCGCAGCGATGGAATCGCCACCAATTTAAGAAAAGAGTGAGCTTTTCCGATCCAGAAACAAGCGTCATAGAGAGTCCCTATGGTACACCTGGCTCGGATAGCTCTCCTGATCATGCTCAACTCCCTAGATCAGGAGGTACACCGTACAATACCCCTTTTTCAAAAAACGGTCAGAGAAGGGAGAAAAAGCCCCAGAAAAAGAAAAAACCGCAAAGAAAACAAGGAGGGGAGGAAAGAAGCACCGGAGGCCAACGGGATCACCACTATTCATTGCGAGCTCAGAGGAAATATCACAAAAGATCCTAACCGTGGGGGAATTGAGCCTTTTATCGAAAGGATTGAACTTTTGCCCTCATACACATTTCGATCCGTTTTCCACGATCTTAGGGAACACCTTAGTGACGTCAGATTGAGGAAATCCACGAATGTGGCCTGACATTTTAATTCAGAACATGACGGTGATCTGTCTTTGATATCGGTCCAAGTGATCAAACGTGTGGTTGCTCCTGTAAGAGGGGGCGATGTGTTCTGCCTTCTGTGTAAGCGGGAGGTTTTCTGGATTCATAAACTCCAGACCCGCTTACCTGGCGGTTTAAATTTTGAATGGGATGATACTCACTTTTATTCCCAGTAATGATTCATGTATCTATTCGTGGGTACATACATTTAACTATACATACAGAGAGGGCTACCTGTATCCCATATGCATACAGGGTACATGTTTCTTTGATTGACCATTCTATGTCTTAGTGTTTCTTTGTTTCTTCTTTTTTCTTTTTTTCTCATTTCTCCTTCCCTTTTGTCCCATTTCGGTCTCTGCATCCCTTTTTTTTTTTTTTTGGAATGCATGTGTTCTTCGATATATATATCTGCATGTTGTTCCGTTCGGCTTGCCTCCATGGCTATATATTTATGCAATGTGTGGCTGATTCCTTTATGGATATTGATTGTGCTATATGCACGGTGGTTCACACAGGTGCATGCTATACTCTGTGTTCAGTATGATCTAAGTCGACATGTACACGAAAGCATATATATATATAAAAAAATTTTTGTTAGATCGATGTGGGATATGCCTGAGACGTTACCAATGTCTTGGGTATATATCCATTTAAATGTCCCTATTTTTATATCTTTATAGGGGATAATAATACCATTATGCTGATAAAGACACACAGGACTTCTATGTTTATGCATTTATGTATTTATTATTATTTTTATGGTAATGTTTAGTGTTCTTACATATCTCATTGGTTATTTTTATATTCTTTCGATTGGGTGGATTGCACTATGTATGTGAACACAGTTGCAGATATACCACTCAATGGATGGGGTTACACGTTTTTTGGGGGTTGTGCTCATACCTATTACATATGTGTACAATTCCCCCCCCCCCCCATTTATCTATTTGTTTCATAAGCTATATGGACGTGATGTATGTGTTTGTGGTTACACATTTATTATTTTTATGTGTACCACTTATATATTTACACATATATGCTCTTCATGACTATATTATACACCATTTCTTTTTATACCATAGTTCCATCTGGGTATGAACACATCTATATGCTTCCGTTTTACTGTTTTCTTTTTCTTTGTCTTTCTTTTTTCTTTTTCTTGTTTTTTTTTTTTTTTTTTCCCTTCGTTTTTTTTTTTTCCCTTCGTTTTTCTTTTCTCCCTTTACTTTGTTTTTGTTCGTTTTTTGGCTTCTACCAGCTGTCTTTTTATATTATCACTACTGTTTTTTCCTTATTTTTATTGAAAGCTTTTTCGCATATGCATTTATAGAACTTTTTTGCTATGCGTTTTTGGACAAAAGGTGAAGCAAAAACAAACATACAATTCCTGCTGGGCTGTTTGTGTGCCCTTAATTGGGATTTAGTATCTGCAGCTGTGTGGGCTCAATCAAGCACATTCTGGGAGGTACATGTTATTTGAAATGCCTTTTCCTCTATATATAGCAGTGTCTTGTATTGTACAGCATGGTTACGACTAAGCGGAAGATTCCGTGAAACGCGTCAACCGCCGTGCTCCCCTTTTCCCCCCCATGTCTCCGACTGTTTTGGTTTCATCTTGGATGATTTTATCTTTTTGCCTGCAAAATAAATTTGGATTTTAACTTTTTGCATCTTCAACCGGTTGTGCGGCTTTTTGTGCTCTTCCAATTGCTGCTATCAGGACTGCGGATCCGTGCCTGCACCTGGGTTGGATGTGTTTGGAACTATCCCCTCACTTGAGCGGTTCTTTTCCCTCTTGACCGTTTGTTCCTGTATGCTGGAGGTCAGTGTGCCCCTCTATGCTGGCGGTCAGTATGCCCCCTGTATGCTGGCGGTCAGTGTGCCCACTGTATGCTGGAGGTCAGTGTGCCCCTGTATGCTGGAGGTCAGTGTACCCCCTGTATGCTGGCGGTCAGTGTACCCCCCTGTATGCTGGAGGTCAGTGTTCTCCCTATATGCTTGTGGTCAGTGTGCCCCCTGTATGCTGGCGGTCAGTGTACCCCCTGTATGCTGGCGGTCAGTGTACCCCCTGTATGCTGGCAGTCAGTGTTCCCCCTGTATGCTGGCAGTCAGTGTTCCCCCTGTATGCTGGAGGTCAGTGTTCCCCCTGTATGCTGGAGGTCCGTGTACCCCTGTATGCTGGCGGTCCGTGTACCCCTGTATGCTGGCGGTCCGTGTACCCCTGTATGCTGGAGGTCAGTGTACCCCCTGTATGCTGGCGGTCAGTGTGCCCCCTGTATGCTGGAGGTCAGTGTACCCCCTGTATGCTGGAGGTCAGTGTTCTCCCTATATGCTTGTGGTCAGTGTGCCCCCTGTATGCTGGCGATCAGTGTACCCCCTGTATGCTGGAAGTCAGTGTTCCCCCTGTATGCTGGAAGTCAGTGTTCCCCCTGTATGCTGGAGGTCAGTGTACCCCTGAATGCTGGCAGTCAGTGTGCCCCCTGTATGCTGGCAGTAAGTGTGCCCCCTGTATGCTGGCAATCAGTGTTCCCCTGTATGCTGGAGGTCAGTGTGCCCCCTGTATGCTGGAGGTCAGTGTGCCACCGGGTTGTTTGAACTGTCAGTCAGTTTAATCATTCAGTCAGTCAGCAAACCAATGCGCCCCCCCCCCCCCCTGGTTGGTCAGTTCAGTCAGTTAGTTAGTTCAGTTCAGTCAGTCAATGCACAACCCCGCCCTTGGTCGGTCAGTTCGGTCTGTCAGTTCAGTAGTTTCGTCAGTTCAGTCAGTCAGTTGGTTCAGTCAATCAGTCAGTCAATACGCACCTCCCCCCCCCCCTTCTTGGTCGGTCAGTTCAAGTCAGTCAGTCAGTTCAATCAGTAAGTAAGTCAGTCAATCTGATCAGTTCAGTTAGTCAGTTTAATCAGTCAGTTCAGTCGGCAAACCAATGTCCCCCCCCTGGTCGGTCAGTTCAGTCAGTCAATTCAATTAGTTAGTTCAGCCAGTCAGTTTAATCAGTCAGTTCAGTCAGTCAGTTAGTTCAATCAGTTTTAATCAGTCAGTTCAGTGGGCAACCAATACACACCCCCCCTCCCTTGGTCGGTCAGTTCAGTTAGTTTAGTCAGTTCAGCTCAGTCACTTCAGTCAGTCAGCTCAGTCAATTTAATCAGTCCAGTTCAGTCAGTCCGTTAGTTCAGTCAGTAAACCAATGCGCACGCCGCCCCCCCCCCCCCCCCCCAGTCGGTCAGTTCAGTTCAGGCAGTCAGTCAGTTCAGTCAGTCAAGTCACAGTTAGTTCACGCAGTCAGTTTGTCAGTCAGTGACACATTCCTCCCCCTCCCCCGTCTGCCTCCTTACCTCCTCCTTCCTTATGTCCGAGTTGGGTAATGCTGGATGGCTGAGCCACTGTCCTCCTCCAGCTGTTGGTCTTCTGCCTCTTCCTGGCTACTGGCCAGTAAGATCGATTCTCCTTTTGGCCAATTGGGAAAGAGGTCTCACAACCCTCTTCCTGATTGGCTGGGAGGAGAGTCAGTGTGACAATAGCGAATATTCATTCACTATTGTCACACAACTGGGTGGGCTCAGGGGGCAGTGCTCTGTGCCCGTAGCCCATCCTTTTTTGAAGCCTATTAGAGCCTCTGGCTCTAATCACGTGCTTCAAATATAAAACAATCTCATATAGGAATCCATGCATTCAGCGCCCTGCATGTAGATTAGGGGGCCGGACGCATGGATCGGGGGGCGGCGCCCCTGCGACTCAATGGACGGGCCGTCCCTGCTCCTCAGGACAGAAAAGAAGACAAAGGTAGGCCACTGATGGATAGAATTAGCTTTAAAGAAAGCCAGCTACAGCGCTTGCTGGTGAATAGTATAGGAATGATACCAAGTGTATATTTCAATGATTCAGGTAGTATGAAAAAATAAAAAAAAATCATACAGTATTAAGGATATAGCAATATTAAAAATAACCAAATATATATAAATAAATCGTGACTGTTGGTATATAAAAGTCCAATATATATATATATATATATATATATATATATAAAGTGACATGGTGCTCAAGAAGATCAAAAATAAGTCCTTAAAATGGTTCAAATGCAATTCAAGGTGCAGGTGCTTTAAACGTGATTGTCCTTAATATTCTGTGACATCAATCCTTTTCGCCGTAAATGGTGGCTAGATAAAATAACTTACCAGAACCAGTGGGTCCTATGTGCTTTACAGCACTAGGACCATTCGCGCTTAGGTGCCCCCTGGGCTGGGATGGATTCCCCTTTTTTTCAGTTTGGAACACATAGCGTCATCACGTTGGGTCAGCTGGAACGCAAGCCGGAAAGCACCGCTCGCCACTCTGCAAAGGGGACACGCAGCCCGCACAAGCCGACCACTGACCACCACGGTTTTACTTTTTATACAAATTCCTTGCCTTTAACCCATTGTAGTGGGTAATAAACTTATTTTGAACATACTGCTCTATATGGAGCCTTTTGTTTTCTTTAAACTGGCCATACTACCATGATGAGAGGAGGATCCAGCTTACTAATCCAGACCAGCCTATAGGAGGGAAAAAAAGGGGGAATCCATCCCAGCCCAGGGGATGGATTTTCTAACAAATTTCAACTTTGCAGAACAATCGGAATAATAATCGGTCGATAAATGATCAACTGATTAAAATTCTGTGTGAAGAAATAGCTGGTTTTTAAGCAGGGGGCTGGGAAGCCGGCCGCTCGCATTCCTTACCAACCGATGACTCATCAGCTGTCAGCGGGCTTCCCCACTGACCGATGAATGTAAAGAAAAGAATGCCAGTGTTCTATCAGATCTCCCTATCCCATCAGAAATCCATACCTCCGTCATTTCCGGTTCAGATCAGCTGTGGATTCGTCATGCATCAGCTGTAGCCGCTTCACATGTCCTAGTGTGCATGCGCGCAATAGGTAGGGAAATTTGATAATATCGCAACGGTCGGGGACACGTCCTAGCGCGCATGCGCGGCAACAGGTCAGGCAGCGGGCAGGGAGATCTCTTATAACAAATATCCATCCGATCTCCATGCCCCACACTGCACCGACCCGACAATGGAACATAGCCATGAAATGGACAGTGGGCATATTGTCTCATTGTCAGGTCGGTGCAGTGTGGGGCATGGAGATCGGATTGCCCCATTGTCGGGTCGGTGCAGTGTGGGGCATGGAGATCGGATTGTCCCATTGTCGGGTCGGTGCAGTGTGGGGCATGGAGATCGGATTGCCCCATTGTCGGGTCGGTGCAGTGTGGGGCATGGAGATCGGATTGCCCCATTGTCGGGTCGGTGCAGTGTGGGGCATGGAGATCGGATGGATATTTGTTATAAGAGATCTCCCTGCCCGCTGCCCGACCCGCATGCGCACTAGGATGTGTGACGCAGCTACAGCTGATGCATACAGCTGATGCATGACGAATCCACAGCTGATCTGAACCGGAAATAACGAGATTTCTGATGGGGTAGGATTTTCTGATAGAACACCAGCATTGCCCGGCAATAGAAACATTTAAAAAAAAAAAATGACGTGGGGTCCCCTCCCCCCCCCCAGTCTATGCCAGGCCCACGCCAAAATGTAAAAAAAAAAAAAAAAAAAATGTTGTGGGTTACCTGAGCATGCAGTTCAGCAAGTCAGGAAAGGGGGGACAAGCGAGCACCCCCCCCAACCCATACCCGGCCACATGCCCTCAACATGGATGGGTGCTTTGGGGCATCTCTGACCCCCACCCCAAATGTCCTTGTCCCCATGTTGATGGGGACAAGTCATGGAGGCCCTCTGCCTACTGCAGGCTCCTCCAATCACATCTTTTATATAGGTAAGGGGCAGTATTCCCTGTCTACGTGACCTGGTGGCTCCACCCCTTCTAAGGTCAAGGACCCAGCATGCATCGGTCAGAAGGGGGCGGTGCCACCAGGTGACGGAGAAAGGTGACCTCGCCCCTTACCTATGTAAGAAATGTCAGAGGAGCCTGCAGTAGTTTTTTTTAATAAAGGATTTTTCAAAAATTGTGTGTGTGTTTTTATTACTTTTTGACAATGTTTGGTGAATAGGTACAGGTAAAATGTCCCTGATACTCATTCACATGGGGGGGGGGGCGGTATCTGGGGCCCCCTTGGTAAAAGGGGCTTTCAGATTATGACAAGTCCCCTGCCTGTAGACCCCCACAACCACAGGCCACGGTTGTGGGGAAGAGGCCCTTGTCCCCATCAACATTGGGATGAGGTGCTTCGGGGTGGGGGGGGCAGAGCTTCCCTAAAGCACCCACTCCTCCATGTTGAGGACATGTGGCCTGGTATGGTTAAGGGGGGGGCTCACTCGTCCCTCCCACTTTCCTGATCTGCCGGGCTGCATGCCGGGATAAAGGGTCTGGTATGGATTCTAGGGGAGAACCCATGCTGGTTTTTTTTTTTGAATATGGGCCGCCGAAGGGCCTGGTATGGACTGGGGGAGGGACCACGCCATTTTTCTTCTATTGCCGGGCAATGCCGGCATTCTTTTCTTTACATTCATCTGTCAGTGGGGAACCCCGCTGACAGCTAAAGAGTCATGATTGGTAAGGATGCGGGCGGCCGGCTTCCTGGCTTGCTGCTTAACAACCAGCTATTTCTTCACACAGAATTTGCATCGGTCGATCGTTTTTTGACTGATCCAAATTTGAATCTTTCTGAAAAGTTGGAATTCATTAGAAAACGAATAAACAAAACAAATTTCAACTAAATTCATTACAATTTCATTTGGAGATTTGGATACATCCGAATCTAGGAATAACCAAAAATTTGTCGGAATTTGTATTCACACCGAAACGAATTTCACGTGTCTAACACTTAATGGCCACCCAGGCATGGTTCCTCTACATATGTGTGCCATAACACCACCCCGCTGATAGCTGGGGACTCAATGACCACTCTGGACATCCTGGAAGACTTCTGGATACCAAAGGAAGCTCCTGACATCCTGCACAGCTGCCCAGCATCAGACCCGCCCACCAATACTTCCAATAGGTAGGAAAACCTCATACAAAAATGGTCCTAAAAGTAAGGAGGACAAAAAAGGTACGCAGCCATTGGCTTATCCTGAACATTTATGGGGGTGGGGACTTATGGGGGAGGAACGAGGGCGGGGCCATAAGCACCTTTCAGGAAAGCACATTATGGCCACTAGATGAAACTGACCATTCAGATATATTGGGCAGACTAGATGGGCCAAATGGTTCTTACCTGCCGACACATTCTATGTTTCTATTAGAAGAAATCCCAATTCACCATGACTGGGGGAATGCGGGTCACATTTCATCAACACATTTATAACAACCAAACCTGAAATCTTCCCGCACAAAATGTACTCAGCCAATGAAAGGTAAGGACTCCATTTTTATTTTTCTCCTGCTATCAATTGCCAACACGGGACAACACTTCATCCATGTCTCTGGTGATCTCTGATCTCCTTATGAAGTGTTTCTTACATGATGAAGATCAGCCATGGTGTATATCAGGGTGTGCTTCTTCCACACATGTCCACCAACATTCATATAGAAGACATTTCCCGCACTCAAGGCACTAATACACCTCCAGGGTTGTGTGGAATCCCTGATGTACAGGAAGACAGGACTTCAGTGAGGAACAATTCCCTCACTCAGGAATGGAATACGGCTTCTCCCCCGTGTGAGATCAATGATGTGTGTTAAGACTAGACTTCTGTGAGAAACATTTCCCGCACTCAGGACATGAATACGGCTTCTCACCCGTGTGCAATCTCTGATGTGTGGAAACACATGACTTGCGTGAAAAACATTTCCCACACTCAGGACAGGAATACGACTTCTCACCATAGTGCAATTTCTGATGCACAGAAAGATTGGACTTCTGTGCAAAACATTTCTCGCACTTAGGACAAGAATACAACTTTTTACCAGTGTGCAATCTCTGATGCACAGAAAGATTGGACTTCTGTGCAAAACATTTCCCGCACTCAGGACAGGAATGCAGCTTCTCACCAGTGTGCGATTTCTGATGTGTGGAAAGATATGACTTGCGTGAAAAACATTTCCCACACTCAGGACAGGAAAAAGACTTCTCGCCAGTGTGCGATTTCTGATGTGTGGAAAGATGTGACTTATCTGAAAAACATCTCCTGCACTCAGGACAGGAATATGGCTTCTCACCAGTGTGCAATCTCTGATGAGTGGAAAGATTGGACTTCACTGAAAAACATTTCCCGCACTCAGGACAGGAATACGGTTTCTCACCAGTGTGCGATCTCTGATGTGTGGAAAGATATGACTTGCGTGAAAAACATTTCCCACACTCAGGACAGTAATACGGCTTCTCACCAGTGTGCAATCTCTGATGTTTGCAAAGAGTGGACTTTTGTGAAAAACATTTCCCGCACTCAGGACAGGAATATGGCTTCTCACCAGTGTGCGATCTCTGATGTGTGGCAAGATATGACTTGCGTGAAAAACATTTCCCACACTCAGGACAGGAATACGGCTTCTCACCAGTGTGCAATCTCTGATGTTTGCAAAGAGTGGACTTCTTTGAAAAACATTTCCCGCACTCAGGACAGGAATACAGCTTCTCCCCTGTGTGAGATCTTTTATGCACATTAAGATTGGATTTAAAACTGAAACACTTCCCGCACTCAGTACAGGAGAACCTCTTATCTGTTGTAAGGAAGGCACCGTCCCTCACAGTGTGAGGTTCCTCAGGATAAGAGGAATACGATGGTCCGGCACTGTCCCTCACAGTCTGAGGTTCCTCAGGATAGGAGGAATACGATGGTCCGGCACTGTCCCTCACAGTCTGAGGTTCCTCAGGATAAGAGGAATACGATGGTCCGGCACCGTCCCTCACAGTCTGAGGTTCTTCAGGATAAGAGGAATACGATGGTCCCGCACTGTTCCTCGCAGTCTGAGGTTCCTCAGGATAAGAGGAATATGATGGTCCATCTACCCTGTGTGGTGCCGGATGGTCATTTGAGGTAGCCGGGTTTTCTCCTGGACTATACTGTGTGATGTCCTCATCTTCTACTTTACAGTCTGGAGACAAAATGAGACAATCCTCTGAGGTTTTCCTCATCTCCCGTCCATCTACTAAAATAGAAATACAAAGATTATTACTAGACATCAGCAGATTGGTTCTCCTAAACCAGGACTCCGCCCACATCAGGCAGCTTTGTCTCTGATGATCTTACAATTCCACCCTCAAGGTAACTAGTAAATGGGTCCTCTGATCTCCTACCAGTTCATCTCTTTATTCATGGACCTTAGTCAGAGAGTGAAGAAACAACGAGAACTGTATTTTATAGTAGTGGCAGTGATGAGTAGATTATAGGACGAGCGTCCCCTCTCCCTCTATCACTCATTGCCATCTTCCCAACACAAGAAGTCCCGCCCTTCCTTATTTAGTCCATGATTTAGTCCTGAATAACAGCGGGGCTGAGCCCCACCAGAGGTCAGAAAGTGAGGATGGGGGGAGAACAACCAAGATGAAGACTGGACTGATCCTGAAGACCACCATCATTGGGTTACTGACTCCTCCCTCATTATCACTTTCTGTTTAAGATTCCAAAGTTGGAGGATGTTATCACATTATTATCACCATGTAAAAGTCTGTCCTCCAATCAGATCATCAGATATAAAATGTGATATAAAATAAATAATAAATCGGTACAATCATGTAGTGTAAAGAATGGTGTATAACTATTCACAGAAACATTCACCCAATAACAGCTTACATTCAGAAAGTTTCTTTCACTAAACACAAAAACAAATAAAAAATCAAATATAATTCATGGACCTTAGTCAGAGAGTGAGGAAACAACGAGAACGGTCTTTTATAGGAGTGACAGTGATCCGTGCTCCGTGATGTTGTCATGGAGGAGTGGAAGAGGACTCCAGTGGCAACCTGTGAAGCTCTAGTGAACTCCATGCCCAAGAGGGGAAAATAATGGTGGCAAGACAAAATATTGATACTTTGGGCCAAATTTGGACATTGTCACTTAGGGGTGTACTCACTTTTGTTGCCAGCAGTTTAGACATTAATTGGCTGTGTGTTGAGTTATTTTGAGGGGGACAGAAAATTTACACTGTTATACAAGCTGTACACTCACTACTTTGCTACAATGTAAAGTGTCATTGCTTCAGTGTTGTCACATGAAAAGATAGAATAAAATATTTACAGAAATGTGAGGGGTGTACTTTCTTTTGTGAGATACTGTACCAGTGGGTAAAGGAGAGAGAGCATTAGTCAGGAGTATGTAATGTACAACATAGAGTATATAGTGCAGGGGTCAGGAGTATATAATGTACAACATAGAGTATATAGTGCAGGGGTCAGGACTCATAATATTGGTATTCAGTAATCAGTGTTGGATTACATGTATTTATGTCATGTATGTATTTAGTGTTAATGACCCACCTGTGCTGATCTCTGTAGGAGTGTCCTCCTCTATAAATGTCCCCGTTATTCCATCCTCCTCCATAGACTGCTGATCATCCCTCACATACGTCTCTTCTTCTTCTGCTTTAACCTCAAATTCTATATCGATTGGATCTCCACTCTAAATCAAGAAAATTAGAGCAAATATCATCTGAAAGATAAAAGCTTTAATATTGTGATATTATAAAAAAAAAAAACGTATCCTCTCCAGAAGTCCATGTTCTAGATGCTCCAATCCACCAACCTTGTAACATTGAGGGATGGTGTGACCTTCCTGTGTGGAATCCCGGGAATACAGAGGACGGGGACATCTCTCTGGTGGGTTTCTGTAGCTGGATGACTCCTCCATGGTGTCCTGATACAGATCTTTGTGTTCTTTTAGAAACTCTGACTCCTCCATCACTCCATCCTCATCATCCTCCTCTTTTATCTCTTCTTTAACCTCAACTTTAGAATCTCTCAGGTCTCCACTCTGAATATATAATAAATATGGTAACAATGCAGATAATGTACAGATCCTAATGATACTATCAGTGATTGTTCCTCATCTACCTGATGATGGTGAGGGACGGTGTGACCTTCCTGTGTGGAATCCCGGGAATACAGAGGACGGGGACATCTCTCTGGTGGGTTCCCATTACTGGATCCATCTGTAGGAAACACACACACTGACTGAATACATTGTTTCTATGTGTTTATCAGATGATGGGGGATCTAGGTGGAGCCTCCGTACTGCTCTCTCCTTTACAATAAAGTCTCCTCTTACCCGGTGATGTGAGGGGAGGCTGATTCTCCATCATGACGTCCTTGTAGAGATCCTTGTGTCCTTCTAAATACTCCCACTCCTCCATGGAGAAATAGACAGTGACATCCTGACACCTTATAGGAACCTGACACACACAATGATACAGTCACCATCCAGACACATCCCTTGTCTGTTACTGGATAATGTCCCAGAATTCCCAGCACCACTCACCTCTCCTGTCAGCAGATGGATCATCATGGTGGTCAGTTCCAGGATCTTCTGCTCTTTGTTCCTCTCAGGTATCGGAGAACGAGGTGGAGGCACCATGGTGGGGCTCTGGGTCCTGCTCCATCCTCCTGAGATTGGCTCCCCATTAGACTTCTTCACTACAACATAATCCTACAGATCAGGAGAAAGATAAAGAGATATCAATCATCTGACATCATCTACATGTCTATAATAAGAACATGGTCTTTTGACCAGACTAGATAAGAGTAATGTCATGTGACCTCCTAGATTCCTCCTCACCTCTCTGGTCAGGTCTGTGTTTTATTAATAGAGATAAGAGTGATGTCATGTGACCTCCCAGAATCCTCCTCACCTCTCCGATCAGCAGGTAGATGATCTCCAGGGTGTGGCTTAATAACCTCTCAGTCACGTGACTCCGATCCTCCTCCATTCTCATTGGTGTGGTCATGTGATCTATGCGGGTTTCTCTGTAGACGGATAATGAAGAATTATCTGGATTGCATTGGTTGGACAATATTAGAATTGGAATATAAGGGGTTATAGGTGGGTTGCCCCTAGTGGGAATTGGAACATCTAGATTGGGTTACTTAGGGGGATCTTTTTATAAACAGTGGTCACATGTTCTCGGAGACCATCAAGACCAATGCAGAGCCCATAGCCCTTGATTGGACAGGAGGAGGGATAGTCCACTGCCAGAGTGTAGGGGAGTAGAGGAGAGTGCCGGTATTGAGGGATCAGAGGATCGGATAAGTAAACAAGCTTTTTTTGGTTCCCTACACCAAAATGACCATGTAACCCTTGAAGTGGGGCTGCCCCCATTATACGAGGGTTAAATGCTCATTTGGATTTTGGCCGTTTTTCGATTCCCCAGAGATGGGCTTTAAACAAAATTAAATTTTCACACACGATAAAATCTGCATTTTATGCTTGTAAAAACAATGCGCCCCCCCAACACACACAATTATGTCAACCCTTAAAACTGTGTGTTCCCATGAAATGATGACTAAATTCACTACCCAACATGATGCAAAGACAACGCTGTAAAAGCTCCTACAGGTCATTCATTTAGAGAAAACCGGGAATAACGGCCCCAGAATCATTTCTTTCACTCCAGTGCACGGCTAATACCCCCCTTTGTGACAGCATAATGAAAATGAAAGGTCCTCTTTAAGGAGACATTAAGGGTCTTTTAGACCTCCAATGTCACCTATGGACCCCAGTGAAGCTGAAGAAGTACAGATCGGGATCAACCAGCTTCATCCCTGACCACAGTGACCGGGGAATGATGGCACTGAACCTGGAAGTGATGAAATGCTCGCCTCTTCTGGATTCATTCACCAGAGAGGAGATCTGAGAACTGATCACCCTCCACTCCATCCACCATGCCGATCCTGGGCCTACAGGAGGGGCAGGCACATGGTTAATGTAGTGAGGCATGGGGAAATTTGTATCTTCAGAGGAAGGGTGTGAAAGTGTGAACTTCATCCCTCTTTACAAGAGACTGCTAAGGTGAGAAGATGATTGGTGGGAAAGGTGACAAATCTCCAGAATGAAGAACATTTTCTGACCCCGTAAGTGGAGGAATGTTCTGACCCTGAAGGGGTTGATCTAGGTTTCCACACTATATATGGGTGTATCATCATCTGCTGGAGATAAAAGACATCACAGTGACTATGGAGGAAGAGGATGGACATGACGGGGGGGGGGGTTACTGGGTGTAAATAGAAAATAAGATCTTATTACCTCCTCTCCTGCCACTTCCAGCAATGTCTCCGCTCTACTTCCTCCCAACTCACCTTTCACCCGAAAACGTCTCTTTTATACTTGACATCACTTCCTGTGACATCACTTCCTGTCTATAACTGACACCTTTTCCTGTCCTCTATAGATACTTCCTGTCTGGTTAGAAGTGAGATCACCACCTTGTGGAGCTCAGAGGAACTGCAGCCCCGAGAAATGCCTCGTAGTGAGAACATAGCCTTGTGCTGTGTGTGTATGTACTGTATATCCTTATAGATGGGTCATCTCCACTCCCACCAAGGGGGAGATATATATTACTGCCTATTACCATCACACACTCACCCCCCCCCTTTCCTGGCCAGGCAGGCTGAAATTCTCGGATTAACAGTTTGGTGTTTATTTCCTGGTTGACCTCACACAGTTGTTTTTTGGTTTCTTTGCTTTAGGGACCCCTTTTAAACACCTACTAGATTCAGAGTCTGGAATGTCATTTTGGGGGACTCAAAATTTGGGGGTGTGAAAGAAAAAGGTCTTTACTACTTTCCGACCTCCCTATAGCAGTTTTATTGCTACAGGGCGGCCTTGCTGCTCAGAACCACGTATATAAACGTGATCCTGCACTTCCAGGTAGCATGCGCAAGTGCGCTCTGCCGGCGGCTCCCTACCACTGTGATTCTACACAGCAGGTCCCAGAGAAGCGATGTCCGCCGACACCCGCTGATCGTTCGGTACACAGGCAGAATAGCAATCCGTCTATGTAAACAAGGCAGATTGCCATTCTGTCAGTAGGGAAGGCATAGATCCTGTGTTCCTACAAAGCAGAGCCATTGATCCATGCCTTCCCCTAGTAAAAGCACCTCCTCCCCAATGCACAAACACTGGCTAGGCACACGTTGAACCCTTTGATCACCCCTAAAGTTAACCCCTTCCCAGCCAGTGTCATTAGTACAGTGACAGTGCATATTTTTAGCACTGATCACTGTATTGGTGTCACTGGTTCCCACAAAGTGTCAGTTAGTGTCTCATACCTCCCAACTTTTGAACTTCGCAATGAGGGACACTGAAAGAGAAACAAAACCTGCGACGCAGCAAATTGTGGGTGTGGCCAATTGCTTAGCAGTGGGAGGGGCTTAAGGGATAGGGTAAACAAAACCCAGACTTAGTACTCATAAAATATGCTTTGATTGCTCAGCCTACCTTGAAGAAGAACTTCATTCAAATAGTCAGAGACTGCATAGCAACCAGCAACTGTTGGGACAATGAAGACTTTGGTGAGAAGTATATAATGTACAGTATTGTGTATATAGTGCAGGAGAGTGTAATGTACAGAATGCAGGAGACAGGATTATGTAATGTACAGAATGCAGGAGATAGGATTATGTAATGTACAGAATGCAGGGGTCAGACTCTGTACCATCCACCCCCCAGCAGCTCTATACACCCCAAATGCCCACCCAGCTCCATACACCCCCCCTTCCCCCATACACCCCAAATGCCCCCAGCAGCTCTATCCACCTCAAATGCCCACCCTAGCTCCATCCACCCCAAATGCCCACCCTAGCACTATCTATCCCAAACACCCATCCAACCTCCAAACACTTCAAATGCCCACCCCAGCTCCATCCACCCCCCCCCCCATCCAGCTTCATTCACCCCATATGCCCACCCCAGCTCCATCCAACCCAAATGCCCCCGTTTTTTGCGGCAAAAAACGCTGTTAAGAATTGCGTGACTTTGAGGTCACAAAAGTGTGAAAGGGGCCTTCAGTAATCAAGGTAGAGTGTGCCCCCTTCAATGCAGAGAGACCAGCATGCTGTGCCCCCCTTCAATGCAGAGAGATCATCGTGCCCCCTTTCAATGCAGAGAGACCAGCGTGCCACCTTTCAATGCAGAGAGACCAGCGTGCCACCTTTCAATGCAGAGAGACCAGCGTGCCCCCTTTCAATGCAGAGAGACCAGCGTGCCCCCTTTCAATGCAGAATGACCAGCATGACCCCTTTCAATGCAGAATGACCAGCATGCCGTGCCCCCCTTCAATGCAGAGAGATCATCATGCCCCCTTTCAATGCAGAGAGACCAGCGTGCCACCTTTCAATGCAGAGAGACCAGCATGCCACCTTTCAATGCAGAGAGACCAGCGTGCCCCCTTTCAATGCAGAATGACCAGCGTGCCCCCTTTCAATGCAGAATGACCAGCGTGACCCCTTTAATGGAAAATAACCAGCGTGACCCCTTTAATGCAGAATGGCCAGCGTGACCCCTTTAATGGAAAATAACCAGCGTGACCCCTTTAATGCAGAATGGCCAGCGTGACCCCTTTAATGGAAAATAACCAGCGTGACCCCTTTAATGCAGAATAACCAGCGTGACCCCTTTCAATGCAGAGGGAGGGAGGGATGACAGAGGGAGGGAGGGATGACAGGGGGAGGGAGGGAAGGATGAGAGAGGGAGGGATGAGAGAGGGATGACAGAGGGAGGGATGACAGAGGGAGGGAGGGATGACAGAGGGAGGGAGAGGGGGCGGGGGGGAGAGAGAGGGGGGGAGGACAGAGAGGAAGTGAGGACAGAGGGGGGTAAAGGATGGGAAGGGAGGGAGGAGAGAAGAAAAAGTGGGGAGGAGAGAAGAGAAAGGGGGGAGAGCTCCTCCTCAATAGACATGCTGGATATTGTAGTCTCACAAACTCCCCTCTACAATGAGACACACGGCAATCCCGCCCAGCCTCTGCCTCTCTCACACACAGCCACAGCTATAGGGGTTGGGAGTGCACATATCAGGAGAACCTGAGGGCACACGCTATGGGGGTTGGGAGGGCACATATCAGGGGGTCCTGAGGGCACACGCTATGGGGGTTGGGAGGGCACATATCAGGGGGTCCTGAGGGCACACGCTATGGGGGTTGGGAGGGCACATAACAGGGGGGTCGGGACACACGCCACACCAGGAGACCGTAAAAACCTAGTAGCAATGTAGCCATCTTCCAATTTTTCAGCTAACAGGCAGCACTTGGATGCTAAGCTGCAGTAACTCAGCCTAGAAGTGCCTGCAAACAAATCTATACTGAACTGCTAACTGACTTTACCTCCAGATACACTCGTTGTGCAGCTCAGCTGCTGTCAGAACTCAGAACACCTGATTCTAGGCAGGCACGATCTCGGAGCCCAGGGTAATCCCGCCCACTCAAGCAGCAGAAGCCTGGAGGCTCCACATCGGGGATCGTCCTCCTTAGTCCTGCAGGAGAGAGGCAGGGACACTGATGAGCGAGCGAAGTAGGGGGAGGTACAGGGGGCGAAAATGTGTGAGCAGTGGGCGGGCAGGGGCAGCAAACATGTAGTGAACACAAACATGGAGTGAAAAGGCTGCAAACTGTCCCCAACCGTGGCTCTGCTTTCCGGAATGCAGCCGGGGACAAGAGCACAGCGGGACAGGCAGCTTAGACAAATCCATGACATTTGGCAAGGGCCAACTGCTTTGGGCCCCCCAAAAATGACAGCCCCGGTTTTACCTGCATTAAAGACGGCCCTGACTACAGTCTGTGGCTCTGATTGTTTCCCGCTGCAGCGATCCCGGCGCTTAGAGGCAGGAGCCGAAGACGGGGGCGGAGCTGGGAGGAGGAGGGGGGAGAAGAGATGGCCGGCCAGATAATTTTGCGGGACTTTAGCCCGGCTCCGCAGGACCGCGGGACTCACTCCAAATTGCGGGACAGTCCCGCAGATTTCCGGGACGGTTGGGAGTTATGGTGTCTGATTTGTCCGCCGCAATACAGTCCCACTGTAAGTCACCGATCGCCGCTATTACTAGTAAAAAAATAAAAATTTCATAAATATATCCCATAGATTATAGATGAGATAACTTTTGCGCAAACCAATTAATATACCCTTATTGAGATTTATTTTAAACAAAAACATGTAGCAGAATACATATTGGCATAAATTGATGAAGAAATTTGATTTTTGTACATTTTTTATTGGATGTTTTATAGCAGAAATTAAAAAATTATGTTTTTTTTTGTCAGAAATTTTTTGTTAATAGCACAAAAATTAAAAACCGCAGAGGAGATCAAATACCCCCAAAAGAAATCTCTATTTGTGGGAAAAAAGGACATCAAATTTATTTGGGTACAGCGTCGCACGACCGCACAACTGTCAGTTAACAAGTTCAGCCCCGGAAGATTTACCCCCCTTCATGACCAGCCCATTATTTGCGAAACGGCACTGCGGTACTTTAACTGAAAATTGCACGGTCGTGTGACACTGTACCCAAACAAAATCAATGTCCTTTTTTTTCCTACAAATAGAGATTTATTTTGGGGGTATTTGATCACCTCTGTGGTTTTTATTTTTTGCACTATAAACAAAAAATGACCGACAACTTTGAAAAAAAAAACAATATTTTTTACTTTCTGGAGGGCGGCGCCTGTAAAAACAATCAAGTGGCTGAACAGCCCATATGATTGGTTTTATGGTGCAGGGAATCACCGGCAGAAAAAGAAGATATGTGAACGATGCCTGTAGCTCCACCCATCATCCAGATATCTTCACTCAAAGTCCATGACGTCATATGAGGTCGTTGGGCGGGAAGTGGTTTAATACAGGAGCATAATGTCCGCGCCCCCTTAAGCATCCGCTTATTTGTAGAGACATAAACCATTTGGAGTGCCAGAATCCCAATCTTGGTCCCAAGTGGTATAATGTCAAAGATTTTGCAGACAGAGGAAATGAGCTTTTCATCGTTAGCAAGCATGTTGTGTGAAGGTCCTTCTTCATTATAATGATAATGTGGGGGAGAGAAATTCTCTGCACCTTCCTCCAGTACGGCATCCATATCCTCTCCATTCCCTCATGTCTCTGCATCCTCTAGGACCGGCATATCGGGATCTGACTCCGGTTGGGAAGCTGGATCGGGAGAAGAGGCGGAGAGATTTAGAGCTCTGGACAAAGATGGCCGTATTAAGACGTAATCTGTCCAAGGAATGGCGACAGAAAATTCTGCTTTGGTCAGGTAGCCCACATGTTGTGTGTCTGAGAAAGAGCTAGAACCAGAAACGGACATTGGTGGTAAAGCATGGACTTTATATACAGTCCAGCATTTTGGACAGATAAGACAGGGTCACCCTGTACCTCTGACCATTACTCTATTATTCTTTAGGATAGAATCAATATTTCTCATTCCATTTTCCATTGCATTGGAAGAGAGGCAAGGGTTAGGGCCGGTTCACAGGCTGCAACTGCAGACAGATATACCCCTGAAGAACAAGACCAACACATGAAGTTACCACCAGAAGATGCTGCACCCCTCCAAGGACACATCCAATTATCATGACTGAGTATACCCTTGATGGACACAGCATACTCCAATGACAACTCTTATGGCTAAGCTCACGAAGGCCACATCAAGCAAACAGATGACTCACTATCAGGGCTTGTTTTCCCAGAGAATAGGTGCAGCTACTACCCCTTTCTCTGTCCCTACCCACCTCTGAGTATCATTCCTTGGTTCCATCCCCCTACCCACCTCCAAGCACCATTCCTTGGTTCCACCCTCCACCCACCATTTCTTGGTTCCACCCCTACCCATCTCCAAGTACCAGTCCTTGGTTCAACCCTCTACACACCTCCAAGCACCATTTCTTGGTTCCACCCTCTACCCACCTCCCAGTACTGCCCTTTTAGACAATACAGAACCAGGTATCATTTTGTGGTGCTGAGTAATTTGTATGGAATTTGGTAAAGATAACAAGAAAAACAGTAAAATAGATTCCCTGCAGCCGGTAACGAAAGATCCCCTAACAACAATGGACCATCCATAACAGATCCCCCCCCCTGGCAAATAATAAACTACTGGCTGCAACAACAGGTCTCCCCACAGCCAGCATCAATAGACCCCTCCCAGCAACAACTGACCCCCAGAAGTTTAAGACCCATCCCCCAGCAATAGTAGGTCCTCCACCAGCAATAATAGACCTCCTCTGCAACAAGAGACCCCCCTGCCAAAATAGATCCCCTCCATCTAGAATAGACCCCCCAGCAGCGAGCATCAATAGACCCTGCAGCACACTCCAGCACCCCTTGCCATTACATACAGTCAGTGCTAGAGGTGCCCTTTTTGCGGTCCCCCGCATTGTCACTGCCATTATGCTGGAAAAGCTCTTCCTCTTCATAAATGCCTAATCTGACATCCTACAATGCAGGAAGAAGTGTCCTGGTTGGGACAAGGTGTTGACCACTAAGACATTCTGCTGTGCTTTGTCCTTCTGTTCACTTTGCACCCCTCTTCTAGAATGAGCTTCTAACTTAACCACCATAAAGGTGACAGAAAATTCTGCTTTCGTCAGGTAGGTCACATGTTGTGTGCCTGAGATAGAGCTAGAACCGGATACGGACATTGGTGGTAAAACTGGGTCCTACTCTGGTACAAGAGACACATTGTCACTCCAAGGCTGAGTATTGAGTGGACCTTTGGCAGAGCCAATCTCCTGTGATTTAGAATTGGCTCCCTTTCTCCTGGTCTCCACCATAGCTACAAGTGAGGGTATCCCCCCTGTGGGGTACTCATGGAATAGGGTGCAGGAGATAGGGTGCAGTGTGTCTGAAAGGAATACACCGTAACCCAGGTGTTGACTGTCCTGCAACAAGTGGTGAAAGGGCACCTGAGTACCTTATCAGGACTCTAGGGGGAAGTGGCATTAAAGGGTGTGACTAGTGGTGTGACCACCTGAGACTGAGCTCTGAATTTTAGCACCAAGTTCGAAAAGCTTACGTCGTAAGGGGAATACATTCCAGACTTAGTAATGTTTTATAGAGTAATGGTCAAAGTTACAGGGTGACCCTGTCTTATCTGTCCTGAATGCTGGACTGTATATAAGGTCCATGCTTTACTCGAAATGGTGGGCATACCCCCGAAGAGGTCCTCAGGGACTGGGTTCCATAGTGATGAACTACACCCCTGGACCTGTATAGCACCCTGTGGCTAACTCAACACATTGCACCATGTGCCATAGGGAGATCCTCATGATGGATCCAATGCCTGAAACAACATTACGGGGCATTTCCAGAGCACGGGGGTCTGAGTACAGCTCCCAAGGTTGCACCGATCCGGGTACATCGCTTCTGTGTAGACAGTAGAAGACAGCGAGGGCTGATTGAAGAATCAGAAGATAATATAATAAAGAGGAAAATAATAAACCAGTGAAGATAACCCGCAAATATATCCCATTCTAGGTTGGTGCACATTATTCTGCTCACACAATCAGTGCAAGTCCAGCTGGTCACTGAGGCATCAAAAGAAACTTGAATGGACAACCATGCTCCAACTAAATACTCCTTTATTAGAATATATCCAGAAGTGACAACATGGCAGGAGAGATGAGACTGTCAACGCGTTTCACACTACAAGCATTTAGTCATAGCAAACCCGCCATACTGCTTTCTCTCTATTTAAACATACAACATAAATTACCATATTAATTAATATTTCAGCTGAACATCATAGACATGTGCAGAATGGAAACATTTGTTTTGTTTCAGATAAATCTGTTTCGTTATTTTATTTTGCTTTCTAGAATTCATTTCATTTCACGCTTTGAGAACTATTGGAATTCTGATTGGTCGAGAAACGATCAACTGATTCAAATTCTGTCTGAAGAAATAGCTGGTTCTTAAGCAGGGGGCTGGGAAGCCGGCCACCCGCATCCTTATAAACCAAGACTCATCAGCTGTCAGCGGGCTTCCACCCACCCACCACAGGGTGCCAGACAGCCACCGACCCATCACAGGGTGTCAGACAGCAAGCCGCCCAAAGGCCCTGTACCAGCCACCCACCAACCACAGGGTGCCAGCCACCCACCACAGGGTGCCAGAAAGCCAGCCATTAAGCATTAAACAAAACTTAACATGTTCAGTACCAGATTTGTGTCAAAAATTGTCTTAATTTTTCAAAACTTTAAATGTATAAAGTATCGGCCGATACCGATACGTTGTGACCAAAATATCGGCATCGGCCCTGAAAAAAACATATCGGTCTATCCCTAACCGAAGGGTCTGTTATGGAAAGGGGGAGGGGAGCACACCGTTTTGTTCTATTACCGGGCAATGCTGGCATTCTTTTCTTTCCATTCATCTGTCAGTGGGGAAGCCTTCTGACAGCTGATGAGTCATGGTTGGTAAGGATGCGGGCGGCCGGTTTCCCAGCTTGCTGCTTAACAACCCGCTTTTCTTCACACAGAATTTGCATCGGTCGATCGTTTTTTTTTTTTTACTGATCCGAATTCGAATCGTTCCGAAAAGTTGGAATTCGTTAGAAAATGAATAAACAAAATAAATTTTAACAGATTTCAACAAAATGAATTGCAATTTCATTTGGAGATTTGGATACATCAGAATCTAGGAATAACCAAAAATTTGTCGGAATTTGTATTCACACCGAAACAAATTTCACGTGTCTAACACTTAATGGTCACCCACTAACAGCTGGGCTCCCAGCCAATGCAAATGGCTGCCGATGGCAGGGCCCACTCTCCAGGCATGGATGCTCTACATGTGTGTGCCATAACACCACCCCGCTGATAGCTGGGGACTCATTGACCACTCGGGACATCCTGGAAGACTTCTGGATACCAAAGGAAGCTCCTGACATCCGCACAGCTGCCCAGCACCAGACCCGCCCACCAATACTTCCAATAGGTAGGAAAACTTCATACAAAAATGGTCCTATAAGTGAAAAGGACAAAAAAGGAAAGCATCCATTGGCTTATCCTGAACATTTATGGGGGTGGGGTCATATGGGGGAGGAATGAGGGCGGGGCTACCCAAACGTATGCTGCTATGGACATTTGTCAGGAAAGCACATTATGGCCACATGACTGGGGGAATGCGGGTCACATTTCATCAACACATTTATAACAACCAGATCTGTAAGTGTTTTGTGAAATCTTCCCACACAAAATGTACTCAGCCAATGAAAGCTAAGGACTCCATTTTTATTTTTCTCCTGCTATCAATGGCCAACACGGCACAACACTTCATCCATGTCTTTGGTGATCTCTGATCTCCTTATGAAGTGTTTCTTACATAATGAAGATCAGCCATGGAGTATATCTGAGGTGTATATCAGGGTGTGCTTCTTCCCCACATGTTCACCAACATTCATATAGAAGACTTTTCCCACACTCAAGGCACTAATACACCTCCAGGGTTGTGTGGGACCCCTGATGTACAGGAAGATAGGACTTCAGTGAGGAACATTTCCATCACTCAGGACAGGAATACGGCTTCTCCCCCGTGTGAGATCTCTGATGTGTGGAAAGACCGGACTTCCGTGAAAAACATTTCCCGCACTCAGGACAGGAATACGGCTTCTCACCAGTGTGCGATCTCTGATGTCTGTAAAGATGGGAATTGTGTGCAAAACATTTCCCGCACTCAGGACAGGAATATGGCTTCTCCCCTGTGTGAGATCTCTGATGTCTGTAAAGATGGGAATTGTGTGCAAAACATTTCCCGCACTCAGGACAGGAATACGGATTCTCCCCCGTGTGAGATCTCTGATGTGTGGAAAGATGGGACTTGTGTGCAAAACATTTCCCGCACTCAGGACAGGAATACGGCTTCTCCCCCATGTGAGATCTCTGATGTCTGTAAAGAGTGGACTTCTGTGAAAAACATTTCCCGCACTCAGGACAGGAATACGGCTTCTCACCAGTGTGCAATCTCTGATGCTTGGAAAGAGTGGACTTCTCTGAAAAACATTTCCTGCACTCGGGACAGGAATACGGCTTCTCACCAGTGTGCGATCTCTGATGTGTGGAAAGCTTGGACTTCTCTGAAAAACATTTCCCACACTCAGGACAGGAATAAGACTTCTCGCCAGTGTGAGATCTCTGATGTCTGTAAAGAGTGGACTTCTGTGAAAAACATTTCCCGCACTCAGGACAGGAATACAACTTCTCACCAGTGTGCAATCTCTGATGCTTGGAAAGAGTGGACTTCTCTGAAAAACATTTCCCGCACTCAGGACAGGAATACGGCTTCTCACCAGTGTGCAATCTCTGATGCTTGGAAAGAGTGGACTTCTCTGAAAAACATTTCCCGCACTCAGGACAGGAATACGGCTTCTCACCAGTGTGCGATCTCAGATGTGTGGAAAGAGTGAACTTCTGTGAAAAACATTTCCCGCACTCAGGACAGTAATACGGCTTCTTATCTGTGTGCAATCTCTGATGTCTGGAAAGATTGGACTTCACTGAAAAACATTTCCCGCATTCAGAACAGGAATACAGCTTCTCACTGGTGTGAGACCTTTTATGCACATTAAGCTTGTATTTAGAATGGAAACACTTCCCGCACTCAGTACAGGAAAATCTCTTATCTGTTGTAAGGACGGCACCGTCCCTCACAGTCTGAGGTTCCTCAGGATTAGAGGAATACGATGGTCCGGCACCGTCCCTCACAGTCTGAGGTTCCTCAGGATAAGAGGAATACGATGGTCCGGCACCGTCCCTCACAGTCTGAGGTTCCTCAGGATAAGAGGAATACGATGTTCCGGCACCGTCCCTCACAGTCTGAGGTTCCTCAGGATAAGAGGAATACGATGGTCCATCTACACTGTGTGGTCCCGGATGGACATTTGAGGTAGCCGGGTTTTCTCCTGGACTATACTGTGTGATGTCCTCATCTTCTACTTTACAGTCTGGAGACAAAGTGAGACAATCCTCTGAGGTTTTCCTCATCTCCCATCCATCTACTAAAATAGAAATACAAAGATTATTACTAGACATCAGCAGATTGTTTCCCCTAAACCAGGACTCCGCCCACATCAGGCAGCTTTGTCTCTGAGGATCTTACAATTCCCCCCTCAAGGTAACTAGTAAATGGGTCCTCTGATCTCCTACCAGTTCACTTCTTTATTCATGGAGCTTAGTCAAAAGAGGAAGACAACGAGAACTGTCTTTTATTGGAGTGACACTGATGAGGGGATTATAGGACGAGTGTCCCCCCCCCCCCTCTATCACTCGTTGCCATCTTCCCAACACAAGAAGTCCTGCACTTCCTTATTTAGTCCATGATTTAGTCATGAATAACAGCGGGGCTGAGCCCCACAAGAGGTCAGAGAGTGAGGATGGGGGGAGAACAGCCAAGATGAAGACTGGACTGATCCTGAAGACCACCATCATTGGGTTACTGACTCCTCCCTCATTATCACTTTCTGTTAACCACTTGCCGACCGCCACAAGTACATATACTGCGGCGGTCAGCCCCGGCCAGGCAAAGTGACGTACCGGTACGTCACTAGCCTTCGCCACTCTGGTGCACGCGCGCTCCCGCGGTCCCGCCGATGACACAGTTGGGTTCAGAACCAATCAGTCATCAGGTCCAGGCCAATCATTTTTGGCCTGGACCTGTTGATCGGTCCTGCCCAATCAAATTACACTCTGAGCCTGTGAAATGTAAACACAGGCTCAGAAAAGATGTGCCCTCCCCTCCCATCGTCCCTTTTGGATCCAGCGTGAGAGGAGAGCACATCTAACTGTGAGTAACTGCACAAGCACACCCACACACAGGTAGATAGGCACATTTAACCCCCGATCACCCCCCCCCAATTAACCCCTACAGCCTCTGTCACAACACACACTGTATACAGCATATAGCATTTTCCTATATACCTGTATAAGTGTGATTTGTGAACAGGTGTAGCGCTTGCGACCCCCCCCCCCCTTTTTCACTAAAAATACCCGCCACCCCCCCAATAAAGATTTAACCCCCTGATCCCCCCCTGATCACCTCCAGTTAACCCCTACCCCCTGTCACATTTTACACTAATACAAACGTAATATACAGTGTTTTTGTATTAGTGTGATTGTGATCAGAATTAGCGCAGGCGACTAAGTTTCTGTCCCAAGAAGGTTTAGGGTCCCCGCCACCCCCCAATAAAGATTTAACCCCCTGATCCCCCCTGTCACAACACACACCGTATACAGTATATAGCATTTTCCTATATACCCCCTGATCCCCCCCCCAGTTAACCCCTGCCCCGTCACATTCAACACTATTACAAACGTAATATACAGTGTTTTTGTATTTTTGCATTAGTGTGATTGCGATCAGAATTAGCGCAGACGACTAAGTTTCTGTCTCAAGAAGGTTTAGGGTCCCCGCCATCCCCCAATAAAGATTTAACCCCCTGATCACCCCTACACCCCCTGCCACAACATATAAGTGTGACTTGTGACCAGGTTTTGCCACCGTTCCTTTTATCCTTAGGATACCCGCCAGCCCCTTCCAATAAAGATTTAACCCCCTGATCCCCCCCTGATCACATCCAGTTAACCCCTTCCCCCTGTCACATTGCACACATAATATACTGTTTTTACTGTATTTTGTATTAGTGTGATTGTGACTTGAGTTTGCGCTAGCAACTTAGTTTCTATCCCAAAGGAGGTTTAGGGTCCCCGCCACCCCCCAATAAAGATTTAACCCCCTGATCCCCCCCAGTTAACCGCTTCCGTGCCCTGTCACAGTGTCACTTTTATAGTGTACAGTTTTTTTTCTGATCACTATTATAAGTGACACAGGTGACATTAGCTAGTGTTAGTGGCAGTCTAAAAAAGCGCAGATCCCCGGCGCATAGTTAGAAATAACCCCTTGATTACCACACACACACACACACATACACTTCCATTACTAGTATAGTGTTTGAAAAGATCAATATCTGATCTGATCAGAACTATACTAGCGCCCCCATAGTTTAGGGTTCCCAAAACGCGGTGTTTGCACGGTCAGCACTGATTCCTGCCAGCGCCTGCATTTAACCCTTTCACCCAGGTAAGTGTAGTAATCAACAGATTACTGTCACTTACAAAAAAACACAACACACAAAACCGCTGTGTTAGCAGAGTCAGGCCTGATCCCTGCTAGCATTAGCAGTTTTTTTGGTAGCACTTGAAATATCCCTTGACAACCAGGTGCTTTTATTACCTGTGAGTCACACTACTGTACCGGTAAATTTAGTTACCAAAATGTCCAAACGTTGGTACAGTGGTGAAGAGGTATATAGTATACTGACCATGTCAGATGATAGCGAAGGGGAAGCTACACTGGCCGAATTACTGTCAGTATACAAACCAGATTACAGCAGCGGCTCCCTGACAGATAGCTCCGACGACAGATGGGTCCCTGTTAGACCCAGGCGTACCCGACCCCATTCTGGAGTTGTTGAGATGCAGGAATCGCAGGGTGCTAGTATAGAGAAGAGTGTGGGTACAAGTGCCGCTCATCCTCCTGGCGACCTGGCAAGCACCAGCGGCCTAGTACACCCTGGACCTAGTACAACCAGCACTGCAGTATCACCTGGTGACGTGGCGAGTGACGGTTGAAGCTGGTGCGGTGGCTAGCACGAGTAGTGGCCCGCAGCTACCGCGTATTCGTAGACAGGCCCGTAGAGCCCATAGTGCCCTTCCTGATGCGCTGGCATATCCCAATTGGCAACCCACTGATTCTACAGCGCCAGTACTTCCCCCCATTCACTGGCCAACCTGGAATCCACGTGGAAACAGCTGGTTTTATGCCCCTGAACTTTTTTAAACTGTTCTTCCCGGAAGATCTTTACAGATCTATTGTGGATCAATCAAATTTATACGCACGACAATTCATCTCCGCCAACCCAAATTCGCCCCTTGCCAGACCATTCGGCTGGAAACCTATAATGGTTTCCGATTTTAAAATCTTTCTGGGCCTTTCCCTCCACCTGGGCATAACTAAACAAAGTGAAGTGCGGCTATATTGGTCCACTAGCCCAGTTCACCATATGCGCATGTACTCTGCCTCCATGTCCAGGGCGAGATATGAGCAAATTCTGCGATTTATGCATTTCAGCGACAATGAAATCTGTCGTCCTCGGGGAGACCCTGAATATGATCGGCTCCACAAAATTCGACCCCTCATAGACCACTTCAATCAGCGGTTTGCAGCCTTGTTCACCCCTGAACAAGTTGTCTGCGTTGACGAGTCCCTGATTAAATTTACTGGCCGCCTTGCTATGAAACAGTACCTCCCCAGCAAGCGTGCCAAGTACGGGGTCAAGCTGTATAAATTGTGTGACAGGGCCACAGGTTATACAGTTAGTTTCCGGGTCTATGAGGGAAAAGATCGCTGTGTGGAGCCCCTGAACTGCCTAGACTACATAGGGAGCAGCGGCAAGATTGTTTGGGACTTGGTGTCACCCTTATCCGGAAAGGGGTACCATTTGTACGTGAACAATTTTTACACAAGCGTGCCACTATTTAGTCATCTTTCTGAATTACAAATTGGCGCATGTGGCACCGTGCGACCTAATCGCCGGGGCTTCCCCCAACGGCTTGTAAATTTCCGTCTTAGTCGCGGGGCGAGAGCCTGCTTGAAAATGGACAAATTGCTTGCAGTGAAGTTGAAGGATACACGGGATGTTTATGTTCTGTCCTCCCTTCACGCAGACACGACAATCCAAATCCCTACGGCAACTGGCGTTATGGAGAAACCCCTCTGTGTCCATGAATATAACCTTAATATGGGAGGGGTGGACCTTAACGACCAGCTTTTGGCGCCGTATTTAGTTGCCCATAAAGCCAGACGCTGGTACAAAAAAGTGTCTGTTTACCTTTACCAATTGGCTATGCTGAACGCCTTTGTCCTATACAGGGCGTCAGGACGAACTGGATCCTTCCGGGAATTACAGGAAGCGATCATCCTTGCCTACCTGTACCCAGGAGGCATGCCTGCCCAACTTCCCCTTCCAGATGCAGTGAGCCGGCTGCATGAGAGACATTTTCCTTATGTCCTCCCGAGTACCCCTACCCAAAGACGACCCCAAAGACGATGTCGTGTTTGTAGCAGGCGCGGATGTAGGCGTGACACCCGTTATTATTGTCCCAAATGTTCTGACCAACCTGGTCTCTGCATCAGGGAATGTTTTGAGCGCTACCATACACTAGTGGAGTTTTAGTGTAGGGTACAGCACGAAACAGTGTAGGGCACACAAACACAGGGTCTCGAAAGATGTTGGATGTCCATCGACATTTTGAGAGACCCAAGCTGGAAGATCGCAGTCCCAAATCAAGGAACAACAGTTAGAAAGAAAAATAAAAAGATCTAAAAACTGTTGTTGTGTCAGTCATTTTATATGTCCTTCTACTCTTCCTACTATACTTTTTTTCAATGTCCTTTGTTTGTTTTTTCATTCTTTTGTGACCTGTTTCTCTTGCAGGTACTCGTCGGCTGCCACGGCATTGATTTTATATATTCTGACACAAACAGCGTTTGCACTCAGCATATATGGATACCTTTGCTGATAGCAGCTGTGGTGATTTTCTGATTTCAGCACTGCAGTTAAAATCCTATTTTGGTATACGTGGATAGTGTCGTGTATACCCATCATTAAATTCAGTGGGTGGTTGTTTGGGCGGTTAATGATGAGTAATACTACACATTATTCCTGTGCTGATTTCTGATAGGTTCTCTTTTTTTCCGTTCAGCCCACAGGCTGCATGAAAAAAAAAAAACCTATATGCCAAACAAGGACCAGCAATGTACTGGTACGTTGCTGGACTTTGAGTGGTTATACCAGGATGATGCCTGCAGATTTAGGCATCATCTTGGTATCGTTTTTTACAGCCAGCGGTCGGCTTACATGTAAAAGCAATCCTAGCAGGTAATTGGCCGCTAGACTGCTTTTACATGCAGTGGGAGGGGCCTCCCCCCCCCCCACCGCCGCCTTCCGCAGCCTTCCGTGGTTTTTTCGGGCTCTCCTGTCCCACCGGTTAACCCGAGAGTGCAGCCGGTGGTTCAATTATCTAACCATAGAGCTAATTGGAGATGAGAATGGCTCCAATCATCTCTATGGCCTAAGATGCCGGAGGCTACGAGCATTTTATAACTTCTGTTTCGCCAGAAATAAACAGGGCCATTGGGAAATTGGGAAAGTATTTTATCACACAAATTTTGGTGTGGTCAGATGCGTTAAGGTCAGAGGAGAGATCTAGAGTCTAAAAGACCCCAATTTTTTTAAAAAAGAGTACCTGTCACCACAGATTGCTATCATAGGGGATATTTAAATTCACTATGATAACAATAAAAATGATTTAAAAAAAATTAAAGGAAAGGTGTCAAAATAGAATAAAAAAGCAAAAGAAAAAAAAATTGAGCCCCCCCCCCTTTCCCCCGGTGCTTGCGCGCAATGGCGCACGCAAGCGGTGGTCTAGTGTCATATGTAAACCGCAATTGCAGCATGCATGTGAGGTATCGCCGCGATCGCCAGATCAAGTGCAGTAATTCTTGCAGTAGACCTCCTCTGTAAGTCTAAAGTGGTAACCTGTAGAGACTTTTAAAGGTTTTTAAAAATGTACGTATGTTTTTGCCGCTGCGCAGGCATGCGCAATTTTTAAAGCATGTCATGTTAGGTGTCTATGAACTCGGCATAAGATCATCTTTTAAATTTTATCAAAAAAATTGGAATTATATAGTGTATTTGTGCAATAAATTAAAAAAAATGTATTTTTTTCGCAAAAATTGCGTTTGGAAAATCTGTGCGCAAATACAGTGTGACAAAAAAATTTGCAACATCCACCATTTTATTCTATAGGGCCTCTGCTTTAAAAAAATATATAATGTTTGGGGGTTCAAAGTAATTTTCTAGTAAAAAAAAAATATTTTTTCATGTAAACAAAAAGTCACAGAAAAGGCTTGGTTTTCAAGTGGTTAGAAGAGTGGGTGATTTGTGGATAAGATTGAGCATAAAATGCCGGGACAGTTCAAACACCCCCCAAATGACCCCTTTTTGAAAAGTAGACACCCAAAGCTATTTGCTGAGAGGCATGGTGAGTCCATGGAGTATTTTATATTTTGCCACAAGTTTCGGGAAAATTATTATTTTTTTTTTTTTTTTTGTTTTTTTACAGAAAGTTGTCACTAAATGATATATTGCTCACGCATGTCATGGGAATATGTGAAATGACACCCCAAAATACATTCTTTTGCTTCTCCTGAGTACAGGGATACCACATGTGTGAGACTTTTTGGGAGCCTAGCTGTGTACGCGACCCCGACAACCAATCCACATCTTCAGGTTTTCTAATGGCGTAAATTGCTGATTTTACCCCTGACTACCTGTCACAGTTTCAGAGGCCCTGAAATTCCAAGATAGCACAAAACCCCCCCAAATGACCCCATTTTGCAAAGTAGACACTCCAAGCTACTGGCTGAGAAGCATGGTGAGTCCATGGAATAGTTTATATTTTGCCACAAGTTTCTGGAAATTTTTTTTTTTTTTTTACACAAAGTTGTCAGTAAATGATATATTGCTCACACAGGCCATGGGAATATGTGAAATGACACCCCAAAATACATTCTGCTGCTTCTCCTGAGTACAATGATACCCCATGTGTGAGACTTTTTGCCAGTCTAGCCGCGTACAGGACCCGGAAAACCAATGCGCACCTTTTGGCTTTCTAAGGGCGCAAATTGTTGATCTCACTCCTTACTACCTATCACACTTTTGAAGTCCATAAAAAGCCAAGATGGCACAAAACCCCCCCAAATGACCCCATTTTGCAAAGTGGACACTCCAATCTATTTGCTGAGAGGCATGGTGAGTATTTTGCAGCTCTCATTTTTTTTGGAAAATGAAGAAAAAACAGGAAAATGCATTTTTTTTCCTCTTTTTTTCAATTTCCAAAACTTTGTGACAAAAAGTGAGATCTGCAAAACATTCAACATGCCTCTCTCCAAATAGCTCAGGGTGTCTACTTTCCGAAAAGGGGTCATTTGGGGGGGGGGGGGGGGTTGTGCTGTCTTGGCATTTCATGGCCTCCAAAACTGTGATAGGTAGTCAGGGGTGAAATCAACAATTTACGCCCTTGGAAAGCCTGAAGGCGATGATTGGTTTTCGGGGTCCTGTACTCGGCTAGACTGCAAAAAAGTCTCACACATGGGGTATCCGTGTACTCAGGAGAAGCAGCAGAATGTATTTTGGGGTGTCAGTTCACATATACCCATGGCATGTGTGAGCAATATATCATTTACTGACAACTTTGTGTAAAAAAAAATATATATATATATATTTCCCGGAACTTGTGGCAAAATATAAAATATTCCATGGATTCACCATGCCTCTCAGCAAATAGCTTGGGGTGTCTACTTTCCAAAATGGGGTCATTTGGGGGGGTTTTGTGCTATCTTGGAATTTTAGGGCCTCCGAAACTGTGATAGGTAGTCAGGAGTGAAATCAACAATTTACGTCCTTGGAAAGCCTGAAAGTGGGGGTTGGATTTCGTGGGGCTTGTACTCGGCTAGACTGCAAAAAAGTCTCACACATGGGGTATCCCTGTACTCAGGAGAAGCAGCAGAATGTATTTTGGGGTGTCATTTCACATATACCCATGGCATGTGTGAGCAATATTTCATTTACTGACAACTTTGTGAAAAAAAAAAAAATAAATGGATTTTTGTAAGATCTTACCGTAAAATCCTTTTCTCTTAAGCTCATTGACAGACGTAGTCTTCTTGATTCTCAAGAGCTGGGTTATGTTGTCTCCGCAGGAGTAGGACTAGGCAGAAAGACAAAACGTTCTGGCTCCACCTTAGGGGCAGTCCCTGAGGGTATATCCTCCCTCTCTCTGCTACAGGGAATCAGTTCTGTTTTAAAGCAGTACAGAGAATTTAACCCAACCCAACTCAATGATAGAGGGGCGGGTACTACGTCTGTCAATGAGCTTAAGAGAAAAGGATTTTACGGTAAGATCTTACAAAAATCCATTTTTCTCTATCGCTCATTGACAGACGTAGTCTTCTTGATTCTCAAGAGCTGGGACATCCAGAAGCAGTGCCACAAATGAGGGGTGGGATTGACAAAATCAAATCCAATCTAGAAGGCCCAACTGGTGCCAAACTAGAAGTTTTAAAGGCTCATTATAAACAAAGAATGAGACTAAAGAAAAATTTTCCAACGGAAAAAACCCTCGAGGTAGACCACTGGTCTCCTCAAATTGCGGCCTGCAAAACCTTGCGGCCAAACGAGGCATCAGACGATGCCATTACATCAACTTTATAATGTTTTGTAAAGGTATGCACCGACGACCAGGTAGCCGCCTTGCACACCTGGACCACTGACGCCTGATGGCGAAAGGCCCATGACGCACTAAGTGCCCGAGTGGAGTGCGCCTTAACAGGGAACGGGGGCTCCCGACCCTTAATAGAATAAGCCTGTACTACCGTCTGTCTGATCCATCTGGAAATGGTCGCGGCAGATGCAGGCAACCCCTTTTTGGGTCCATCTGGGATCACAAAAAGTGAATCCGTCTTGCGAAACGAGTCTGTCGTTTTCAAGTATACCCTGATCGCCCGGACCACATCCAAGGAGTGTAAAGCAAACTCCCGAGGATGACTGGGCTTAGGACACAGGGAAGGTAATACAATTTCTTCATTCAGATGAAATTCTGAAACCACTTTTGGTAGGAAGGATGGATTCGGACGAAGAACCACCTTATCTCTATGAACCACCAGATATGGTGAACGACAAGATAATGCGGCCAGTTCTGACACCCTGCGTGCAGAAGTAATAGCCACCAAGAAGGCCACCTTCTGGGACAACGTGGGTAGAGGAATCTCCCTAATATCTTCAAAGGGAGGTTTCTGAAGAACCGACAACACTAAATTAAGATCCCAGGGGGGTAACGGCGCGTGCACTGGCGGAGCCAGATGTCGCACCCCCTGGATGAAATTCCGCACCAAGGAATGAGTAGCCAAAGGCTTCTGAAAGAAGATGGCTAATGCTGAGACCTGACCCTTGATAGTACTCAAGGCCAGTTTCTGCTCAACCCCTTGTTGCAGAAAAGCCAATATTCGACTAATCGAATAAGACCGAGGACGGAACCCCAAAGGTTCACACCATGCAATGTAGGACTTCCATGTGCGATGATAAATCTTTCTGGAAGTCGCTTTCCTTGCTTCAACTAGAGTAGGAATAACTGAAGCTGACAATCCCTTGTCCTTCAGCACCTGGGTCTCAATAGCCAGGCCGTTAAAGCCAGCGATCGTAAAGCAGGATGGAAGATCGGTCCCTGAGACAGTAGATCCTCCCTGAGAGGAAGTCTCCACGGGACGTCCGCCACCAGTCTGACCATGTCGGCGTACCAAGCTCGACGAGGCCAGTCCGGAGCTACCAGGATTACTGGGATTCCTTCCTCCTCTATCCTGCGAAGAAGTCTTGGCAGTAACGCGAGAGGAGGGAAGGCATATATTAGCTGGTATTGCCCCCACGGGGCGATCAGTGCGTCTGCGGTTTCTGCTAGAGGATCGCGGGAGCGAGCCACGAATCTCTGAACTTTCCTGTTGAATCGTGATGCCAACAGATCCACATCCGGGGTGCCCCACCGTAGGCACAACTGGTGGAAAACGTCTGGATGGAGGGACCATTCCCCCTGATCCAGGGTCTGACGGCTGAGATAATCTGCCTGCCAATTCTCCACCCCCGGAATGAACACCGCAGAGATTGCTGGAACAAATCGTTCCGCCCAGCGAAGAATGCAAGCCACTTCTTTGGCCGCTCGGACACTCTTGGTGCCCCCCTGGTGATTGACATAAGCCACGGCCGTGGCATTGTCCGACTGGATCCGAACCGGGCTGCCCTGGAGCTGCTCGGTCCAGTGAATCAGACAAAGTCTGATCGCTCTCAGTTCCAATACATTTATCGGTAACCTGGATTCTTCCGGGGACCAAAGTCCCTGGACAGATAACTGACCGAGAATTCCTCCCCATCCGGATAGACTGGCATCCGTGGTCACTATCGTCCAATATATTGGCAGAAATGACTTTCCCTGGCTGAGCATCGGAGACCGAAGCCACCAGACCAGAGACTCTCTGGTCTGTTTGCTCAATCGGATCTGATTGTCCAGGGATTCCGGATTCCGATTCCATCTGAGAAGAATCTCTTGCTGAAGAATTCGGGTATGGGACTGGGCAAATGGGACTGCTTCGAACGAAGCCACCATCAACCCCAGAACCCTCATGCAAGTCCGAAGGGAAGACCAGCTGTTGGACAGTAACAACTGGACTGCTGATTGAATCTTTCGGAGTTTCCCTACCGGAAGAAAAACTCTCGTCCTGACTGTGTCTAGAATTAGACCCAGATATTCGAGCCTCTGGGTGGGAACCAGAAATGACTTTTGCTGGTTCACCAGCCACCCGAATTCCTGTAAAGAAATCATAGTAATTTCTATGTTTTGTAGCAAGGTCTGAGGAGACTCTGCATGAAGCAGAAGATCGTCTAGGTAACCAAGGATCGATATACCTCTTTGGCGCAGAAGTGCCAACATTGGGGCCAACACCTTTGTGAAGACCCGCGGAGCCGTGGCGAGACCGAAAGGTAACGCCACAAACTGATAGTGGTTCTCCTCTACAGAAAAGCGTAGAAACCGCTGATGTCCTGCGAAAATGGGAATGTGAAGATAGGCGTCCTTGATGTCTATGGACGCTAGGACATCCCCTGGATGCAGGAAGGCTGCTACCGTGCGAATGGACTCCATTCTGAATCTTCTTATGTTGACGAAAGAATTGAGTGCTCTTAAGTCCAGAATTGGACGCACTTTGCCCTCTTTCCTGGGTATTGTAAACAGGTTTGAATAAAACCCTTGAAACCGTTCTGTCCAAGGAACGTGGACTACCACTCCTTGTTGTAGTAAATCTGTGACTGCTCTCCGCAGATCTTCTAAACGATCTGCGGATAGTCGGATATTGGAAGGGAAGAATCGCGCCGGTGGGAGAGATCGAAACTCGATCTTGTACCCTGACCTTATGACTTCGCAAACCCATTTGTCCGGGATTCTGGAAAGCCATGGATCCGGGAACCGGCGAAGACGTCCCCCCACCCCAGTTATGGGTGGGGGCGCACCTTCAGGCTTTGGATGGTTTATCTTCAGGTCTGGAGGGGGCGGGCTTTTGCTTGCCCGACCAACGACCCCTGACGCCTCCTGCAGGAGCTTTGGAGGACTTAGTTTTTTCACCCGCGGGACGAAAAAACCTCTTGTGAGCAGAAAAAGAAGGCCCTCGTCTTTGACGAGTTCCTCTACCTTTAAAATTTTGCGGTAAAAAGGTGCTCTTTCCACCCGTGAGATCTTTAATGATCTCATCTAAGTTGGCTCCAAATAGACGCTCTCCTGAAAAGGGGATATTAGCCAATGCTTTTTTGGAACCTTGGTCGGCTAACCAACCTTTTAGCCACAGTGTACGCCTGAGAACCACTGCTGAGACTGATGCTCGCGCCAATAATGGAGTAGCGTCTAACGCCGCATCACACACAAACTGTAACCCCTGTATCATTTGTTCCAACAAATCTGATACCGCCTGAGGGACCTCTTCTAAGTCCCGGCGTAACCACTTGGTCCATTCAGTTACAGCCTGCGAAACCAGACCAATAGCTATTATAGGTCTGAAAGCTGATCCAATCAAGGAAAACATGGTGCGAGACATAGCTTCTATCTTGCGATCCACTGGATCTTTAAAAGACGGAGCGTCTTCTAAAGGAATAACCGTGGCTTTATTCAATCTAGCAATTGGTGAATCCACCACAGGTGGTTCTGTCCATTTCTTAATAAGGGTTTCCTCAAACGGATAACGCCTGTCAATGCGTTTAGAAATAGTAAAAGTGCGTTTTGGCAGACGCCATTCTTCTTCGATTGGATTGCCAAAACATTTGGGCAATGGAAAAACCTTCGCCACTTTGATGCGTTTTTTAGTCCCAAAAGGGATTTCAGTTTCAGCTATTTCTGATGGAATACCCTGTAATCTTAATGTTTCTTGAACAGATACAATGAGTGCGTTCACCAACGCTTCCTCTCGGGCTATGGCGGATGCCGAAACATCCTCCTCACTGTCTGAAGAGACAGGACCCGAGACACCAATCCCAGATGAAGTACCTGCAACTGCAGAAATAGGCTCAGAGTCTGAGTCCGAGGTTTCAGATAATAAGGGGTTAGGCGGGGGTCGCTTTCTTGCGCCCTGTCCCTGACAAGCCACTTCCACCCGGGACACAAAATTTTCCATAATAGCTGACAATGATTCAATTGTCAATGGGGTGCTGGAGGATCCCGCAGACCCCTCAAGGGGATCCGGAGGAGATACATGAGTGGCAGGGTCCATGTTAATACAGGACACCTTTGCCAGCAAAACAAAAAAACTTTTTTTTTTTTTTTTTTTTTGTGTGTCTCCCCCTAGCGCAATAGCGCCCCTCAGAGTACCTGCTTCTCGATCCCACAGAGAGAGAGAGGGACCCCCAAGGCTCACCAACCGATGCAGTGCAGTTTCCAACCAACTGCAGTCAGCGTCTGTCTTACACAGACTGGAAGGAGCTGTTTGCTTTTTCCCGGGTAGAAGGCGTGGCTCCGCCCCCTGTGTACGCCTTCCGGCGTTCCCAGCTCTCCACGAGGTAGCTGGGCTCACAAAACATGGCCGCCCCCATAGAAGAGACATAAGACTCCAAAAACATGGCGGCCGGCGTGACCTGAGGACATACATGCATTCGGTCTACGGCAAAATGGCGGCGGACCGCCAAAATCGTTTTCCCAGCACATCCACCTGCATCTCTGCTAAGAGGCGATATATGGATCTACAGAAGATACACTACACATAAGGTAGGATTACACCTCCTATGTCTGCTGTAATGTTACAGTCTGCTGGGTAGAGTGTTAGCTCTTAAACCAAGTCCACTTCCCACAAACACATGCTGTATTACAAGGGGGACTTGTAAGTATCAGATATATACTGACCATATATGGAGGGGCCCATAATACATACTGCCTCATAACGAGGAAAAAAAAAGGGAACGTTTACTCACCATACCGAACCGACAGGCACCCTCTCTTCACAATACCCTCTCCACCGGGGTGGGGGTTTGTGGACCACTCCGGACGCCTCGACTCTCTGGTACCTGGCGTCCAAGCGAGACTTTTAACTCGCAAAGTCAGTCCCTTCACTGGGACTCCATCGCGGCCGACCCAGCGCGGAGCTCTGGTCTGCACGCGCTCGTAGGCAGAAACCGGGGTGACCACTGGATCTCAACATCCAGCCCGTCGCCCGGCCCCGCATACTTACTTGAATATGTCGCGGCCGACCAAGCGCAATGCCATGGTCTGCGCGCGCTCGTAGGCCGGCTGGGGTGACCACAAGTGTCGCCCAGTCCGGCATTTTTGCTTGAAGATCTCACAGGAAAAAACACTGGAGAAAACTACCTAAAAAATTTATTTTTCTTAAAGAAAAAAAGTCTTGCCAGGACCAAAAGATCCCAGCAAGGAACTTAGGTCCTTACTCCTGACTAGACAGAAAAAAACTGATTCCCTGTAGCAGAGAGAGGGAGGATATACCCTCAGGGACTGCCCCTAAGGTGGAGCCAGAACGTTTTGTCTTTCTGCCTAGTCCTACTCCTGCGGAGACAACATAACCCAGCTCTTGAGAATCAAGAAGACTACGTCTGTCAATGAGCGATAGAGAAACTCGGCTAGACTGCAAAAAAGTCTCACACATGGGGTATCCCTGTACTCAGGAGAAGCAGCAGAATGTATTTTGGGGTGTCATTTCACATATACCCATGGCATGTGTGAGCAATATTTCATTTACTGACAACTTTGTGAAAAAAAAAAATATATATATATATTTCCCGGACTCACCATGCCTCTCAGCAAATAGCTTGGGGTGTCTACTTTCCAAAATGGGGTCATTTGGGGGGGGGGGGGTTTGTGCTATCTTGGAATTTTAGGGACTCCGAAACTGTGACAGGTAGTGCAGAGGTGACATGCACAATTTACTCCATTAGAAAACCTGAGAGTGTTGATTGGTTTTCGCTGTCCTGTACACAGCTAGGCTCCCAAAAAGTCTCACACATGGGGCTTCCCCATACTCAGGAGAAGTGGCAGAATGTATTTTGGGGTGTCATTCCACATATACCTATGTCATGTGTCAGAATTTTATCTTTTAGTGACAACGTTGTGTAAAAAAAAAAATAGTAATTTTCCCAAAACTTGTGGTAAAATATAAAATATTCCATGGACTCACCATGCCTCTCAGCAAACAGCTTGGGGTGTCTACTTTCCAAAATTGGGTCATTTGGGGGGGGGGGGGGTTTGTGGTATCTTGACATTTCAGGACCTCCTAAACCGTTAGAGGTAGTGAGAAAATGCAATGAAAAATGTACGCCCTTTGAAATTCTGATGGTGGTGATTGGTTTTCGAGGTCCCGTACACAGCTAGGCTCCCAAAAAGTCTCACATATGTGGTATCCCCGTACTCAGGAGAAGCAGCAGAATATATTTTGGGGTGTAATTACACATATACCCATGGCATGTGTGAGCAATATATCATTTCAATGACAACTTTGTGTAAAAAAAATAAAATAATTTTTTTAGTCATTTTTCAAACACCTGTGAAAAAAAAATGAAATATTCAATGAGCTCAACATGCCTCTCAGAACATTCCTTAGGATGTCTACTTTCCAAAAAGTGGTAATTTGGGGGGGTTTTGTACTGCCCTGCCATTTTAGCACTTCATGAAATGAGATAGGCAGTCAGAAATTAAAGCTTCGTAAATTTCAGTATTTACACCATAGTTTGTAGACGCTATAACTTTTGCGCAAACCAATAAAAATACGCTCATTGAAAATTTTTTTTTGTCAAAGACATGTAGCTAAATATATTTTGGTTAAAAAAAATGACATAAATTGAGTATATTGGATATTTTTTAAAAGACAAAGTTGAAAATGTCATTTTTTTGCAAAATTTTCACTCTTTTTTTATTAATATTGCAAAAAATAAAAATTGCACAGGTGATAAAATAACTCAAAAAGAAAGCTCTGTTTGTGGGAAAAAGGATGTAAATTTCGTTTGGGTACCACATTGCATGACCGCACCATTGTCAGTTAAAGTCGCACAGTGCCGAAGCACAAAAAGTGGCCCAGACGTAAGACAGCAAAATGCTCTAGTGGTAAAGTGGTTAACTAGATTACCATTAGGAATTGTAGGCCTAACATGTGAGGTTTAGAAGTAACTGGAAAAAGATGGTGAAAAGTGGGTAAATGTAACAAGGTATGATAGGAGAAAGGGAAGGACGTAGAAGGAATAACTCTACCAACCCTGGATATGGGGATTTGAATGTGCCACAATATTAACAGCAAGATAGATTAAAAGGAATTAATACATGTTTATTTGAAAATATAAAAGGGATACAGTCATAAAGATATAACAATGCATGTATAAAATGTGTCACAAGACCTATGAATGAACGGTGTGATCTAATTAAGGACCTACGCGTTTCTCTCACATTTGATGAGCTTCTTCAGGATCCAAGTGTACATGCATATAGAATAAAGTTTCTAAATAACAATACGTATCAATATACATCAAACCGTATACATAATCGTAAATATGATACAATTTATTTATAATCTAAATCAGTGGTGGAAATGATAATGAAGGAGCAGGTACCGGGGATAATAATAAAAAAAAAGGGAGGGGGAGAAAAGTTGGGTGTGAGGGAAAACAAACTGGACCCAGCCAGCGGTGGGGAAAATCCAAAACTTGGAAGGGAGAGGGGAAATGGGAAACGACCCCTAAAAAGGCATAAATGTAATATGAAAGACATACATATACCCTTAGCCTAAAAGAATTCAGTAAGTATTGGTTTATCATGTAAAACATAAAAGGAAAAAGAAAAAGGATAAAAACGGGAGGAAAGAAGGAGAGAGAGAAAGAGGGAACAGGGAGGAAAGAAAAGAGGGGGGAGGGAAGGAGTGGAAAGAGGGGGGGGGGAATGGCCAGGGAATGAAAAGGAGTGAGGAGAGGGGGGGGGGGGGAGTGAGGCAGATGAGCAAAAATGAAAGATAAAAAATATAAATGTTGAACCCAGTTGGGTATTACAATGTGTGAAAAATGAAAAATAAAAAGCGTGTATATAAAATGCAAAAAGTGTGAGGACAGAAAAAAAAAAACGTGATATCTAAAGTGAAGAAAGTGATAAGAAAAAATGAATATGGAGAGACGCATAGTAAAAATAAATGCATATAAAGCAGAGTGCACTTTGCTAAATGGGAACCAATATATCAGACACCCACCCAAAAGGAAAAAGTGAGAAATAGAAATCAATCAAAAAATATGAAAAGCACCAACCAAATCTAAAAAAAAGGGGGGGGGGGGGATTAACCATATATTTTGGGTCAAGGCAGGACTGTAGTATACAATGAGCGTAAGGGGGGGGGGAAAGGTAAAAGGGAGGGGATCTAACCCACATGTAGATCCCCTGAATCCAATGACGCCAAATGGGACCGATCCTAAGATAAAATAATCTGCATATATATCCAAGCAAAAACAGGAAAGAGGGAGAAGCAAATAATCCTCATATGAATGGCTTGTAATCCTACATACATAAGTTGTTATAGCATAAAAAATTGTGTATACATTAGAGGTGCATCTTCACTGGTCTCGCGATTTGATTCGATTCCACGATGCATCACAATTACTGCGCATGGTTTTTATCAAAAGATTCAACCAGTCAGAAGAACTCAAATCTATAAAAAAAATGAGGCTCCCCCTAATATACTACAGGAGACGGTCAGAGACTGCAGATATGTTACAAGAGAGGGTCAGAGACTGCAGACATACTACAGGAGATGGTCAGAGACTGCAGACATGATATAAGAGGTGTTCAGAGACTGCAGACATGGTACAGGAGATGTTTAGAGACTGCAGACATGATATAAGAGGTGTTCAGAGACTGCAGATATGATACAGGAGGTGGTCAGAGACTGCAGACATAATACAGGAGATGGTCAGAGACTGCAGACATGATACAAGAGAGGGCAAGAGACTGCAGACATGATACAGGAGATGGTCAGAGACTGCGTATATAATACAGGAGACGGTCAGAGACTGCAGACATGATACAGGAGATGGTCAGAGACTGCAGACATGATACAGGAGAGGGTCAGAGACTGCAGACATGATACAGGAGATGGTCAGAGACTGTGCATATGATACAGGAGATGGTCAGAGACTGCAGACATGATACAAGAGAGGGCAAGAGACTGCAGACATGATACAGGAGATGGTCACAGACTGCGTATATAATACAGGAGACGGTCAGAGACTGCAGATATACTACAGGGGATGGTCAGAGACTGCAGACATGATACAGGAGATGGTCAGAGACTGCAGACATAATACAGGAGAGGGTCAGAGACTGCAGACATGGTACAGGAGATGGTCAGAGACTGCAGACATGATACAGGAGATGGTCAGAGACTGCAGACATGATACAAGAGAGGGCAAGAGACTGCAGACATGGTACAGGAGATGGTCAGAGACTGCAGACATAATACAGGAGATGGTCAGAGACTGCAGACATAATACAGGAGATGGTCAGAGAATGCAGACATAATACAGGAGATGGTCAGAGACTGCAGACATGATACAGGAGATGGTCAGAGACTGCAGACATGATACAGGAGATGGTCAGAGACTGCAGACATGGTACAGGAGATGGTCAGAGACTGCAGACATAATACGGGAGAGGGTCAGAGACTGCAGACATAATACAGGAGAGGGTCAGAGACTGCAGACATAATACAGGAGATGGTCAGAGAATGCAGACATAATACAGGAGAGGGTCAGAGAATGCAGACATAATACAGGAGACAGTCAGAGACTGCAGACATGATACAGGAGATGGTCAGAGACTGCAGACATGGTACAGGAGATGGTCAGAGACTGCAGACATAATACAGGAGAGGGTCAGAGACTGCAGACATAATACAGGAGATGGTCAGAGAATGCAGACATAATACAGGAGAGGGTCAGAGAATGCAGACATAATACAGGAGACAGTCAGAGACTGCAGACATGATACAGGAGATGGTCAGAGACTGCAGACATGATACAGGAGATGGTCAGAGACTGCAGACATGGTACAGGAGATGGTCAGAGACTGCAGACATAATACAGGAGATGGTCAGAGAATGCAGACATAATACAGGAGATGGTCAGAGACTGCAGACATGATACAGGAGATGGTCAGAGACTGCAGACATGATACAGGAGATGGTCAGAGACTGCAGACAGGGTACAGGAGATGGTCAGAGACTGCAGACAGGGTACAAGAGATGGTCAGAGACTGCAGACATGATACAGGAGATGGTCAGAGACTGCAGACATAATACGGGAGAGGGTCAGAGACTGCAGACATAATACAGGAGAGGGTCAGAGACTGCAGACATACTACAGGGGATGGTCAGAGACTGCAGACATGATACAGGAGATGGTCAGAGACTGCAGACATAATACAGGAGAGGGTCAGATACTGCAGACATGGTACAGGAGATGGTCAGAGAATGCAGACATAATACAGGAGATGGTCAGAGACTGCAGACATGATACAGGAGATGGTCAGAGACTGCAGACATGATACAGGAGATGGTCAGAGACTGCAGACAGGGTACAGGAGATGGTCAGAGACTGCAGACATAATACGGGAGAGGGTCAGAGACTGCAGACATAATACAGGAGAGGGTCAGAGACTGCAGACATACTACAGGGGATGGTCAGAGACTGCAGACATGATACAGGAGATGGTCAGAGACTGCAGACATAATACAGGAGAGGGTCAGATACTGCAGACATGGTACAGGAGATGGTCAGAGACTGCAGACATGATACAGGAGATGGTCAGAGACTGCAGACATGGTACAGGAGATGGTCAGAGACTGCAGACATAATACGGGAGAGGGTCAGAGACTACAGACATAATACAGGAGAGGGTCAGAGACTGCAGACATAATACAGGAGATGGTCAGAGAATGCAGACATAATACAGGAGAGGGTCAGAGAATGTAGACATAATACAGGAGACAGTCAGAGACTGCAGACATGATACAGGAGATGGTCAGAGACTGCAGACATGATACAGGAGATGGTCAGAGACTGCAGACATGATACAGGAGATGGTCAGAGACTGCAGACATGGTACAGGAGATGGTCAGAGACTGCAGACATGATACAGGAGATGGTCAGAGAATGCAGACATGATACAGGAGATGGTCAGAGACTGCAGACATGATACAGGAGATGGTCAGAGACTGCAGACATGATACAGGAGATGGTCAGAGACTGCAGACAGGGTACAGGAGATGGTCAGAGACTGCAGACAGGGTACAAGAGATGGTCAGAGACTGCAGACATGGTACAGGAGATGGTCAGAGACTGCAGACATAATACGGGAGAGGGTCAGAGACTGCAGACATAATACAGGAGAGGGTCAGAGACTGCAGACATAATACAGGAGATGGTCAGAGAATGCAGACATAATACAGGAGAGGGTCAGAGAATGCAGACATAATACAGGAGACAGTCAGAGACTGCAGACATGGTACAGGGGATGGTCAGAGAATGCAGACATAATAGAGGGGATGGTCAGAGACTGCAGACATGATACAGGAGATGGTCAGAGACTGCAGACGTGTTACAGGAGATGGTCAGAGACTGCAGACATAATACAGGAGATGGTCAGAGAATGCAGACATAATACAGGAGATGGTCAGAGACTGCAGACATAATACAGGAGATGGTCAGAGACTGCAGACATAGTACAGGAGATGGTCAGAGATTGCAGACATGATACAGGAGATGGTCAGAGACTGCAGACAGGGTACAGGAGATGGTCAGAGACTGCAGACATAATACAGGAGATGGTCAGAGACTGCAGACATAGTACAGGAGATGGTCAGAGATTGCAGACATAATACAGGAGATGGTCAGAGAATGCAGACATAATACAGGAGATGGTCAGAGACTGCAGACATAATACAGGAGATGGTCAGAGACTGCAGACATGATACAGGAGATGGTCAGAGATTGCAGACATGATACAGGAGATGGTCAGAGACTGCAGACAGGGTACAGGAGATGGTCAGAGACTGCAGACAGGGTACAAGAGATGGTCAGAGACTGCAGACATGATACAGGAGATGGTCAGAGACTGCAGACATAATACGGGAGAGGGTCAGAGACTGCAGACATAATACAGGAGAGGGTCAGAGACTGCAGACATACTACAGGGGATGGTCAGAGACTGCAGACATAATACAGGAGAGGGTCAGAGACTGCAGACATGATACAGGAGATGGTCAGAGACTGCAGACATGGTACAGGAGATGGTCAGAGACTGCAGACATAATACAGGAGATGGTCAGAGAATGCAGACATAATACAGGAGATGGTCAGAGACTGCAGACATGATACAGGAGATGGTCAGAGACTGCAGACATGATACAGGAGATGGTCAGAGACTGCAGACAGGGTACAGGAGATGGTCAGAGACTGCAGACATGATATAGGAGATGGTCAGAGACTGCAGACAGGGTACAGGAGATGGTCAGAGACTGCAGACAGGGTACAAGAGATGGTCAGAGACTGCAGACATGGTACAGGAGATGGTCAGAGACTGCAGACATAATACGGGAGAGGGTCAGAGACTGCAGACATAATACAGGAGAGGGTCAGAGACTGCAGACATAATACAGGAGATGGTCAGAGAATGCAGACATAATACAGGAGAGGGTCAGAGAATGCAGACATAATACAGGAGACAGTCAGAGACTGCAGACATGGTACAGGGGATGGTCAGAGAATGCAGACATAATAGAGGGGATGGTCAGAGACTGCAGACATGATACAGGAGATGGTCAGAGACTGCAGACGTGGTACAGGAGATGGTCAGAGACTGCAGACATAATACAGGAGATGGTCAGAGAATGCAGACATAATACAGGAGATGGTCAGAGACTGCAGACATAATACAGGAGATGGTCAGAGACTGCAGACATAGTACAGGAGATGGTCAGAGATTGCAGACATGATACAGGAGATGGTCAGAGACTGCAGACAGGGTACAGGAGATGGTCAGAGACTGCAGACATAATACAGGAGATGGTCAGAGACTGCAGACATAGTACAGGAGATGGTCAGAGATTGCAGACATAATACAGGAGATGGTCAGAGAATGCAGACATAATACAGGAGATGGTCAGAGACTGCAGACATAATACAGGAGATGGTCAGAGACTGCAGACATGATACAGGAGATGGTCAGAGATTGCAGACATGATACAGGAGATGGTCAGAGACTGCAGACAGGGTACAGGAGATGGTCAGAGACTGCAGACAGGGTACAAGAGATGGTCAGAGACTGCAGACATGATACAGGAGATGGTCAGAGACTGCAGACATAATACGGGAGAGGGTCAGAGACTGCAGACATAATACAGGAGAGGGTCAGAGACTGCAGACATACTACAGGGGATGGTCAGAGACTGCAGACATAATACAGGAGAGGGTCAGAGACTGCAGACATGGTACAGGAGATGGTCAGAGACTGCAGACATAATACAGGAGATGGTCAGAGAATGCAGACATAATACAGGAGATGGTCAGAGACTGCAGACATGATACAGGAGATGGTCAGAGACTGCAGACATGATACAGGAGATGGTCAGAGACTGCAGACAGGGTACAGGAGATGGTCAGAGACTGCAGACAGGGTACAAGAGATGGTCAGAGACTGCAGACATGGTACAGGAGATGGTCAGAGACTGCAGACATAATACGGGAGAGGGTCAGAGACTGCAGACATAATACAGGAGAGGGTCAGAGACTGCAGACATAATACAGGAGAGGGTCAGAGAATGCAGACATAATACAGGAGACAGTCAGAGACTGCAGACATGGTACAGGGGATGGTCAGAGAATGCAGACATAATAGAGGGGATGGTCAGAGACTGCAGACATGATACAGGAGATGGTCAGAGACTGCAGACATAGTACAGGAGATGGTCAGAGATTGCAGACATGATACAGGAGATGGTCAGAGACTGCAGACAGGGTACAGGAGATGGTCAGAGACTGCAGACATAATACAGGAGATGGTCAGAGACTGCAGACATAGTACAGAAGATGGTCAGAGATTGCAGACATAATACAGGAGATGGTCAGAGAATGCAGACATAATACAGGAGATGGTCAGAGACTGCAGACATAATACAGGAGATGGTCAGAGACTGCAGACATGATACAGGAGATGGTCAGAGATTGCAGACATGATACAGGAGATGGTCAGAGACTGCAGACAGGGTACAGGAGATGGTCAGAGACTGCAGACAGGGTACAAGAGATGGTCAGAGACTGCAGACATAATACAGGAGATGGTCAGAGACTGCAGACATAGTACAGGAGATGGTCAGAGATTGCAGACATAATACAGGAGATGGTCAGAGAATGCAGACATAATACAGGAGATGGTCAGAGACTGCAGACATAATACAGGAGATGGTCAGAGACTGCAGACATGATACAGGAGATGGTCAGAGATTGCAGACATGATACAGGAGATGGTCAGAGACTGCAGACAGGGTACAGGAGATGGTCAGAGACTGCAGACAGGGTACAAGAGATGGTCAGAGACTGCAGACATGATACAGGAGATGGTCAGAGACTGCAGACATAATACGGGAGAGGGTCAGAGACTGCAGACATAATACAGGAGAGGGTCAGAGACTGCAGACATACTACAGGGGATGGTCAGAGACTGCAGACATAATACAGGAGAGGGTCAGAGACTGCAGACATGATACAGGAGATGGTCAGAGACTGCAGACATGGTACAGGAGATGGTCAGAGACTGCAGACATAATACAGGAGATGGTCAGAGAATGCAGACATAATACAGGAGATGGTCAGAGACTGCAGACATGATACAGGAGATGGTCAGAGACTGCAGACATGATACAGGAGATGGTCAGAGACTGCAGACAGGGTACAGGAGATGGTCAGAGACTGCAGACATGATACAGGAGATGGTCAGAGACTGCAGACAGGGTACAGGAGATGGTCAGAGACTGCAGACAGGGTACAAGAGATGGTCAGAGACTGCAGACATGGTACAGGAGATGGTCAGAGACTGCAGACATAATACGGGAGAGGGTCAGAGACTGCAGACATAATACAGGAGAGGGTCAGAGACTGCAGACATAATACAGGAGAGGGTCAGAGAATGCAGACATAATACAGGAGACAGTCAGAGACTGCAGACATGGTACAGGGGATGGTCAGAGAATGCAGACATAATAGAGGGGATGGTCAGAGACTGCAGACATGATACAGGAGATGGTCAGAGACTGCAGACGTGGTACAGGAGATGGTCAGAGACTGCAGACATAATACAGGAGATGGTCAGAGACTGCAGACATAATACAGGAGATGGTCAGAGACTGCAGACATAGTACAGGAGATGGTCAGAGATTGCAGACATGATACAGGAGATGGTCAGAGACTGCAGACAGGGTACAGGAGATGGTCAGAGACTGCAGACATAATACAGGAGATGGTCAGAGACTGCAGACATAGTACAGAAGATGGTCAGAGATTGCAGACATAATACAGGAGATGGTCAGAGAATGCAGACATAATACAGGAGATGGTCAGAGACTGCAGACATAATACAGGAGATGGTCAGAGACTGCAGACATGATACAGGAGATGGTCAGAGATTGCAGACATGATACAGGAGATGGTCAGAGACTGCAGACAGGGTACAGGAGATGGTCAGAGACTGCAGACAGGGTACAAGAGATGGTCAGAGACTGCAGACATGATACAGGAGATGGTCAGAGACTGCAGACATGATACAGGAGATGGTCAGAGACTGCAGACATAATACGGGAGAGGGTCAGAGACTGCAGACATAATACAGGAGAGGGTCAGAGACTGCAGACATACTACAGGGGATGGTCAGAGACTGCAGACATAATACAGGAGAGGGTCAGAGACTGCAGACATGATACAGGAGATGGTCAGAGACTGCAGACATGGTACAGGAGATGGTCAGAGACTGCAGACATAATACAGGAGATGGTCAGAGAATGCAGACATAATACAGGAGATGGTCAGAGACTGCAGACATGATACAGGAGATGGTCAGAGACTGCAGACATGATACAGGAGATGGTCAGAGACTGCAGACAGGGTACAGGAGATGGTCAGAGACTGCAGACATGATACAGGAGATGGTCAGAGACTGCAGACAGGGTACAGGAGATGGTCAGAGACTGCAGACAGGGTACAAGAGATGGTCAGAGACTGCTGACATGGTACAGGAGATGGTCAGAGACTGCAGACATAATACGGGAGAGGGTCAGAGACTGCAGACATAATACAGGAGAGGGTCAGAGACTGCAGACATAATACAGGAGATGGTCAGAGAATGCAGACATAATACAGGAGAGGGTCAGAGAATGCAGACATAATACAGGAGACAGTCAGAGACTGCAGACATGGTACAGGGGATGGTCAGAGAATGCAGACATAATAGAGGGGATGGTCAGAGACTGCAGACATGATACAGGAGATGGTCAGAGACTGCAGACGTGGTACAGGAGATGGTCAGAGACTGCAGACATAATACAGGAGATGGTCAGAGAATGCAGACATAATACAGGAGATGGTCAGAGACTGCAGACATAATACAGGAGATGGTCAGAGACTGCAGACATAGTACAGGAGATGGTCAGAGATTGCAGACATGATACAGGAGATGGTCAGAGACTGCAGACAGGGTACAGGAGATGGTCAGAGACTGCAGACAGGGTACAGGAGATGGTCAGAGACTGCAGACAGGGTACAAGAGATGGTCAGAGACTGCAGACATGATACAGGAGATGGTCAGAGACTGCAGACATAATACGGGAGAGGGTCAGAGACTGCAGACATAATACAGGAGAGGGTCAGAGACTGCAGACATACTACAGGGGATGGTCAGAGACTGCAGACATAATACAGGAGAGGGTCAGAGACTGCAGACATGATACAGGAGATGGTCAGAGACTGCAGACATGGTACAGGAGATGGTCAGAGACTGCAGACATAATACAGGAGATGGTCAGAGAATGCAGACATAATACAGGAGATGGTCAGAGACTGCAGACATGATACAGGAGATGGTCAGAGACTGCAGACATGATACAGGAGATGGTCAGAGACTGCAGACAGGGTACAGGAGATGGTCAGAGACTGCAGACATGATACAGGAGATGGTCAGAGACTGCAGACAGGGTACAGGAGATGGTCAGAGACTGCAGACAGGGTACAAGAGATGGTCAGAGACTGCAGACATGGTACAGGAGATGGTCAGAGACTGCAGACATAATACGGGAGAGGGTCAGAGACTGCAGACATAATACAGGAGAGGGTCAGAGACTGCAGACATAATACAGGAGAGGGTCAGAGAATGCAGACATAATACAGGAGACAGTCAGAGACTGCAGACATGGTACAGGGGATGGTCAGAGAATGCAGACATAATAGAGGGGATGGTCAGAGACTGCAGACATGATACAGGAGATGGTCAGAGACTGCAGACGTGGTACAGGAGATGGTCAGAGACTGCAGACATAATACAGGAGATGGTCAGAGACTGCAGACATAATACAGGAGATGGTCAGAGACTGCAGACATAGTACAGGAGATGGTCAGAGATTGCAGACATGATACAGGAGATGGTCAGAGACTGCAGACAGGGTACAGGAGATGGTCAGAGACTGCAGACATAATACAGGAGATGGTCAGAGACTGCAGACATAGTACAGGAGATGGTCAGAGATTGCAGACATAATACAGGAGATGGTCAGAGAATGCAGACATAATACAGGAGATGGTCAGAGACTGCAGACATAATACAGGAGATGGTCAGAGACTGCAGACATGATACAGGAGATGATCAGAGATTGCAGACATGATACAGGAGATGGTCAGAGACTGCAGACAGGGTACAGGAGATGGTCAGAGACTGCAGACAGGGTACAAGAGATGGTCAGAGACTGCAGACATGATACAGGAGATGGTCAGAGACTGCAGACATAATACGGGAGAGGGTCAGAGACTGCAGACATAATACAGGAGAGGGTCAGAGACTGCAGACATACTACAGGGGATGGTCAGAGACTGCAGACATAATACAGGAGAGGGTCAGAGACTGCAGACATGATACAGGAGATGGTCAGAGACTGCAGACATGGTACAGGAGATGGTCAGAGACTGCAGACATAATACAGGAGATGGTCAGAGAATGCAGACATAATACAGGAGATGGTCAGAGACTGCAGACATGATACAGGAGATGGTCAGAGACTGCAGACATGATACAGGAGATGGTCAGAGACTGCAGACAGGGTACAGGAGATGGTCAGAGACTGCAGACATGATACAGGAGATGGTCAGAGACTGCAGACAGGGTACAGGAGATGGTCAGAGACTGCAGACAGGGTACAAGAGATGGTCAGAGACTGCAGACATGGTACAGGAGATGGTCAGAGACTGCAGACATAATACGGGAGAGGGTCAGAGACTGCAGACATAATACAGGAGAGGGTCAGAGACTGCAGACATAATACAGGAGAGGGTCAGAGAATGCAGACATAATACAGGAGACAGTCAGAGACTGCAGACATGGTACAGGGGATGGTCAGAGAATGCAGACATAATAGAGGGGATGGTCAGAGACTGCAGACATGATACAGGAGATGGTCAGAGACTGCAGACGTGGTACAGGAGATGGTCAGAGACTGCAGACATAATACAGGAGATGGTCAGAGACTGCAGACATAATACAGGAGATGGTCAGAGACTGCAGACATAGTACAGGAGATGGTCAGAGATTGCAGACATGATACAGGAGATGGTCAGAGACTGCAGACAGGGTACAGGAGATGGTCAGAGACTGCAGACATAATACAGGAGATGGTCAGAGACTGCAGACATAGTACAGGAGATGGTCAGAGATTGCAGACATAATACAGGAGATGGTCAGAGAATGCAGACATAATACAGGAGATGGTCAGAGACTGCAGACATAATACAGGAGATGGTCAGAGACTGCAGACATGATACAGGAGATGGTCAGAGATTGCAGACATGATACAGGAGATGGTCAGAGACTGCAGACAGGGTACAGGAGATGGTCAGAGACTGCAGACAGGGTACAAGAGATCGTCAGAGACTGCAGACATGATACAGGAGATGGTCAGAGACTGCAGACATAATACGGGAGAGGGTCAGAGACTGCAGACATAATACAGGAGAGGGTCAGAGACTGCAGACATACTACAGGGGATGGTCAGAGACTGCAGACATAATACAGGAGAGGGTCAGAGACTGCAGACATGATACAGGAGATGGTCAGAGACTGCAGACATGGTACAGGAGATGGTCAGAGACTGCAGACATAATATAGGAGATGGTCAGAGAATGCAGACATAATACAGGAGATGGTCAGAGACTGCAGACATGATACAGGAGATGGTCAGAGACTGCAGACATGATACAGGAGATGGTCAGAGACTGCAGACAGGGTACAGGAGATGGTCAGAGACTGCAGACATGATACAGGAGATGGTCAGAGACTGCAGACAGGGTACAGGAGATGGTCAGAGACTGCAGACAGGGTACAAGAGATGGTCAGAGACTGCAGACATGGTACAGGAGATGGTCAGAGACTGCAGACATAATACGGGAGAGGGTCAGAGACTGCAGACATAATACAGGAGAGGGTCAGAGACTGCAGACATAATACAGGAGAGGGTCAGAGAATGCAGACATAATACAGGAGACAGTCAGAGACTGCAGACATGGTACAGGGGATGGTCAGAGAATGCAGACATAATAGAGGGGATGGTCAGAGACTGCAGACATGATACAGGAGATGGTCAGAGACTGCAGACGTGGTACAGGAGATGGTCAGAGACTGCAGACATAATACAGGAGATGGTCAGAGAATGCAGACATAATACAGGAGATGGTCAGAGACTGCAGACATAATACAGGAGATGGTCAGAGACTGCAGACATAGTACAGGAGATGGTCAGAGATTGCAGACATGATACAGGAGATGGTCAGAGACTGCAGACAGGGTACAGGAGATGGTCAGAGACTGCAGACATAATACAGGAGATGGTCAGAGACTGCAGACATAGTACAGGAGATGGTCAGAGATTGCAGACATAATACAGGAGATGGTCAGAGAATGCAGACATAATACAGGAGATGGTCAGAGACTGCAGACATAATACAGGAGATGGTCAGAGACTGCAGACATGATACAGGAGATGGTCAGAGACTGCAGACATGGTACAGGAGATGGTCAGAGACTGCAGACATAATACGGGAGAGGGTCAGAGACTACAGACATAATACAGGAGAGGGTCAGAGACTGCAGACATAATACAGGAGATGGTCAGAGAATGCAGACATAATACAGGAGAGGGTCAGAGAATGTAGACATAATACAGGAGACAGTCAGAGACTGCAGACATGATACAGGAGATGGTCAGAGACTGCAGACATGATACAGGAGATGGTCAGAGACTGCAGACATGATACAGGAGATGGTCAGAGACTGCAGACATGGTACAGGAGATGGTCAGAGACTGCAGACATGATACAGGAGATGGTCAGAGAATGCAGACATGATACAGGAGATGGTCAGAGACTGCAGACATGATACAGGAGATGGTCAGAGACTGCAGACATGATACAAGAGATGGTCAGAGACTGCAGACAGGGTACAGGAGATGGTCAGAGACTGCAGACAGGGTACAAGAGATGGTCAGAGACTGCAGACATGGTACAGGAGATGGTCAGAGACTGCAGACATAATACGGGAGAGGGTCAGAGACTGCAGACATAATACAGGAGAGGGTCAGAGACTGCAGACATAATACAGGAGATGGTCAGAGAATGCAGACATAATACAGGAGAGGGTCAGAGAATGCAGACATAATACAGGAGACAGTCAGAGACTGCAGACATGGTACAGGGGATGGTCAGAGAATGCAGACATAATAGAGGGGATGGTCAGAGACTGCAGACATGATACAGGAGATGGTCAGAGACTGCAGACGTGTTACAGGAGATGGTCAGAGACTGCAGACATAATACAGGAGATGGTCAGAGAATGCAGACATAATACAGGAGATGGTCAGAGACTGCAGACATAATACAGGAGATGGTCAGAGACTGCAGACATAGTACAGGAGATGGTCAGAGATTGCAGACATGATACAGGAGATGGTCAGAGACTGCAGACAGGGTACAGGAGATGGTCAGAGACTGCAGACATAATACAGGAGATGGTCAGAGACTGCAGACATAGTACAGGAGATGGTCAGAGATTGCAGACATAATACAGGAGATGGTCAGAGAATGCAGACATAATACAGGAGATGGTCAGAGACTGCAGACATAATACAGGAGATGGTCAGAGACTGCAGACATGATACAGGAGATGGTCAGAGATTGCAGACATGATACAGGAGATGGTCAGAGACTGCAGACAGGGTACAGGAGATGGTCAGAGACTGCAGACAGGGTACAAGAGATGGTCAGAGACTGCAGACATGATACAGGAGATGGTCAGAGACTGCAGACATAATACGGGAGAGGGTCAGAGACTGCAGACATAATACAGGAGAGGGTCAGAGACTGCAGACATACTACAGGGGATGGTCAGAGACTGCAGACATAATACAGGAGAGGGTCAGAGACTGCAGACATGATACAGGAGATGGTCAGAGACTGCAGACATGGTACAGGAGATGGTCAGAGACTGCAGACATAATACAGGAGATGGTCAGAGAATGCAGATATAATACAGGAGATGGTCAGAGACTGCAGACATGATACAGGAGATGGTCAGAGACTGCAGACATGATACAGGAGATGGTCAGAGACTGCAGACAGGGTACAGGAGATGGTCAGAGACTGCAGACATGATACAGGAGATGGTCAGAGACTGCAGACAGGGTACAGGAGATGGTCAGAGACTGCAGACAGGGTACAAGAGATGGTCAGAGACTGCAGACATGGTACAGGAGATGGTCAGAGACTGCAGACATAATACGGGAGAGGGTCAGAGACTGCAGACATAATACAGGAGAGGGTCAGAGACTGCAGACATAATACAGGAGATGGTCAGAGAATGCAGACATAATACAGGAGAGGGTCAGAGAATGCAGACATAATACAGGAGACAGTCAGAGACTGCAGACATGGTACAGGGGATGGTCAGAGAATGCAGACATAATAGAGGGGATGGTCAGAGACTGCAGACATGATACAGGAGATGGTCAGAGACTGCAGACGTGGTACAGGAGATGGTCAGAGACTGCAGACATAATACAGGAGATGGTCAGAGAATGCAGACATAATACAGGAGATGGTCAGAGACTGCAGACATAATACAGGAGATGGTCAGAGACTGCAGACATAGTACAGGAGATGGTCAGAGATTGCAGACATGATACAGGAGATGGTCAGAGACTGCAGACAGGGTACAGGAGATGGTCAGAGACTGCAGACATAATACAGGAGATGGTCAGAGACTGCAGACATAGTACAGGAGATGGTCAGAGATTGCAGACATAATACAGGAGATGGTCAGAGAATGCAGACATAATACAGGAGATGGTCAGAGACTGCAGACATAATACAGGAGATGGTCAGAGACTGCAGACATGATACAGGAGATGGTCAGAGATTGCAGACATGATACAGGAGATGGTCAGAGACTGCAGACAGGGTACAGGAGATGGTCAGAGACTGCAGACAGGGTACAAGAGATGGTCAGAGACTGCAGACATGATACAGGAGATGGTCAGAGACTGCAGACATAATACGGGAGAGGGTCAGAGACTGCAGACATAATACAGGAGAGGGTCAGAGACTGCAGACATACTACAGGGGATGGTCAGAGACTGCAGACATAATACAGGAGAGGGTCAGAGACTGCAGACATGATACAGGAGATGGTCAGAGACTGCAGACATGGTACAGGAGATGGTCAGAGACTGCAGACATAATACAGGAGATGGTCAGAGAATGCAGACATAATACAGGAGATGGTCAGAGACTGCAGACATGATACAGGAGATGGTCAGAGACTGCAGACATGATACAGGAGATGGTCAGAGACTGCAGACAGGGTACAGGAGATGGTCAGAGACTGCAGACATGATACAGGAGATGGTCAGAGACTGCAGACAGGGTACAGGAGATGGTCAGAGACTGCAGACAGGGTACAAGAGATGGTCAGAGACTGCAGACATGGTACAGGAGATGGTCAGAGACTGCAGACATAATACGGGAGAGGGTCAGAGACTGCAGACATAATACAGGAGAGGGTCAGAGACTGCAGACATAATACAGGAGAGGGTCAGAGAATGCAGACATAATACAGGAGACAGTCAGAGACTGCAGACATGGTACAGGGGATGGTCAGAGAATGCAGACATAATAGAGGGGATGGTCAGAGACTGCAGACATGATACAGGAGATGGTCAGAGACTGCAGACGTGGTACAGGAGATGGTCAGAGACTGCAGACATAATACAGGAGATGGTCAGAGACTGCAGACATAATACAGGAGATGGTCAGAGACTGCAGACATAGTACAGGAGATGGTCAGAGATTGCAGACATGATACAGGAGATGGTCAGAGACTGCAGACAGGGTACAGGAGATGGTCAGAGACTGCAGACATAATACAGGAGATGGTCAGAGACTGCAGACATAGTACAGGAGATGGTCAGAGATTGCAGACATAATACAGGAGATGGTCAGAGAATGCAGACATAATACAGGAGATGGTCAGAGACTGCAGACATAATACAGGAGATGGTCAGAGACTGCAGACATGATACAGGAGATGATCAGAGATTGCAGACATGATACAGGAGATGGTCAGAGACTGCAGACAGGGTACAGGAGATGGTCAGAGACTGCAGACAGGGTACAGGAGATGGTCAGAGACTGCAGACAGGGTACAAGAGATCGTCAGAGACTGCAGACATGATACAGGAGATGGTCAGAGACTGCAGACATAATACGGGAGAGGGTCAGAGACTGCAGACATAATACAGGAGAGGGTCAGAGACTGCAGACATAATACAGGAGAGGGTCAGAGACTGCAGACATGATACAGGAGATGGTCAGAGACTGCAGACATGGTACAGGAGATGGTCAGAGACTGCAGACATAATACAGGAGATGGTCAGAGACTGCAGACATGATACAGGAGATGGTCAGAGACTGCAGACATGATACAGGAGATGGTCAGAGACTGCAGACAGGGTACAGGAGATGGTCAGAGACTGCAGACATGATACAGGAGATGGTCAGAGACTGCAGACAGGGTACAGGAGATGGTCAGAGACTGCAGACAGGGTACAAGAGATGGTCAGAGACTGCAGACATGGTACAGGAGATGGTCAGAGACTGCAGACATAATACGGGAGAGGGTCAGAGACTGCAGACATAATACAGGAGAGGGTCAGAGACTGCAGACATAATACAGGAGATGGTCAGAGAATGCAGACATAATACAGGAGAGGGTCAGAGAATGCAGACATAATACAGGAGACAGTCAGAGACTGCAGACATGGTACAGGGGATGGTCAGAGAATGCAGACATAATAGAGGGGATGGTCAGAGACTGCAGACATGATACAGGAGATGGTCAGAGACTGCAGACGTGGTACAGGAGATGGTCAGAGACTGCAGACATAATACAGGAGATGGTCAGAGAATGCAGACATAATACAGGAGATGGTCAGAGACTGCAGACATAATACAGGAGATGGTCAGAGACTGCAGACATAGTACAGGAGATGGTCAGAGATTGCAGACATGATACAGGAGATGGTCAGAGACTGCAGACAGGGTACAGGAGATGGTCAGAGACTGCAGACATAATACAGGAGATGGTCAGAGACTGCAGACATAGTACAGGAGATGGTCAGAGATTGCAGACATAATACAGGAGATGGTCAGAGAATGCAGACATAATACAGGAGATGGTCAGAGACTGCAGACATAATACAGGAGATGGTCAGAGACTGCAGACATGATACAGGAGATGGTCAGAGATTGCAGACATGATACAGGAGATGGTCAGAGACTGCAGACAGGGTACAGGAGATGGTCAGAGACTGCAGACAGGGTACAAGAGATGGTCAGAGACTGCAGACATGATACAGGAGATGGTCAGAGACTGCAGACATAATACGGGAGAGGGTCAGAGACTGCAGACATAATACAGGAGAGGGTCAGAGACTGCAGACATACTACAGGGGATGGTCAGAGACTGCAGACATAATACAGGAGAGGGTCAGAGACTGCAGACATGATACAGGAGATGGTCAGAGACTGCAGACATGGTACAGGAGATGGTCAGAGACTGCAGACATAATACAGGAGATGGTCAGAGAATGCAGACATAATACAGGAGATGGTCAGAGACTGCAGACATGATACAGGAGATGGTCAGAGACTGCAGACATGATACAGGAGATGGTCAGAGACTGCAGACAGGGTACAGGAGATGGTCAGAGACTGCAGACATGATACAGGAGATGGTCAGAGACTGCAGACAGGGTACAGGAGATGGTCAGAGACTGCAGACAGGGTACAAGAGATGGTCAGAGACTGCAGACATGGTACAGGAGATGGTCAGAGACTGCAGACATAATACGGGAGAGGGTCAGAGACTGCAGACATAATACAGGAGAGGGTCAGAGACTGCAGACATAATACAGGAGAGGGTCAGAGAATGCAGACATAATACAGGAGACAGTCAGAGACTGCAGACATGGTACAGGGGATGGTCAGAGAATGCAGACATAATAGAGGGGATGGTCAGAGACTGCAGACATGATACAGGAGATGGTCAGAGACTGCAGACGTGGTACAGGAGATGGTCAGAGACTGCAGACATAATACAGGAGATGGTCAGAGAATGCAGACATAATACAGGAGATGGTCAGAGACTGCAGACATAATACAGGAGATGGTCAGAGACTGCAGACATAATACAGGAGATGGTCAGAGACTGCAGACATAGTACAGGAGATGGTCAGAGATTGCAGACATGATACAGGAGATGGTCAGAGACTGCAGACAGGGTACAGGAGATGGTCAGAGACTGCAGACATAATACAGGAGATGGTCAGAGACTGCAGACATAGTACAGGAGATGGTCAGAGATTGCAGACATAATACAGGAGATGGTCAGAGAATGCAGACATAATACAGGAGATGGTCAGAGACTGCAGACATAATACAGGAGATGGTCAGAGACTGCAGACATGGTACAGGAGATGGTCAGAGACTGCAGACAGGGTACAAGAGATCGTCAGAGACTGCAGACATGATACAGGAGATGGTCAGAGACTGCAGACATGGTACAGGAGATGGTCAGAGACTGCAGACATGATACAGGAGATGGTCAGAGACTGCAGACATGATACAAGAGATGAAAAAAGTATAAGGTGCATTAAATATAAAGTGAGCATAAATATGATCATGACATTAGTTGCATCTCCATACCTTCTTGAACTCTTAATTTTATACATCAGATTATCCATACACATTTGTATTCATTTTTAATAGGTTTGTCCCCGTTGTTCCATCCTGCATGTGTTCTTTGAGATGCTTATGTCAGGCTGTAATGGAAGAAGGGCGCTTCCGGTTCAACAGTGGGCTTCGTTTTATTTTAGTGACGTTTTGGGACAATTACTGTGTGGTACTATTTAACCACTTGTCGACTGCTCACATTGGCAGTACTGCGGCAAAGTGACTTGATAAGGTCTGGCGACGTAGACCTATGTCACCAGACTCTCCCCTCTCTCGGCGGTGCTTGTGCGCCGCCGGAGGCTCCCTCACGCTGTATTCAGTCACAGGGGAGGAGAGGCGGTGATCACCTCTGCTCTTCCCCAATCGTCGGGGATCGAGTGAGGAAATCCGCCCGCTTGTGTAAACATAGCAGGCGAATCTCCTATGTGACAGACAGTCACAGATCACAGGATTCAGCATAGTTCAACCTGCGATCTGTGTCACACAGTCCCCCCCCCCCCCCCCACACACGTCAGTAAGCATGAGGCACACATTTAACCCCTTGATCACCCACAGTGTTAACCCCTTCCCTGCCAGTGTCATTATTACAGTAACAGTGCATATTTATAGCACTGATTACTGAAGTAATGTCACTGGTACCTCCAAAAGTGTCAAAAATGTCAGTTAGGGGTCCGATCTGTCTGCCGCAATGTCGCAATCCAAAAAAAAAAAAATTGCAGATCACCGCCATTACTAGTAAAAAAAAAAAATAAACAATAAAAATGACAAATCTTTCCCGTAGTTAGTAAACGCAATAACTTTTGTGCAAACCAATCAAAATACGCTTATTGCGATTTTTTTTTTTTACCAAAAATATGTAGCAGAAAACAAATTGGCCTAAGAATGTTAAAAAATTTTGATTTATATTTTTTTTGGGAATATATATTATATATATATATATATATATATATATATATATATACACTGTATATATATATATATATATATCAGAATGTAAAAAATATTGTTTTTTTTTTTTAAATTGTCGCTCTTTTTTTCAAAAATTAATAAAGTTTCACAGGTGATCAAATACCACCAAAAGAAAGCTCTATTTGTGGGGGAAAAAAAGGACATAAATTTAATTTGGGTACAGCGTCGCATGACCGCGCAATTGTCCATTAAATTAACGCAGTGCCGAATCGCAAAATATAGCCTGGTCAGGAATGGGGTAAAATCTTCTGGTCCTAAAGCGGTTAAAAATACGCTCATTGAGAATGTTTTTGTCAAAGACATGTAGCTAAATATATTTTGGCCTAAATATATGACAAAAATTGAAAATATTGGATATTTTTTAACTGTCAAAGTAGAAAATGTCAATTTTTTTGCAAAATTTTCGCTCTTTTTTTATTAACATCGCAAAAAATGAAAAGCACAGAGGTGATCAAATACCACCAAAAGGAAGATCTGTTTGTGGGGAAAAAAAGGACGTAAATTTTGTTTGGGTACGGCGTTGCATGACCGCGCGATTGTCAGTTAAAGTCACGCAATGCCAAGTTGCAAAAAGTGGCCTGAACGTTAAGCAGGAAAATCCTCCGGTTAAATATTAAGTTCCCAATCATCTTATATATTTTATCATTATTAGTGATTGTGGTCCATATTTTAATATTTGGCGCTGTTAATATAGTTACCAATTTAGATTGAGGGAAAGTGGTGTTAACAGGATATGGATTCCGTTTCGGCATTCGGTATTATGTTGCAGACACCAGAAGCTGCAATCCTTGATTGAAATATAAGGGCGGAAGTGACGGCGCATGCTGTCCTCCAATCTCAGTTGACACCTTCTAAGGGGAAACGCGTCAGGTTGGAGAAGCCGTGCCGTCACTACTCGCGGTCCGCACTGCAGGCGGCCGCTAACACTAAGGAATTCAGTGTCTGTTTATCTTCGGCTAATGTAAGTGTTATAAAATCTTTGTAGTCTCAGTCTTCAATGATTAATGCGATAACCGTAACTACCACGACCTGAGGTGTGTCAAAGTTGTGCTGGTCAGTAAACATAAAAGAGGGCATACTCGGCATACTCTAAGTATACAAGTGTCTGAAATAGAAAAAAAGGGTGGGATATGGGTGGGAGAGAAGCAGAAGCAAACACCCAAACATGTGTCTGCCAGAGGAGGAGGAATATATACCCCCCAGACTCCTCCTACAAATACAGGCTGGCCAACAATGGCCCGCCTTCCAACTTGTAGTCTGAGTCTTCAATGATTAATGCGATAACTAACTACCATGACCTGAGGTGTGCCAAAGTCGTGCTGGTCAGTATACCTAAAAGAGGGCAAAAAACACCAGAGTAGGTATGAGGGAAAATGCTTAATGACAGGATAACATGAACAATGCCCTTATGACTTTGGTGTGGGGTTCTGGTATATATCGACTGTAACAGGAGGAATTCCAGCGTCCCATATATTTGATGATGCGTGAAGGAACCCCCTGTTTGGAGGCTGCGGACGCTGCACCGCTCCTAAAAGAATGTCCTGAAAAGTGTTTCGGGTTTAAACCTAAATCCGTTAACAAAATCCTAACGTGAGAAATGAACTGCTCGGAGGTGAGAGGACGTGTTGGGAAAGGAAGTAATGGACTGTTAAGGGGAGCAGCTGCAAATTCTTTGACGAGTAGGTCAAACACAACTACTAGGCACCAGCTACTTTAGTTCTGTAATAATTCACTACAAATCCCTGGCTCCTCTGCCTGTTTTATTGCTGGGAAGTTGCAGAGAAAAATGGTCGGGGTACCGAGTGAGACTGCCTTTGAGTAGCACAGGTGCATGACAACTGGCCTGGGACACCTCCCCGGGTCTGAGGAGACCAAGAAACTTAAATAAATGGCTGCTTTGAGAACTAAACTGGGACCTACACCAAACGGGGAATGGGACAGCATGTCTGACATGCCTCTGAAGACCTGACCAGTAACTGGTAAACGTGTTAAACGTGATTGCCCCTGAGTTTTCTGAATACCCCTTAACATAGCTTTAAGGGGGTGGGCTGCAAAAATGGAAGGACTGCCAGGATCCTGCAGGGACCTGAAATGCTGATTACCTGAGAGATATAACTTGATAGTATTGAACGATAGGAACAATACACTATGGCAATAGGCAGCGAAAGTCATCACATATTTGACATCCCCAGGGGAACTGCAAGGGTATAGGGACATGAACTTGACAAAAGTCTTCCAACCTGCAGTGTAAGCTTTGATTGTGTTTCTGGCTAACGAAATATTAACCAGGTCAACCGCCTGGGCCCAGAGTGCGACTAATCCATGATCAGTAGGGAAAAAGGTGGTTCCATCATAGCTACCGGATCTGCTTCTGGATGCTGTAAGAAAAATTGTGGGAAATTAAAACGAGATAAGGCGTCTGCTGCAATGTTGTCGTTACCACTGATAAATTCACCAAGGAAATGAAATTTGTAAGTAAGACCTAACCATGTCAACCTGCGCATAAAGGACATGATGATTAGCGACCCAGATCTACCCCTATTGATAATTTCGGCTGTAGCCAAAATTATCAGTAAAGAAAATCACAGTGTTGCCAGACCAACCAGGGCCCCATGTGACTGCTGCAGCAAGTGTTGGGTAGATTTCGAACAAAGCTGAAGTCTGAGCAAAACTGGGAATGTTGAACACTTCTGGGGGCCAACGACTTGCCAGCCATTGACGCTCACAAATGGCCGCAAAACCTACTGAGGCTGTGGCATCTGAAAACACTCTAGGGGACCTAGTTGTAGGTTGAGGAATTAACATGGAAATACCATTCCATTCGCATAGAAACTGGCCCCACATGAGCAAATCAGCTCATGCATCAGCTTGCAAACTCATCAGCGAGTCAGCATCCTACTGCAGGGGCAGGAGAGCCAATAACCTAGAAACAAAAGATCTACCCTGTGGAATAATTCTCATCGTGAAATTAAGCATCCCCAAAAGAGACTGTAACTCTTTTTTGGAACAGACCGGGGACCGAACAAACTTGCGAATGACCTGACAAATTCTGACAAGTTTCTCCATGGGCAAGCTGGCAAGCATAAGATTGGTATCGAGAGTTATGCGTTAAAACGAAATGCTATTGGAAGGACCAAATACATACAAACAGATCCTGGCGCTGAAGGACAGATGTTCAGGGGTCCCAAAGTGAAATGGGGTGGACCGATTTTAGCCAAAAGGCTAAGAGTCATGTCAGGGTTGCAGCCAACCCAATGCCCAGATCCTGACTGAGAAACAAAACATACAACAAATAGATGGGTATGCTGGCGCTCCCAGGACTGATGACAATGGGCACTTTGAAATCACTGGTCTTGAATAGTCATTTACAGTGATTTTCATCATTTTTATCGTTTTCAAGTGATTTTAAATAAACTTGACATTGTTCATTATGACTATTCAAGACCAGTGATTTCAAAGTGCCCATTGTCATCAGTCCTGGGAGCGCCAGCATACCCATCTATTTGTTGTATATTGGAAGGACCATCTACTTTATGGGCAGCCATGGGGACATTCAGGTCAGAAAAAAGTTCCGTTAGGGATTGAAGATCCCTAGGCAGCTGACCAGGTCTTTCTAATAACAGGAAATCGTCCAGATAATGGATGACGCTCTGACAATCTTTGCAATTGACCAGTATCCAATGAAGTGCCTGGGCAAAGGTATCAAACAACCAAGGGCTGCTCTTGGACCCAAAAGTCAATTTGGTGGCAAAATAGTAAGGCTTACCCCATTTGATACCATGCCATTGCCAGAGGGCCGGTTTGATGGGGAGCAATTTGAAAGCGTCAGAAATATCCGCTTTGGATAACCACGTACCCCTGCCTAACTGCAGGATGCACTGAATGGCCAGATCCACTGATGAGTATTTGAGAGAGAATTCTTGCGATGGAATGAGTGAATTAAGGCTTGGAATGTGCGACGAATGATGAGCGGACAAATCATAAATTAAACAATATTTATTAGAAAATTTCCCCTTCACCACACACCGATAGGGCTAACCCTCCACATGTAAAATGGTGATAAGACGAAAGGACCAATTACAAAACCCTTGGCCACCTCTGCCTCCAATAGCTCATCAACAATAGGAGCATGACTGCCTGCCGACACCAGGTTATTACATTCAAAGGTCTCTGAGGGTAAAGTGATAAGGCCTGTGTGAAAACCTACAGAAAAACCCTCCAGCAGGAACTGTCTGAAAGAAGGGGATGGATGGTGTTCTAAACAAGCCTCCAGAAAAGACACACTGACTCAGGTTAGTCAGGAACAACTAAAGGGCTTGACAAGACAGGCAGATTTGGGGTGTGCTCTGAAGCAATTAGCGCAGATATGCAGGAGCCTACATTGGTTATAGTTGCAGCCTGTGTAGTTATAATTATTGCACAACTGCACCTTACCTAGGTAATGAATGGGCCTGCCCAGCTTGTCCACCTGACCCGAAACCTTCGTAGAGGATCCACTAGCCTGCCTAGTGGTACTGGAGTCAAAAGAATGATCAACATTGGGACACCAAATAGTGGTGTGTGCGGATGATTGACATGTGCCACATACTGGAGATTTCTGGTTGGCGAAGTGCCTGCAGAACAGCTCCATGTCAATGTTGCTCCAACAAGTAACCACCTGGAACTGAGCCCAGGTGGTCGCCACTTTAGCTGAAAAGGACCGGTGGTAGTCCTAAAATGTAAAACCACCATTCCTGTGAGCAGAGATGTATAGTAACTAAGTAGAACTACTTCACTACTGTACTTAAGTACCGAAAGGCGGTATCTGTACTTTCCTAGAGTAGAATTTTTTTCTCCTACTTCCACTTTTACTTCACTACATTTTTTCAATGATTTCAATACTTCTACTCCGATATTTTTTTTTTTGTGCTGCATAGTTACTCGTTACAATTATAAAAATTACCACTGCCAGAACAGTAGATGGAAGTTTCATGAAGCTCAAAACATGTGTATTATAAGCGCATACGAAAATAAAAGCTACTGTATGTATAAATAAAAGCTGCATTTGAAATAATAAAAAACAATATGATGTTCATACTTTTGACTTCTTTCTTTAATAACTACATAACACAGTACTTGTACTTTTACTTTAAGTACTTGAGTAGCAATTTTTTTTTCAAAACTACTGGTACTTTTACTGTTCTTGAGTAGCAAAATGTAAAAAAAAAAACTACTTGAAATGCTTAAGTACAAGAAATGTTGAATACTTTAGTACTTCTACTAAAGTCACTTTTTGATCGAGCACTTCCACTTCTACTCAAGTCACTTTTTGATCGAGCACTTGTACTTTTACTCAAGTATGGGTTTCGAGTACTTTATACAACTCTGCCTGTGAGCCAAGTCCACTATTTTATGTAAATACAAATCCAATTCCTCCCTCCTGCCGGGCTGACTGAGCAGATGATGTCCCTACTGTATAGATGCCAAATGCGAGAACGAATTCTGCTACATCTAGCTTGCGTTTGAGCCTGGGATCCTTTGACTTAAGAATCACCGAGACCTCCCCGCAAGCATATGATTTGTTCTCAGAAACATCTTGGGAAGCTATAAGAAGGGAAGCCAGGTTACATCTTTCCCTTCCAAAATGTCCTTTTTTATGTTGGCAGGGATGAAATGTTCCGGGGATTCTGAAGGCAAAACAGCTAACGGTGAAGGAGCCGCCACAGGTAAAGATATGCAGATATTACCTGCAGAAGCATTAGGCTGTGCTAACCGACGGGTTTCCATAACCTCTATCCTGTTTTGTAACTGTAGCAACGATGAAGACCGAGTATTTAGGACTGTATGTATCTGAGTGAGAGAGGTAAGCACGGATACGTGTTCAGCACTGGTGGATGGGCATGGCTGAGATGGACTAGGAAACAATAATTTGAACAATTCCGCCTTCCTAGCTGTAGCTGAAAAAGGAATGCTCCTGCACCAAAGCTCGGCTATCAGCTTGGGTATAGTCCAGTTCCTTAGGGATGGGATGCTACCCTGCTCCAAACCCCTAACCGGAGTAGGAGTGACAAAGGTAGATTCGTCACTTTCAGATACATGCGACATGTTAGATCTGTGGAGAAAAATAGAAAAGTTTCTGATAGACAAAACTGTTTCTGAAACAATGACACCCCCTCGTAACTAATTATGTATGTTGATGATGTAGCTGCCACCTAGACCAAGGCAAGCAGAGCGCGTGAGAATGTATCTGGTGACCGTACCCTGGTGTGTATGCAGTAAGCGAGCCCCGAGTAACCTGTAGCGCCAGACCAGGCAATTAGAAACGAAACACTCAGGGCTAACGTACCTACAGACCGTGGTAGGTAGAAATAGGAGTGTATCGTAATGAACGTGCGACATATGATATACAGGCGAGGAGATTGTATGTGCTACAACCAATTAAAAACAAAACCTCAGCCTGTATGGAACTGTAGACGTGACAGGTCCTGGTATGTGTGACAACTAACTGCACAACCCCTGACATGACAGGAAAATACAAGACAATATGATGAACACACAAAACAAACCTGCTAACCCTCAGCATAACCTAGGATCCACCTGAAACAATATTATAGAAATGCAGAAATGCAGTGACTACCATCAGGCGATACATATGGAGCCATGATGATAAAATTCCCAATAGTCTGTCATCATTGCACGACACACACAATTTTTTTTCGTTCAATATATTTTTTATTCTAACTTTAATTTTAACAAGAGTGCAAAAAAAAAAAAAAAAATAACAAAATGGTAAAGGAGGAAATCCAATTGGTCAGGAAAATGACTTGTCTGGAATGTGGAGGCGGAGTCGGTAATAATTTGTGTACAATACAATACACAACGTGTTACATTATTATAACAAAGTATTGTAGAAAAGATCACACCATAGAAAATGGAGGAAAGGAGAAAATAAACCCGGAGATGAAGGGGACATTTGTGTACGAGGAACACCTTAACAATTACCACCATTTTATTCTCCAGGGCCTCTGCTTTCAGAAAATATATGTTTGGGGGTTTTATCTAATCTTCAGGCCCAAAATCTGCATTTTACCATGTGTGCAAAAATAATGCAAACACAGCTCTGGCAGTGAAAGGGTTAATGTGAGCTAGATGGGATCACTCTGCTGTGGTCACATTAGAGCTCCCCCTAGCTGCAGCCTGGTAATAACATTGCTAGGAGGTCTATTAATTTATCTGCTACATACTTCCCATCTTTATATAAACATCTCCTGACATTTAGGGGTAAATATTAGAACATTTACATAGCAATTCTCTCAGTGACAATGCATATACGTTCCTTCTGTGTGATTGGGGAAACAATGAGTGCCGGGTCACACTTATGCGATGCAGGAAGGCTGCGAATTCGCAGCCTGTTCCTGCATCGCAAACTTGGCAGTTCACACTGCCATATGCGATACGCTGGGGGTGTCAATGAAATGTTAACGACACCCCCAGTTTGATCGCATATCGCAGTGCGATCTTTACAGTTCGCACAGGATCGGATCGCACAAGTGTGAACCACTGTGCGATCCGATCCTGATGCGGCTGAACAAAAGGGTCCTGTGCGACTTTTGTGCGGATGCAGTGCGAATATAGCCATACAAAGTGTATGGCTGAATTCGCACCGCACAGCTGATCGCATGTAATGAAGGAGCAGTGCGCTCCGATAATACATGCGATCGCCGCAGCCGCAAGAGTGTGAACCGGCCCTGAATGTTATTAGGGGATGTGCTGTTCTGGTTGAATATTTTTCATTGATATAAAATGGAAAATGTTGCATTTGGACACTAGATGGCGCTAATTGCTATGATACTTAGCACCATCTAAAGGCCAAATTAGGAATTTTTGGTTTTAAATCAATAGTTGGTTTAATCCTGTGGTTTTATTTTGTTTATGTCCTTTAATGTGTACTGTACTCATAAATACATGGGTATGACCTCAGGTATCTGTATGACCTCCCCCCCCCCCCTCCCCTACATAGGAAGCTAAGGGGTCTATGCAAAAAATATGTTGGGTGAGTGTGACAAGCATGTATCCAGGCTTGACAAATTCTGGCTGTATTCTAACACAGTAATTTCTTATAATCGTCAGCTCCAACTAGTGGCCATAACGAGGTATTAGTTCCAAAATACCTCAATCAGGAAAAATAGTTCAGTACCGCATTATGGCCACTAGATGGACCCAATGATCATAGGAAATCACTGAATGAAATCAAATAAGAACAACATTTGTCATGGATGAATGAATGCTTGTCATATTTGTTCATATATTTTATAAAAACGAAACATGTAAGTGAAGTGGTAACTATTGAGCCAATCACTTCATCAAACCACACATAATATCTCCCTTCAAAGGGGAAACAGAAATTATTTACAGAAAATCAAACAGTATAAATATTTTCCAACCAATAACCTCCACCCAGACAAGATATGTAGAAATATAAAGACAAGCGGTGTTACCTCTCGTGCCGCACTCCGCCAAGCCACCCAAACCCACACAGGAGCAAAGGAAAGAAGTTCTCACCTAGTTTATCTCCGAGTTCTCCTTCCCTCCTGTTGGGGGATGGGAGAAGGATGGAATGAAGACAGAGAGACACGCTTCGGGGTCACCACTGGTAAGTAGAGCCTTGAAATGAAGGACATCAACTTCAGAATTTCTGTCTTATCTGTGTAAAGTTTACTGATAAAGATATATGGGATCTCACAGCTTCTAGCTCTGTAACCCGCTATATCATTATCAGTAACCGTCACACAGACAAGCAAGACATTCTGAAGGTGATTCCTTAATTTCACGGCTCTACTTACCACTCTACACCCCAAAATTTACTCAGCCAATGAAAAGCCAACACGGTACAACACTTCATCCATGTCTCTGGTCATCTCTGATCTCCTTATCAACTGTTTCTTACATGATGAAGATCAGCCATGGAGTATATCTGAGGTGTATATCAGGGTGTGCTTCTTCCCCACATGTCCACCAACATTCATATAGAAGACATTTCCCACACTCAAGGCACTAATACACCTCGAGGGTTGCGTGGGATCCCTGATGTAGAGGAAGACAGGACTTTAGTGAGGAACAATTCCCTCACTCAGGACAGGAAAGTGGCTTCTCCCCCGTGTGAGATCTCTGATGTGTGGAAAGACTGGACTTCTGTGAAAAACATTTCCCACATTCAGGACAAGAATACGGCTTCTCCCCCGTGTGAGATCTCTGATGTGTGTAAAGAGAGAACTTCCGTGAAAAAGATTTTCCGCACTCAGAACAGGAATGTGGCTTCTCCCCCGTGTGAGACCTCTGATGGTTGTTAAGAGAGGACTTCTCTGAAAAACATTTCCCACACTCAGGACAGGAATACGGCTTCTCCCCTGTGTGAGATCTCTGATGTGTGTAAAGATTGGACTTCTGTGAAAAACATTTCCCACATTCAGGACAGGAATACGGCTTCTCCCCTGTGTGAGATCTCTGATGTGTGTAAAGATTGGACTTCTGTGAAAAATATTTCCCACACTCAGAACAGGAATGCGGCTTCTCTCCTGTGTGAGATATTTTATGTTCATTAAGACGGGATTTAATACGGAAACACTTCCCGTACTCAGTACAGGAAAACCTCTTATCTGTTGGAAGGACGGCACCGTCCCTCACAGTCTGAGGTTCCTCAGGATAAGAGGAATTCGATGGTCCGGCACCGTCCCTCACAGTCTGAGGTTCCTCAGGATAAGAGGAATACGATGGTCCCGCACTGTCCCTCACAGTCTGAGGTTCCTCAGGATAAGAGGAATACGATTGTCTGGCACTGTCCCTCACAGTCTGAGGTATCTCAGGATAAGAGGAATACGATGGTCCGGCACCGTCCCTCACAGTCTGAGGTTCCTCAGGATAAGAGGAATACGATGGTCCATCTACACTGTGTGGTGCCGGATGGACATTTGAGGTAGCCAGGTTTTCTCCTGGACTATACTGTGTGATGTCCTCATCTTCTACTTTACAGTCTGGAGACAAAGTGAGACAATCCTCTGAGGTTTTCCTCATCTCACATCCATCTACTAAAATAGAAATAGAAAGATTATTACTAGACATGAGCAGATAGGTTCCCCTAAACCAGGACTCCGCCCACATCAGACAGTTTTGTCTCTGAGGATCTTACAATTTCCCCCTCAAGGTAACTAGTAAATGGTAGAGGGTGACTAGGTGTCCCAGGAGCCACACTCAAGTCAAGACCTGCTGTATGATAGTAAATGGCATTCTCAGTCTGGACCTACGCCAGGCCACGCCTTGATGTGCGGGACACCTACTCACTATCTACCGAAATAAAATGTCCAGCTGGTAGAAAATGGGTGTAACAAGAGAGAATCCATATTATAAGTATATATAGCAGTGGGTAGAGGGGAGAGAGCAGAAGTCAGGAGTATGTAATGTACAACATAGAGTATATAGTGCAGGGATCAGGAGTATGTAATGTAAATATAGAGTATATAGTGCCGGGGTTGGGAGTTTGTAATATACAACATAGAGTATATAGTGCAGGAGTATGTAATGTACAATATAGAGTATATAGTGCAGGGGTCAGGAGTATGTAATGTACAATATAGAGTATATAGTGCAGGGGTCAGGAGTATGTAATGTACAATATAGAGTATGTAGTGCAGGGATCAGGAGTATGTAATGTACAATATAGAGCATATCCACTTGACCCTTGGAAGATTTTACCCCCCTTCATGACAAGAGCATTTTTTGCTATTCAGCACTGAGCTACTTTAAATGCTTCAATACCTGGCACTTTCACCACCTTCCTGCCCAGGCCAATTTTCAGCTTTCAGTGATGTTGCACTTTGAATGACAATTGTGCGGTCATGCACCGCTGTACCCAAATTACATTTTTATAATTTTTTTGGGACAGATAGAACTTTCTTTTGGTGGTCATCACTGGGTTTTTTTTTTTTGTTAAAAAAAGATCTTAGTTTCTGTTAGAAAATTTAGTAAATAAGTACATTTTCTCCTTCACAGGTGTGCACTAATAAGGCTGCACTGATGAGGAGGCACTAATGAGCACTGATAGGTGGCACTGAGAGGAGGCACTTATGGGCACTGATAGGCAGCACGGATTGACAACATTGATGGTCGCTGATGAGCAGGCACTGACGGGCACTGACTGGCATCACTGATGGGCACTGTTGGGGCTGTACTAATAATCAGGGCACTGAATATGTGTGCAGGTCTCCCCTGGGAGGAAATGCTTTGGATCGGCTCTCCTCTCTTCATACACTGTCAGTGTGAGGAGAGGAAAGCCGCCAACTAGAGATGAGCTCAGGCGTGTTAGGATCGGAGTCCCAACCCAGCTGAGCAATCCCTCCCGGAAGCCATCACTGCACATCATCAATCACAGACAGCCTAGTCAGGGCGTGTGTATGTGCAGCTGCGGGCCAGGAAATTCCTCACTGGCGGCATTGGTCAGGTGGGTTGGGACTATGAACCGCACAAGCCTGAGCCCATCCCTGGCTTGATGAATGAATGAAATTTCAGCAAAATGGACTCGCCTGCTGCATCATTTTCTCACTTTGATTTTCGGGGGGGGCCTTTGAATTCAGCCATCTGTAGGGTGATAATTTTCATTTCTATCAAACGATGCGGCATCCTTTAGTTAGCCTGGAACATTTTGGGCAGTTTTGGGACTTTACATGAGACACCGGCGAGCACTGCACAGCGTCTCCATCCCTGTATATAACAGAACTGAAGAGAAAAAGGGGATTAAAGGAGGTGTGTGTGTGTGTGTGTGTGGAAACCAGCCAGCCCTTAGTTTGCTATACTTACCCACCAGTCTGCTGACAAACCAAATGAACCTGTCTAACATAATAGGTTAAAAACAGGGGTTTAGTTAACACACATTTGCAAACGCATGTATAAGCTGCAGGCCACTCCAAGGCACCCTGTGTATCCTGCAGTCCTAACACTACTCAAACTGAGTGTCTACTGAGTGTCTCCAAACATGGGAGTACATGAATGCTAATGGATGGATGGGAAACAGGTGAGCTGGAGGTGGCCCAATCCTCCCCCAACTTGCTCCCAGCCATGACTGGTATTAAAAAACGAATGGCTATGTGGAAGCCATAGGGTGCAAATTAAAAAATGACCAGCTGGAAAAACGCACACCCCCATCCCAATAATATAGATGATAAAGGCAAATTGGGACTTTAGATGAAACACCAGCCTGTAAAGCAAGCGTCTCCATCCCTGACAACATGGAACATTTTGGGCAGTTTTGGGACTTTACATGAGACACCGGCGAGCACTGCACAGCGTCTCTATCCCTGTATATAACAGAACTGAAGAGAAAAAGGGGATTATTATTATTGGGATGGGGGTGTGCGTTTTTCCAGCTGGTCATTTTTTAGTTTGCACCCTATGGCTTCCACATAGCCATTCGTTTTTCAATACCAGTCAAGGCTGGGAGCAGGTTGGGGGAGGATTGGGCCATCTCCAGCTCACCTGTTTCCCATCCATCCATTAGCAATCATGTACTCCCATGTTTGGAGACACTCAGTTTGAGTAGTGTTAGGTAGTGTTTAGGACTGCAGGATACACAGGGTGCCCTGGAGTGGCCTGCAGCTTATACATGCGTTTGCAAATGTGTGTTAACTAAACCCCTGTTTTTAACCTATTATGTTAGACAGGTTTATTTGGTTTGTCAGCAGACTGGTGGGTAAGTATAGCAAACTAAGGGCTGGCTGGTTTCCACACACACACACACACACACCTCATTTAATCCCCTTTTTCTCTTCAGTTCCTAACACATTAGCCAGTCCATACCAGTATAGATCCTAACACAATACCCAGTCTTTACCAGTATAGATCCTAACACATTTCCCAGTCCATACCAGTATAGATCCTAACACATTACCCAGTCCATACCAGTATAGATCCTAACACATTACCCAGTCCATACCAGTATAGATCCTAACTCATTACCCAGTCCATACCAGTATAGATATCCAGCATGATATTTTTCCCCATTGAGATCTGATGGGTTTTCAGAGTGTTCCTTTCATTTTTTTGAGCAGTGTATAATACAAAAATGTATGAATCCTGAAGTACTGACGGCCGATCTAATTTCCTCCATGACCGGGCACAGCCAGCACATAACAGAACAAGTGACCCTGGGAGAATGGTTCTGTCAGAGATCCTGTTAGAACTGGGATATGCGGCAGAAGATCCAAGGCCTATACTACAGGTGCCTAGGTCAAGCAACACCTATTGTGAAAGTTAACATTTCCAGCTGAACCCCCATAATCTACACCAATACAGGAATACAGGAGGGTAACACAGCTCAGGAAAGTAACCAGCGAATTACAGGCTGATATCACCTAATCCCCACCCTACTCTGGACCAATCAGTGAGCAGTATGGGTGGAGGAATGTATTTAGTGTTAATGACCCACCTGTGCTGATCTCTGTAGGAGTGTCCTCCTCTATAAATGTCCCCGTTATTCCATCCTCCTCCATAGACTGCTGATCATCCCTCACATACCTCTCTTCTTCTTCTGCTTTACCCTTAACTTTTATATCTATCAGATCTTCACCCTAAATCAAGAAAATTAGAGTGAATATCATCTGTAAAATATAAGCTCACCTAAAAAATCCACACATCATCTTTATGTCCCTGTTGTAGATGCCCCGTCCCACCAACCTTGTAACAGTGAGGGATGGTGTGACCTTCCTGTGTGGAGTCCCGGGAATACAGAGGACGGGGACATCTCTCTGGTGGGTTCCTGGTATTAGGTGTCTCCATCATATCCTTGTGTCCTTCTGAAAACTCCTCCATCACTCCATACTCCTCATCCTCCTCTTTATACTCTTCTTTAACAACAATATTATAATCCCTGAGGATTCCACTCTGAATATATAATAAAACATTCATTGTAACAGTAACTGTGTATAAATCAGAACTACCAATAATTGTCAATCATCTACCTGATGATGGTGAGGGATGGTGTGACCTTCCTGTGTGGAATCCCGGGAATACAGAGGACGGGGACATCTCTCTGGTGGGTTTCTGTAGCTGGATGACTCCTCCATGGTGTCCTGGTACAGATCTTTGTGTTTATTTAGAAGCTCTGACTTCTCCATCACCCCATCCTCATCATCCTCCTCTTTTATCTCTTCTTTAACCTCAACTTTAGAATCTCTCAGGTTTCCACTCTGAATATATAATAAAAATGACATCAATGGTAACAATGCAGATAATGTACAGATCCTAATGATACTATCAGTGATTGTTCCTCATCTACCTGATGATGGTGAGGGGTGGTGTGACCTTCCTGTGTGGAATCCCGGGAATACAGAGGACGGGGACATCTCTCTGGTGGGTTCCCATTACTGGATCCATCTGTAGGAAACACACACACTGACTGAATACATTGTTTCTATGTGTTTATCAGATGATGGGGGATCTAGGTGGAGCCTCCGTACTGCTCTCTCCTTTACAATAAAGTCTCCTATTACCCGGTGATGTGAGTGGCGGCTGATTCTCCATCATGACGTCCCTGTAGAGATCCTTGTGTCCTTCTAAATACTCCCACTCCTCCATGGAAAAATAGACAGTGACATCCTGACACCTTATAGGAACCTGACACACACAATGATACAGTCACCATCCAGACACATCCCTTGTCTGTTACTGGATAATGTCCCAGAATTCCCAGCACCGCTCACCTCTCCTGTCAGCAGCTCCATCATCTTCTTGGTGACTTCTAGAATCTTCTGCATGTTGTGTCTCTCAGGTTTTAGGGAGTCACATGGAGGCACTGTGATGGTCATATGATCACCTGACTTCAGAAGAGGAAATCTCTGTATTGAGGAACCAATAGGAATATCATGTTAGAATCCCAGAATTCCCCTTATCTCTCCGATCAGGTCTGCGTTTTATTAATAGAGATAAGAGTGATGTCATGTGACCTCCCAGAATCCTCCTCACCTCTCCGGTCAGCAGATAGATGATCTCCAGGGTGAGGTTTAGTATCTTCTCAGTCATGTGACTTTGGTCCTCCTCCGTCCTCATTGGTGCCGTCATCTATGAAGATTTCTCTGTAGACAGATAACATTGATAACAGAGAATTATCTGGATTGGTATTGGTTGTACAATAAAAGGATGAGGATATCAGGGGACAATATGAAGGTCAGAATGTATTTAGGCACTATGATCCCTAGTCTGAAAATACTTAATGGGGACAGTTTAGTGTTTGCTATGATTCTTGCAGTCTTGTAAAATTTGGCCTTGTGGATCACAAATTCCATTCTTTATGTTGGGTGTGAGATGAGGAGGAGATCCAGGAATCAGGATAAAGGTCAGGACAAGCAACAGACGAGCGCATCCAAGAGATGAAGCCGGGGTCACTACACAGAAAATCAATCCGAGGAAACAACAGGCAGGACGAGGAATGACCATAGATACATGGAAATTCAGTTGGTTCAGCAGGGATCGGTCACATTTCCATCCATGTGTGGTCACTGCCGAATAAAAGTTACTCGATCAGCGGCTGCAGCCAATAGTTTCATCACTGATTTGTGTATTCAGAATACAATAGTGCAGCGGGGAGGATTCCCCCATCCCCCTCTAATATGTACATGAGGGAATCACTTCCGTGTTTTCACTCCCGCTGGCTGAACGATAAAACTGAAGCATGTATGGTCAGCTTTGGAAGCAAGATATATTATATAGATTTCCACACTATATATGTGTGTATCATCATCTGCTGGAGATAAAAGAGGTCACAGTGACTATGGAGGAAGAGGACGGACATGAGGTGGGGAGGGGGGGTTACTGGGTGTAAATATAAAATAAGATCTTATTACCTCCTCTGCTGCCTCTTCCAGCAATGTCTCCTCTCTACTTCCTCCCAACTCACCTCTCACCCGGAACTTCCTGTCTGTACCTGACATCACTTCCTGTCTGTCTTCCATAGAGATTTCCAGTCTGGTTGGAAGTGAGATCACCACCTTGTGGAGCTCAGAGGAACTGCAGCCCTGAGAAACGTCTGGTAGTGTGAACACGGCCTTGTGCTGTGTGTGTATGTACTGTATATCCTTATAGATGGGTCATCTCCACTACCACCAAGGGGGAGAGAAATATATTACTGCTCGGGGGGAGACATTTTGGCACCTTTGATTTTGCAGTAAAATTGATTGCAGATTTAGTCATGTAGAACATCTGTTATATTGATACAAAGAACCCCAGCCGAGAGTAAAGGGTGGAAATGGCTCCCGATCCCCAGATTTGAGCAATTATGTCACCAATATAAATGGAAAAAACCCGCGCTATGTGTAACAACTCAAATACCTACAAAAATAACTTATACCGGACTGCTGCTGTAACAAAGGTAAGTATTCCCTTTATCAACTAGAAGAGCATTATGTGACACAGCGCTGTCCTAGTGTGTGTGCACATAAATTATCACAAATACACTAAAATATGTGGATACATTCATATATAAAGTGCTAGGTGCTCAAAATAATATTCTCTGCAGATCTACTGCTTCCACTTTACACCTAATTCATTGATCTCATTATTGCACTACTCCCAAGGGAGCTGCTGAGTGTGGGTCCCCCTTGGTTACCGCTAGCAACAACAGTACCTTTAGGCCCCTTTCACACTTGTGCAACTTCAAAGTCGCACGATTTTACTGTGACTTTGTTGCCGCACTTTTGACACGACTTAGATGCGAGTTTGACTGGGCTTGAATGTCTTTGGCCTCAAAACGCATCAAAATCGTGCCAAAGTAGTGCAGGGACTACTTTGAAGTCGGCGCGACTTCAAGTCGCACAGATTTGAATGGTACTCGTTGGAAATAATGGAGAACGACTTGCAAGAAGAAGAACTTGGGAGAAGGGATGAGTGGGATACTCTAACAACTGAACTATGCACAAAAAGCTTGCAGATCTTGAAGACAGATCGCATCAGAGTCTCCCAGAAGGGGCGTGGTGAGTGGATGACGCGGACAAGCCTCGTCTAAGCGACGGCTCCACGAGACCGACGGCTTGAGCGGGGATATGCCATCGAGGTGAGCGGCAGGCTATGACATCGCCGGCGAGGAAGACCAGCAGTACCCGATCTACCCAAGCCACCCGAGCCACCCGACTCACTTGAAGCACCCGGTCCTCCTCCCACGCTGCTTACTCTACACAGACCGCCGGAACCGCGGCTGGGAAGAGACAGAAACAGAAGAGGCAGCCGCCTCCAAAAGTGCTACCTACAAGCACAATAAAGAGATATCTATCATCTTCAGCTGAAATTACATCAAGGACAACGGATAATCTGGGTAAGCACAATAGAGTGGAAAAAACTGTATCTGAAGTATTTGAAGTAACGGCGGCAGTGGAGGCAGTGAAGGAGCTGGGAATCAGCAGCAGATACCCCTTAACATTAGCATATACAAGTTTGCATAACAGTGCTAATATGTCTCCTATGTCTCCTATTTCGTCTGGATCAGATACAGAGTTTATGGGGGACCCAAGCAGCAAACATGGGGGTGCTATGGGACCACCCGGTAGTGATGAGATGCCAGCTTTTATGTGAATATTTAAGAAGGAAATGGCTGGTATGTTCACCAATATGGAGAAATCCATTAAAAAGGAGATTGGGGTGGTAAGGACGGATCTGGCACATATGCTGAATAGAATGGAGGAATCAGAGAAGAGGCATGATATTCAGGAGGATGCAATTAAAGAGTTACAACATGCAGTGGTTACAATGGCTACAATACACAGGACCACCATATATAAGATGGAGGACATAGAAAATAGAAATTGTCGCAACAATTTACGGTAAAGAGGAGTCCCGGAAAGCGTTAAAGAAGAAGATCTTAAAGACACAGTTCAAAGTATTTTAAATAACATCATGGGGAGACCAGCAGAGGAAAATTTAAGGTTTGATAGGATCCATAGAATTACCCGCCCACGTGGTTTACCGACAGAGCTGGTATTATATGAGATGTTATATGCCGTATGCACTTTTTTGAAGACAGGAATAATATCATGTTAAAATTACGGAATGCAGCACCAATAGAATTCAACGGCACATGTATTAATATCTTCCCAGACCTATCTAAAGAAACGCTAGATCGGAGAAGAGCCTTAAAACCATTATTGCAAGAGCTGAAGGAAAGTGGGGCTACTTATAAATGGGGTTACCCTGCACGGTTAATAGCCTCTAAAGATGGAAAAACACAAGTACTGAGATACCCTGAAGAGCTACATGATTTCTGCCAGGCTTTCCAACTAAAATTAAGGGAGCTACCAGAATGGAAGGATTATATACCCTCGTTTCGGGTTAAACAGGATGAGCAGTGGAAGAAAACATCAAATAAAAAAACCTAGAGGGGAGTGGGGGGAGGCGGGAGGGTCGGAGAAAATGTTGGGCTTCAATTGACCTAAATAATTAAGGGAGTATGGATGTCCCTCAGTCTAGAAATCTAGAGGGCTCTTCTTTTTCCATTTTTGCCCCTTTTTCCATTTTTTTTCAGCTTCTGGGCAGGACTGAACCAGGACTGAAGCAGGACTGAATTCGGGGTCATTTACTGGGCCTATATGGAAATGGAAATGGGGGGAGTGAGAGAATAGAGTTTTAATGAGATTAATGTTTTTGGGTATCCCCTTCTCTCCTTTTTTTTTTTTTTTTTTTTTCTTTCCATTCCGTGGAAAATTTGAATTAGGAAAGATATATTATAAGCTGCTGTTATCTATTTCTCACTCCTTCTTCCTCTCTTATCCCTCTCCTCCCCTCATCCCCCCCTTCCCATCCATCAGTCCATATTTTTTCTCCCACTGTCGCTTTTTTGTTTTCCCTTTTGTTTTTTGTTTTTTTGATAATGGCAAGGAAGAAGTTATATCCATCTTCTGGGATATGTGAATGTGTTCCATGTGTCACGAGATAATATTAAACGAGTTTGGTCAAAATTAAAGTAAGGTATGGGAGGCTCATGACATATGGGACATTTATGAGACACAGGATATGTGCAGGGGAAGATGGATATAATGAATATGAGATAAAAAGCCGTCGGCCTCTAGGGGCCTCGTTTGTCCCAGCATGTTCTGGGGCACCACGCCCTGGCCCGGAGAGGGGAGGATAGTCCGTGGTGTGCACCATGGGGTTCCACATGAATTAGTTGGACCACTGGAGGCGCCCCAGGGTAGACTCTCCTATCCGGACCATTGCATGCACATTGTTGCATGGGAAGTAGGAGAATCTTGGGGTGGTTTGTTGTTGTTAGGGGTGCTTGTTTTTCTTTTTTTTTTTTTTCCTTTCCCTTTGTATGTGTTTGGAGGGGCCTGCTTTACTGGCAGGGTATATTACATTATACATATTTAGAGAATTATGGCCTCAATCAATAAGGATATGGCTGCACTGAAACTATTGTCATACAATGTAAGAGGCTTAAATGTTCCTGCTAAAAGACATGTGGTGATGAGGGAATTAAGAAGGTTGGGAAGTTCAGTTGTATTTTTGCAGGAAACGCACCTTACACATCAAAGCATGGTGCGCCTATATATCAATAAAATTCAAAAAATTTCCGCGCTAGTGTGATAAATGAAACAATGATAAATGTCTGCAGCCAATACAGAATCAACCAACAATGACTCAAAATAATAATAAACCATAAAAGTGTGGCGCTGAAAGTATAAATCACAATAATGATGAATAGTGTCCAAATGAATAAACAACTAATAATCACAATAATGTGCATATAGGAAAAAAGTCCCAAAGAAAAACTGATGTGAAGTCAATTCATAAATCCGCATGCACAGTAATCCAAGGGGGAATTCTTCCCATGACACCAAGGGTATGTGGAGGAAAGGAACACCTCTGTGATGGGGTAAGAAAAGCAGCTTACCAGATTTCAATGGCTGCTCAACTTAATGAGTCAGCCTCTCCCAGCTTTTAATCAAGACCACTAAAGATCTGATGTTGCATGGATACTTATTCAGTACAGATGGACCACCTTAAGGGATCAGTACAGGATAAAATCTCCTCAATATTTTCCAGCAGTCATAAATGAATATGTAGGGAAAGAGAAAACAAAGCCCATAGCGTGATCCCGTTTAAAATACAATCTTATTTATTTAAAAAAGGTACTCACAATGTGGCATGAATAAACAGGCATATCGATTGGTAATACAACGGATGGAAGTGCGGCGTCCCGCAGACTGTCCCAGGTAGTAGATAATGAAGGCCGGGGACAAGTTTCAAGGGGCGTGTGGACGTTGCGTCTGGAATCGCCAACGTTTCGTCTCAATAGACTTCGTCTGGGTATGATTCCAGACGCAATTCACACGCCTAAGTACCCCCAATAATCAGCTTATTGGCCGTGGGGTCCGCAGCAACCCATCTGTAATTGGCTATGGCGACGAGCGTCTACCAATCCGCAGTATGCGGAAGCGACACTCGTCTGCCAATCCAGTGTCAGCATGTGTGCAGTCGGCTGTGGCGACTAACGTCTCCCAATCCACAGTGGGCGGAAGTGACGCCAGTCAGCCAATCCGGTATCGGCAGGAAGCGATGTTCATCATCCCCCGGCGGAAGTGGCCCGACCTGCGTCAGCCAATCAAACGCCGGAGGAAGTGACGTTCACCTCCGGCGGAACACCGTGATGATGAACACCTGCGGAGACCACGTAACCAAGCAGCAGAGAAAATAAACAACATAAAGCATATCGCTCCTCCCGTATCTGATATTAACAAGGGAGCGAGCATTTTAAAGGCATATATAATGGGAAATGTGTACGATATTACAAAAGAGCACATGAAAAGAAATTTATATAATTATAATGAATTTAAAAAGTCTCATGATATATGATTATAATGAGACGTCTGGGGCAAAGTGTCTATTTCATCTGGCTGTAAAAAGACGCCATCTAGTGGCCAAAATATGGTGTGACATTTAAACACCTGTAGAATATATATAAATCCACTAAAAAACATGTGAAAAAAAGGCAAATATTATAAGTGTTCATATTCATGAAAAACTATATAGAAGTGACTCCGTATATTAAAAACAATTTATATAAAGTGAATATAAAAAATTTCTTAAAAAAATCAGTGACGATCACCCATTTAAAGTGCTGAAGCAAAAAATGGCCAATAACGGCCATTATCTGAATATATAAAGTGCAAATGTTATGAAAAATATATACAGCAAGATGTGTATCACAATAATAGTAACACATAGACACACTACCCCAAAGATCTTACAACAAAAAATTCCATACATAAAAACATCAGGAATAAGACAAATTTAAAAAGATAAAATATATTAAAATCAACTATTATTAATAAAAGCATTAACATCCCATTCCACATTTAACCCGAAGGGAGTATAAGTTTTAAGAATGTAGATCCAGCGAGTCTCCATTTTTGATATTTCACGTCTCGCATTGGATCCCCTCCAATGAAAACTTATCTATCCCTATAAATAGCGTATTTTTAGGGTTATTGTGGTGACACTGGTCATAGTGTTTTGATACACTATGGCCTGGGAAGCCCTTCCTAATATTGCCTGCATGTTCTCCCAACCTAACCTGTAATTTTCTCGTCGTGCGGCCCACATACTGTTGTCAGCACTTGCATTGAAGCATGTATACGACATTGGTGGACGAGCAGGTAATAAGTGAGTCAATCTTATACTCTCGTCCTGTTGCAGAGGATGTAAATTTCTCAATTTTCCGTCCCTTGAAGGAGTTGAGAACACAAATTTTACATCTACGGCATGGATAAAAGCCTTTAAAATCGCCAAAGAAGGTAGGTTGGATGGGTCTTTCGATAACATTTTGGGCTATTTTATGTCTCAAGGAAGGCACTCCCCTGAAAATGATCTTGGGATGTTCGGATAATAAAGGGCCCAGAATCCGGTCATTTTTTAAAACCGGCCAGTGTTTTTTAATAATTTTCTTAATCAGAAAATGTTGAGTGGAATAGGAAGTGACAAACGAATTTTTGAAACCTTCGTTGTCATTTCCCTTAAATTTTTGGCGTAATAAAGACGTCCTATCTACAGCCACTATATCTTTAATAGTGGTGTCCAATTGATTGGCATCATATCCCTTTTCTAAGAATTTAGCCTTAAGGATATTGGCTTGTAGTAGGAAGTCCTCCCGTCGGGTACAGTTTCTGCGTAACCGCAGAAACTGGCCTTTTGGGACGGCATTAAGCCATGATTGGTGATGGCAGCTATCACGTGGAATGAAGCTGTTCCGAACTGTTTTCTTGAAATGAGTGGTGGTTATAATTTTATCACCCTGTACCATCAAATTCAAATCAAGAAAAGTGATGTCAGTAGAGCTGCTGGTATGATCCAGTTTAATGCCTCTATTGTTGACATTTAGACAGGAGATAAAGGAGTCAAGCGACGGGGCACTGCCATCCCATAGGAGGAGGATGTCGTCGATATACCTCCGCCACAGAATTAACTGCCGCGGACGGTTAGTAAAGACGACATCCTCCTCCCACTTGGCCATAAATAAATTGGCCAAGCTGGGGGCAAATTTGGCCCCCATCGCGACTCCCCTATTCTGTAGATAGAAGGTGTTATCGAACCAAAAGAGGTTATGTGACATAGCGAATTTAATCATGTCAATTACAAAACTCTTTTGTTCCTGAAGTAAAGGGCTCCAAAGATCAAGGTAATGTTTTACAGCTTCTAGTCCCTGTTCATGGTCTATTACAGTGTACAGCGACGCTACGTCGGCTGTAGCCATAATGTACCCTTCTTTCCAGGAGACTTCTTGTAGAATGTTTAGGACATGAGTAGTGTCCTTAAGGTAGGATGGAAGAACTCGTCCGCATATTTGCCAATCCGGGAGCACAGAGAATCGATCCCACTAATTATGGGGCGTCCTGGGGGCTTAGTGGGATTCTTGTGTACCTTAGGTAAAAAATAAATAACGGGCAGACGAGGGGCTGAGGAGATTAAAAATAATTTCTCTTTTTTACTTAGAATTCCCTCCTCATGTGCTTTGTTCACCAGAGATTGTAATTCTTTTTTGTATCTTAAAGTGGGGTTAGAGGCAAGGACTTTGTAGGTGTCTCTATCATTTAAGATATTCCTCATCTCAGAAATGTAGTCATCTTTATCTAAAACGACTATACCGCCCCCCTTGTCGGCGGGGCGGATATCAATATCTTTATTATTACAGAGAGTCTGTAGTCCTGTATGAAAATCATCCCTATTAGGAGGTCTTTTTACTCTGATATTCTCTATATCTTTAGAAACCAGGTCTTTGAAAACCTGGACTGAGGGGGCTATTTTGCCAGGGGGGTTGAACAAGGAAGCATTAGCCAGAGATGTATGCACATACCTATGATCAGTATTGTTTAAAGTGCGGGTGGGATTGGAGATAATATATCTCTGAATGTTCAGTTTCCTGACATATTTTTGCACGTCCATAAAGACGCCAAATTTGTTTAGCGCCTTAGGAGGTGCAAATTTTAATCCGCGATGGAGAATGGCTTTTTCCTTGTCAGAGAACTGAGCCTTGGACAAGTTAAATATACCTGGGTCTTTTATACTCTCCTTCTTTTTCTTCCTTGTCCGCCTCCCCCCTCTGGTCCCTCTCTTTGGTCTATATGTCTCTTGTTTCCACCTCCCCTGTGAAAATCCCCTTGATGATAGTTATCCTCCCGTGGGAGGTCAAAGGACGGGTAGTTGGATCGGGGGGTGTTTCTAGGTGGATAATACCCATTGGGAGGTCTTCTGTCTGACCAGCCATTATTGGGAGTCTCACTGGGATGGCGGGTAATGATCCTCTCTCCAGTGTTAACAGGGGAATCCCAACCTCCATTTTCCAATGGGGTAAATCGATTATGGAGGGGAATTTCAGACCTCCTTGGTGTTATATAATCCGCATTCGACCCTCTATAGTAATAATTATTACCATTACCCTCCCTATTATAAGATGGATTTCTGGGTGTTGCAAAATCTCCATTGGACCCTCTATAGATATTGTTATTACCCCCCCCCCCCCCTATTATGAGGTTGGTTTCTAAAGGGTTGTTGAAAGTTTTTTGAATTATTCCCTCTTTGTTTCTGGGGTCCTTGTTTTATCGGAGGAGGTTTTCTTCCTCTACCTCCTTGTTGCGGTCTGGGAGGAGGAGGGAGGGGAGCTGAAGGAATGGGTATTGTGTTTGTATCTCCATTTCTTCTTCTGGGGGATTAGTATTCCCAGAGCCCTCAGGATTTCTTAGTGTTTGCCACTTGAAAACAGTATTATTTTTATAATCCTGTAAATCCCTATTATATTTTCTTTTCTTTTTGTTTTTTTGTTCAATCGTTTATTTTTCTAGATGTTTTTTGAGTGTTTCAGATCTTTTCTTATATTCCTCATCTGTTTTAAGATCAGCGAGGGACGTTTTTAAGGTCTCTATTTCCTCATTAATCTTAACTAATTTGCATTTCTTTCTACTGATGAGGAACTGAATAAATCTGACCCCTGCCTCATTAAAGTATTGGAACCAGCCATCTATGTCTGGTTCATCACTTTGGGGGTTGACCTCCCATCTGAGGCTACGGGGGACCATCTTGTCCACCACGTACTTCTCTAGAAATGTGATATCCCAATTAGTGTGGGTTTCTGCAGTCATCAGATTTTTTAGACGTAAGAAACGCCCAGCCAGGTCGTCTGAAACGACCCCGCTGCCGTCAAATACATCACCCACATCTAAAACATACTTACTCCTATAGTCGAAAATGTCTGAATCAACAGCCATTATGTAGGAGATAATAAATGATAAGCAGCAGAAATGGTGTTAGTAATACCAAAATATCAATAAAATTCTAAAAATTTCCGCGCTAGTGTGATAAATGAAACAATGATAAATGTCTGCAGCCAACACAGAATCAACCAACAATGACTCAAAATAATAATAAACCATAAAAGTGTGGCGCTGAAAGTATAAATCACAATAATGATGAATAGTGTCCAAATGAATAAACAACTAATAATCACAATAATGTGCATATAGGAAAAAAGGAAATAGAATTGTGTCCAAATGAATAAGTCCCAAAGAAAAACTGATGTGAAGTCAATTCATAAATCCGCATGCACAGTAATCCAAGGGGGGATTCTTCCCGTGACACCAAGGGTATGTGGAGGAAAGGAACACCTCTGTGATGGGGTAAGAAAAGCAGCTTACCAGATTTCAATGGCTGCTCAACTGATTGAGTCAGCCTCTCCCAGCTTTTAATCAAAACCACTAAAGATCTGATGTTGCATGGATACTTATTCAGTACAGATGGACCACCTCTTAAAATACGTTAAGGGATCAGTACAGGATAAAATCTCCTCAATATTTTCCAGCAGTCATAAATGAATATGTAGGGAAAGAGAAAACAAAGCCCATAGCGTGATCCCATTTAAAATACAATCTTATTTATTTAAAAAAGGTACTCACAATGTGGCATGAATAAACAGGCATATCGATTGGTAATACAATATGGTTTATTATGGTGCGCCTATACTCACCCTTTTTTCCAAAATGGTACTTTGGGTTATCAGACAACAATAAGGCAAAGAGGGTGGCTAGAGGTTTTAGCAGAGACATTGTTTTTCAACTGATTGAAATGATAGCGGATGATGCAGGTAGATACCTATTTTTGAAAGGGACTATTGAAAACTCCAGATGCACATTTGCGAACATATACTGTCCCAATATACAGCAAATATCATTCATGTCCAAGGTCCTTAATAAATTAATAACATTTGCGGAAGGAGTGATTGTACTAGCAGGGGATCTTAATATTGCTTTGGACCCTTTGATGGATACATCAACAGGACGGTCCGGTAGAGCGACTAAAAAATTGATACTTATTAAGAAAAAATTATATGATTTAAAATTGATGGATGTATGGCGTCTTTTAAACCCTAAAACACGTGATTATACATATTTTTCAAAGATACATAATTCATATTCTAGGATCTATGTAATATTTATTAACCATTATTATTTACCAGCGGTAAAAGAAGCATCTATAGGACAGCTTTCAATTTCTGATCACGCACCGATCCAGATAAAGTTGGTATTTCCATCATTAACGAAAAAAGTAAATTCATGGCGATTAAACGATTCCCTGCTAGTTAATCCGGCAGATATTATGTCTGTCTCATTAGCCCTGACGCAATATTTTGAGGAAAATTCAACTACTAGCATTTCTCCATCTATACTCAGGGAAGCCCATAAAGCCAAAATCAAAGGTGTCTTGATAGAACTAGGGGCTAGGAGGAAAAAGGAAAGAGGCTTACAAAAATAACAACTTCTGTCGGAAATAAAGACAATGAAGACTAAACATAAAATGTCCCTGCAGGTTCAACATCAGGAAGCATTGGAAAGTAAAAGGGAGGAGCTACGCTCTCTTCTCAACTTGGATATAAAGAGACAAGCACAGAAAGTAGCACGTACAGTCTATGAATGGGTTGATAAGCCTTGAAAACAATTAGCACGCTCCCTGCAAACAAAAAATTCGGCCTCTTTTATATCAAAGATTAAATCGGCTTCTGGTAGTATGGTTTACTCCACCCCGGAGATCGTTAAGGTTTTCCAGGAATATTACACAGATCTTTACCATGTAAAAGGGGGGCTTTCCCATTTGACAAAAGAAGCAAAGATTTAAAGGATAAATACTTATCTGAAAATGTCTAATTTACCAACTATACCAGCGGAATTTTTAATGTCTTTGGAAGAAGATTTAACAGAGACAGAATTTAAAGAAGCATTAGAATCTATGGAAGGGGGAAAAGCACCAGGACCTGATGGCCTAACAGTAAACTATTATAAGATATTTAAAGTACAAATCTTACCATTCTTAACAACATATGCTAATTCAACATCAACAGGGGGTAAATTAAGAACGGAGACACTAGAGGCTCAAATTACGGTCTTGCCAAAGCCAGATAAAGACCCATCATGTAGTTCCAGTTATCTACCCATTTCTTTATTGAATGTGGATGTAAAACTAATGGCAAAAGTTCTAGCTTCCCGTCTAGGACCCTTGATACCACAATGGGTAGCTTTGGATCAATCTGGCTTTGTTCATGGCCGGGAAGCCCGAGATAATGTATTAAGAGCAATTTCCCTGATCCACTCTGTCAGGCTAAAATCCCAGTCCACCCTTCTTCTTTCTATAGATGCTGAGAAGGCGTTTGATAGGGTGGACTGGGATTATTTGCGGGCGACTCTTCAGCATTTTGGACTTGGGTCTAAGATGATGGAGCGGATATTTTCACTCTATGCCTCACCAATAGCTAGGGTTAAATTAAACGGCTCATTGAGCGAACCCATTATTTTACATAATGGAACTAGGCAAGGATGCCCCCTTTCACCTATATTGTTTGTTGTTTCGTTAGAACCGTTGTTGGCTACAGTAAGAAAAAGTGTAGATATCAAGGGGATACAGATAGGAAAATATACACATAAATATGCTGCATATGCGGACGATATTCTTTTCTTTTTACAAAAAACACTCATCTCTCTGCCTAATTTAGTCTCTGCACTGAAGGAGTATCAGTTATTATCTAACTTTAAGATTAATATGAATAAATCGGAAATAATGAATATCATTTGTGGCTTGACCTGATCCTCACACAGCATCCTAGCCCAGCACATGCCAGGGACAGAGTTAGTACCCCTGAACTGGGAAAGACAGGTGTCCTGGTAGCGGTAGCTGACACTCAGGGCGTGGGTTTGGGCCTTCAGCTAAAGCCCCCCTTCCCCGTCCAGGTATCTATGCTGCTGGCAGGGCTTACTGCATGCCACATCAGAGATATTGAAGACCCTGGGAGGACACACCCTGACGTCCACGAGATGGGCGCCTGGGTGTCTGCTCCCCCTATACCTGCGACCTCTCCTGTCTCACAGGAGGTGCAGGCCGATGGGGAACCGGAGAGAAGTCTTTGTGGAGCCTTTAGCAGGCTGAACGTCAGCCCTGCGATTGTGGCCTACCCCGTGCCCAGGAACCATGAGGTGTTAAAGCAGCTGGCTGGTGCCCGCTGTCTAACCATCCTGAACCTGAGCAGGGGGCATGGACCAAACCTTCTAACCTGGAAGGCTCAGGACGAGCCAGCCTTCCCCAACCCATGTGGCTTAACTGCGTCTACAGCAATGCTAGATGGGGTTGGGAACGCATCAGACACCTCCCTAAGGGTCACTTGTGATCCACGGGGAGAGGTCGAACCTGGTGCAATGGCCTGCTTTAGGGGCCTGGTAGTGTTTGGCCCTGTCTGGGTGGAACACCCAGAGCTCTTGTCCACAGTCCCAAACGTTCTGGCACGGCCTAGTTTCACAGTTCTGCATAGTAACTGTCAGATGGACCTGTCAGCGGTTTTGTACTGGGAAAAGCAGGGAGGAGTAGGCACCCAGAGATCTGGAACTGAGGATACCAGGACCTGGCCTACTCATCAAACCCCAACTTTGGTTACGTCACTCCTGGGTACAGCTGGCCACAGGAGGATGCTGGGATGCGACGAGAGTGGCTCAACTGAACCCGTGACTGGCCTAACCAATGGTATCCTGGTTAAACTGGCATCCTTAGCGCCAGTGTGGCAGAAGGACTGTCTGGCCCTGACGGAGGTACTGGCCCATGCACCTGGGACATGGGGCCCGGAATTTAAATGCCCAGTCCCGGCACCACCCTATGCCATTACCTTTGGGCCAGATGCAGCCCTAGGCCGGAGGGATGCTAAAGGAGAGGAAACTCTCATCCTCTATTTGAGCCAGAAGCTGCTCCCCAGGGGAGTAGCCTCTGTCACCCAGCAGAAGAAAGGTAGCACCCATGGCAACGCTAATGGGTTGTCACGTCAAGCCGAGCTGCAGGAGACGGGTGCGTCTGGAGGGGAATTGTGCTTCCCCTCCTATGCACCCACAAGAGGGGGAGGTGTAATGATATTGTGCGTTGGCACTCTAGTTTGTCAGGCCGCCATGTCGTTTAAACGCTGTCGCAAGCATCCATCTTGTGGTACGAGCTTAGTTGACAGTGTTGGAAAGGTTCATTCTTACCAGCATCATTAATCCCCCCAGCCTTTTGGCACTGTAATGACCCACTGGGTCACTGAATGCCAGGTTCCTGCTAAGCTGACATTTTTCACACCTTTAACATACACAAGCAGACTGACCGCCCAGACATTCCGTCTCCTCTCCCACTGAGTTAATTGGTAATCTGAACACAGCATATGGGCTCCTAGGTCTAGGACGCAGCTAACCCCAAACTTCATAATTTCATACCCAAGCAAGATATGTCTCTAGAAAGTAGATATTTGGGTGCCCCATAAAATACCGATCAAATTAATATCAAACATGAACCCCCTCATGCCTAGTAAAGACAAGCTAGCGATCCAATGGCGTACAGGTCAGAGGTTATTCCGTGATAACCCATGTTTAGTGTCTAAAGATAGGACATTCCAAACCGGAGCATGAAATATCGGTTTCTAGCGTGTCACCGTTTCATTTCTCAAGATATAAGTGCTTTTATTAATCTGTCAAACGGGGAGGTCATTTAGCAGTTGATAGACTCAGAGCCATTGGCTGAGTACTTCTGGTGACACCCCCTGGAGAGTCAGAGAAAAAGGCAGGGACTGAGAGAGTTCTCAGTTCTCTTCCTAACATCGAGGCCATAACACCGCCCAAGCGGAATCAAACATACCTGTTCAACTCTGAAACCAAGGTAATGCCAGGACCGTTTTAATGCAAGTATTTTCATTCTTTTATTCTCCTATTTCTTAATTGCTGTATTGTGTCTCCATTCCTTTGTAACCCATTTTTCTGTAAATATTTTTATTCGCACCAATTTTAAACCTTTCTTATAATTAAACCTTATTTTGAAAAGTGTTAAACTTTGTCTCTAAGCTCTTAAACGCAACTTGACCCAACGAATCTGCCTCCTGAAGAGCGCTATTGTGTGTTATAGACAGTTATTTTAAAGTCATAATTGATATTTGTACTGTTTAGGCTAACCTATCTGAAACATTCTTGTCAGGTGACAGTGTGTGTTACAGACGGGTATTCTAAAGTCATAATTGATATTTGTGAAATCACGAGCGTCCTCTGGGCTCATTATATAAACGTAGAGGTGGTGGCAGGAAAGGGTTAATCGTTTAATTAACCCGGTGACAATCGCTCTCAGTCTGCTGGCATCTAGATTGTGGTCCCGCAAGCTGGACAATCTGTGTGCTGGGTGCAGCTGAGAGTGGCATTGTTACGCAAGTGACGACAGGGTGTGAGATTGCTTGGTCTTTGGTCACGAGATGGATGAGAAGGCCAGGGGTCTGATACCCGCCACCGTCACACCCCCTCCCCCCACACACATCAGTAAGCATGAGGCATATATTTAACCCCTTGATCACCAACAGTGTTAACCCCTTCCCTGCCAGTGTCATTAGTACAGTAACAGTGCATATGTATAGCACTGATTATTGTAGTAATGTCACCGGTCCCCCCAAAAGTGTCAAAAATGTCAGTCAAGGGTCCGATCTGTCTGCCGCAATGTCGCAGTCCCGCAAAAAAATCGCAGATCGCCGCCATTACTAGTAAAAAAAAAAAAAAAAATAATAAAAATTAAAAATCTTTCCCATAGTTAGTAAACGCAATATTTTTTAACTGTCAAAGTAGAAAATGTCAATTTTTTGCAAAATTTATGCTCTTTTTTTTATTAATATTACAAAAAATAAAAAGCGCAGAGGTGATCAAATACCAAATATTGGGTACAGCGTTGCATGTCTGCACAATTGCCAGTTAAATTCATGCAGTGCCAAGTTGAAAAAAGTGGCCTGGTCATTAAGGGGGAAAATCCTCCGGGGCTAAAATGGTTAAAATAAGAAATAAAATAATTTGATATAAATCAGTGGCTATCTATCATATATGTTTTTTTAATATCTATCTATATATATGTACATCTATATCTATATAGATAGATGAATGGATGGATAGATGGATGAATGGATAGATATTAAAAAAAAACATATATGATAGACAGCCACTGATTTATATCAAATTAGTTTATTTCTTAATAAAATAATGTGATATAAATCAGTGAGTATATATATACAGTGGGTACGGAAAGTATTCAGACCCCCCTTAAATTTTTCACTCTTTGTTATATTGCAGCCATTTGCTAAAATCATTTAGGTTCATTCTTCTTCCTCATGAATGTACACACAGCTCCCCATATTGACAGAAAAACACAGAATTGTTGACATTGTTGCAGATTTATTAAAAAAGAAAAACTAAATTTATCACATGGTCCTAAGTATTCAGACCCTTTGCTGTGACACTCATATATTTAACTCAGGTGCTTTCCATTTCTTCTGATCATCCTTGAGATGGTTCTACACCTTCATTTGAGTCCAGCTGTGTTTGATTATACTGATTGGACTTGATTAGGAAAGCCACACACCTGTCTATATAAGACCTTCCAGATCACAATGCATGTCAGAGCAAATGAGAATCATGAGGTCAAAGGAACTGCCTGAAGAGCTCAGAGACAGAATTGTGGCAAGGCACAGATCTGGCCAAGGTTACAAAAAGATTTCTGCTGCACTTAAGGTTCCTAAGAGCACAGTGGCCTCCATAATCCTCAAATGGAAGACGTTTGGGACAACCAGAACCCTTCCTAGAGCTGGCCGTCCGGCCAAACTGAGCTATCGGAGGAGAAGAGCCTTGGTGAGAGAGGTAAAGAAGAACCCAAAGATCACTGTGGCTGAGCTCCAGAGATGCAGTCAGGAGATGGGAGAAAGTTGTAGAAAGTCAACCATCACTGCAGCCCTCCACCAGTCGGGGCTTTATGGCAGAGTGGCCCGACGGAAGCCTCTACTCAGTGTAAGACACATGAAAGCCCGCATGGAGTTTGCTAAAAAACACCTGAAGGACTCCAAGATGGTGAGAAATAAGATTCTCTGGTCTGATGAGACCAAAATAGAACTTTTTGGCCTTAATTCTAAGCGGTATGTGTGGAGAAAACCAGGCACTGCTCATCACCTGTCCAATACATTCTCAACAGTGAAGCATGGTGGTGGCAGCATCATGCTGTGGGGGTGTTTTTCAGCTGCAGGGACAGGACGACTGGTTGCAATCGAGGGAAAGATGAATGCGGCTAAATACAGGGATATCCTGGACAAAAACCTTCTCCAGAGTGCTCTGGACCTCAGACTGGGCCGAAGGTTTACCTTTCAACAAGACAATGACCCTAAGCACACAGCTAAAATAACGAAGGAGTGGCTTCCTAACAACTCTGTGACTGTTCTTGAATGGCCCAGACAGAGCCCTGACTTAAACCCAATTGAGCATCTCTGGAGAGACCTAAAAATGGCTGTCCACCAACGTTTACCATCCAACCTGACAGAACTGGAGAGGATCTGCAAGGAGGAATGGCAGAGGATCCCCAAATCCAGGTGTGAAAGACTTGTTGCATCTTTCCCAAAAAGACTCCTGGCTGTATTAGATCAAAAGGGGGCTTCTACTAAATACTGAGCAAAGGGTCTGAATACTTAGGACCATGTGATATTTCAGTTTTTCTTTTTTAATAAATCTGCAACAATGTCAACAATTCTGTGTTTTTCTGTCAGTATGGGGTGCTATGTGTACATTCATGAGGAAGAAGAATGAACTTAAATAATTTTAGCAAATGGCTGCAATATAACAAAGAGTGAAAAATTTAAGGGGGTCTGAATACTTTCCGTACCCACTGTATATATATATATATATATATATATATATATATATATATATATATATATGATATAAATCAGTGAGTATATATATATATATATATGAAATAAACTAATGTGATATAAATCAGTGAGTATCTATATATGAAATAAACTAATGTGATATAAATCAGTGAGTATATATATATATAAGAAATAAAATAATGACCTACTTTTGCTGGGGGTGGGTCTTACATTTCTGGGGGATCAGTTTTTGCTGCGTGAGATCTACTGTTGAGGGAGGGGTCTGTTGTTGCAGGCTGATGGAGAGTCTATTGGTGCTGGCTGTGCGGAGATCTTTTGTTGCAGCCAGGAGTCTATTGTTGCTAGGGGGGATTTAGTTACAGGTGCTTCATTGTTGTTAGGGAAACTATTGATACTGGTGGGGGTCTTTTTTGTTACTGGCTGCAGGGAATCTATTTTACTGTTTTTCTTGTTATCATTACCAAATCCCATACAAATTACTTAGCAGCACAAAATGATACCTGGTTCAGTATTGTCAAAAAGGGCAGTACTGGGAGGTGGGTAGGGGATGAAACCAAGAAATGGTGCTTGGAGGTGGGTAGAGGGTGGAACCAAGTTCTGGTGCTTGGAGGTGGGTAGAGGGTGGAACCAAGTAATGGTGCTCAGAGGTGGGTAGAGGGAGGAACCAAGGAATGGTGCTCACAGGTGGGTAGGGGTGGAACCAAAGAATGGTGCTCAGAGGTGGGTAGAGGTGGAACCAAGGAATGGTGCTAAGAGGTGGGTAGAGGTGGAACCAAAGAATGGTGCTCACAGGTGGGTAGGGGTGGAACCAAGTAATGGTGCTTGGAGGTGGGTGGAGGGTGGAACCAAAGAATGGTGCTCGGAGGTGGGTAGAGGGTGGAACCAAGGAATGGTGCTCAGAGGTGGGTAGAGGTGGAACTAAAGAATGGTGCTCAGGAGGTGGTAGAGGGTGGAACCAAGTAATGGTGCTCTGAGGTGGGTAGAGGGTGGAACCAAGGAATGGTGCTCGGAGGTGGGTAGGGGTGGAACCAAGGAATGGTGCTCAGGAGGTGGGTAGAGGGTGGAACCAAGGAATGATGCTTGGAGGTGGGTAGAGGGTGGAACCAAGGAATGGTGTTCGGAGGTGGGTAGGGGGTGAAACCTAGGAATAATGCTCAGAGGTGGGTAGGGGCAAAGAAAGGGGGAGTTCCTGCACCTATTCTCTGAGAAAACAAGCCCTGATAATGAGTCTTCTATTTGCTTGATGTGGCCTTCATGAGCTTAGCCATATGAGTTGTCATTGGAGGATGCTGTGTCCCTAAAGGGTATACTCAATCATGATAATTGGATGTGTCCTTGGGGGGGTTGCAGCATCTTCTGATGGTAACTTCATGTGTTGGTCTTGTTCTTCAGGGGTATATCTGTCTGCAGGTGCAGCCTGTGAACCTGCGTTAACCCTTGCCTCTCTTCCAATGCAATGGAAGTTGGAATGAAAAATATTGATTCTATCCTAAAGAATAATAGAGTAATGGTCAGAGGTACAGGGTGACCCTGTCTTATCTGTCTAAAATAGTGGACTGTATATAAAGTCCATGCTTTACCACCAATGTCCGTTTCTGGTTCTCGCTCTATCTCAGACACACAACATGTGGGCTACCTGACCAAAGCAGAATTTTCTGTCACCATTCCTTGGACAGATTACGTCTTAATACGAGCTCCAAAACTCCCCGCCTCTTCTCCCGATCCAGCTTCCCAACCGGAGTCAGATCCCGATATGCCGTTCCTAGAGGATGCAGAGACAGGAGGGAATGGAGAGGATATGGATGCCGTACTGGAGGAAGATGCAGAGAATTTCTCTTCCCCACATTGTCATTATAATGAAGAAGGACCTTCACACAACATGCTTGCTAACGTTGAAAAGCTCATTTCCTCTGTCTGCAAAATCCTTGACATTATACCAATGAGAAGAAGATTGGGATTCTGGCACTCCAAATGGTTTATGTCTCTACAAATAAGCGGATGCTTAGGGGGGCACGGACATTATGCTCCTGTATTAAACCACTTCCCGCCCAACGACCTCATATGACGTCATGGACTTTGAGTGAAGATATCGGGATGATGGGTGGAGCTACAGGCATCATTCATATATCTTCTTATTCTGCAGGTAATTCCCTGCACTGTAAAACCAATCATATGGGCTGTTCAGCCGATTGCTTGTTTTTACAGGTGCCACTCTCCAGAAAGTAAAAAATATATATATATTTTTTTTCAAAGGTGTCGTCATTTTTTGTTTATAGCGCAAAAAATAAAAACCGCAGAGGTGATTAAATACCCCCAAAAGAAATCTCTATTTGTAGCAAAAAAAGGACTTTGATTTTATTTGGGTACAGCGTCGCACGACTGCACAATTTTCAGTTAGCTTAACGCAGTGCTGTATCACAAAAAATGGCCTGGTCATGAAGGGGGGTAAATCTTCCAGGGCTGAACTTGTTAACTGACAATTGCGCGGCCGTGCGATGCTGTACCCAAATAAAATTGATGTCCTTTTTTCCCACAAATAGAGATTTGTTTTGGTGGTATTTGATCTCCTCTGCGGTTTTAAAGTTTTGCGCTATAAGCAAAAAAGAAAACAATATTTTTTACTTTCTGCTATAAAACATCCAATAAAAAAAGTACAAAAATCTAATTTCTTCATCAATTTATGCCAATATGTATTCTACTACAGGTTTTTGTTTAAAATAAATCTCAATAAGCGTATTTTAATTGGTTTGCGCAAAAGTTATCTCATCTATAAACTATGGGATATTTTTATGGAATTTTTTTTTTCTAGTAATAGTGGCGATCGGTGACTTACAGCGGGACTTTATTGCGGCGGGCAAATCAGACACTAACTGACACTTTGTGGGAACCAGTGACACCAATACAGTGATCAGTGCTAAAAATATGCACTGTCACTGTACTAATGACACTGGCTTGGAAGGGGTTAACATCAGGGGCGATCAAAGGGATAAATGTGTGCCTAGCCAGTGTTTGTGTATTGGGGGAGGTGCTTTTACTAGGGGAAGGCATGGATCAGTGCCTCTGCTTTGCAGGAACACAGGATCTATGCCTTCCCTACTGACAGAACGGCAATCTGCCTTGTTTACATAGATGGATTGCCATTCTGCCTGTGTACCGAACGATCAGCGGGTGCCGGCGGACATCGCGTCTGCGGGACCTGCTGTGTAGAATCACAGTGGTAGGGAGCCGCCGGCAGAGCGCACTTGCGCACGCTACCTGGAAGTGCAGGATCACGTCTATATATGGGATTCTGAGCAGCACGGCTGCCCTGTAGCAATAAAACTGCTATAGGGAGGTCGGAAAGTAGTAAAGATTTTATTCTTTCACACCCCCAAATTTTGAGTCCCCCAAAATTACATTCCAGACTCTGAATACTCTGAAAAACGCAAAACATTTTGCGCAAACCAATCAAAATACGCTTATTGCGATTTTTTTTACCAAACATATGTAGCAGAAAACAAATTGGCCAAAAATGTTAAAAAATTTTGATTTTCAAATTTTTTTGGGGAATTTAATATAAAAAAAATGTGAAAAATATTGTTATTTTTGCAAAATTGTCGCTATTTTTTTGTTTATAGCGCATGATCAAAAAAATCGCACAAGTGATCAAAAGAAAGCTCTGTTTGTGGGAAAAAAAAGGACGTCAAATTTGTTTAGGTACAGCGTCGCACGACTGCGCAATTGTCCTTTAAAGTCACGCAGTGCCGAATTGCAAAATAGGGCCTGGTCAGGAAGGGGGTAAAATCTTCCGGGGCTTAAGTGGTAAAATCAAAGAAACCAAAAAACAACTGTGTGAGGTCAACCCGGAAATAAATACCAAACTGTTAATCCGAGCATGCAGCCTGGCTGGCCAGGAAAGGGGGGGGGGGGGTGAGCGTGTGATGGTAATAGGCAGTAATATATTTCTCCCCCCTTGGTAGGAGTGGAGATGACCCATCTATAAGGATATACAGTACATACACACACAGCACAAGGCCGTGTTCACCCTATGAGACATTTCTCAGGGCTGCAGTTCCTCTGAGCTCCACAAGGTGGTGATCTCACTTCCACCCAGACAGGAAGTATCTATAGAAGACAGGAAGTAATGTCCATTGTAGACAGGAAGTGATGTCACAGGAAGTGATGTCAAGTATAAAAGACGTTTTCGGGTGAGAGGTGAGTTGGGAGGAAGTAGAGAGGAGACATTGCTGGAAGTGGTAGCAGACAAGGTAATAAGATCTTATTTTCTGTTTACACCCAGCAACCCCCCCCCCCCCCCGTCATGTCCGTCCTCTTTCTCCATAGTCACTGTGACGTCTTTTATCTCCAGCAGATGATGATACACACATATATAGTGTGGAAACCTAGAGTAACCCCTTCAGGGTCAGAACATTCCTCCACTTACGGGGTCAAAAAATTCTCTTCATTCTGGAGATTTGTCACCTTTCCCACCAATCATCTTCTCACCTTAGCAGTCTCTTGTAATGAGGGATGAGATTCGGATTTGGGTTCTCCTGAAACTTGCCCTTTCACACCCTTCCTCTGAAGATACGAATATCCCCATGCCTCACTATATTAACCATGTGCCCAGGATCGGCATGGTGGATGGAGTGGAGGGTGATCAGTTCTCAGATCTCCTCTCTGGTGAATGAATCCAGAAGAGATGAGCATTTCATCACTTCCAGGTTAAGTGCCATCATTCCCTGGTCACTGTAGTCAGTGAAGAAGCTGGTTAATCCTGATCTGTACTTCATCAGCTTCACCTGGGTCCATAGGTTGCATTGGAGGTATAATAGACCCCTAATGTCTCCTTAAAGAGGACCTGTCATTTATATTACGCTGTCACAAAGGGGGGTATTGGCCGCACACTAGAGTGAGAGCAATGATTCTGGGGCCATTATTACCGGGTTTCTCTAAACGAATGACCTGTAGGCGCTTGTCAGGGGGTAACGTGGCAGAGCCTGACGTAAGAGGAGTGGCTTACCGGGTAACTGGTGTGGCACAGGTTCACCAGAGGCGCGGAGTATAAAGCCCCGTACACACGTACCGATTGTCGGTCGTAAATATTCGGCCGACGACTGATCGGCCAATTGTAGGCTTGTTAGTATGATGCTTCCGACAGCTGACAACGCACTTTCGGCCGAAAAGAATCAGTCGTGTAGGCATTAAAATTTTTGTTGGCCAACACCAGAACGGCCGATTGTTTGCCAGTCAGTACAGAATTCGGCCGACAATCAGCAGATTTGCAAGACTGGGCATGCTCAGAAAAGAAAAAACACACGGAAAGTTAACCATCACATGACATCACTTCTGCAGTCTGCTGCTGTTGGCCGACAAAATTTGTGTGCAGTCTTTTGCAGTTTTCAACAGACAATAGCCCTGGACAAAAGACGGCCGATCGTTCGGCCGACAATCGGTACGTGTGTACGGGGCTTAAAGCCCCGTACACACGTACCGATCGGCCGTCTTTTGTCCAGGGCTGTCGTGTCTGTTGAAAACTGCAAAAGACTGCACATGAATTTTGTCGGCCAACAGCAGCCGACTGCTCAAGTGATGTCATGTGATGGTTAACTTTCCATGTGTTTTTTCTTTTCTGAGCATGCCCAGTCTTGCAAATCTGCTGATTGTCGGCCGAATTCTGTACTGACTGGCGAACAATCGGCCGTTCTGGTGTTGGCCAACAAAAATTTTAATGCCTACACGACTGATTCTTTTCGGCCGAAAGTGCGCTGTTGGCTGTCGGAAGCATTATACTAACAAGCCTACAATCGGCCGATCGGTCGTCGGCCGAATATTTACGGCTGACAATCGGTACGTGTGTACGGGGCTTAACTGTTAGCCGGTTTTTACCAGGGCCCCAGATGGTGGGGATGGACTTGGCTGCTTGCTAACACCAGGTCGCGGCCCCCCCAGATTGCCTGGGAGAGCCAGGAACAGGTCCAGGACCAATAGATGGTAGCAGGTAAACAGATCAGGATGAGACAGGAGGATAGTCAGGACAAGCCAAGGTCAGGGCGGGCAGCAGGTAATCTGAATCCAAAGAAAAGCCGGGTCAGGTAAACAGGAACAGCAGATATAACAGGCACAGGATACAGGAGAGCTGAAGACAACACAGCAATCACCTAGAGTGACAGCTGTGTTTAAATAAGCCAATTTGGTAGCCTCGAACTCTACCGAGGTAGCCTCAGTGCATGCGCATAGGCATTCGCCTTTTAGCTACGCCAGTGCGCCTGCACAGGGTATTGAGTCCCTGACATTGCCCCCCCCTTAAGGGCAACCTCCAGGTGCCCAAAAGGTTCCTTTTGTGGGGATGGTTGCGGGAAAAAAATTCTGGATTAAGTCCTGGGCATGGAAATTCTGTACCGATTCCCAGGAATTTTCTTCGGGGCCGTAGCCCCTCCACTTAACCAGGTATTGTAGCTGGTTCCTCCGCCTTCTGCAGTCTAGGATGGCCTCCACCTCAAATTTTTCATCCCCGTTGATGGTGACAGGAGCAGGTGGTTCCGAACTTCTACCAGGAAAGGAATCATGTACTGCAGGTTTCAAGAGTGAAACGTGGAAGACTGGATGGATCTTGAGGGAATCGGGAAGCGTCAATTCGTAAGATACCTCATTTAATTTTCTCCTCACAGGGAACGGGCCAATAAACTTTGGTGCCAGTTTTTTGGAAGGGCATGCCAATCGGAGATTGGTGGTGGCTAAACCATACCAGGTTGCCAGGCTGGAGAACCAACTCACCTCTCCTTCTTTTGTCAAAGGACTCTTCATTGGAGGTATGAGCCTTGGTCATGGCATCCTGTAAGACTTTGTAGTTCTCCTTAAGGAACTCCAAGATATCCCGGACTGCTGGCACTGTAGGTTCAGGAATAAAGCAGGGCAAGAAAGATGGGTGAAACCCGTAGTTAGCGTAGAATGGGGACTGACCTGTAGCCGAGTGTTTGGCGTTATTGTATGCGAACTCTGCTGATGGTAGTAGCGAGACCCAGTCATCTTGAACAAAGGTGGTGAAGCATCGGATATATTGCTCGAGGGTCTGGTTGGTCCTCTCAGTCTGCCCGTTAGTCTGGGGATGGTATGCGGAGGACATTGACAGCTTGATTTTCAGTGAATCACATAAAGCTCTCCAGAAGCGAGAAGTAAATTGGACACCTCTATCCGACACAATGTTCATTGGGACCCCGTGGAGTCTTACAATTTACCTGATGAAGACCTGCGCCGTCTCAAGCACGGAGGGTGTACCTCTTAGTGGTATGAAGTGAGCCATTTTCGACAGACGGTCTACTACCACGAAGATTGCAGAATAACCGTCTGATGGAGAAAGTTCCACGATGAAATCCATGGCAATCATCTTCCATGGTCTGTCAGGGACTGGTAGTGGTCTGAGCAGGCCCCATGCCTTATTTCGGGTTGCTTTGCTTCGTGTGCAGACAGTACAGGAGGAAACATATTGTTTACAACACTTCCCCAAGTCGGGCCACCAGAACATGCGCTGCACAAGATCCAGGGTCTTATGGATCCCGAAATGACCAGCCATCGGGTGGTCATGATACAGTCCAAGGATGGACACACAAGCACTTTCTGGAATGTAAATTTGATCCCCTCTCCATAGCAGTCCATTTCTGGGTACCAGTATAGTTCCAGCAGGATGGGGAGCATTTACTGTGGCTTGTCTCAGAGTGGTAAGAAGGTCAGACTGTAATAGTAGAAAGTTACCTTGGGTTAAGATGGTGTCAGGTACAAGGATCTCTTTAGAACTGTCGTACATTTGAGAGAGAGCATCGGGTTTCATATTCTTGGAACCCGGTTGGTACATTATATGGAACGTAAATCTAGGGAAAAAAAGTGCCCACCTTGCTTGGCGAGGTCTCAGGCGTTTGGCCGTCCTCAAATACTCCAGGTTCTTATGATCTGTGTAGAGGAGTATGGGATGTGCCGCCCCTTCCAATAGATAGCTCCACTCCTCCAGGGCGGTCTTGATGGCAAGGAGTTCCCGATCCCCTACATCATAGTTCCTCTCCGCAGGAGAAAGCTTACGGGAGAAGAAAGCTACCGGATGAATCAGGTCCTTGAGACCTTGACGCTGGGAGATGACTGCTCCTACTGCGATTTCCGAGGTGTCTACTTCGAGGATGTAAGGCAGAGCGGGATCAGGGTGGCTGAGGATAGGAGCAGAAGTAAACAGCTCCTTCAGGGCTGTAAATGCGACTTGCGCCTCGGTAGACCAGTGGAAGCGGGTACCTTGTTTGGTGAGCAGGGTAATAGGGGCGATGATGGAAGAGAACCCCTTGATAAATTTCCTGTAGAAATTTGCGAATCCTATGAAACGCTGAATCCCCTTTTTATCCACCGGTGCGGGCCAATCCAGGATGGCGGAGACCTTCTGAGGGTCCATTTTGACCCCTTCAGAGGAGATTATTAACCCGAGGAATTGGATACTCTGCTGTTCAAATTCACATTTCTCGGGTTTTGCGTAGAGCCTGTGTAGCCGGAGTCGGTGGAGTACCTTTTTAACGTGTTCTCTGTGCTGGGCCAGGGAGGAAGAGAAGACCAAGATATCGTCCAGGTAGACAATTACAAAGATGTCCAGATAGTCTCTGAAGATGTCGTTGATGAAGTGCCGGAAGGTGGCCGGGGCATTGCAGAGCCCGAAAGGCATCACCAAATATTCATAATGCCCAAATCGGGTGCGGAATGCTGTCTTCCATTCGTCCCCCTCCCTAATACGGACCAAATTGTAGGCTCCCCGCAGGTCCAGTTTGGTGAATACAGAGGCGGTTCTTAGTCTCTGGAAGAGTTCAGGAATCAAGGGTAGGGGGGTACCGGTTTTTGACCGTAATTTTATTTAACTCACGGTAGTCCACACATGGCCGAAGTGAATGGTCTTTTTTTTCTCCACAAAAAAGATCCCAGCTCCTGCCAGAGAAGTAGAGGGTCGGATGAATCGCTTCTCTAGATTCTCCGTCACATAGTCTTTAAGGGTACCCAATTCTCGTTCCGATAAAGGAAAGATACGTCCGAAAGGGATCTCAGCCCCCGGAAGCAATTGAATTGGACAATCATAGGGGCGGTGGGGGGGGGGGGGGGTAAGGTCTCAGCCCCCTGTTTACTGAAGACATCCAAGTATTCTTGATAAGATACTGGGACAGAGGAACGTATCTCCTTATCAGCATCCATACAGAGTAGGGTGCTAGGAGCACTATGGCGTACTGGCAGGCAATAATTCTGGCAGTAAGGGGACTGGAACTTGACGTCTCCAGAAGTCCAATTAATATGCGGGTTGCGCGCCTGCAACCTGGGTAACCCCAGAATAACCGGAAACAAGGGAGAAGAGATGGAATCCAGGCACAAAAACTCCTTGTGTCCTTCGAGAGTGGCCACAGGCAGTGGAGGGGTTTCTTGGGTTACTGGCCCAGACTTGATGTGGGACCCATCCGCTAGGAAGATGGAGAGTCCCTGCGACTTGGGTCGAAGTGGGAATGCGTCGATGAGCAGCAAAGGTAAGGTCAATGAAGCAGCTGCATGCCCCGGAATCAATAATAGCGGTGACCGGGATCGGGCCTTCTGGGAGCTGGAATGAGATAGAGAGAGCCAGGTGAGTGGTATTGTTGACAGAAACTGGATAACTTGAGGGGAATATAGAAAGACACTTACGCATCTTTGCTGGGCATGAGCGTACAAAGTGTCCGGCCTCTCCGCAGTACAGACACGGGTTGCTCTGACGACGTCGTGAGCGTTCTTCTGTTGATAAGGAAGGACGCATAAGCCCAAGTTGCAGCGGCTCTGACGTATCTGATTCAGCAGTAACCGGAGGAGTGTTGCTGGAACGGGCACCGGAGGAGAAGGTGTGGATGGGATTAGGAACCCATGGCAATATCCAGACTGGGCGGGTCTGCTGCGTGGACCCCTCTGCTCTACGCTCACGGAGCCGGCGGTCTATCTGTATAGCCAGGGTGATTAATGCCTCTAAGGTCTCGGGTAAACCCACTCGGGCCAGTTCATCTTTCAAGTTTTCTGAAAGACCCAGGCGGAACTGATGTCGCAAGGCTGCGTCGTTCCAGTGAGTGTCCGTACTCCAACGCCTGAAGTCAGTGACGTAATCCTCTACGGCCCTGTTGAAGTGAAGTGAGCACGGTTTCTGCTGTAGCAGTGCGCTGTTGGTCTTCGTATAACTGCGCCATTGCTTTAAAGAAAGCCGACATGGAGTCCAGCTGGTTACTGAGCTCTTCGAGTAGGCGGTGAGCCCAGGACTGAGGTTCACCTTGAAGCTGGGATATGATGAACCCCACTTTGGTTGCTTCCAAGGAGAAGGTTCGGGGTTGCAGGGAGAAGTACAGCTCGCAGGCATTGCGGAAGGCTCTGAACTTGCTTCGATCCCCAGCGTAGGGACCCTTGGCTCAGGAGGTAGCATCACCACCATCGGACCGGAGGGATTCCCGGAGGGAGCCATGGAAGCAGCAGAAACTGTAGGGTCCGTGGAGGGGGTTAGGGACTGAACACGCCCCTCCAACTGGGTATAGCCCTCTTGCAGGGACTTAACTGCTTTGGTAAGGACAAGCCAAGGTCAGGGCGGGCAGCAGGTAATCAGAATCCAAAGACAAGCCGGGTCAGGTAAACAGGAACAGCAGATATAACAGGCACAGGATACAGGAGAGCTGAAGACAACACAGCAACTACCTAGAGTGACAGCTGTTTTTAAATAGGCCATTTTGGCGCCAATTTGGTAGCCTCGAACTCTGCCGAGGTAGCCTCAAACTCTGCCGAGGTAGCCTCACACTCTACCAAGGTAGCCTCAGCGCATGCGCATAGACGTTCGCCGGTTAGCGACGCCAGTACGCCTGTGCACGGTATTGAGTCCCTGACAGCGCTTTTATAGCGTTGTCTTTACACAATGTTGGGTAGCGAATTTAGACACTATTTCATGGAGACACACAGTTTTAAGAGTTGACATAATTGTGTGCGTGTGTGTGGGAAGGCGCTTTGTTTTTACAAGCATAACATGCAGATTTTATCGTGTGTGAAAATGTAATTTTGTTTAAAGCCCATCTCTGGGGAAACAAAATATTACCAAAACCCAAATGAGTATTTAACCCTTGTATAATGGGGGCAGCCCCACTTCAAGGGTTACATGGTAATTTTGGTGTAGGGAACCAGTAAAAGCACTTTTACTTATCTGATCCCTCAATACGGGCACTCTCCTCTATTCCCTACACTCTGGCAGTGGACTGTCCCTCCTCCTGTCCAATCAAGGGTTTTGGGCTCTGCATTGGTCTTGATGGTCTCAGATAACCTGTGACCACTCTTTATAAAAAGATCCCCCTAATTAACCCAATCTACATGTTCCAATTCCCACTAGGGGCAACCCGTCTATAACCCCTTATATCCCCATCCTAATATTGTCCAACCAATGCAATCCAGATAATTCTTCATTATCCGTCTACAGAGAAACCCACATAGATCAGATGACCACCACACCATTGAGGATGGAGGAGGATCGGAGTCACATGACTGAGAGGTTATTAAGCCACACCCTGGAGATCATCTACCTGCTGATAGGAGAGGTGAGGAGGATTTTGGGAGGTCACATGACATCACTCTTATATATACAAAATTGCAATATATAATCCACCACGTGATAACAATTCAAACAATAATTGATAAGTGTTCAAACATGTGCTAAGTCAACACTGTGACCACACATAAAAGTCCAAAGAAAATATCCAAAACTCAGTAAATTGTCCACCGGGTGAGATACAATATAAAACAATGAAGGTAATATGCTGAGTCTACAGCCTAATGACACAAATTGTCCAATATATCTGTTGAACAAACTCAGTCTTTGTGCAACGAAAAGATGATGATGTGAAGATGTGATGAAAATAAACTGGTGATGAAGTGATCATGACAAGTTGGTGACAGTTTCCCACCACCTTCTTGATGTGCTTCTTACCAGATAAAAAATGCAAAAGGGCATATAAATGATCGCTATTGAGAAACTCCTGATAACACCTCAAGAAACTCAGGGTGAATCAATTATCCCTTCACCAAATGTTCAGACAGCTCCTTACCAGATGTAAAGAAATGGAGAGCATTTCAAAAATGTTCCTTTTCTTCCTGTACTGAAATGATGGGAAAGTTTCTCCTGGCACTTGTCCTCAATTTACCATCCACAGCAATTCCACCTGCTAAGTGTCCTGTGTCCAATGGGCCCTTATGACCAATATTCCCAGAAAGCACAAGGCGATCGGCTACTTCTCCTCTACTTCTAGGCACTTTTTTTCTCCTTCTCCTGCTCAGATCCACTTAGCCATACAAAAAAAAATCCATTTAGACAAGAAATCCTTAAAAAGGGAGGCTGTAGAGAAAGCCTGGCAGTGGAGGGATGGGGAGGAGAGTCTGGTTTGTATCCTGTGCGCTCAGCGGTTCTTTCTATGGATTCTTAAAGCTCTGCTGCAGTCCTGACCAGAGAGGTGAGGAGGAATCTGGGAGGTCACATGACATAACTCTTATCTAGTCTGGTCAATAGACCATGTTCTTATTATAGACATGTAGATGATGTCAGATGATTGATATCGGTTTATCTTTCTCCTGATTTGTAGGATTATATTGTAGTGAAGGAGTCTAGTGGAGAGCCAATCTTAGGAGGATGGAGCAGGACTCAGAGCCCCACCGTGGTGCCTCCACCTCGTTCTCCGATACCTGAGAGGAACAAAGAGCAGAAGATCCTGGAACTGACCACCATGATGGTCCATCTGCTGACAGGAGAGGTGAGCGGTGCTGGGAATTCTGGGACATTATCCAGTAACAGACAAGGGATGTGTCTGGATGGTGACTGTATCATTGTGTGTGTCAGGTTCCTATAAGGTGTCAGGATGTCACTGTCTATTTCTCCATGGAGGAGTGGGAGTATTTAGAAGGACACAAGGATCTCTATAAGGACGTCATGATGGAGAATCAGCCACCCCTCACATCACCGGGTAAGAGGAGACTTTATTGTAAAGGAGAGAGCAGTACGGAGGATCCACCTAGATCCCCCATCATCTGATAAACATATAGAAACAATGTATTCAGTCAGTGTGTGTGTTTCCTACAGATGGATCCAGTAATGGGAACCCACCAGAGAGATGTCCCCGTCCTCTGTATTCCCGGGATTCCACACAGGAAGGTCACACCATCCCTCACCATCATCAGGTAGATGAGGAACAATCACTGATACTATCATTAGGATCTGTACATTATCTGCATTGTTACCATTGATGTCATTTTTATTATATATTCAGAGTGGAAACCTGAGAGATTCTAAAGTTGAGGTTAAAAAAGAGATAAAAGAGGAGGATGATGAGGATGGGGTGATGGAGGAGTCAGAGTTTCTAAAGGAACACAAAGATCTGTACCAGGACACCATGGTGGAGTCATCCAGCTACAGAAACTCACCAGAGAGATGTCCCCGTCCTCTGTATTCCCGGGATTCCACACAGGAAGGTCACACCATCCCTCACTGTTACAAGGTTGGTGGATTGGAGCATCTAGAACCAGGGTCCTCAATAGGCGGACTCCGGGCCACCTCCGGACCCATACGGATTAAAATCTGGACCGCCGAAGCGGTCTGCTTCCTTCTGTCTCAGCGGGGGGCAGAATCGGGAGGATCGGAGTGGCTGTGTTTAGCGCTGCATGATTACAAAAAGCCGAGGACAAGTTCTTCTGCGGCGGAGAGGATGTCCTGCAAAGTCCCGCCTCCTGGGCCGGCTCTTACCTATGATAGACAGAACACTGGTGACGTCTATCATAGGAGCCGGTGTTCAGGAGGCGGGACTTTGTAGGACATCCTCTCCGTCGGGTAAGAAGAACTTGTACTCGGCTTTTTGTAATCATGCAGCGCTAAACACAGCCACTCCGATCCTCTCAATTCTAACCCCCCCGCTGATGACAGAAAGAAGCAGACCGCTTCGGCGGTCCAGATTATTGGGGGCACACACACTGGTCAATCTGCAATATTGGGGGCACACACACTGGTCACTGCATTATTGGGGGCACACACTTTTCACTCTGCATTATTGGGGGCACACACACTGGTCACTGCATTATTGGGGGCACACACACTGGTCACTGCATTATTGGGGGCACACACTGGTCACTCTGCATTATTGGGGGCACACACACTGGTCACTGCATTATTGGGGGCACACACACTGGTCACTGCATTATTGGGGGCACACACACTGGTCACTGCATTATTGGGGGCACACACACTGGTCACTGCATTATTGGGGGCACACACTGGTCACTGCATTATTGGGGGCACACACACTGGTCACTGCATTATTGGGGGCACACACTGGTCACTGCATTATTGGAGGCACACACTGGTCACTCTGCATTATTGAGGGCACGCACATGGTCGCTCTGCATTAATGGGGACACGCTCTGCATTAATAGGGGCACACACATGGTCGCTCTGCATTAATGGGGACACGCTCTGCATTAATAGGGGCACGCACATGGTCGCTCTGCATTAATGGGGGCACGCACACTGGTCAATCTGCATTAATGGGGCACACACATGGTCGCTCTGCATTAATGGGGGCACGCACATGGTCGCTCTGCATTAATGGGGGCACGCACATGGTCGCTCTGCATTAATGGGGACACGCTCTGCATTAATAGGGGCACACACATGGTCACTCTGCATTAATGGGGGCACGCACAATGGTCGCTCTGCATTGGATGGGGGCAAGTTTTGGGGGAATGCCTTTTTTTGTTATTGGCGTTCTGTATTTGGAATTTGACGGACACTTTTCCGGACCTCGGACTGAATGGAAAATTTGTAAGTGGACCTTTCAAGTTTACATTTGAGTACCCCTGATCTAGAACATGGACTTCTGGGGAGGATGTGTTTTTTCTTTTTTTTTTTTCATAATATCACAGTTTTAAAGCTTATATTTTACAGATGATATTCTCTCTCATTTTCTAGAGTGGAGATCCAATCGATATAGAATTTGAGGTTAAAGCAGAAGAAGAAGAGAGGTATGTGAGGAATGATCAGCAATCTATGGAGGAGGATGGAATAACGGGGACATTTATAGAGGAGGACACTCCTACAGAGATCAGCACAGGTGGGTCACTAACACTAAATACATACATGACATAAATACATGTAATCCACCACTGACTACTGAATACCAATATTATGAGTCCTGACCCATGCGCTATATACTCTATGTTGTATTACAGACTTCTGCTCTAACCCCTCTACCGACTGCTACAGTATCTCACAAAAGTAAGTACACCTCTCACATTTTTGGAAATATTTTATTCTATCTTTTCATGTGACAACACTGAAGAAATTACACTTTGCTACAATGTAAAGTAGTGAGTGTACAGCTTGTATAACAGTGTCAATTTGCTGTCCCCTCAAAATAACTCAACACACAGCCATTAATGTCTAAACCGCTGGCAACAAAAGTGAGTACACCCCTAAGTGACAATGTCCAAATTTGGCCCAAAGTGTCAATATTTTGTGTGGTCACCATTATTTTCCCCTCTCGGGCACGGAGTTCACCAGAGCTTCACAGGTTGCCACTGGAGTCCTCTTCCACTCCTCCATGATGAAATCACGGAGCTGGTGGATATTAGAGACCTTGCACTCCTCCATCTTCCATTTGAGGATGCCCACAGATGCTCAATAGGGTTTAGGTCTGGAGACATGCTTGTCCAGTCCATCACCTTTACCCTCAGCTTCTCTAGCAGGCCAGCCGTTGTCTTAGAGGTGTGTTTGGTGTTGTTATCATGTTGGAATACTGCCCTGCGGCCCAGTCACCGAAGGAAGGGGATCATGCTCTGCTTCAGTATGTCACAGTAAATGTTGGGATTCATGGTTCCCTCAATGAAGTGTAGCTCCCCAGTGCCGGCAGCACTCATGCAGCCCCAGACCATGACACTCCCACCACCATGCTTGACTGTAGGCAAGACACACTTGTCTTTGTACTCCTCACCTGGTTGCCGCCACACACGCCTGACACCATGTGAACCAAATAAGTTTATCTTGGTCTCATCACAGCACAGGAGATGGTTCCAGTAATCCATGTCCTTAGTCTGCTTGTCTTCTGCAAACTGTTTGCGGGCTTTCTTGTGCATCATCTTTAGAAGAGGCTTCCTTCTGGGATGACAGCCATGCATACCAATTTGATTCAGTGTGCGGTGTATGGTCTGAGCACTGACAGGCTGACCCCTCCCCCACCCCTTCACCCTCTGCAGCAATGCTGGCAGCACTCATACGTCTATTTCCCAAAGACAACCTCTGGATATGACGCTGAGCACGGCACTCAACTTCTTTAGTCGATCATGGCGAGGCCTGTTCTGAGTAGAACCTGTCCTGGTAAACCGCTGTATGGTCTTGGCCACCGTGCTGCAGCTCAGTTTCAGGGTCTTGGCAATCTTCTTATAGCCTACGCCATCTTTTTGTAGAGCAACAATTCTTTTTATTTTAGATCCTCAGAGAGTTCTTTGCCCTCATGTTGAACTTCCAGTAACCAGTATGAGAGAGTGAGAGCGATAACACCAAATTTACCACACCTGCTGCCCATTCACACCTGAGACCTTATAACACTAACGAGTCACATGACACTGGAGAGGGAAAATAGCTAATTGGGCCTAATTTGGACATTGTCACTTAGGGGTGTACTCACTTTTGTTGCCAGCGGCTTAGACATTAATGGCTGTGTGGTGAGTTATTTTGAGGGGACAGCAAATTTACACTGTTATACAAGCTGTACACTCACTACTTTACATTGTAGCAAAGTGTCATTTCTTCAGTGTTGTCACATGAAAAGATAGAATAAAATATTTACACAAATGTGAGGGGTGTACTTACTTTTGTCAGATACTGTATACACATAATATGGATTCTCTTATTTACGCTCATTTCATACCAGCTGGACATTTTATATCTGATGAAAAAATCAAACGAAAATGAAAATAAATTTCTTCCCCCAAATCTGTGGACAATAAGTGGGAAATAATAATCCAATCTGTGCGATATCACCGCGCTGTGTAACAATCAGACTTAAAATTCAAAAATATGAAATCTATTAAACAGTGTCAGGAAATGAATAAATAGTAATGTGATCGTCCAATAAGAGGATAGAAATGTGTGTCATGTGACACGTGTCATCAGTCAGGGCCAATATAAATGATAAAGTGCGAGTGCAGAAATTGCAGATGAGAAAGGTGCTGGTGGTCACTTCCACTCACCTTACCATCTGACTCCTGTGTTACCAGCGAGTCCCACAGATCCCTTCCCCCTCTAGGGATATCGCTCACTCCTCTCCTCCTTCCTCTTCCTCCACGGTATATATGGGGGGGAGGGGAGGGTAGAAAATAACACCCCCTCTAGTGCTTTCCGTCTATCTGCTTTATTCAACATTAAAATCCAAGATGATAGAATTACAAAGCCGGGACCTGAGCAGTGCGGACTAAACAAGCTTCACAATGAGATCCTTCACTCAGATACCCCTTCCCTGGGATGTCCCTGCGCAGGCTCCGCCCATATTTTCTATCCCCCCCCCATATATACCATGGAGGAAGAGGAAGACTTATTGTCTACAGATTTGGGTGAAGAAATTTATTTTCATTTTCTTTTGGGCTGCATTTTATTTGATTTTTTATTTGTTTTTGTGTTTAGTGAAAGAAACTTTCTGAATGTAAGCTGCCATTGGGTGAATGTTTCTGTGAATATTTATACACCATTCTTTACACTACATGATTGCACCGATTTATGCTTTATTTTATATCACATTTATATCTGATGATTAGATTGGAGGACAGACTTTTACATGGTGATAATAATGTGATAACATCCTCCAACTTTGGAACCTTAAACAGAAAGTGATAATGAGGGAGGAGTCAGTAACCCAATGATGGTGGTCTTCAGGATTAGTCCAGTCTTCATCTTGGTTGTTCTCCCCCCATCCTCACTCTCTGACCTCTGGTGGGGCTCAGCCCCGGTGTTATTCATGACTAAATCATGGACTAAAAAAGGAAGTCCACCACTTCTTGTGTTGGGAAGATGGCAATGAGTGATAGAGGGGGAGGGGACGCTCGTCCTATAATCCCCTCATCACTGTCACTCCTATAAAAGACAGTTCTCGTTGTTTCCTCACTCTCTGGCTAAGGTCCATGAATAAAGAAATGAACTGGTAGGAGATCAGAGGTCCCATTTACTAGTTACCTTGAGGGGGGAATTGTAAGATCCTCAGAGACAAAGCTGTCTGATGTGGGCGGAGTCCTGGTTTAGGGGAACCAATCTGCTGATGTCTAGTAATGATCTTTTTATTTCTATTTTAGTAGATGGATGGGAGATGAGGAAAACCTCAGAGGATTGTCTCACTTTGTCTCCAGACTGTAAATTAGAAGATGAGGACATCACACAGTATAGTCTAGGAGAAAACCCGGCTACCTCAAATGTCCATCCGGCACCACACAGTGTAGACGGACCATCGTATTCCTCATATCCTGAGGAACCTCAGACTGTGAGGGACAGTGCCGGACCATCGTATTCCTCTTATCCTGAGGAACCTCAGACTGTGAGGGACAGTGCCGGACCATCGTATTCCTCTTATCCTGAGGAACCTCAGACTGTGAGGGACGGTGCCGGACCATCGTATTCCTCTTATCCTGAGGAACCTCAGACTGTGAGGGACAGTGCCAGACCATCGTATTCCTCTTATCCTGAGGAACCTCAGACTGTGAGGGAGGGTGCTGGACCATCGTATTCCTCTTATCCTGAGGAACCTCAGACTGTGAGGGACGGTGCTGTCCTTCCACCAGATAAGAGGTTCTCCTGTACTGAGTGCGGGAAGTGTTTCAGTTTTAAATCCAAACTTAATGTGCATAAAAAATCTCACACTGGTGAGAAGCCGCATTCCTGTCCTGAGTGTGGGAAATGTTTTTTACAAAAGTCCGCTCTTTCCACACATCAGAGATTGCACACTGGTGAGAAGTCGTATTCCTGTCCTGAGTGCGGGAAATGTTTTTCAGATAAGTCCGCTCATTCCAGACATCAGAGATTCCACACTGGGGAGAAGCCGTATTCCTGTCCTGAGTGTGGGAAATGTTTTTCAGAGCAGTTCAGTCTTTCCAGACATCAGAGATTGCACACTGGTGAGAAGCCGTATTCCTGTCCTGAGTGCGGGAAATGTTTTTCACAGAAGTCATATCTTTCCACACATCAGAGATTGCACACTGGTGAGAAGCTGTATTCCTGTCCTGAGTGTGGGAAATGTTTTTTACAAAAGTCCGCTCTTTCCACACATCAGAGATTGCACACTGGTGAGAAGCCGTATTCCTGTCCTGAGTGCGGGAAATGTTTTTCACAGAAGTCATATCTTTCCAGACATCAGAGATTGCACACTGGTGAGAAACCGTATTCCTGTCCTGAGTGTAGGAAATGTTTTTCAGATAAGTCCGCTCTTTCCAGACATCAGAGATTGCACACTGGTGAGAACTTGTATTCCTGTCCTGAGTGTGGGAAATGCTTTTCACAGAAGTCTGATCTTTCCAACCATCAGAGAGTGCACACTGGTGAGAAGCCGTATTCCTGTCCTGAGTGTGGGAAATGTTTTTCAGATAAGTCCACTCTTTCCAGACATCAGATATTGCACACTGGTGTGAAGCCGTATTCCTGTCCTGAGTGTGGGAAATGTTTTTCAGATAAGTCCTCTCTTTCCAGACATCAGAGATTGCACACTGGTGAAAAACCGTATTCCTGTCCCGAGTGCGGGAAATGTTTTTCACAGAAGTCCCATCTTTCCGAGCATCAGAGATCGCACACTGCTGAGAAGCCGTATTCCTGTCCTGATTGCTGGAAATGTTTTTCAGATAAGTCCGCTCTTTCCAGACATCAGAGATTCCACACTGGGGAGAAGCCGTATTTCTGTCCTGAGTGAGGGAAATGTTTTTCAGAGCAGTTCAGTCTTTCCAGACATCAGAGATTCCACACTGGGGAGAAGCCGTATTTCTGTCCTGAGTGAGGGAAATGTTTTTCAGAGCAGTTCAGTCTTTCCAGACATCAGAGATTCCACACTGGGGAGAAGCCGTATTCCTGTCCTGAGTGCGGGAAATGTTTTTTAGATAAGTCCTCTCTTTCCAGACATCAGAGATTGCACACTGGTGAGAACTTGTATTCCTGTCCTGAGTGCGGGAAATGTTTTTCACAGAAGTCATATCTTTCCACACATCAGAGATTGCACACTGGTGAGAAGCCGTATTCCTGTCCTGAGTGTAGGAAATGTTTTGCAGATAAGTCCGCTCTTTCCAGACATCAGAGATTGCACACTGGTGAGAACTTGTATTCCTGTCCTGAGTGTGGGAAATGCTTTTCACAGAAGTCTGATCTTTCCAACCATCAGAGAGTGCACACTGGTGAGAAGCCGTATTCCTGTCCTGAGTGTGGGAAATGTTTTTCAGATAAGTCCACTCTTTCCAGACATCAGATATTGCACACTGGTGTGAAGCCGTATTCCTGTCCTGAGTGTGGGAAATGTTTTTCAGATAAGTCCTCTCTTTCCAGACATCAGAGATTGCACACTGGTGAAAAACCGTATTCCTGTCCTGAGTGTGGGAAATGTTTTTCACAGAAGTCCCATCTTTCCGAGCATCAGAGATCGCACACTGCTGAGAAGCCGTATTCCTGTCCTGATTGCTGGAAATGTTTTTCAGATAAGTCCGCTCTTTCCAGACATCAGAGATTCCACACTGGGGAGAAGCCGTATTTCTGTCCTGAGTGAGGGAAATGTTTTTCAGAGCAGTTCAGTCTTTCCAGACATCAGAGATTCCACACTGGGGAGAAGCCGTATTTCTGTCCTGAGTGAGGGAAATGTTTTTCAGAGCAGTTCAGTCTTTCCAGACATCAGAGATTCCACACTGGGGAGAAGCCGTATTCCTGTCCTGAGTGCGGGAAATGTTTTTTAGATAAGTCCTCTCTTTCCAGACATCAGAGATTGCACACTGGTGAGAACTTGTATTCCTGTCCTGAGTGCGGGAAATGTTTTTCACAGAAGTCATATCTTTCCACACATCAGAGATTGCACACTGGTGAGAAGCCGTATTCCTGTCCTGAGTGTAGGAAATGTTTTGCAGATAAGTCCGCTCTTTCCAGACATCAGAGATTGCACACTGGTGAAAAACCGTATTCCTGTCCTGAGTGCGGGAAATGTTTTTCACAGAAGTCCCATCTTTCCGAGCATCAGAGATCGCACACTGGTGAGAAGCCGTATTCCTGTCCTGATTGCTGGAAATTTTTTTCATAGAAGTCCCATCTTTACAGACATCGGAGATCTCACACGGGTGAGAAGCCATTTTCCTGTCCTGAGTGAGGGAAATGTTCCCGCACTGAAGTCCTGTCTTCCTGTACATCAGGGGTCCCACACAACCCTGGAGGTGTATTAGTGCCTTGAGTGCGGGAAATGTCTTCTATATGAATGTTGGTGGACATGTGGGGAAGAAGCACACCCTGATATACACCTCAGATATACTCCATGGCTGATCTTCATCATGTAAGAAACACTTCATAAGGAGATCAGAGATCACCAAAGACATGGATGAAGTGTTGTCCCGTGTTGGCCATTGATAGCAGGAGAAAAATAAAAATGGAGTCCTTACCTTTCATTGGCTGAGTACATTTTGTGCGGGAAGATTTCACAAACACTTACAGATCTGGTTGTTATAAATGTGTTGATGAAATGTGACCCGCATTCCCCCGGTCATGGCGAATTGGGATTTCCTATAATGGTCAGTTCAATCTAGTGGCCAAAATGTGCTTTCCTGACAGATGTCCATGGCCGCATACCTTTGGGTAGCCCCGCCCTCGCCCCCCCCCTAAGACCCCACCCCTATAAATGTTCAAAATAAGCCAATGGCTGCATTCCTTTTTTGTCCTCCTCACTTATAGGTCCATTTCTGTATGAAGTTTTCCTACCTATTGGAAGTATTGGTCGGCGTGTCTGGTGCTGGGCAGCTGTGCGGGATGTCAGGAGCTTCCTTTGGTATCCAGAAGTCTTCCAGGATGTCCCGAGTGGTCATTGAGTCCCCAGCTATCAGCGGGGTGGTGTTATGGCACACATATGTAGAGGATCCATGCCTGGAGAGTGGGCCCTGCCACCGGCGGCCATTTGCATTGGCTGGGAGCCCAGCTGCTTGCGGGTGGCCATTAAGTGTTAGACACATGAAATTCGTTTCGGTGCGAATACAAATTCCGACATATTTTTGGTTATTCCTAGATTCGGATGTATCCAAATCTCCAAATGAAATTGTAATGAATTTTGTTGAAATCTGTTAAAATTCGTTTTGTTTATTGATTTTCTAATGAATTCCAACTTTTCAGAATGATTCGAATTCGGATCAGTCAAAAAAAACAATCGACCGGTGCTAATTCTTTGTGAAGAAATAGCTGGTTGTTAATCAGCAAGCCGGGAAGCCGCCCGCCCGCATCCTTACCAACCATGACTCATCAGCTGTCAGCGGGCTTCCCCACTGACAGATGAATGGAAAGAAAAATTTCCCGGCAATAGAAAAAAATGATGTGCTCCCCCGACCCCCAGTCCATATCAGGCCCTTAGGGGCCATTATTGAAAAAAGGTGATGTAGACAGGTGGCCCCGCCTCTTACCAATGTAAATGCGGAACCTGCAGTAGGCAGAGGGCCTCCATGATGGCGAGAGCGTCTTTTTTTTATTTATTTTTTCGGGTGCGGAAGGCATTGTGATTGATGACAGGTCTACATCGGGGGAAGGCTGGCTTTTATTTTTTAAAAAAATATTTTTTAAAAAATTGTGTTTGTATATTTATTGCTTTTTGACACTTTTTTTAGTGAATAGGTACAGGTACTATGGTCCCGATACTCTTTCACATGAGGATCTGGGTTCCCCTGGGGTCCCCTTGGTAAAAGGGGCTTTCAGATTACGATGATCCCCCTGTCTGCAGACCCCCACAACCCCAGGCCACGGTTGTGGGAAAGAGGCCATTGTCCCCATCAGCATGGGGACAAGGTGCTTTGGGGTGGGGGGGCAGAACTGCCACAAAACACCCACCCCATGGTGAGGGCATGTGGCCTTGTATGGGTTAGAAGGGGGGGGGCGCTCGCTTGTCCCCCTTTTCCTGACTTGCCGAACTGCATGCTCAGGTTAAGATCTGGTATGGATTTTAGGGGGAACCCAACGCCATTTATTTTTTTTACATTTTGGCATGGGCCTGGTATAGACTGGGGGGGAGGGGACCCCAGGTCATTTTTTTAATGAGAGTCCCAACATCCTATCTGTTCAGAGAAATGGAAACTACAGATGTTCACAAGGAACCACTGTCATATGTGTGGACTTTAAGGGCACAGCATGAGACAGATAACAACTCCATGGATTTATCCTAAAATAACATTTATTGATTTATCTAAAACCAGATCTCAATAAAATGAGGAAACTGGCCCCAAATTGAGCTCAGCTCGTACACAGGAGATCAATGTCTCCTACTAATTTCACTCATGTACATCATACATATATAAGGATAAGTTGGTATATATCATAAGGTTCGTGTAGGTATAGATATTTCCTCTCTTCACTTAGATGTAACATTTAGTGACGGCCATGTACTTTATTACTGAATATATCTTATTACTATTATAACAATCTCCTTACTATATGAATTTTTTTGTCTCCGCTTTTTTTGTATACGTGTCTGCATCATATTTGTTACTGATGTCAACATTTGTATCAATTACTGTATGTATAATAAATGACTACGTTCAGATTCTATTTTTGTATATCTTAGTTGGTGACCGGCCTCATATAAAGTCCTACGACCTCTGTTTTTTGTTTGCATTAACCATTAGGGAGGGAGTCACGTTACTGTGTTTGCTTCGGATCATATTCCTCTATCTTCGTCTGTTCACTAGTCAACGCGTTTCACACAAGGCTTCTTCAGGACTATGAAGATGTACAGACAGTTTTCTAACAGACTCGATATTAGTGTTTCATAGACATAGAACATAATCTGTATTTATGTACATCATAATAAATACAAACATGGTTTACTAGCACATGGCATTCCTTCCAACCCCCAACAAATTAACCCGACCTGGGGCGGACACAGGGGTAAAATCAGAACAAAATGTATTGTGTATATAGGTATTTGTCCTGAAGGTCCTAGGTACAAGATAAAATATACAGTATCTCACAAAAGTAAGTACACCGCTCACATTTTTGTAAATTTTTTATTCTATCTTTTCATGTGACAACACTGAAGAAATGACACTTTGTTACAATGTAAAGTAGTGAGTGTACAGCTTGTATAACAGTGTATATTTGCTGTCCCCTCAAAATAACTCAACACACAGCCATTAATGTCTAAACCGCTGGCAACAAAAGTGAGTACACCCCTAAGTGAAAATGTCCAAATTGGGCCCAATTAGTCATTTTCCCTCCCCGGTGTCATGTGACTCGTTAGTGTTACAAAGTCTCAGGTGTGAATGAGCAGCAGGTGTGGTAAATTTGGTGTTATCGCTCACACTCTCTCATACTGGTCACTGGAAGTTCAACATGGCACCTCATGGCAAAGAACTCTGAGGATTTGAAAAAAAGAATTGTTGCTCTACATAAAGATGGCCTAGGATATAAGAAGATTGCCAAGACATTGAAACTGAGCTGCAGCATGGTGGCCAAGACGATACAGTGTTTTAACGGGACAGGTTTTATTTACAACAGGCCTCGCCATGGTGGACCAAAGAAGTTGAGTGCACGTGCTCAGCCTCCTTGCCAGAGGTTGTCTTTGGGAAATAGACGTATGAGTGCTGCCAGCATGGATGCAGAGGTAAAAGGGGTGGGGGGGGGGTCAGCCTGTCAGTGCTCAGACCATACGCCGCACACTGCATCAAATTGGTCTGCATGGCTGTCATCCCAGAAGGAAACCTCTTCTAAAGATGATGCACAAGAAAGCCTACAAATAGTTTGCTGAAGACAAGCAGACTAAGGGCATGGATTACCGGAGTCATGTCCTGTGGTCTCATGAGACTAAGATAAACCTAGGTTAAGATGGTGTCAAGCATGTGTGGCGGCAACCAGGTGAGGAGTACAAAGACAAGTGTGTCTTGCCTACAGTCAAGCATGGTGGTGGGAGTGTCATGGTCTGGGGCTGCATGAGTGCTGTCGGCACTGGGGAGCTACAGTTTATTGAGGGAACCATGAATGCCAACATGTACTGTGACATACTGAAGCAGAGTATGATCCCCTCCCTTCGAAAACTGGGCCATAGGGCAGTATTCCAACATGATAACAACCCCAAGCACACCTCCAAGATGACCATTGCCTTGCTAGAGAAGCTGAGGATGAAGGTGATAAACTGGCCAAGCATGTCTCCACACCTAAACCCTATTGAGCATCTGTGGGGCATCCTCAAATGGAAGGTGGAGGAGCGCAAGTTCTCTAACATCCACCAGCTCCGTGACGTCATCATGGAGGAGTGGAAGAGGACTCCAGTGGCAACCTGTGAAGCTCTGGTGAACTCCATGCCCAAGAGGGTTAAGGTAGTGCTGGAAAATAATGGTTGCCACACAAAATATTTACACTTTGGGCCCAATTTGGACATTGGTGGAGGACCTACTGTTGCTGGGGGGGAGTCTTAAATTTCTGGGGGGTCAGTTGTTGCTGGGAGGGGGTCTGTTGTTGCTTGCTGACAGGAAGTCTATTGATGCTGGCTGTGGGGATACCTGTTGTTGCAGCCAGGAGTCTATTGTTGCTAGGGGAGGAATTTTGTTACGTGTGGTCCATTGTTAGGGGATCTATTGTTACTAGCCGCAGGGGATCTATTTTACTGTTTTTCTTGTTATCAATCATTAGCAAATTCCACAAATTACGTAGCACCACAAAATGATACCTTGTTCTGTATTGTCTAAAAGAGCAGTACTGGGAGGTGGGTAGGGGATGGAACCAAGAAATGGTGCTTGAAGGTGGGTAGAGGATGGAACCAAGGAATGGAATGGTGCTTGGAGGTGGGTACAGGGTGGAATCAAGGAATGGTGCTCGGAGGTGGGTAGGGGTTGGAACCAAGGAATGGTGCTCGGAGGTGGGTAGGGGGTGGAACAAAGGAATGATGCTCAGAGGTGGATAGGGGCAGACAAAGGGGTAATTCCTGCACCTATTCTCTGAGAAAACAAGCCCTGATAATGAGTCACCTATTTGCTTGAATGTGGCCTTCATGAGTTATGATGTGGATCCTGGAGGTGCTGATATGAGGAATAAGGAACAAACTAGGTCTCATAACACATACAAAACCTAACATAAAATGTATTTTTAAGAAAAGCAGATAAAATTACAATTCCTATCAATCCCTTCTGAATTCCCTGACCTCTCCCTCCAACTGCCTAATCTTAGTTTAAATATATATATTTTTCTAGTTCATATTTCTCCTGAATTATGTATCCCATTTACTTCTGCAGAAAAATCTCACTTTGCTTTGTCAAGGCTAAAATATACAAAATATTAAAAAAATAAAAATGTGACAAAACGAACCTAAAAATCAAAAAGTCTAAAAAAAAATTATGTGTTGGTCTAACAGTGTATGAACGCCAAGTCTTTTGTTGACTCCTCCTTTGACAACTAGTCCTCCATAAGACTCCACTGCAACACCTAAGAACTCATACAATGTTCATACATAATATTCTTCTCTTCAGGACCATCGTAGTCCACATGACAAGAAACTTCTGGTAGGTGTGCAGATCCTTTTGCAATCATAGCAAACTGAGCTTTGACTTTTCTAGACAGCTGACATGACAAGTATCAAAGTTGTTCAGATATTAAGAGGCTTTTTTAACCACTTGCCGACCGCCGCACGACTATCTATGTCGGCGGTCAGCCCCTCACAGGCAAAGTGACGTAGGTCTACGTCGCTTGCTTGTGAGGGTCTAGGGAGCGAGCGCACGCCCCTGGAGGCGCGCTCCCGCGTGGTCATGGACACCCCCGCGCGTGTGACCGGCGGACCCGATGTCCGCCGGTCACTCGGCGATCAGCGGGGGAGAGGGAGAAAGTCAGGCGGCTTGTGTAAACAAGCTGCCTGTCATTCTCCCCTGTGTATGAATGATGATCATACGGTTCTACTATGTAGAACCGTTGATCACCGTTCATACAGCTGAAGCCACAGCCAATCACAGTAGAAAGCACGCCCCTAGGGACACACATAGCCCCTCCCTTTCAAAAAAAACCCCTTCACTGCCAGTGTATTTTTACTGTAACAGTGCATATGTATAGCACTGATTACTGTAGAAATGTCACTGGTAACCCCAAAAGTGTCAAAAATGTCAGTCAAGGGTCCGATCTGTCCGCCGCAATGTCGCAGTACCGCAAAAAAAATCGCAGATCGCCGCCATTAAAAAAAAACAACAAAAATGACAAAAATCTTTCCCTTTGTTAGTAAACGCGATAACTTTTGCGCAAACCAATCAAAATACGCTTTTTGCGATTTTTTTTACCAAACATAGGTAGCATAAAATAGGTAGCCGAAAATGTTAAAAAATTTTGATTTTTACATTTTTTTGGGGGGGGGGGGGGGAATTTCATATAAAAAAATGTGAAAAATATTGCTATTTTTGCTAAATTTACGCTCTTTTTTGTTTATAGCGCATGATCAAAAAATCGCACAGGTGATCAAATACCACCAAAAGAAAGCTCTGTTTGTGGGAAAAAAAGGACGCCAAATTCGTTTAGATACAGCGTCGCACGACCGCGCAATTGTCCGTTAAAGTCACGCAGTGCCGAATCGCAAAATACCCCCTGGTCAGGAAGGGGGTAAAATCTTCCGGGGCTTAAGTGGTTAAAGTGCTCTTATCCATCAATGCTGTTTGTGGTGATGTCATAACGTGCAGGAATGAAGGAGGGTATTTTTTTTTTGAAGATGGCGTCACTCAGATTGTTAGTCCAACATTAGATCATTAACAAAAAAAATGCCCATAAAGCCATTGAGTTTTTTTTTTTTCTGCTGAAGTAAATCTATGTTGTGAAGGGTAATAAGACCTAGAAGAAAAGAAAAACAAAATGTCTTAATACAAAAGGGAATCATTCTCATTTCATATAATGCATTATTCAACCACCATCCACACTAAACTGTGTACACTATCCTGAATTCAAAGGAAACACTTATTATGAACAATAGGCTGTCTCAAAAGGAGGCCTTTCACCTATGGCTGGGATCAACAACCCTACAGTAGATCAGGAACATGTAAGTACAGAGACAAAAACTTGGATAGCACAGAATACAAGATTTACAAGAATGGCAGGAGTATAGTGCAGCACTGGGCTTCTGGTCTTACAGGAAGGCAGTAAAATAAATGCTAGTAAGAACCACTTGCAGCACTGGGGTTCAGGGCTCACAGGAAGGCAGGTCATTTTAAGACAGGAAGGATAAATAATAGCACTATCTGGGGAGAACACAACATGTCCACACATGCAACAATGGTGAGGGCCCTTGGAAGGGTTGAGGTGCAAAGTCTCAAGAACTACCTTGTCTTCTCCAAAGGTGGAGATGGGTTAACTTCCAGCCAGTTCCCAGGTTGCAGTCCTCTTACTCACCCAAGCAGGCAGCTACCTAGAATGAAAGGCCAATAGACAACTGAGAATCCCTTGCATGGCTAAGGTGCTGGGATCACTAAACAGTAGGGAGTAAAATTCAAGCTGTCTTGTGTACATGGACACACAGAGACACACAAAACAGCTAGAAGTGAGTAACAATGCAAACAGAAATTTATAAGAGATGGTACAGTTGCCCAGTGACACCAAACAGGAAATTGAAACCAAACAGGTTTGAAATAGACTTGGCGACACAAAGGCTTGTGTCACGTACCTGGGAGGAGTCTGAGTTGACGAGGTCGGCCTCTCTTATATCTCCGGCCCAGACCCTACTGAAGGTGAGACAGAGGGTGTCAAAGGCCAGGAGGGACACGAGTGCCTGTGGTTGTTGATGGATCAGGATAGGCTGCTTGTCCGGATCCTGGAAACTGGAACATGCAATGCTGTATGGAACATGTGCAGCAGATAGCCAGGCAAGCACTCGGGTAGTTCTGAGAGACAAGGTTTGAGACAGAGTCAGAGTAGTAGGAAAGCCAGGGTCATCAACAGGCGGTGCAGCAGGGTACCAAATTTGTAAGCAGAGCCAAAGTCAGGGACGGAGCCGGGTCAGGTTTAGCAGAGAGGCAGAAGCAGAATCCAAGTCCAAGTTCAGAACAAGCCAGGTCAGCAACAGGGAAGCATACAGGTATCATCAGGTCACAGGAAACAGCTAAACATCAGTCAGCACAGGAAACAGGATTGAACTTCCTTTAAATAACCTGTCTGGTGACACGCCCATTAGTCATTCTTCTGGGAATAGCCTGTGCACGGCCACGCCCCAGACGTCTCACAGGGATTCCCTGACATTGCCCCCCCCCTTAAGGGCAGCCTCCGGATGCCCAACATAGACCGTTTTTCAGGATGTTGAAGAAGGTAGGCTCGTAACAATCGAGGAGCATGGACGTTTGAAGCAGGTTCCCAGGAATTATCCTCAGGGCCATAGCCCTTCCACTTGATAAGAAGCTGTGTCCGAGCACCCCTTCTTCTACAGTCCAGAATAGACTCCACCTCAAGTTCTTCATTACCTTAGATCAAAAGGGGAGCAGGAACTTCAGATCCACGATCTGGGAAGGGGTTGGGAACTGCTGAATTCAGTAAAGAAACATGGAACACGGGATGGATCTTCAGATTACCAGGTAAGATTAATTCGAATGCGACAGAATTGATCTTCTTCCTGATAGGAAATGGACCTAGGTATCTTGGGCCAAGCTTTTTTGAGGGACACTTTAATCTCAGGTTTGCTGTAGATAGCCAGACCTTATCCCCCGGTTTTAAATTCAAATTCCCTCTCCTTCTTCTATCAAAAATTTTTTTATTACCAGCCTGTGCCTTCAAAATGGTTTCCCGCAAAAGCTGACTGTTGGCATTAAGAAAATTTTGTCTTTCTTGTACAGCTGGTACAGCAGATTCCATAGGTAACTCAGGTAGGAAGGAGGGGTGATATCCATAATTGGCATAGAAAGGAGACTGCTTGGTGGCGGAATGGACGGAGTTATTATAAGCAAATTCCGCTAAAGGGAGGAGTAACACCCAGTCGTCTTGAGAAAAAGAGAGAAGCACCTTAAATATTGTTCAAGAGTTTGGTTTGTCCTCTCGGTCTGTCCCTTTGTTTGTGGGTGGTAGGCAGAAGACAAACAAAGTTCAATGTTTAATGCTTCACATAAAGCTTTCCAAAACTTGGAAGTGAACTGCACCCCACGATCAGAGACAATGCTGGCTGGAATGCCATGCAATCTCACCACTTCTTTGATAAACGTGGAGGCAGTTTCGGAGGCAGAGGGAGTTCCTTTCAGAGGTATAAAGTGTGCCATCTTGGAAAGACGATCAACTACAACAAAGATAGTGGTAAACCCTTCAGATGGAGGAAGTTCCACAATAAAGTCCATAGAGATCATACTCCATGATTTTTCAGGTACGGGGAGGGATTCCAACAGGCCCCAGGTCTTGGCCCGATCAGACTTGTTTCTGAGACACACAGAGCAGGATCTGACATAGTTTTTACAGTCCTTTAACCAATCTGGCCACCAAAAGGAACGGGAGACCAAATCAGAGGTTTTATGGATACCAAAGTGTCCAGCCAGAAGATGATCATGACACTTCTTAAGAATGGTGACCCTCAGTTGTTCAGGAATAAAAATTTGTTCATTGTGGAAATAAAGTCCATCCCTCAAGATGGTGTCAGGTTCAGGAGGTGGAGCTGGTTCAGGAAACATGCGAGAAAGGGCATCAGGTTTGCAATTCTTAGAGCCCGGACGAAAAGTTATATGGAACACAAATCGAGAGAAGAAAAGTGCCCATCTTGCCTGCGAAGGGCTTAATCGTTTCGCGATTCTTAAATATTCTAAGTTCTTATGGTCTGTAAAAATAAGGATAGGGTGTGCAGCCCCCTCCAGTAGGTAGCGCCATTCCTCCAGGGCAGCCTTTATGGCTAACAGTTCACGATCTCCTACGTCATAGTTCCTCTCAGAGGAGCTTAATTTTCTGGGGTAGAGTAGGGACTTGGCTCCTTGTCGTTGGGATAGTAAAGCCCCGACCGCATTTTCAGAGGCATCCACTTCAAGTACATAGGCTAAAGCGGGATCTGGGTGTTTTAAAATGGGAGCAGAAGTAAACAGAGTCTTTAATAGTTCAAAGGCGGCTTGAGCCTCTGGAGTCCATTTGAATGGGGTAAACTGTTTGGTCAGCTGTGTGATGGGGGATATGATGCCAGAAAAGTTCTTTATAAACTTCCTGTAAAAATTAGCGAAGCCCACAAAGCGCTGTACTGCTTTTTTGTCCTCGGGGGCAGGCCATTCCAGTACGGCAGATACATTTTGCGGGTCCATAGCAATGCCATCCGCAGAGATAATGAGTCCCAGAAATTGGATAACCTGTTTTTCGAACTCACATTTCTCCGCCTTTGCGTAAAGACGGTGTTGGCGAAGTCTGTCCAGTACCTTCTTTACATGGTTTCTGTGTAGGTCGAGAGAACTGGAAAATACAAGGATATCATCCAAGTATACGATGATAAACAAATCAAGATAGTCCCGAAATATATCATTAACAAGATGTTGGAATGTGGCTGGGGCATTACAAAGACCGAATGGCATCACCAGATATTCGAAATGCCCAAAGCGCGTTCAAAACGCGGTTTTCCATTCGTCTCCTTCACGAATTCTGACTAGGTTGTAGGCACCCCTCAAATCAAGTTTGGAGAACACCTGTGCCCCTCGTAACCTCTGGAAAAGTTCGGGAATTAGGGGAAGAGGATAACGATTCTTGACTGTTATCTTTATTGAGATCGCGATAATATACACAGGGCCTAAGGGTATGGTCCTTTTTCTCAACAAAGAATATGCCCGCTCCTGCGGGTGAAGTGTAGGGTCGGATGAATCCTTTTTCCAGGCTTTCATTAATGTAGTTACGGAGAGTCTCTAATTCGAGCTCAGAGAGAGGGTAGATCCGGCCAAAAGGTATTTCTGCCCCTGGCAACAGTTCAATGGGGGCAATCGTATGTACGATGTGGAGGAAGAAAATCAGCGCTCTTTTTATTGAAAACATCCAGGTATTCGTGGTAAACTGTGGGTACCAGTTTCAAGACTTCGGGGTCTGGATGGATACCAAGGAGAGAGGTAACAGTAAGAGACTCCTCAGGAACACAGTGTGCCCGGCAGTAGGGAGAAGAGAAGGAAATCTCACCCGTGAGCCAATTGATGCTAGGGTTATGGGCCTTCAGTCAGGGTATACCAAGAATGACAGGAAACATGGGTGATGTTATAACTTCCAGGCAAAGGAATTCTTGATGACCAGAGGAGGAAGAGCAGAAAATTGGAGCCGTCTCTTGTGTCACTGGAACAGACTTGATACCAGAGCCATCAGCCAGGTGAACAACAAACCCTTGTTTCTTGGCATAGAGAGGTAGATTGTGTTGGGCTGCAAATGTCACATCCACAAAACAGCTACAGGCCCCAGAGTCTATAATAGCAGGAACAGAGATAGTCTTTTCAGGAAGTTTCAGATGGCAAAGCAAGGTGAGATGTGTTTGATTAGACCCGGGTGGATGCATCATAGAAATCCAGTTAGAGGGGGTTCTGCAAGGCCTCACAGGACAAGTCTGAATGTGGTGACCGGCATCGCCACAGTAGAGGCAGAGATTGGAGCGATACCGTCGAAGACGTTCCGATGTGGACAGAGGGGATCTCTGGAAACTCGTGAAGGGTAGTGAGGTACCTCTGGGGGGTTAATGGTAATGAGAGGAGTATCAGCCCCAAACTCCGGGCGGACCAAAGGAGCCTTGTTAGTTCTTTCGGCTTGCCTCTCACGTAGCCTCCGGTCAATCTGGATGACAAGGTTCACCAGGTCTTCTAAGGCCGTTGGTACCCCCACCCTGGCAAGTTCATCCTTTAGGGCATCAGACAAACCAAGACGGAACTGATGATGGAGGGCTGAATGGTTCCACAGAGTATCGGCACTCCATACACGGAAATCTGTCACATAATCCTCCACAGGCCTTAGGCCTTGCTTTAACTTGCTAAGCTTTGATTCAGCAGTCAGATGACAAAAAGGATCTGCGTATAGCTGGGACATGGCAAAAAAAAAAGAGTCCATGGTTGTCAAGGCTGGATCGTGTTGTTCCCGAAGATGGAAAGCCCAGGATTGAGGCTCATCCTGAAGGAGCGAGATAATGAACCCCACCTTGGTATCTTGTGAAGAGAAGGTTCGAGGCAACAGGGAAAAGTATAGTTCACAAGAATTACGAAAAGTCCGAAATTTTCTTCGATTTCCAGAAAAACGTTCAGGAATGGGAACCCGAGGTTCCGGGTGGAAATCCGCCGCACAGGATGTGCTGGGCTCGGTCAGAGAAGAGTCATTTTTGCGGGCCGATAATTGATCTTCGATGCAATCTAATTTTCCTTGCAGGCTTTGTACCATGTGGGATAGTGCAGAGATCGATCGGCAAACGTTCTCCAGTGGAGAGACCTCCCTTTCAGACTCCATAGTTGGCTGACTGATACTGTCACGTACCTGGGAGGAGTCTGAGTTGACGAGGTCGGCCTCTCTTATATCTCCGGCCCAGACCCCACTGAAGGTGAGACAGAGGGTGTAAAAGGCCAGGAGGGACACGAGTGCCTGTGGTTGTTGATGGATCAGGATAGGCTGCTTGTCCGGATCCTGGAAGCTGGAACATGCAATGATGTATGGAACAGGCGCAGCAGATAGCCAGGCAAGCACTCGAGTAGTTCTGAGAGACAAGGTTTGAGACAGAGTCAGAGTAGTAGGAAAGCCAGGGTCATCAACAGGCGATTCAGCAGGGTACCAAATCGTAAGCAGAGCCAAAGTCAGGGACGGAGCCGGGTCAGGTTTAGCAGAGAGGCAGAAGCAGAATCCAAGTCCAAGTTCAGAACAAGCCAGGTCAGCAACAGGGAAGCATACAGGTATCATCAGGTCACAGGAAACAGCTGAAGATCAGTCAGCACAGGAAACAGGATTGAACTTCCTTTAAATAACCTGTCTGGCGACACGCCCATTAGTCATTCTTCTGGGAATAGCCTGTGTACGGCCACGCCCCAGACGTCTCACAGGGATTCCCTGACAGCTTGACTACTAGGAACATTAATATGCAAAGCCTGGGGCAATGAGTCACCTTAGAATGAAAAGAGATGGCCTGGCTGGCCATGTAGCTAATTGAATTAACAACAGGAGGTTTGCCTAGTCTTAAACTTTAAATCTTGTAGGAACAATAGGTAAGAGCAGACCCATATGCAATGGGACTTCATGTACCAGCATACATGCTGATCTTTGTGAATAAACGAGACAGATCTGTAGCAAAACTGAAGATCTGTGTCATAGGCTTAACTTAAAATCTTAGCAATACCAAAGTAACCTTAACAATTTGTAGTAACACTGACATACATTCATTATAATTCTTAGCACACTATAGGTGTAAAATTAGAGCAACAATTTATCCAATTCCATCCTATTCTTCCATCTCACAATATAATAAAAACTTTATGAGACAGGAGATGCTTAATTATCTAAGGAATAGAAACTCATTAATGCCAGAGCTCATATATGTCAGATTAAAACACATCAAATATCTGACACCCAATAAATAAGAAATTAGAAACTGCTACAAGCAGTACAACACCAATATTAGCTATATGGGGATGAAACTCTTAAAAATGTACATATGTAAACAGTATAATAAACCAGAAGAAAACAATTTGGAACAATACTTCCATTGGTGAATTGTCTTTAAAGGCTGTGATCTGCTTTTGTTCTGAAAGTCTTAAAGAAATCAAACCAGGGCATAGAACTCATCTGAGAAATAAGCATCAAAAAATTTAGTAACAAAACATTATATTTTCCTCCTAAAAATAAAACAAAGGTTATGTATTTAGCATACAGTAAGCATTTTAAACATTTTCTTTCTTAGATGTTTTAACAGTGCACTTTTCTAATACCAAAAATTGTTGACGTCAAATTAATTATTACCACGTGGATTTCTAGTTTTTTAATAGTTTTATTATTATTGTTCACCATGGTTAAAAAAATGAGCAGCTCAAAAATAAACATTAGTAATTTCCCATTTGGCTACAAGAAAGTTATACTTCACCATATTAAACCCATTGGAGCATTCTTCAAAAACTGTTTTTTTCTACAAAAGCAAAGATTATAGTGAATACACATCTGTATATACAATTAACATATTCTTTTGTACTTTCCTCTTAAAGTTTACTCAGCTCAGTCAATTTGCATGACAATACAGCTGTTTACACTACCAAGCCTTGCAATTAACCTGTGTCAAAGAAGGGAGGGGGGGTTTCAGTGCCCATGGTGGGCTGAAAGACACCAAAATCTTTTAAAAAGTCAATAGCTACCTCAATTATAAAGTTGAAATTGCTCACGATTTAAGAATAGAAATACAATTTTAGTCCTTAAGGTCACTGAAAGATTGTATTAACATGCCTTATTACATTTCATATATATTTCCACTTATGCCTATTCTATGATGAAATATGGGCCCTTGCATTTACATAGCAACGAGCTTGGCCAGCAGCCAGCTGTATTTTGCATTTAGACGACATGTTAAACCACCTCTCCATTCATTCATTTGAACACTTGACAGTTGGATATTTAGCATTTAGATTACAAGACATTTTGCATAGAGACTGACACCACCCATAAACAATTGACAATTGCTTACATTAACACAGACAAGCTGAACACAGACAGACCGATACTACAACAAAACACCTCATATTGACACAAATGCATAGGGAAACAAAAGCCTTTCATGTACAGTTTCTGGGAGACATGTTCTGTTGTCAAATTGACCAGTAAATTGTAAACCAGTTAAAGCAGTTTTTTCCCGCTCAAAACATGCCTTAAATATGAGCTAAACTTGCAATAAAATCAGATGTGACTACACTTTGTTTAGGTACTCTGTGTTCTTGCATCTCCCAGCTGGAAGAGGAGGAATTCACTATCTAGAAGGGGGGGTTAGCACATGAAAGGCTGTATATTATCGTGATTGCCTCCTGATGAGATTTGAGCTAACAGTTTTGGTGTCATGAAGTTGGATCTGCCAAAAAAACACAGTATGGGGTAAGTAATTATGTTTTTTATTATTATTATTACTACCCTATACTGTCAGAGCAGATAAACGGTACCCAGTTAACCGCTAATTTTAGCACCTCCCGGGAATCTGATATTCCCAAAGATGGGGTCTGATACTCCAGGGCCTGAAGCGCCAAAGATAAGATGGGGTCTAATATCCCAGGGTTTGGAACCCGTTTACAAAGCAGTACTGTGTGTGATAGTGAATTCTCCCTCCTAAAAACCTTGTATATATTTGTATAGACACTTAAGTGTATTTAGTCGTTATATAAGATTGCATGCCATTGTATAGATGTATGTGGAGATTGTATGTGATATTAAGCTGAGCCTGAAGGTAAACTCTTGGCCACCAAGGATAGTTAACAGCAAACCATGAGTCGGGTGTATATAAATCTGATTATTAATACGCAGGAAACCACATAAATTGGAAAACTAGGTTTTTCCAATAAAGTCTAAATACTGACCTCACCCCCATATATATATATATATATATATATAAACCTTCAAACTCAGCTGATCTCACTTTGTATTCTGAGCTTAGATAATGGGAAATTCTCAAGGTAATCCCGAAAAAAAGATGAAATTTACGTTTGGGAAATTGTATGAAAATTGTATCGTGTATGGGCAACCTTAGATCCATGAATCGTTATGTTGTGTTCGTTTTAACACTGTTCCTAAAGGTGCTGTACCAGCAAAGCATTTCATAACACTAAATGAATATTGGTTGTATAATAATTTGTTTTGTGTTTATTACTTATGTTTTAAAGTGATGTGATTTTGACGTACTATACTGGTCATGGCAGCTTTTAGAAGCAAGGAAATATATATTTGGTGTGTAAAGTGTGACCTTAAGGACTAAAATTGTATTTCTATCCTTAAAAATCGTAAGCAATTTTGAACTTTTATCATTAAGGTTTTGTGTCACCGACCTTTCTTTCTTTATCACTGACTTTTAAAAAAATATATATATTTTCTGGTGCCTTTTTAGCAAACAAACCACCCTCCCCCCCTCTCCTGTCTGTGACACAGGTAACTGCAAAGGGATTGTATTGTCATACAAATTAACTATCAGTTTTGCTTTTGTAGAGAAAACCAGTTTTTGAGGAATGTTCCGAATGGGTGAAGAATGGGTGACGTATGGGTTCTTGTATTCAAATGAGAAATTACTAATGTTTATTTTTGAGCTGCTCATTTTTTCAACCATGGTGAACAATAATAATTTTTTTCTTTAAGTTTATGGTATACCATTGCATAACAAAAAAATATAGAAATCCACGTGGTAATAATTAATTTGACGTCAACAAATTTTGGTATTAGAGAAGTGCACTGTTAGGAAGGGAAATGTTTGACATGCTTACTGTATGCTAAATTCCTCTAACCGTTGGTTTATTTTTAGGAGTAAAAGTGAAATGTTTTGTTACTGAATTTTTCTTGATGCTTATTTCTCAGACAAATTTAATGTGAGACTTTCAGAACGGAGAACAATCACAGCCTTCAACGACAACTCAACCTTATGGGAGTATTGTTTACAAATTGTTTTTTTTCTGATTGATTAGACTGTTTTTATTAGGTGTCAGATATTTGATGTGTTCTAATTTGACATATATGAGCTGTGGCATTAATGAGGTGCTATGCTTTAGATAATTAAGCATCTTTGGTCTTTTTAAAGTTTTCTTTAGTATATTGGTCTTAGAAAAAAAAAAATAGGATGGAAGTGGATGGCTTGTTGATAGTGTGCTAAGAATTATAATGAATTTATGCCAGCATTACTACTTTGATATGTTACTACTTTGATATTGTTAAAGATTTACAATTTTAAACGTAACCTCCTGCGGTGAATTCAATTAGTTGATCTCCTTTCATTCTAAAGGTGACTCATTGCCCAGGCTTTGCATATAAATGGTCCTTGAAGTCAGATCCTGTGTCTCCAAGGCTATTTGTTTTCAATTTCCTGCTTGGTGTCACTGAGCAAACTGTGCAATCTCTTATAAATTTATGTTTGCATGAGTACTGACTTCTAGCTGTTTTGTGTGTCTATGTGTCCATGTACACAAGACAGCTTGAATTTCACTCCCTGTTGTTCAGTGATCACAGCATCTTAGCCATGCAAGGGATTCTCAGTTCTAGGTAGCTGCCTGTTTGGGTGAGTCAGAGGACTGCAAGCCAACCCATCTCCACCTTTGGAGGACTACAAGGCAGTTCAACCCCTCCAGGGGCCCTCACCATTGTTGCATGCGTAGACATGCTGTGTTCTCCCAAAATAGTGCCATTAGGTATCCTTCCTGTCTTAAAATTACCTGCCTTCCTGTAGGCCCTAAACCCCAGTGCTGCGAGTAGTTTTACTAGCATTTATTTTTGCTGCCTGCCTGTAGGCCAGAAGCCCAGTGCCGCAAAATACTCCTGCCATTCTTGTAAAACTTGTATTCTTGTCTCTGTACTTACCTGCTATTCTTGCTGAAGTCAGAATGACTCCAGACCCGTCTCAACCCCATGAGTCCATTTATTCTCATATCTAGAGATTTTGCAAGAGGAATATGTGGCAGAATTAATTGAAAAAAATTAAACAGTGATTATGGTGATATCTCGCTCTCGTTTCCTTTGCCAACAGGTGCACCAACCCACCCATTCAAGCCTGGAGACAGAGTCCTGGTGAAGGCCCCCCTCCATAAGCTGACGTCGCTAGACCCACCCTACGGACCTCCTGCGACAGTTCAAGCAGTGACCAGAGCAGCGGTATTGACAGACGACTCCCCGGTTTGGATCCACGCATCGCGACTGAAGGAAGCCCCACCCCTGGACCCCACGACTACGGACCGGAGATTGTGACGAGCACCAGACGAATTCCAGTTGGATCCAGACAGACGCATTGGTACAATGCCAACGGACACCCCTACTCCTGGAAAACTTCCCATTTTTGCAGCAGTGGTACTGTTTACAGCAAGCTCAACACCAGTAGCCACTGTCTGGTTACTTGCAACATGTGCTCAACCACCCGGAAAACCTCTCCCTCATTTTGCCCTTGCTCACCCGACGGAAAAGAGAGAGACACGAGACATCCATGTCTCCACTTTACAGTCGAAGTCAAGCCAATTGGACACAGAGGACATTGTTTTTACTTTGTAGCCGCCAGGGACTTAGTCCTGACCGCTCTGATGACGAGGGTTGAAAGGGAATTTTTTTCCTCCCATTGAATGTGGGGGGGTTTATTTTTGCCTTTCCTGGCAAAGGCTTTAGGACATGTTGAAAAATCACATGCATAGTCAACAGGTGGTATGTGCTGCCATGGTCTATTTGTAGTGACTTTATTGCCATAATAATGGAGTTGGATTTTGAGCCATGGATTCTTGCAAGCTATGACCCTCCCCATTGAACATGTCTGTTTTTGATTTGATAGAATTCTAAGAAGTTATATCCCTATGTGCACACAACCAAGTCACCAGCCTACTTACACTTTAGAATATAATGTCACCTGTTTTGTGCAAATCAGTTACCAATAATATGACATGCACTCATACAAAAACACAACCCAGGTATGTCAAGAATGTCCAGCTCATTCATAGTTGGACATATATCCCAGGAGGGCACATAGTGCTATTAAGAGACTCTAAGTGATCCCACCGTTATGAATAAAGTTGGGATCAAAGGTTGGGTTGAAAGAGTGTATCAACGTGCCTTACAAAAATTATATTTCATATTACATTTTGTTAGGGCTCATTCTACGATGGAATGTGGCCCCCTGCAATTACAGATTTAACGAGCCAGGCTAACACCCATCCATCCACCTTGGACAGCAGCCAGCTATATTTTGCATTTAGACGACATGTTAAACCACCTCTCCATTCATTCATTTGAACACTTGACAGTTGGATATTTTGCATTTAGATTACAAGACATTTTGCATAGAGACTACTGACACCACCCATAAACAATTGACAATTGCTTACATTAACACAGACAAGCTGAACACAGACGGACCGACTCTCCAACAAAACACAGATTCAGATACAAAGACACCTCTGTAATGTTCTGGTACCTTTGGTACCCTTATTCCACTTTCCAATTCCGTGTATGCGTCCCACCATTCTCTTCTGGTAGGTGCGCATACACCTTTAAGACCGATGCTGTCATCACTGAGCGCCGCAGAGCGGCTATTTCAACCGCCGGCGTTCTCACTCACATCGTTCGTTCAACCTGCCGTGAAGCTCATATGCTTACAAGCGTACCTCGCTGTCGGAACCTCGCTGCTGATCCCTGTATCCCGCTACCGGATCACTTGCTCATACCGAACCACTCTACTACTGCTTGCTATTAGTGATAAGTACCCCGCAGGGGAATCCTCCATAACCTTCCTACCAAGCTTACACTATTTAGCTCTGCATACTAAGGACTATTACTATCATCTGCACTATTTAGATTGCTAGCTCTTGAGCCTACTAACATCTATCCTTGCACTGGGTTAGTCTCTCTTGTATGTCATCTGCTATCCTACCACCTACTACCATACATGATTGCTAACCTATCTGCATCCCACCTGCTACCATCTATACTCTCATGAACATTCCTCTCAAGTGTTTGTCTCCTGTTGTCTCCATTCAAACCTGTCTCTCTAGCTCATCATCACTATACTGCAATATACATATATCACTCTAGGAACATCTTATTGAGTGTGTATATTTGTATGCTGAATCAGACAGACCACTGTGATGAGTCTTGGGAGTTGGGATTGGTATTTCAACGTATCTCTGCATGACTACTGAGTGGAGTTTTTCTGCAGCTGCAAATCCATCTTGTTCAAAAAACGCAGGAGCGTTACAACCTCATATTGACACAAATGCATAGGGAAACCAAAGCCATTCATGTACAGTTTCTGTGAGACATGTTCTATTGTCAAATTGACCAGTAAATTGTAAACCAGTTAAAGCAGTTTTTCCCGCTCAAAACTTGCCTTAAATACGAGCTAAACTTGCAATAAAATCAGTTGTGACTGCGCTAAGTTTGAGTGCTATGTGTCGTCATAACTCCCGGCCGGGCAAGGAGGAATTCACTATCTAGGGGGGTTAGCAACTGAAGGGCTGTATATCATCGTGATTGCCTCCTGACGAGATTTGAGCTAACAATACTCTAGGTTGTACATTACATACTCCTGACCCCTGCACTATATACTCTATGTTGTACATTACATACTCCTGACCCCTGCACTATATACTTTATGTTGTACATTACATACTCCTGACCCCGGCACTATATACTCTATATTGTACATTACATACTCCTGACCCCTGCACTATATACTCTATGTTGTACATTACATACTCCTGACCCCTGCACTATATACTTTATGTTGTACATTACATACTCCTGACCCCTGCACTATATACTTTATGTTGTACATAATTCCGATACTGTATAGTCCTAACTTTTGTATCCTATTTAATAAGTTGTACATTACATAGGCCTTACTTCTTTTGCACCCATTTCCTACCAGCTGGACATTTTATATTTGATGATTCGATTGAAGCACAGACATTGACACATGCTGATAATAATGTGATAACATCCTCTAACTTTGGAACCTTAAACAGAAAGTGATATTTGGGGAGTAGTCAATAACCCAATGATGGGGGTCTTCAGAATCAGTCCAGTCTTTATCCTCACTCTCTGACCTCTGGTGGGGCTCAGCCCCGCTGTTATTCATTACTAAATAAGGAACTGCGGGACTTCTTGTGTTGGGAAGATAGCAATGAGTGATAGAGGGGGAGGGGACACTCGTCCTACAATCCCCTCATCACTGTCACTCCTATAAAAGACAGTTCTCGTTGTTTCCTCACTCTCTGACTAAGGTCCATGAAACAAGAAATGAACTGGTAGGAGATCAGAGGAACCATATACTAGTTACCTTGAACTGGTGGAAATGGTGGAATTGTAAGATCCTCAGAGACAAAGCTGTCTTATGTGGGCGGAGTCCTGGTTTAAGGGAACCAATCTGCTGATGTCTAGTAATAATCTTTTTATTTCTATTTTAGAACATGGACGGGAGATGAGGAAAACCTCAGAGGATTGTCTCACTTTGTCTCCAGACTGTAAAGTAGAAGATGAGGACATCACACAGTATAGTCCAGGAGAAAACCTGGCTACCTCAAATGTCCATCCGGGACCACACAGTGTAGATGGACCATCATATTCCTCTTATCCTGAGGAACCTCAGACTGTGAGGGAAAGTGCCGGACCATCATATTCCTCTTATCCTGAGGAGCCTCAGACTGTGAGGGACAGTGCCGGACCATTGCATTCCTCTTATCCTGAGGAACCTCAGACTGTGAGGGACAGTGCCGGACCATCATATTTCTCTTATCCTGAGGAACCTCAGACTGTGAGGGACGGTGCCGGACCATCGTATTCCTCTTATCCTGAGGAACCTCAGACTGTGAGGGACGGTGCCGGACCATCGTATTCCTCTTATCCTGAGGAACCTCAGACTGTGAGGGACAGTGCTGGACCATCGTATTCCTCTTATCCTGAGGAACCTCAGACTGTGAGGGACAGTGCCGGACCATCTTATTCCTCTTATCCTGAGGAACGTCAGACTGTGAGGGACGGTGCCGTCCTTCCAACAAAGAGGTTTTCCTGTACTGAGTGTGGGAAGTGTTTCCATTTTAAATGCAATCTTGATATGCACAAAATATCTTGCACAGGTGAAAAGCCATATTCCTGTCCTGAGTGTGGGAAATGTTTTTCAGACAGGTCCAGTCTTTACCCACATCGGAGATTACACACAGGGGAAAAGCCATATTCCTGTAATGAGTGCGGGAAATGTTTTTCACGAAAGTCCCATTTAATCATACATCAGAGATCTCACACGGGGGAGAAGCCATATTCCTGTCCGGAGTGCGGAAAATGTTTTTCAGCCAAGTCCGTTCTTTACAGACATCAGAGATCGCACACGGGGCAGGAGCCACTTACCTGTTCTGAGTGTGGGAAAAGTTTTTCACAGATGTCCAGTCTTGCCAGACATCAGAAGTCTCACATGGATGAAAAGACTTATTCCTGTCCTGAGTGTGGGAAATGTTTTCCAAGAAAAATATATTTTGTTATTCATCAGAGATGTCACACGGGGGAGAAGCCATATAACTGTCCTGAGTGTGGGAAATGCTTTTCACAGAAGTCCCATCTTTACACACATCAGCAACTGCACACGGGGCTGAAGCCATTTTCCTGTTCAGAGTGTGGGAAATGTTTTGTACTAAAATCAAACCTTGTTACACATCAGAGGTCTCACACAGGGGAGAAGCCGTATTCCTGTCCTGAGTGTGGGAAATGTTTTTCACAGAAGTCCAATCTTTACAGACATCAGAGATATCACACAGGGAAGAAATCACTTTCCTGTCCTGAGTGAGGGAATTGTTCCTCACTGAAGTCCTGCCTTCCTGTACATCAGGGATCCCACACAACCCTCGAGGTGTATTAGTACCTTGAATGTGGGAAATATCTTCTATATGAATGTGGCTGGACATCACAGCTCTCATGTGGGGAAGAAGCACACCCTGATATACACCTCAGATATACTCCATGGCTGATCTTCATCATGTAAGAAACACTTCATAAGGAGATCAGAGTTCACCAAAGACATGGATGAAGTGTTGTACCGTGTTGGCCATTGACAGCAGGAGAAAAATAAAAATGGAGTCTGCGACGGAACCGCTTGGCACCCCGACTAGGTGCTTCCTTCTGCCAAACCGCGCTTCCTGCCCTCCAAACCGTTCTGAGCAGACTGAGAGCTAATACCAGCCCCTTTTATCCCAAACATCGTACCTAGACAAGATGTGAGGTAAAATCCAAAGGAATGACTGTTTATTGAAGCTCAGACACATACTTCATACCATACAGGATGACATTCCCTCCTGATCATATTAACCTAACAATACAAACTGTAAACAAGAATATAATTAACACAACTAAGGAACAGCCAACATGAACTACGCTACTCCCCCTCTAGCAACTGATAACTTACAGTGATATACTTAACATGAGCTAATTAACTGGTCACTTAAACCAGCCTAGGTGGAGGGGACAATACTAGCAGACAGACAGAGACAATGGAACAATGGGAGAGATCTACTTACCATAAGCATGTTATAGCAGGAGGCCCCAGTGGTTTGAGCTGATTACATAACATCTACAGTCATTGCTGGTTTGAGGCATAGAGGCCCCAAATATGGATATGGAACCTCCAGTTCCCGGAGTCTGTGTGTTTTGGGGAGACATAAACTTGAATCAGAAACAAGACCACTCCACGGATCCCCCAGGCATACACCTTCCAAAGAGTAGTGTTCCCTTAAATGCCAGGGCCCATAGTCACTGGGTAAGAGGCTCGCTCCCAGTCCTCTCCAAAAGCCTCTGTCCTGGTTAGGTCTGTCACAGAGTCATTACTTTCATTTACATTTTGTGGTGTGAGCTTTCAGAAACATTTAGAGGTCTATTTAAGAATACAAAAATAGTTAAATGAGTGTGACCAACATTCGCCCAGCTGTGACAGGTTTTGGCAATATTTTATCTCATATGATCACTGGCTCCATCTCGTGGCCATAATGCTTTATTGCACTATTTTTACTGATGGAGGTATTTCAGAAAAAATACCGTAATATGGCCACTAGATGGAGCTGGCGATCATAGGAAATCACTGTGTTAATTAAAATACAGCCAGAATTTTTAACAGCTGAATAAATGTTTGTCACATTCGTCCAATGAATTTTCTGTAAATAAGGGAAAAAAACAAGGGTTGTTAGTGAAAGCAGCACAGATTACACACACTACACATTGTTAGGCACACAGTTAACCCTTTTATTGCCCCTAGATGTTAACCCCTTCCCAGTCTGTGTCATTAGTACAGTGAAAGTGTATATTATTATTGATGTATTGGTGTCACTAGTGATGTCAGTGTCAGTTAATGCCCCTCCCAGTGAACGTCAGCTAGTGCCAAATTGTCTGCCAACCTATTACAGTCCCACTCTAAGTTGCTGATCACCACCATTACCAGTATAACCTCAAATTCCACCATAGTTTGTAGACAATAACTTTCACTTAAACCAATTAATATACACTTCATGGGATTTTTTTTTACCAAAGTCATGTAGCAGAATACAGTTGGACCTAAACGTATGCAGACATTTGAATTTTTTTTTTTTTTATTGGATATATTTTATAATAGAAATATTGTTTTTTTTTTTCAAATGTTTATTTTTTTTGTTTCTTATTATAAAAAATAAACCCAGTTGTGATCAAAGGCCACAAAAAGCTTTATTTGTGTGGAAAAAATGATATAAATGTAATTTGTGTACAGTGTTGCATGACCACGCAATTACCAGGTTTAGTAGCGCAGTGCTGAATAGCAAAAAAATGCTCTGGCCATGAAGGGAGTAAAACCTTCCGGAGCTTAAGTGGTTAAACCAACCATTCATTTAAAACTAAAAATGTGCATTTGGCCATTTGATGGCGCTAAGTATAATAGAAATTAGTTGATGAAAAGCAAATTTAAACCCGCGCTACACAGCGTGTTGATTTATATATGTGTAAAATTAAAAGTGTGAGTATGTGCAGCTGCTGCAAACACTAAGAAAATCTTAGGAAGAATGATTTAAAACAAATTTATGCAGCGCTAGCATCAATATTATTAGTTAGGTGAGAAGTATAAGAATAATATACAATAAACTCAAATCTTGTATGCATAAAGTGCTAAGTGCTAAAAACTAATTATATCCAAGTGAACAATAAATAATAAATATCAAGTGCATAAAAAGTCCTTATACTTTCATCCAAATAAGGTGCTATAAGTTATTAAAAATATCCAAGTGAGTGATAGACAATAAATATTAAGTGCATAAAAAAAGTCCTTGTATGTGATCCAGGTAAGGTGCCAAAGTGCCAAGAAATCAAGGTGCTGCAAAGTGATAAGATGCCCCTCTTGGTTCCCCACTCACCAAATTGCCAATGTAAAAATACCTTTGTACGTTATTTCACAGTAGCCCAGGATCTTTAAAAAACTTCTCCAATGTGTCCTCCAATAATGTATGGGTCCGCCTCCGCTTCCACCATTAAATAAAAAGACGGCCGTACATGGTGAAGTAAGTATATACTGTTTTATTTTCCAAAGAAGTCAATTGAATACTTACAAACGAAAAATGGTATATGGCATGTAATCGATACACTCGTGTGGTGCCGCTCTCGGCGTGCGTTCCACACACAGGAAGTTCCTGACCGGAAGTGACGTTCTGCTGGTCCGCAACCGGAAGTACGTCCTTCTGGTTGCGGACCAGACGGAACGTCACTTCCGGTCAGGAAATTCCTGTGTGTGGAACGCACGCCAAGAGCGGCGCCACACGAGTGTATCGATTACATGCCATATACCATTTTTCGTTTGTAAGTATTCAATTGACTTCTTTGGAAAATAAAACAGTATATACTTACTTCACCATGTACGGCCGTCTTTTTCTTTAATGGTGGAAGCGGAGGCGGACCCATACATTATTGGAGGACACATTGGAGAAGTTTTTTAAAGATCCTGGGCTACTGTGAAATAACGTACAAAGGTATTTTTACATTGGCAATTTGGTGAGTGGGGAACCAAGAGGGGCACCTTATCACTTTGCAGCACCTTGATTTCTTGGCACTTTGGCACCTTACCTGGATCACATACAAGGACTTTTTTTATGCACTTGATATTTATTGTCTATCACTCACTTGGATATTTTTAATAACTTATAGCACCTTATTTGGATCAAAGTATAAGGACTTTTTATGCACTTGATATTTATTATTTATTGTTCACTTGGATATAATTAGTTTTTAGCACTTAGCACTTTATGCATACAAGATTTGAGTTTATTGTATATTATTCTTATACTTCTCACCTAACTAATAATATTGATGCTAGCGCTGCATAAATTTGTTTTAAATCATAATAGAAATTATAGTCATCACCCGGGCTCGTCGACCTCCTGCTTCAGGGGGTGTGGCCAGATGGGCACCTTTCTACACATATGGTGGACTTGTCCTAAAGTGCGCCTCTTTAGGATGAGGGTACGCCTTTATTTTTTCAGGTACGACATTCAATATTACCAAAGATAGAAGTATTACCCTACTGATGTGTAGATTGTGTGGAGAGGAAGGGTCTATCTGTAAATAAATGGCACCGTCCCCTGGGATAAATTATGAAATAGTTAAGTAACCAGGTTGGTAGGCGACTAATAAAGATGGAGGGAGGGAAGGGAAAGGAATGAGACAAGCAGGGGATAAGTCTTCCAAACACTGGTATTAATAGACAGGCACATTCAAATCCCCACATCCAAAGACCAAAAATTGATGAAAAAGGATAATACATGTTTATTGATTATACCAAACAACAATATATATCAAATCATATAAATAATACAATATCTGTTTAAAGTATATCTTGTGAATCTACCCGTTTCGCTGAACAGAGCTTCCTCAGGATCCAAGAAAATATTCTTATCAGATAAATCCATATAAAATCACAATATCTAAAACAAACAATAATAACAAACTATTAGGCATTTTTTGAATCCCCCTTTGTTTCTCTCTCTTCTGGTATATATACAGTATCTCACAAAAGTAAGCACACCCCTCACATTTTTGTAAATATTTTATTCTATCTTTTCATGTGACAACACTGATGAAATTACACTTTGCTACAATCTAAAGTAGTGAGCGTACAGCTTGTATAACAGTGTAAATTTGCTGTCCCCCCAAAATAACTCAACACACAGCCATTAATGTCTAAACCGCTGGCAACAAAAGTGAGTACACTTTTGGGTCCAAAGTGTCAATATTTTGTGTGGCCACCATTATTTTCCAGCACTGCCTTAACCCTCTTGGGCATGGAGGTCAACAGAGCTTCACAGGTTGCCACTGGAGTCCTCTTCCACTCCTCCATGACGATATCACAGAACTGGTGGATGTTAGAGACCTTGCACTCCTCCACCTTCCATTTGAGGATACCCCACAGATGCTCAATAGGGTTTAGGTCTGCAGACATGCTGGGCCAGTCCATCACCTTTACCCTCAGCTTCTTTAGCAAGGCAGTGGTCATCTTGGAGGTGTGTTTGGGGTCGTTATGATTTTGGAATACTGCCCTGCGGCCCAGTCTCCGAAGGGAGGGGATCATGCTCTGCTTCAGTATGTCACAGTACATGTTGGCATTCATGGGTCCCTCAATGAACTGTAGCTTCCCAGTGCCGGCAGCACTCATGCAGCCCAAGACCAAGACACTCCCACCACCATGCTTGACTGTAGGCAAGACAGACTTGTCTTTGTACTCCTCACCTGGTTGCCACCACACACGCTTGACACCATCTGAACCAAATAAGTTTATCATGGTCTCATCAGACCACAAGACATGGTTCCAGTAATCCATGTCCTCAGTCTGCTTGTCTTCAGCAAACTGTTTGCTGTCTTTCTTATGCATCGTCTTTAGAAAAGGATTCCTTCTTGGACGACAGCCATGCAGACCAATTTGATGCAGGGTGCGGCGTATGGTCTGAGCACTGAAAGGCTGACCCCCCACCCCTTCAACCTCTGCAACAATTGCTGGCGGCATTCATGCGTCTATTTCCCAAAGACAACCTCTGGATATGACGCTGAGCATGAGCACTCAACTTCTTTGGTTGACTATGGCGAAGCCTGTTCTCAGTGGAACCTGTCCTGTTAAACCTCTGTATGGTCTTCGCCACCGTGCTGCAGCTCAGTTTCAGGGTCCTGGCAATCTTCTTATAGCCTAGGCCATCTTTATGTAGAGCAGCAATTCTTTTTTTCAGCTCCTCAGAGAGTTCTTTGCCATGAGGTGCCATGTTGAACTTCCAGTGACCAGTATGAGAGAGTGAGAGCGATAACACCAAATTTAACACACCTGCTCACCATTCACACCTGAGACCTTGTAACACTAACGAGTCACATGACACCGGGGACGGAAAATGGCTATTTGGGCCCAATTTGGACACTGTCACTTAGGGGTGTACTCACTTTTGTTGCCAGTGGTTTAGACATTAATGGCTGTGTGTTGAGTTATTTTGGGGGGGACAGCAAATTTACACTGTTATACAAGCTGTACACTCACTACTTTACATTGTAGCAAAGTGTCATTTCTTCAGTGTTGTCACATGAAAAGATAGAATAAAATATTTACAAAAATGTGAGGGGTGTACTCACTTTTGTGAGATACTATATATATACAGATGCATCTCATATATACAGTGTGCTGCTGTTTCTCCTTCCCAGCTCTTAGGCAGCTAAGAACGTATACTTTTTTCCCCTTTTTTTTTTATAAGTGATCCCATTCCTCTGTTTTTTAGCTGCCTAAAAACTTGGGGAGGAGAAACAGCAGCACACTGATCTTCCCAGTGAACAGCTGTGCAGGGGGAGGTGTGTTAGGATAAGTCTGATCATTGGAAAAGAGCAGGCTGAGTTCCCAGCACAGCTAGAGAATGTGGCACAGCAGGCACATATCAGGAATATAAAATGTTGGGTGCTCTTTAAAACACCTAAACACATATATTGTGAAAGCAGAGGTCCTGGAGAACAAAAGGGTGGAAGTTACATTTTATTTGTCACATGGTAATAACCCAATAGTTCATCAATGGTAACTTTCAGTAAAAAATACAATAAAGGTAATTTTAGAGTACATACAGTAATTGCAATTTATTACCCTTTTTTTTTGGGTAAAATATAAAAGATGAGGTTGTGCTGAGTGAATAGATACCCGACATGTCCAGCCTTATAATTCTGTGTGCTGATGAAATGATGACAAACTTTTGGTATCCAGAAATGTCCCATAGATGGCGCTTTAAAAGCCTTTCCAGGTCCTGTGTGTAGAGGGAACCCTGAATAATGGATGTAGAATGATTGCTCTCACTCTGGCATGCATGGCATGTGATAGCATTTTATTGTGACATGTTCTCTTTAATGAGACATCAGGAGTCTATCTGCCCTCTACTGAAGATAATTGAGAGCAGATCATTCTCCATTCACAGCTTCTCCAGCCACAGCGGTCAGGAATGATAGCACTGAACCCGGAAGTCACCTAATACACATCACTTCCGGGTTCATTCTAGCTAGTCTGGTCTTTCTGCCTTCGATCCAGTGGCACCCACCATGCCAACAGCTAATCACAGCTGTAGTGAGCCAGAGAAAGGAGATTGAGCACACATAGGAGGGGCAGTGGGGGTGGCATGTAAAGGAACCAATGCCCTCCATTTTCCTCCTGCAGCCGCTGCATGCTGGTAGGAGAGAGTACCTGGCTTTCAGTGGCTACAGGAGAAAAATAGAAAGCATTGGTTCCTCTATATGCAGGCCCCTGCTGTTCCTCCTATCTAGTTAAACACAATGTGACAGGGGAGCAGGAGGCTGGGTCACTATTGCGACCCCTGTGGTTACACCTATGCTTGCTGACATTGCTAGTATATGCAGACTTTAGAGGACAAACCATGCGTGTGAATTACAGTTTAGCTGCTGCTAGAAGGTGGCACACTGCTTTTCTTATATTGCTGCTTTAAACCATTTGTGAGCAGTGAAATATGTAGGCGAGGCTTTGTGTGGGTGTGGTCTGCATGTGGGCGGGAACACAGCCAGTCCACCCCCTGCACCCAACTTTTCTGCTAGCATGGCTCTCCCATATTTAAGGACTGGACTAACCACAGGTTCCCCCTAAGTATGCAGATCATTCCTCCTGGCCTCCACCCACTGACTTCTAGAAGTTTCTCTAAACTTCCAGAACCAGGGGGAGGCACCAGAGATGCCTATGTGAATCAGCCACAAAAAACAAAGAAGGGGAAGGTGCAAACCCTAGTGCATAGTCAGTAAACATGGAATTTATTAATATGAAAAGCAACCAATAAAATGCATACTCGAATAGGTGCAGAAGTATACAGCATGTACATGGAAGGATGCACGAGGCAGAAAATCCAAGTGTTTCTGCGACCTCACATTAGCATGCTAACACATTATCTTCTTAAGAGCTGTGCTAACCAGCACAACCAAATACCTCGTGTTTAAATGCAGCAAAGCACACCGAAATCCGCCCACAACAAGCAGGAAGGGAGGCGCTGAAAGAAAAAAAAAACCTGATATATTAAATGTATATGTAGACGGAAGCTGTGGCAATCAGCGGAGGGATGTTACCAGCTCCAGATGGTTGGGCCCTGCAAGAATAATCAGCACTGGGACCCCTCTGTGCTCTGTCTCCCCATTACCAGTGTGAGAACCGGAAAGCTGTCAGCTGGCCATGGACCGGAAAACCGGAAGTGAATCCGCACTCCTGGTTTCGGGTGTGCTGCTGTGTTCTCTCCTGTTTTCCCCAGGGGCGATGGAAAAGCAGTAACTGGGGACACAAGGGCCAAATACCAGGGGGCCCTTGTTATAAAAGCACCAGCACTTGGAAGCCCCAGTGTACCGGCCGGAAACAGGAAGTAGCATAACACGTCGCTTCCGGTCCAACATAGTAACCACATGAGTATCCCCACAGCAGTGTGGCACAGACGGGAAAAAAAAGGATTTGTGAAAATAATAAAAATTGAAAATAAATTGAAAAAAATAAAAAATATAAAAATGAAAATAAAAATAATAAAAGTAAATTAATTGAGATGACAGTTTAAGTATACATGGAAGGAGAATAAATAGATACAAAAAAATGAATAAAAGTACAATAAAAATAGTGTGTGTATTTACAATGGATGTACACACGCATCTGTACATGAATGATCCCCCATGTGTGTCCAGCGCCAACGTATGTCTGTATGCAGTAAACACCGGGCATTATGGGGGCTTATTCTCAAATTTATGACACAATCCATCTAAAAACATTTCTAATATATTTGGTACTGATACTCATGAGACAGTTTGATAGAACACTTAGAATGAGTGTGACCGACCCCATATAGACACCATGACCACAATATAGAATACATGTGGAAAATAACTTGAAAAAATAATTTTAAAAACTGCATTAAAAGGTAAATAAATTGCTACGCCACATTATGGTCCTGGTGACGGTAAGGTCTACACACGTTTCGGTGTGCTCTGCTGTATTTAAACACGAGGTATTTGGTTGTGCTGGTTAGCACAGCTCTGAAGAAGGGGGTGTGCCCCCTGAAACACGTTAGTGTGCTTATGTGAGGACGCAGAAACACTTGGATTTTCTACCTCATGTATCCTTCCATGTACATGCTGTATATTTCTGCACCTTTGTGAGTATGCATTTTATTGGTTGCTTTTTATATTAATAAATTCCGCTGTTACTCAGGTAATGCACTAGGGGTCTGTGCCTTCTGCTTCTTTGTTTTTGTAGTTTCACCATCCAAGGAGGGCTGCATCTACCGGGCATTGGACCATGTATGTGATGTGACATTGGTTGGCTTTCCCTCTGGTGAAGACCCCTGAGTGTTGGGAGTCTTCTCTGTGAGTCATCCAGCCTGACCTGCAGTAAACCCTGACCAAGATTCCGGGCTCACACTTACCATGAGTCAATAAATTTGCCTGTACCTAAACTGATAGCACACTAGAGGGGGGCTACACAGAAAATACATAGGAGGGAGAGGTCTTCTAAGTGCAGTATAAAGACATATTTATTGTTCATATTGGAACACAATTGGCAATGCACATGTATAAGTAAGCATTGCCCTCTTCATAAAAAAGCAAGTCGCTGTAATAAATGTGTCCATCTCCCTAAGAACCATGCTGGAATGCACCGCCCACCGGGCAGAAGTGACGTCACAATTGGAGGATTACTGGGCGTGGCTACATGTTTCAGAGCATGCACACTCCTTACTTGATCCTAGACTTGAAAGAGAACGTCACATGCTTCGAAATTCGTAGCCGCACCCTTTGAGAAGGGCTGTTGAAATGCATTACAGATGTGGCTTTACTATGTGTGTGGGCCAGCAGAGATGAGTGGTGGTGATCAGGGGTGGCTGGCGCAGGGAGAACAGCCGTATACACACTGACAGCTGCTGCACAGGGAGAACAGCCGTATACACACTGACAGCCGCTGCACAGGGAGAACAGCCTTATACACACTGACAGCCGCTGGACAGGGAGAACAGCCGAATACACACTGACAGCCGCTGGACAGGGAGAACGGCTGTATGCACACTGACAGCCGCTGGACAGGGGGAACAGCTGTATACACACTGACAGCCGCTGGACAGGGAGAACAGCTGCATACACACTGACAGCCGCTGGACAGGGAGAACAGCCATATACACAATGACAGCCGCTGGGCAGGGAGAACAGCCGTATACACACTGACAGCCGCTGGACAGGGGGAACAGCCGTATACACACTGACAGCCGCTGGACAGGGAGAACAGCCGTATACACACTGACAGCCGCTGGACAGGGAGAACAGCCATATACACACTGACAGCCGCTGGACAGGGAGAACAGCCGTATACACACTGACAGCCGCTGGACAGGGAGAACAGCCGTATACACACTAACAGCCGCTGGACAGGGAGAACAGCCGTATACACACTGACAGCCGCTGGGCAGGGAGAACAGCCGTATACACACTGACAGCCGCTGGACAGGGGGAACAGCT